>NC_090923.1:941612640-942237640 GCF_040938575.1 Ambystoma mexicanum
ATGCCCCATGGCTCCCACCCCCAACCAAACACTATTCCCCATGGCCCCCTCACCCCCAACCAAACACTATGGCCCATGACTCCCACCCCCAACCAAACACTATGCCCCATGGCCCCCACGCCTCAAGCAAACACTATGCCCCCTGTCCCTCACCCCCAACCAAACACTATGCCCCATGGCTCCCACCCCCAACCAAACACTATGCCGCATGGCCCCCTCACCCCCAACCAAACACTATGCCCCATGGCTCCCACCCCTAACCAAATACTATGCCCCCTGTTTCTCACCCCCCAAGCAAACACTATGCCCCCTGTCCCTCACCCCCAACCAAACATTATTCCCCATGGCCCCATCACCCCCAGCCAAACACTATGCCCCATGGCTCCAACCCCCAACCAAACACTATGCCCCATGGCCCCCACGCCTCAAGCAAACACTATGCCCCCTGTCCCTCACCCCCCAAGCAAACACTATGCCCCCTGTCCCTCACCCCCAACAAAACACTATGCCCCATGGCCCCCTCACCCCCAACCAAACACTATGCCCCATGGCTCCCACCCCCAACCAAACACTATGCCCCATGGCTCCCACCCCCAACCAAACACTATGCCCCCTGTCCCTCACCCCCAACCAAACACTATGCCCCATGGCCCCCTCACCCCCAACCAAACACTATGCCCCAAACACACTCAAGCATGCACCCATACAGACCAGAACCCCCCAAATCAGCACACTCTCAAACATGCACCCATACAGACCCAAACCCCCCACCCCCCAACTCAGCACACACACTCTCAAACATGCACCCATACAGACCCAAACCCCCCACCCCCCAAATCAGCACACTCCCAAACATGCACCCATACAGACCTGAACCCCCCACCCCCCAACTCAGCACACACACTCTCAAACATGCACCCATACAGACCCGAACCCCCCACCCCCCAACTCAGCACACACTCTCAAGCATACACCATGCACCCATACAGACCCAAACCCCCACCCCCCCAATTTAGCACACACACTCTCAAACATGCACCCATACAGACCCGAACCCCCCACCCCCAAATCAGCACACTCTCAAACATGCACGCATACAGACCCAAACCCCCCACCCCCCAAATCAGCACACTCTCAAACAAGCACCCATACAGACCCAAACCCCCCAACCCCAACTCAGCACACTCTCAAACATGCACCCATACAGACCCGAACCCCGCCCCCCCTAAATCAGCACACTCTCAAACATGCACCCATACAGACCCGAACTCCCCACCCCCCAACTCAGCACACACACTCTCAAACATGCACCCATACAGACCCGTATGGAGGGCGGCCGATGCTGCCTCGCGGGCCAGAAAAAACAGCATGGCGGGCCGCAACTGGCCCGCGGGCCGTATGTTGTGCACCCATGCTCTATATTAACCGATATTTTGCAGTACCTTTTCATCTCTCCCACTCCACTTTGTTAAATGATGTATATAATCCACAATGCTTGTATATATATATGTGGAATTGCAATATCATCTATAGTATGTTGACACGTGTTACATGCCCATTATCTGTATTCTCGGAGAAACTAAACATGTCTAAATTGACTAGGTTTATGATTATTATTATCTTCATATTTAACTATAAACGATTGAATAACCACTGACTTGATGTATCACACTATATGCACAATAAATCACAAATGTATTGATTCAGCCTTGATAAAGACCATGAGAGGTCGAAACACGGGTCAGCTGACCACCCACATAACGTTCACAAAGAACACAAAACCCAGGGAAAACCAGAATTGTAATAGTATTTCATTAGAGCGCAAGGCATCCGGCCAAATCCCCTTCAAATCAATATATGAGGCATGGGCAGCACCTCCTACTCCTGCGACCTTGCTGCATGAACACAATAAGCTCGCCAAAATCACCCAAGTGCTGCAAATCTAGTGCCCAAACTCTTCTACATGCTTAAGGCTAGTTGCCGATTGTGACTCATAATATTTACAACACTTGAAATAATGCGACCTGGAAATAAGATTGCCAGAGGGCTGTGTACTTAGTTGGCTTTCTCCTGTCTAGGGCCCGATCCACCGACATGGCCTTCATGAAAAGAAAGAACAGGCATTTTGCTAAAGAATGCCACAAGGCTACGAGAAGGTAACACTTAACAGAAGACTGCACAGTATTAAGCAGTGAGATAGAATGACCTGTCCATGATCCCAGTATCATCGGAAACGTACAATTACTGAGCCTTCAAAATGCCGACTGCACATTTGCTGCGCGGTCAGCATTAAAAAGAATTCCGACTCCCATATCTGTGACCAAGCGGAGCAGGGGTTGCGTGGGTTTCCACTGCTCCCCTTGGTCGCTCTAATGGGAGTCGGGGTTGCAGGGATGTCATCCGCATACCGCTGTGGTAAGCGGGGGACAAGAACGTTGAAAAAAAAAAAAAGATAAAGGACCCTGTGGCATCAGCTCAGACCCACGTAAGTGGGAGGAACTGATACTGCAGGGATAGTGGGAAGTCGGTGCACACTGAAGTGTGTGCTGCCATAAAGGTAAGTGGGGGCAGGAGCGTGTAGGGCAGTGCGTGTCGGGG
This sequence comes from Ambystoma mexicanum, assembly GCF_040938575.1. Lineage (NCBI taxonomy): Eukaryota > Metazoa > Chordata > Amphibia > Caudata > Ambystomatidae > Ambystoma > Ambystoma mexicanum. The sequence goes on from NC_090923.1 coordinate 941,615,239, forward strand.
GATGCAGCCAAAGTGATTTATCTGATCACTGTGCCAAGCCGTAATGAGAGTCGACATTTACGTCATTGGTATTACGGTCGATGCAGTGATCACATATACCTGTATCATCCAGCGGTAAAGACAGGAGAAGAGTACCTTGGTTCCTCGTTCAATTTGGCTACCTAACCCCCTCTACCAACTAATGCTTTTTCCTCTTCATTGGGGGTTATATTGCCATGCTGGACCCTGCTGTCCAACCCTGGTTTAGAGGGAATGAGCTCCAAACCTGCAATACTGCTGATATGTTCACTTTTATATCTAGTTCTTACTGGTGTAACACCAAGGTATATCAACCTGAGACTATGTCAGTCTCTCTCCAAGTTTAAACACGGACTAAAATAGCTTTGTTCTGCTTACCGTTGCCCTAGTTATGGATCGGGTGCTGTATCACTGATTTTCTATTTTTTGTTGTGTGCATCATGTTGGCGCTACTATGCCTACAGGCCCGTGCCTTTGCCTTATATAAATAGTGTTTGTGTTCGATTCCTGCACAAATGGCACTTTACACATTACCTAGGTGCTCACTCTGTTTAAACGATGAAAGATTTAGTCCACCCGTTTTGGTTTGATACCATTTAGAAGTTTATTCATCACCGTGGGTGCCGACACGTGTTTCGACCATTTGAAGGTCTTTATCAAGGCTACAGTCATTAATATGTATACATTTATTCAGATATTAGTCATCATATCCAAACGTGCATCGTGAAAAAGTGGCAAGCGATTGAGTGGTGCGTGTGGTGACATGTGAGAATTGTTCAAAAAAGTTCAGTGTTTATATCATGACATCATTACAGCGTCATAATTGGTATAACATTATCAAATGCAGCAATTTGTTTTCAAGAATATTTACGAACATACTGATGTCATTGTATGTATTACATTCACATTGAGATATTGGTAATAACCAGCCCGAGAGACATGTATGCACAGGGGAAAGAGAAAGGAAGACATTATTTCATTTGTGCAGGAATCCAACACAAACACATGCGATTTTCAACTGGGGCATTTGAGCACGGCCCCAAGGATCCCTACCATCAGCTGGTTTTACTAATACCAAAAGTCTAAGGAGGAGTTTGGTGCAGTAACCAACTGTTCCTGGCGCTCAAATAACCTCAGATCGAGGAAAGGCTAGGTCTGCCTTGCTGGGATTTGGAACTGTGATCTGGCTGTGAACAAATACTCAACACACTGAGCTATCTTTTTAACCATTGTGACACTCAAAGTTATTAATATGAATTTCAACGTCAGTTATTGCACGTGATGAATATATTCCCCAAAGAAAGATGAACATGCTACAAAACGTGTGCTGTAGTGCATACAGAAACTGAGCACACTACAGTAAACACTAAAGGCACTACAGGATTAATAGATCAGGTTGGAACTTAGTTGCCCACAACGACCAAGCAAGAAGCACAGAGCCTCAGCATTGTACTATACAATTTCTGAAGTGTTAATAATATTTTCTATAAAATAAGCAGTGACCTAATTTCATTAGTTAGACAGGTGGAGGCTCATACAAGAGTGGGGCACGTGCCCCATGGGTCCATCCATTAAGACGGATCTGTACACCTCTATACACTCAATTGAGCCAGTTCCTGAGGGAGAGAGAGATTCAATACATGCATTTGACCCGTCTCCTGTTCTTACAGCATAATGTCCATTATAGGGTCTCATCCCGCCTCCTCATTTTTTATTCTATTTGTATCATTCTGTCCCCCTTCCTTTCCTCCCGCTCTGCACCCCCACTTGAAATCACTTCTGCCTCTCTCATTCCTCTTTCTCAGATAGTCCCTTTTCTGTCTCTGTACTTCCAAATCTTTCCACAGCTTCCATCACACTTTCTCCCCTCACTCTGCGCCTCTCTCAAATACTCTTCTCTCTCTCTCTCTCAGCATTGGCAAAGCAATGCAAACAGTGTTGGCTTTTGTATAGGCATTCGATCAGCATTTTCCAGGCCTGGCATAAGAGGCCCAGGCACTAACATAAAGCTTCTGGTAAATTATGGCCTCGTAATAGTTGCCCCCCCTTGGGTCGGGCCATGCACATTAATAATGACTACACAGGAGCTGGTCTCCGTTCAACCTTCCCTTCATTCCTTCTCCTACATAACTGAACTTCCCTTTCCCTCACCCCTCCCTTTCCTCCCACTGTCCCATGCCCTCTTTTCTTAAAGGGCTCTGCCCTCATTCACTCGCAACACCTCCCCCGCACTTAGCGAAGAAGTCCGTGGGCTACATTTGTTCGATTAGTCTCTGGGGCCTCCGCAAGGTTCGCTGGGTCCTTCCTGGGGCCTTTTTGTGGACTCCCATGTTTCACCTGCTGTTTTAGCTGGCGGCCTCTCGGTGTCCTCACAGTCGGGTTCGGCTGTGGGTTCTTCATATGGTTGTAATTCTTCTAGGTAGAGTTTCCGAAGAAAGACGCGTTCCCCGTTATGTCGCCGTGTTCTCCAGTGGCTGTCACCATTGGTCCTTTGATGGCCGTGATCAGACATGGCTCGCGGTCGTAGCAGGTGTCTGTTTTCCTTTGTTGTCGTTGTTGCACCAGGACTGTCTGTCTGACTTTCGGTCTGCCCATTCTTTGGCTTTCCTTTTCTTCTCAGCGTCTCTTTCCCGGATCTCTGCGTATTGTTCTGGGGTGTTGTCCTCCAATTGGGGAAGGCGGATCTGGAGTCTGTATCTCTTCATGAGTTCTGCCGGCGTTCGCCCTGTTGCATCGTGAGGCGTATTTCGGTAGCTCCTAAGCTTGCGACATAGCGCTTGCGGGTGTGGCATCTGGTCTAGTATGGCTTTTTGTCTGGTTTGCTTGATGGTTGCCATGAACCTTTACATCATTTCGTTGGCCTGTGGCCATAGTGGGGTGATCTTTTGATGGTGGAAGCCCAAGAGGTCGGGCAGTTTCTTGAACTCGTGCCCTTGAAATGGGGGTCCATTGTCGGTCTTCACTGTGGTGGGTATTCCCCATTTACTGAATAGGTCGTCTATCACTGGTGCTACATTGTAGAATGATGTCGATAGCACCTGTTTGTTGAAAGAGAAGCGGAAATATTCGTCAATTGGCAGAAATAAATGTCTTCCTTCTTCGAGGGGTCTGTAAAAGTCTATTGCGACTCTCTGCCACAGTCTTTCTGGTAGTGGTACTAGTTGCATCGGGTTTGGGTTTGTCTTGGGGGCTGCCTTTTGGCAGGGTTCACAGTGGGTTAGCATGCTTTCCACAATGACATCCATGTACGGGAACCATACGTGGTTCCTTAGGATTTTCTAGGTGCTTTCGATCCCTCTATGTCCTTTGTGGGCTATCGCCACTAGCACTTTCCTGAGGTCCTTGGGGGCTACTAGCCTGTTGCCTCTCAGTAGTATGCCTTGTTTAGTTGTTGCCAGTTCGAATCGTACTTTGGCTAACCGGATTAGGTCATTCTTATCAGCCTCCCCCGCGGTAAAGCCTTTCATGTGGAGGTGTTTCCCTTTGTTCTCCTTAGTGAGTCGTATTGCTGCTTGTATGGTAGTGTCTGCCTTGCTCCTGAAGACAAATACTTCCGACGTGATGGTGCGAGGGAGCGCACTGGTGGACAGGTACGCAATGTAATCTTCGGCCTCGTAGGCCAGGGTGGTCTCCGTTGCATCTTCTGTGTGGCGGGACAGATAGTCCGCAGGGTTGGCTTCCCCCCCCGGCTTGTGTATGATGTTATAGTCATACTCTTGAAGTCTTATGCCCCATCTTTCAATTCGGGGGGGGCATTTTTGTTTTGGGGTTGCCAAACAAGGAAAGTAGCGCTTGGTGGTCAGTAACGAGTGTGAAGCTTCTTCCTATGACAAAGTGATTGAACTTTTCACAGGCCCACACGGCTGCCAGGCTCTCACGGTCTGCCTGGGAGTAGGCTTTTTCAGTGGGCGATAAGGCTCTGCTGGCATACGCGATGCCGGTGTGACCGCTGTTGTCTCCTGGGTTGGTTTGGGCCAAGATGGCACCAAGGCCAACTGGGCTGGCATCAACAGTAATGATGGTGTCTCAACTTGGGTCGAAATAGGCCAGTGTCCGTGGTTTACCAGGTTCTCTTTGATGTCGCAGAAAGCGTCTTGGCATGATTTGTCCCATTGAAATGGCAAGTCTTTCTTGAGTAGGTTCCTAAGGGGGTCAGTGGTGTTGGCATAGTTCGAGAGGTACCTGGCACAGTATCCTGACATCCCTAGGAAGGATCTTAGTTCTGCGACGTTTGTGGGGGCATGTAGGCTGGTGATGGCCTTCATCCTTTATGCCTTTGTCCGAAAAAATGTTGCTGAAGAACCGTAGGCTGGTTTTGTTGATGTCACACTTGGGGCCATTAAGTGTGAGGCCGGCGTTGTGGAGTATGTTGCATACAGTCAGGAGTGCTTTGTCGTGTTGTTCTTGACTTTTCCAAAAGATGAGGATGTTGTCGCTGTAATTGAGGGTTTTGACTTTCGGGGATATTAGTTTTCGGATCGTCACTTGGAAGATCTCCGCCGCCGAGGATATTCCGAATTTGAGGCGTTTATATCAGAATAATCCTTCATGGGTGGCAAAGGTGGTGATTGGTCTGGATGCAGGGTCTATGACAAGCTGGTGGTATCACTGGTTTAAGTCTAGTTTGGAGAAGTGGGTCACTTGGTTGAGCCTGACGAGCATGTCCTCGATGCTGGGTCCCGGGTGTCTTTCCCTTTGGATGGCTGCGTTAGGGATGGGCATATCGGCGCACAGGCGTAACCGGCGATTGTCCTTCGGGACGACAACGAGAGGGGATACCCAGGGTGTGGGTCCCTCCACTTTCTCAATGATGTCGTTTTGTAGGAGCAAGTGTAGTTCCTTGGTGACTTGCACTTGAAGGTGAAACCCTACTCTGCGTGGGTGTTGTGGTACAAGTGTGACATGCGGGTCGATGTGTAGGCTGATGACAGAGTCCTTGAGCATGCCCACTCCTTCAAATAATTTGGGGAAGAGGGCCTTGAGGCTTTCGATGTTGAGGGGCCAGTGGGATATCGATCGTATTTCAGGCCCGCACGGTGGACAGCCTTTAATCACCTCTGCTGGGGCATACTGGAAGTCAATGAGAGTGAGGGCTCTGGCCGTGCGATAGAAGAGAAGACACCGTCCTACAGAGGGGCCCTGTATGACATGGATGGTGGTGGAGACTTTGTGACCTCTGTGGGACAGGTCATAGAGGAATTGCCCTTTCAAAGTTAGTGGTTGGGTTGCTCCCCATTAGAAGATGTGTGCCCATGATTTGCATAGGGGTATGTGTCCTCTATTGCGTGGTATAGTTCTTCATTCATAACGTTCACAGTAGTCCCTGTGTCTATAACAAACTGGTTTTGGGTGCCACCCACTTGCACAGTCACCTTGGGTGCCAGTGTGTCATCTAGGGACGTGCTGAGGAGTCTCATATGTTCCCTGTCGTAGCCATACTGCAGGTAGTGTGGGTTTCGTTTGACTGTTGGTGGCGTCCGTGGAGGTGAATTATCATAAGGGTCATAGACGGGTGAGGCGGGGATGGGTACAACTCCCTCTTGTTACAGGCCCACAGGGTATCCCTTGTTATAAGCTTGGTATAGTGCAGCGGCATACAGTTCTCCATGGGGCCGAAGGTCGTATAACTTATACTGTCTCCTTTCAGGTTCGATGTGGAGACTTTCCAGCGCCCTCACCGCTTCTGGGCATGCAGTGATTGTAGTCGGGTAGGTCGTGATTCTTTCAAAAGGTTGTCGGTCAACAGGGTCTTTTGTTTGCTCCGAAGCTCACGCGCCCCCTGTAGCTGGTAGCGGCCGATGTGTTCCAGGGTCGGAAAGCTTCTCTCTGCACACGGCCTGAAAAGGGTTCTCTTGACCATATTGCATACATCTCTGTCCGATGGCTGGGCATGGGCCTCTTTGGGGGTATTCAAACCCACACCTACAGTATTATATAGGATTGTCTGTCACCCTGGGGGCGTTGTAGTGGGCCTTTGAAGAACTGCCTTCCGGGTTTACTAGGGTATCTGGGGTATCGCGCCGGGTTCAATGCCAGGGCAGCAATGGTATCAGGCTTTCTGGGGTTTTCGATGGCTGCAGCCTGGGCATCAACACGTTCATATACCCGTGCTATGTCTAATATTTATTGTAGGGACAGGGACTTCTTTAGGAGATGTTTCCTGAATAGGGATGAGATGCACCCTTCAATTATTCTTAAACGTATGGCTTCATCATCATTGAAGTTGGCGAAATCACACCGCAGTATTTTTCTTTGTAGGCGAATGACGAACTCACCGATGGATTTGTGGGCCAGTTGAGCGCATTGGTTGTATGCGTAGCGCTCATAGTCCCGATTGGGGGTTATTATGAACTTGCTGTTTATTGCCGCCAAGAGGCGTTGGTACGCGTTTCTTTCTTGTAGCGGTATTGTCTTTATTATTCCTTTTATTTCTCTTCCTTCTACATTTGTGAATATGTTTATCTTGTTTAGGGGGTCTTGGCTCATGATTGCCCCTACGAAATCCTCAAATTCCTCAACCCATTCCTTCCACCTTTGTCCTTGATCGTGGTGGGGGTTGAGTGTGAACGGGTTAGGGCGCCTCATGAGGCTGGCATGAGATGTGGCACTCACGTCGGCTAGGGCCCGTGTACCTGCGTCGGCAGCTGCCTGCGCTTGATCAACCATGACGGCTGGGTGAATGGCAGTGGTATTTTTGATTCTTGTTGCTCTTTGTTATACCCTGTTGGCCTCTTGTCCTGGTGTACGCGGGGCCTAGTACCTTTCAGAGCTCCCCTCACCATGTAATTCGGGCGCGCGGCCTCAAATTCTCAGTAGTGGGGGAGGGGTATGGGTTTCCTTACCTGCGTTCCGCCCGGCTTCTTTGTGTTTCTTTCGCCGCTGGACAGCGGCACACGCGGTCGGTCCGTAGCAGCCCCCTTGACGTCTCTGGACTCTTCGTGCTTCGTCCCAGCACTGCTGGGCTCGTCTTCCTTATTCCTCCTTCATGTGTGGAGCGCCTCTTTCACGATGGCTTTCCGACCGCTGCACCGCAGGGCTCCTGCTTCCTGGACCGCCGGATTCCTGCTGGGCACACTCGGCCTGACGTTACACACTGCTGGGCACACTTGTCCCTCCTCTAGGGCTGCTGGGCATTCGGATCCCACCGTTCCACTGCTGGTCCCTTCTTCCTCACAACGTGGGCATGAAGACCTCGTCACCAGTAGTTGGCCCCCTCTGGTCTCTGTTCCACCTTCCCTTTATTCCTTCTCCTACATAACTGAACTTCCCTTTCCCTCGCCCCTCCATTTCCTCCCCGCCTCCCGCTCTCTCCCACTGTCCCATGCCCTCTTTTCTTAAAGGGTCTTCCCTCATTCACTCACAACCGTAATATCATTAGGGCAGTGCTAGGAAAATGTATATCCCATGCCTACACAAATACCCAAACGTTTGGCTATGCCAGTTCTTGTTCTCTCATGCTGCCTGCTTTTCATCCCCTGCCCCCCACCTCCTCCCGCTCTAGAGCTGTCCCCTTCTGTCCCTTTCACACTTTGAATGAGATAAGCTGTAATCGGCCAGGAAATAAACTAATTTGCCTGCTCTGGGCTGCAGGCCAAGGTCTGCGAACCCAACAAATGTAAAAGGCATTATCTTGGAACAACAAACACAGGGACTGCAATGGCGAGGGGCGGGGGCACAGAAGGAGGAAGGACGGGAGGGATCAGAGGGAGAGGTTCAAACTTTCCATTGAGCATCATCCTGGGGTGGTCCTGCCTGGGGGGGCTCAGGTCACCTCCCGCCCTTCACCCTCGGAAAAGGGTCTTGGAACCCTTTGCTTTTTTTCTCTTCCCAAAAGAGGAAATCTGCTGAGGCCTTGTTGTAAGGCAGACACAATGGGCAATTGCATTTATGTTGACGTTTTATAACGCGCCAAGCTGCAATACAAGTACTTCGAAGCGCATGTGCAGGGGTGGAGCTAAATTACAACATACAGCATAGCAGGTAGCCGAGACAAATGCCTGGCCAGGCGTCGGGACTAGCAGGGCCGCTGCGATCAGTGACAGTAAGGGGAGGCAGGGGGGCACCGCTCTGCCACGTGCTGCCAGAGGAAGCAGAGCTTTTCACGCAGCCAGGCTTTGATTTTACGCCGGTTTGGTTCGTTCGAAATCCAGAAAGAGACACCTGCCCCTGGCCAGAGGACCCATGGACACAAGGGCGGTGCAGCCGTGGCAGTTCCTTTTGCAAGAAGGGGAGGTCAGGGCTCGGGGTTATTTTCTGGGCAAGTGCCCGTAAATGCTTCATTACTAGTTAATGTTTCAACTATTAACCAAGGGTGTGCCAGCTCTCAAATAACTACAAAACCCCTGAGAAGTCGGACAAACGGGTGATATCTCTAAAACCATTCATCAAATAAGGAAGCGTTTACCCTTCTAAACAGTAGAAGTGTATTTCAAGTCATTCAAGGCCCTGGCCCCTGTGTTCTTATCGAGTTCAGGAGACTTCCCTGGAAGAAGCAGCGTCGTTTTCAATGGGAAGCCACCACAGGGCCTTCAGGGCATTCCAATGGGTTTCCGGGCCCAGATTCTATTCCCTACTAACAGACCACCCCCAGTTCTGGCACATCGACCTCAGAGCTATCTATTGGGCCAAGTGCGTCCCCTTTGCATCTGCTTATCCTCCACCATTATGGTCAAGCGATTTTGCTCTTGCGTCAAGAGGCCTCCTGAGGTCAAGGTGCACTCTATCATTTCCGGGCCACACCATGCCCAGCTCATCCTTAATCTTTGCTGAGAAGAAGAGGAAGGTGGCACAGCAGCTGTTTGTTGAGGCCCAACAGAGATGAATGTGAAACAGAAGTCCCAGGATTTTGGATTTCATGACAGCGTTGGGAGGTTAACCCCGATGAACAGACCATGTGAGTGTACGAAAGGGCCTTTGGGTCAGGATATCCAGACCAGAGCAGATGACTTTAGTGTTCAGACAAAGGATACTTTAGACTGGATACAGTAGACTGTTCAGTCTTGAATCTTACGTGAGAAGGGATGCGATGGGATTGTTGAATCGATAGTGGTGGATTTGCCGAGTCGTCCACTGAAGGTCGACGTAATGAAGCAATCCGTTCGGCCCGAGGTCTGAATTAGGAAATGAACTCCCACAGGGCGATGATGGACCCCCCTGCGGACAATGTAATCCAATTGGCGCGCGGAAAGCAGGGGGTATCTTCATTCTCTTCCTGGTGGACTGGTCTTGGAGGTAGCTTGCACACAATTTCAATTTAGTGGATTCTCACACCTGATAATCACATTTCTATGAAAGAATGGATGGTTGTCTCCTACTCCTGGAACAATCATCCAGTGGATTCCTGGAGCTGGGACTCCCTGCTTCTTGCCCACTTAAACTGCCTGCATCTGACAGCAAAAAGCAAAAATGCTCATCACCAGAGACTAGGGGCACAGTGAGCTAAGGCCCAGAGTCGGCCTTAGGGAATCCCGCCTGGGATTCAACCCCTGATACCACCGACAGGACCTGGAAGCAGGGAGCACCACTCCTGCAGCTGGTCTCTGGGAAATCCATCTGCCAGAAACTGGACCTGCCGGCTTATGCTGGTCCGGAGTTTTGGCAGGTCAGTGAACAGGCACTTGGCATGCCTGTGAGTTCCAAGAACCCACTTAGGTTGCAGCAATCAATCTTATCTTTTATCCTTATAGCAATTTGATTCTGTACCAAAGAAAGTATTGAGCCACAGATTGCCCGATAGTTTAAGTAAATGGCAAATAATATATACAAGAGGGTGCTAATGAAGCAGTTTCCACACCATCTGAGGTTACCAAGACAAAACAGAGGCAAGTCTGGGTTTTTCTGTCATCACTTTCTTTACTTGGATGGCAGATTGGCATCTTGTTGTTATCGCCAGTGTTGGATATCAGGCGGAGCAGACCATGCTTGTATGAGTTGTTGCAGCTCGGAGGATACACAGATCTTAAAATCGGCCTGTTTACTTTTGCAGGGTAGCAGAGGCAGAATTTCACTGGGCACCACAGCCAATATGATGGGTGCGCTATTGTGTTCAGGCCCTTCTTGAGTCAGAGCGGAGAGGGCACACAGCAGCAGCACTGTGGGCAAAATACAGTAACTGCACTTGGCCTGTTTTTTCCAATGTTACGGTGGCGATAACACCCGATCCGGCGGGCCGGATCGGGTGTTAAGGCCATTAGCATCCTGGGTTACCAAAGCGAAAACCCGAGATGCTAAAAAATAAAAAGGATTTTCCCTCGTTCAACGGTACGCTGCATGCGTCCCGTTGAACGAGGGAAAATCCTTCACATAGATGGCTGCCAGGGAAAGGGCAGGGCTCCGTACGGAGCCCCTCTTCCCTTTCCATGGCGGCCTGCGGGACGCAAGGAGAAGGAGCAGATGCAGTGGCGGGACTAGCCACTGTCCAAAAAAGGTAAATAGGGGGTGGGTGGAGGATAAAAAAGAAATGGAGGGTGGGTGAAGATGGTGACGGGGGAGCCGGCTGTCAGGTGGCTTGGAACGCAGGCTTGTACTGGTGGTTCAAGCCCGTGTGCCTAGCCATCTGATTTGCTGTTTCCCCTAACCGGTGCTAATGGAGAATAATGTCCTGAAGCGGGAGGTCAAAGGTTTGCAGTGAAAGGCATGCGGAGCTGGTGCTACAACAAAGTAAAGCTAAGCAACTGTCAAGGGTGCCACAAGCAGCCGAGCACCCGAGGAGGCCATTTTGGACACAGAAACATCAAATTCTTCTGCTACAGTCGGGGAGGGGTGCACCAAAACGCCAGTTTGCCCGCGGCAGCATCAATCTTTTCAGTGGCTCTAGTGCCATGCAGACCTCCTGGTAGAAGTTGGTGGTTTCACTGTGAGAGTTCACGTGCACCTCACCGCCCAACGCAGCACCTCAAAGGCGACGTGGGGGCCTTGAGAAATCTGCACATACACGGTATTAAAACACACAGAGCCTGATTAAGAGTTTGGGCTCCATTACCGTGTTCCTGCATTGAGGAATAACCGTGTCATTCCGACATAGGAGGACCCGGAAATTCCTCCTTGCAGGAACCATTCCCCATTCCCATTTGAGCCCCCAGAGGGCTCATGGAGGTAACAACGGGCACATTACAAGTGTCCCGTTGTTACCTCCCTCTTCCCCTCACGGGACCCGGAAAAGACGTCTGGTTTTACCAGACGTCTGGTCGGGTCCCACAAAGGGAACCTCGTAATCGGCCCTGACGGAATAAAGGGGGCTGGCCCCATACCGGCCCCCTTCGTTCTGTCAGCACCAGGGTCGTAATGAGGCCCACAGTCCATGAGACGATTCACAGGCACTGCCTTATTCGACAGGGGATTCAAGGGACTATGGCTGCGTAAAGAGCTGTAATTCGGTATTAGACGTAGCTAGGCGGGTGTTTGCTGTAATCACGGTGTTGTCTACAGATATCTCCAGCTTTTCAAGCCTCTGCCGCACTCCACTCTGATCTCAGCAGCTGGGCCTCATGACATGATGCAGGAACTCGGCAATACTGACTGACCAGGAGGACGTGAACTGGCATTCTATTAGTTTAGTTGCCTAATAGGCCAATTGGGGGCCCTTAATCCAGACAGGAAGTTCTTGGCCCAGAAGTCATTACTGTGATACACTGCAACCATCATGCGTTCTACAGTATTTTTACAGCCGTGTTACTCAGACTTCCTTGGGCAGGTCAAGTAGAGAGCAGGATCCACACGGCAGCGCCAGGCCCAGACTATGAAATGTGATCAGTCGCACTCGGATCTTCAGAATAAGACCGCCCCCCACTCGCGGGGACCCCGCCCACGAGGCTCAACTCAGTACAAAATTACGACAGCGGGGGGAGGGGGAGGGGGCTTGGACGGTGTAGAGTTTCCGTTACATTGTCTAGTGTGGCCCTTTTAAAGACAATAGCAGCCCGCATTGAACATGTGTGCACGTAGACGGTGTGAATGGAATCAGGCTGGGGCCATGATATCACACGTGATGACGATTACAACATTCAGATTCCATTTATATGACGATTATTTTTGCAGCAATCAGAAAGTGTGGAATATCTCGCGTGGTAAGGGCTCAGAGCCTGACCTGGGGCTTCCTGTGACGCAGCAATTACATATCTCTCCCCCCCCCCAGACCCCCTGCCCATCTTCTGGCCTGGCCCAGTCACGCCTGTTTTGTAAGGCCGCTCTGAGCTGTCTTTCTAAATCAATAGGCTAGAGAGCTTGAAGATGTCAAAAGAACTAAGGAGGAGTATAGCATGTGGGCTTCCATTGCGGGCGCAGCCTGGACTCCGCACTTTCTGATTGTCTAAAGAAAACATGCTTCACTGTAGCATTAAGCGCCATATCGGGGGCAGGCCTGGCCTGCTAGAGGGCCTGAGTGAAGCAAAGGTCCCTGCCAAAGCTTAGTCCCATAACCAGCCGAGCCTGCCTCACCAAACCTGGTGCTTAACACTACTTGCATCCCAGGGCTCCCTCCAGTGTAAAACACATATGTTGTTAGTAAGGGAATGGGGTCTGCGCTGACAGAGTCCCTTTCAAAAATAGTTGGCCACCACACAAGGTAGACAGGATCGTAAATCCCTTTTCTATGTTGATTGCGGCCATTGGGGTGGGTAAAGCGGGCCGCAAGAGATCGAGGAGGCGGGTCGGCAGGTAAATGGGTGAGGAGGAGGGATGAGGGGAGACGAGAGTGGCAGTACAGGTAGGCGGCAGGGATGTATAGGGAACATGGGACATGACGCTGACCAAAACACATGCCAGCATGGGGGGAGTGGCGCTGGAGGCTGGAACGAAACACTGACTATACCCTCTGAGCAAGCCTGCATTCTTGCCATTCTGATTGGCTCATATCACTCTCCAGGTTGCAAATGTTTTTTTCCCTACAGCTGCTAAGTCAGAATGAAAACCTAATCAGCTAGTATCCTACTAACTGCATACTTCCACCTATATGTGAAAAGTGCATATGGATGCATATGGACAGGGCACACATTTTCCTTTATTTATTTATTTAGTTATCCATTTGTAAAACGTGCAAAGCCCGTGGGCATCTAGGCAAGGTGCTGCTCTCGGATATCTTTCAGCATGGAGGAGAATGGCACTGGTGCCCCTATTGCGATGGTTTGGGGAGGAGGGTCTCTAGAGCTCTTTTGAATAAAACACTAGCAAAACACTTTATTGCAAAGAATGGCAACAAACTGCATTTTAGGTGGAGTTTAATTGTGTTGTCAAAACTGCCATTTTATGGTGTTTTTCAAAGAAATCTAAAAACATGGATATTATTTGGAGCCTGAGCAATGCAGGCCTCAGCTGTGCAGGCATACATGTTGGGGTGCTGTGGATTTTGTCAGTAGCAGGCACCATCCGCATGTGTTTAATGGACTCTCCCATCACATAAACCCCTCCATGACCGAAACCCTCAAACCATATTTGGGGAACATTCAATTACATTCCAATAACTTTGCAGTAATATGTCTTCTCTCAGAGCAACCTGAGAAATTAATTACACTGATAAACCTGGCTAAATCGGAAGTATGACGTCATGTTAAAAGACGTTCATGCAGCACACATCACCACCGCGGTGGTCTTACAGTGTGGAACCTTGCCCGTGTGGGGGCGAATATTGACCCCACCAGTGTGCAAACCGAGACTGTGGTGTGTGAGAGGAAAAGGAAACACGGAAAAGGTTGTCCTGACAGGGCAAAGGTGAGCCGGGGAACAAAAGGGACACAGAGTGGTCGAAGTGGGTGGGAGCCGTTGGGAACGGTGCTCCACTACTTGTTTAAATTAAGTTTTACTGTTCCCATACTTTTATTTTCAAAAGAAACCGTTCTGGAATGGTTTAGTTTTAAAATAAAAGTGTAGGAAGAAGTTGAAATTTGCACTTTCGTGCAAGGCGCTGAACATTACATTAAACAGAAGCTGCATTTTTTGGGGTGTTTGGAGTGCACTTAGGAGGGATGTGGCAATGGGGTTTGTGCGAAACGGGGTAGCCCCAGGGATGTCATTTCACAAAAATGCCAGGGGTAGCGGAAGTGACATCACGCAACCCCTGACCTCTGATGAGATCATCCCACCCCGACCTTTCACCCCTTTAATGAGTCTAGCAATTTTTGTATAGAATTCCAGAAAGACAAATTATTTGTTATTCCTATTCTTTTTTATTTAGGGTCACTGCTCAAAGTGTTACACTTGTGGAACCCTGTTTTTTTTAAGAGGTGCCGAGAAAAAATCCAACCCTTCCAGAAACAAAGAGCCACATGGCACTCACTGTTCACAGCCCCAGAGCTTCAATAAAAATAAAAAAAAACATCAACTTGTTTTTAGGGGTACCTGCAACCTCTAGTGACACCCAAATGACGTCCATGGGTAGTCCAGCAGGGTACATAGCCCCACTACTTTTTTTCGTACACGTCGACCACTGGAGACGGACCTAAGTAACACCAAAAACGGGAAAGATAAGCACCAGGATGTTTTTATGTATGGCTGTGGGTGTTTTGACCTGGAAAAAACGTGCTCAAGAGAAGAAACGAGAGTTGCCCATACTGGACATAAACCTTTCGGGGCCACGATTGATAGTGCTCTCTGCTGTTGGCATCAGTTTGAATCGAGTTATGGATGTGTGATGGCATTGCGATGTGCCCATGAGCTACCGTGAGCTGTGGGGGCTTCCAATCAGGGTGCTCACATTGAGTCCCCTCTTGAGAAAAGCCTGAAGTGCATCTGGTAAGGCCAAGCCCACTGACAGAGGCCTCCGAAACAAGAGTTGGCTCTGTGTGGGACGAAAGTTGGAGGACACAAAAGGTAAAAATGTCAAAGAAACCTCCCCACTCTGAGCCTTGCTAGGGTGGCTTTAGCTGGCGGGGAGAGAGTGATGGACACGTGTATGACATGCAATTGGCATGACCGTTATCCTGTGTTATAAGGCACCAGAGGGAATTATCTTGACATTTCAGCATTACTGTGTGAGCACTTCGCCACTGGCTAGCGCTGTAATCTGTTATACACTGCGGCCATAGATGCCAAGGCCCACCCAAAAACTGTAAATGCCCACTAAGCAGCTCTGCATGGGCATTTTCAGATGTTAATGTCACTGCACTGGGCCCAACAACGTTCGCTTCAAGCCCCACTTGTTAGACAATACTGGCTACGCCTCTGCATAGATGAGCACTCATTCACAGGGGCCGGGCACAGAGGCGTTGCTACGGGGCAAGGGGAGGATGAGGGGGCTACAGCGCCTGGTCTTTTGGTTGTAGCCCTAGATAGAATCACAGGGGCTACAACCAAAAGGCTGCCTAGCCCTGAGTCCCGACGGTCCCGACATTAGTGTAGCCCCGGATCTTTGCCAGACCTAGCATACAAAGTGCGGATGACTGTAGGACCTGGCTTAATGAGGGGTTCTGCAAACATGTGAATAATGCAATGTAGTCCATCTTGTGACTGACAAATAAAGTATGCGCTGAAGCAGGCCATGAGAGAAATAATCCTTGAGCACATGATGCAACGACGTGCAATGGGAAGAATCATTACCAATGAAACAACGTTACAGTGATAACTAGTCACCAGCGTTAGGACCTAGTGACATTACTCCTAATTGAGGTTGGGTGTACACTCGTTTTAGAACAGCAAATAAAATCCCCAAAGGGTTCAGTTTTGAGACAAATTGAATTGGTGATGATTTTCCTGCTGATTTGGACTCTAAAATTCTCGGTATCACCTACACGAACTATGCAGACTATGCCGAGATTCTCCTCCCACTTTCTGGGGATTACAACAAGGATTTGGCCTTGGTAAATAGGGTGTATATCATCATCCAGGCATGGATGGCAACCCCCAGTCTATGGCTGAATGATGATAAAACAGAGCTTATCATCCTGGGGACCCACTCTAACATCAAAAAACTAAGCCAAGACTACACCTCATTTGTGATCGACGGTAACATCATCAAGGTGTCCTAGGAAATCAAGACACTTGGCTTTTATCTGGACTCCACCCTTTCCTTCGATATACAGGTGAAGTCCATGGCATCTGCCACAGCCTACACATGCAAGCTCATCAGAGCAGGCAAACACTTTCTCTCAGATGACAACTGCATTATCTTAACTAGAGCCCTGATCCTTTCCAGGCTTGAATACAGTAATGCCCTCTACATTGGTGCCAAAACATCTATCATCCACCGAATCCAAATCATACAAAATAATGCCCTGCGAGCAGCTCTTGGCGTGTCCAAAAGATTGCATATATCCAAGATCAGGCGCCAAAACAACTGGATGTCCACCCAAAACAAAATCCACTTAAAGGTTGCATCCCTTGTTCACAAAGCTTTGAATAATGCTTCACCGAGTTATTTCACGGACAAATTCCTAACAAGAAATTCCACCCGGCCAGCAAGAACTTCCAATGCCAATAGCCTCATCGTACCAAGATTCAGTATGACACAGCTCTGTGAGTCACTTTGAGGAATCCACACTCCTACTTTTATCTTTCCCGAACCTCATTTTACCATGAAGGATAGCATGCAAGGTTTCAACATCATTCTGAAATCAAAGTTACGGAGCTGCCTCAAAACCAGTTGAGTGGTGATGGGTGTGGGATAATTTCATGTTTTCCTCTGGCCCTGTGCACTGTGTGAGTAGACTTGGAGATTTGTGGAAGACACTGGGATAGATTCTAGAAGAAACAATGCTTCCCCGACCACTTGGTGGACCCCAGACAAGTACTCTTCACTGTCCTTATGGGCAAAAGTCCCTGCTGGCCTCTGAGCGCAGCACCGAGCAACTTAGCCTGAGGTTTTGAGTTGGCTCGCAACCCACCAACCGAGAAAGGTAAATGTTCGCTGCATGGGGTCTTACTATCTAAGTCAACACGTTCTCTGAACCCAACCTTCCTCGCTCTCATAATCTTCAGCACCTAGTGCATGGTAATGAGTGGAATGTCCACAATGTTCCCTTCCCTCATCTGCCAACTTCCAGATCATAGTTGGACACATGGCACAGTGTATCTATTGGGGCAAGAGAGTAATAGAGAGAACGAGAGGCAGAGGGAGGGAGAGACAAAAAAAGAGGTACACAGAGGAGAGAGAGAGCTCGACAGTGTCAAAGTGAGAAAGAGAAATGGCAGCTGTCTTCAGAGGCCAGTGGTAGGAGTGCCAAGGACGCCATGTTGTTTTGCCTTGTTAGGCCTTGTAATGTGTTGATGTTACCGTTACTGGTTTGTGGTAACTTCCATGTCTGCTATAGCATGTTACGAATAGCTATAATTATTTTCTGGATTCTCTGTGCCCCTTACCAATGTGCCCATTGGGGTCTCACATTTGTACTTTTCAACACACAATATGCACACTTACTAAGCCACCCACACGAAAACTGAACACCAATCCCAACAGATATCAAACATTAGAACACCACACCTCTTTTCCAATTTACCCACAATGCCACAGCCTTCGCTAATGCATTCTAGCACCACGGGTACACAAAGCTTCCCTTCCGACGCAGATGCCTCTACACTCTCGACACAGAACACTTAGAAACCTCCCAATAGATTATAAGCAACGACAAGCTGTAAAGAACAGTCTACAGGGTGGCGTGGCTGGAGACAGAGTACAGCTTCAGCGAAGCACAGCCATTGGTGGTCTGGGAGGGCGGGTCTCTGGGACATAGAGGTGGCGGGTCTCAGGAACATAGAGGTCCTTGTCTTGGTGCCCTCTTTCAGAAGGTTTTCCCTTCGTGCCTGATTCTCAGGCTCTGCCACCAGCAGTCCCGCATACCCGCACCCACCTCCAGTCACCATGGGCAGAAACATGTGGTGTGTGAGGTGCAAAATGGATTGGGTTGGTCTGAACCATGTCTAGGAATTCACTTCCGGCATCGCTCTTGTGGCATCACCCTAAGTCACTGTGGACTTATAGGGTGGACTTTTGGGGCCCTGAATCCAACATTCCCCTAAGGAGTGCAGGGGTTGGGGGTACATTTGCCCATATAGCACACAGAAAACCAAGTGCACCTATCTCCAAGAAGCTCACCTAAAACCAATATAAGATGGTACCAGTTTACACGTTTTCATGGAATAGTTACTTTGGCCATGACAAAAAAAACACAAATCAACATAAACTAATGAAACATTAAAAAGCCAAGAGAAAGATTGAGTAAGATAGTTAACAAATCACTCCTGACAATTACACATTTCAAATGGCATTCGATTCGGAGGATAGCACAGGGGCAACACATTGTTCTTGGAAGCAAGACCAAGCAGAGCAACAGAGGTTCGAATCCCGAATCTGTGCTTACAATCCGAACTCGGGTATGGTATTAGGTGCGTTATAAAACACCAATTACACTAATTCAAATTTACTTTCCAATAATTATCAGTGGTTTTACTGTTACCCCTTAAAGTGGATGAAATAAAAAAATGGGTTGGCCCTAGACCTTTGAAACATAGAAATTAGAACCTAACAGACTTTTCCTCCCCCGAAGCCACACCCCCATTGTTCCTGGCAACAAACGGTTATTGACCCTATAGTGCAAAGATCAGTCTGCTTTCCACATACAACCTCTCGCCGCCCCCGCTCAGTCCCTATCTTGGAAACATTGGATTGGAATAAAACAAGCCCACTGGAGGCACGGCCCCATTCTGCCAGCTTTCGGAGGGTATTGCAAACATGTAAACACATGTAAATACATGGCTGAAAATGTCCACCACATGTTGGGTTTGGGAAGCATCACGGGACTAGAGACCTTTAGAATGACGGTTACCTTGAGTCAGCTGTGCCATATAGGCATTCCATTTGCCTGCTAATGTAATTAAGGTTTCTAAGCCAATATCTGCGTTGGTTCCTGTAAATATGTGATCAGCCAATTTTCTGGGAACGGTTTTTGTCAACCAAGAAAGTTCTTTCAATATGAAGTCTGAAATGTTCCTTACTCCCTTCCAGACCGTACCATGGAGTGGCAGGGGCAGGGCGATGACATCTGGCGGGGGCATCTTCTGTGGGAGGAGGTGTGGAATGTAGGGAAAATGGACTGCAAGCCTGGGGAAAGATGGAGTGGGCATTGAATAGTTGGGAGCACTGTTGTTCCACTACAACATCCTACGCGCCTTTCAATCTCCGAGAGGCCACCAGGCTTGATAAATGTAAATCGCAAATGAATGACACTGGAACCAGTGAAGGTAGTTTTCTGTCTTAGTAAGCATAGTGTTTGTAATCTAGCCGCTGGTCCAGGAATGGCTGGCTCGGCGGCACCCAGAGCATCCAACAGAATTGCCAAGCCAAGCACGTTTTCAAATGTTATTACTAAGCAGGATCAATGTATTGCCATTTCCGTAACGCTGATTTTTTTTAATTTTAACTACGTGGTGTTTTATTTGCACCAGGGGAACTTTGGCCAGCCAATCAGCTGCTCCGAAGTACAGGAATGATCCATTCTTCTAAACCCGAGTTCCATTGTGCTGGCTTTCACGCCACTGCGCTGACTTACCTTCCGCTCCAATGCGCACGGCCAGTCTCAGCTCTGACTGCGCTCGTGGTGAGGAAAACATATTTGGCGCCCTGTGCCACACCCCTAATCTTTTCAATAGGGAGCCCATGCTAAACCAGTATGGGGCAACCTTTCAAAGCCTTGCCGCATGCTGGTTTAGCATCAGGGTCCTAATGAAAGAAATGCAGCCTGCTCTCGTGCTGACGCTGGTGAGAGAGCAGGGCGCATTTCCCTTCAATTGGAGCCTTCACCCACCACACTAGCTTGGGGAGCCCTTGAAAGACCCCCAGAGTGGGTGTGGTGGGCGGACTAATGAGGCTCCCCCAGGCGACCACCCCGGTCACCCCGGGCTAAAGGCGTCCCTGCTCATGCGATTCCACATCCCAGGCCCTCACTTGCCTGTCCAGCGTCCTTCGCACACCGGCTCCCTCTCATTGGGCCATAGAAATAGAAAAGAGGTTCTGCTTGCATTGCCTCTCAATGGCATCCATGTTTTTAATTGTTCTCATTTGTCTGCCTCCACAGGCCATGCACTTGCCGTTCCACATCGTTTTAAAAACACTCTTAATGCCCTTTTGCCCCAGGGGCAATAGTAATACTGCCCATTCCTCGGGCTATTACATGGTGGTAACTTCCATTGGCCCTTGTTAAAGGCCCGAGGGATTAACTTGGGACAAGGGTTGTTACCACTCAGTAATGGCCTCCGCGAGGCAGCATTACCGCTTAAGTGTACTTCCCATCTTTCACTAGTGTGGCGTCGGGGTTTCAGGGCAGAAGTCAGCAGAGGCCCATGAAACGTATTGTAATTAGTGCATCAGAGACACATAATACGCCATTGTGATTAGGGCAGAAGGGGTACATAATTAACGAGATTAGGGCAGAAGGGGCACATAAAAAACTGTTGTGATTAATATAAATAGGTCTACCCTCAATAAATGTGGGCTTACTATATAGACAAAATAGGACTCTGATCAGATATGGAGAAAGACCAAACAACCTACCCTGAAAGCATGCTACTCACAAGACGTGTATCCGTGTATCCCATGCTACTCCCAAGACGTGTATCCCATGCTACTCACAAGACGTGTGTCCCATGCTACTCAGAAGCCATGTATCCCATGCTACTCACAAGTCGTGTATCACATTCTACTCCCAAGACGTGTATCCCATGCTACTCACAAGCCATGTATCCCATGCTAGTCATAAGACATGTATCCCATGCTACTCACAAGACGTGTATCCCATGCCACTCACAAGCCATGTACCCCATGCTACTCACAAGACGTGTATCCGATGCTACTCCCAAGACGTGTATCCCATGCTTCTCCCAAGACATGTATCCCATGCTACTCCCAAGACGTGTATCCCATGCTACTCACAAGACATGTATCCCATGCTACTCCCAAGACATGTATCCCATGCTACTCCCAAGACGTGTATCCTATGCTAACCGCAAGACGTGTACCCCATGCTACTCACAAGCCATGTATCCCATGCTACTCACAAGATGTGTATCCCATTCTACTCCCAAGACGTGTATCCCATGGTACTCATAAGACGTGTATCCCATGCTACTCACAAGCCATGTATCCCATGCTAGTCACAAGACGTTTATCCCATGCTACTCACAAGACGTGTATCCCATGCCACTCACAAGCCATGTATACCATGCTACTCCAAAGACGTGTATTCAATGCCACTCACAAGCCATGTATCCCATGCTACTCACAAGACGTGTATCCCATGCTACTCCCAAGACGTGTATCCCATGCTACTCCCAAGACATTTATCTGTAAGACAAACATGCAAGAACTTGATCAAGAAAAGCATTAATATACATGTACTCATGTTATTAAAGCATAGTGTTTGCTTCGACAAGACCTCATGGTGCTGTGAATGTAACTGGTTGTGACTGCCACATGGCCTGCTTGTACAACAGCCTGCGTGTTTCATCATGCGGTAAGTCCCCAGCCTTGTTATAAGGCTGATTATACCTGACCAGTCCCAGACCAACCGAGGCCCTGGACCCACCATCCTGTGCCATCCAAATCCTAAATTCAAAAGCCTTACACTCCCAGAATCCCTGGCAACTCTCTTAGGGAAGTGAAGTTACTTCCTATGTCAAGTGCAAAGGATAGACTAACCCTGGGCCAATGGATACAATGATTGCAGGAGGGAGCCACATTAGGACAAATTCGGAAATGTCTGAATGCATTGCGCACTGTCAGTAGGGTGACCAGATTTCCAAAACGAAAAACCGGACGAACAACAACATAAAAGAGGGACTACCCCATCGCAGCCCACCAATTACCGCCCCTCCCCCAACACGCCCACACAACCACCACCCAATCATATTTCCAGCAGTTCTCCTTTCTATAAACGGTATGTGACCTCATTTGTGCAGTTTTGTCTGTGAATCTTGGCATGTTAATTCAAAACGAGCGTTTGCTATAATTGATATTGCATGACTTGCTGTACAATCATTTCCAAGCCAGTGTCTGTGGCACAGTCAGTAAGTGTTGGGACTTGTGAATTAAAAAAGTTTGGGGGTTCGAGCCAATCCTTCAACTTCAAAATTCTGATAGTGTTGAAAAATATTTTCAATTTTAATTACCGGAGCCACCCAACCATGCAAACCCCAGATGGGGTTTCTAACTGGGAAAACTGGGACATCTGGTCACCGTAACTGTCAGGTGTGTGGCAGGAAGGCTCATGTGCACGATTGTATAAGTTGCGAGGGAAAAACAGACTGCACCGCATAAAGGGCATGGCGATGAGGCAGGACTGATGCAGAACTGTTTCACTGGAGTAAACTACCCTTGGCCAAGCTGGCAGGGCAGGAATGAATATAATACACATTTTAGAGTTGTATTTTATTTGGAACGTTCCGAACGCCCTCTCAACTCTTTAAAAGCCAGAGTTACGCGGGGCGTGGTCAGTAATTCTGCACGTCGTACACTCTGTGCATGGTATTTTGGGTTCTATGTGATCACGTTGCGTGCGATTCATCGTACGAAAAGATTTCCAAAACGAAAGCCTCGTAATGCATCCGTCGTGTAATTGATTTGTTTGTCATTGAAAGTACAATTCTGCATTTTAAAGTCCCAGTCAGGGTGGAAGGAACAACAGGGGGTTGAAGGAACAACAGTAGAGTGTAGGAGAAGCAGAGGTTTCCAGGATGGGTGGAGGATGCAGCTGGGGGAGGGAGCTCTCAAGGGGGAGAATTGGGGTTGAGTGGAAAGATCAGTAATTTGCAAGAGGTTGTTTGAAGAGTAGGGTTTACAGGTCCTCAATGAAGTGTTGGATGGAGGAGGCGGGACAGATCTGCTTTAGTAGCCTGTCCCAGAGACAGGCTGCATAGCAGGAAAAGGGCCGTTTCCCAGCTTTTTCCTCTTGCGGTTCTTTGTGTTCTTTGTCTTGAGTCTGGCAATGACGCATGGCTTCTGGGGAGAACTGCCTCTGGAGAAGGTGAGTTGCTCTGCCAGATAGATTTGTATTTTGGCTGTGACTGCTTTGTAGGAAATGTAGGCATTTTTGAACATGATGCATTACTGGAGTGGTAGTCAGTACAGCTCCTTGAAGATGGTTTAGGTTTTAGGTTTAGGTTTATTATTTGTAATGCGCCGGAATACCCGAGGGTAACAGGGCGCAGCAGATACAAGAATTTGCAAAGCTTAGTTACAGACAGTAAAATATATACATGGCATATACGCAGTAATAATGTAGGAGAGCACACAGTATATACATATATACAGTTAACAATTGCATAATCGGATGAAAGGAGGGAGAGGCGTACTGGTTCAGTATGTTTAGATGGCGGCTGTCTTCAGCCAAGACATCAACTTGGAGCGGAAGTTTTGGTAGGGTAAGTCCATTCTAAGAGTGGGTGGTAGGGAGTTCCACAGTTTCGCCGCTTTCACTGGAAAGCTGTTGCCTCCTATGGTAGAGCGTTTGTAGTTAGGGACAGAGAGGCAGTCTCTATATGCTAACCTTGTCGGTCTCGAGGATGTTAGTCTGTGAAATCTGTCTGACAAGTAGATGGGGGCCGCATTATTAAGGGACTTGTGGGTGAGTGAGGCAGTTTTAAGGGAGATTTTATCTTTAATGGGGGTGCAATTGTTCTGCTGGCTGTATACTGTTATGTGGTCTCTTCTGGAGATGCCCAAAGCCGCTCTAAGTGCATTATTCTGGAGGGTTTGAAGCTTGCTAGTAATGGCTTTGGAGGATCCAAGATAAAGCGTGTTACAGTAGTCTAAGCGGGATAGTATGAGGGCTCTGGCCAAGGTTAGGCAGCTGGTGACGGATAGAAAGGGTTTGGCTGTGCGGATCAATTTGCACGTGTAAGCCGTGGAGGAGGCTAGTGAGTTCACTTGTCTATTAAAGGAGAAGTTGGAATCCAAGTAGAAGCCCAGTGTTTTGACTTCATGTGCCACTCTGATGATGTTGCCATCAATCGTGAAGGAGGAGTAAGCTGGGCTAATTTTTCTTTAGGCTGGCAGTGCTACCCAAGGTGATGAGTTCAGTTTTATCATCATTCAGGCATAGACCGTGGGTGGCCATCCATGCTTGGATGATGATGTAAACCCTATTCACCAAGGCCAAATCCTTTCCATAATCTCCAGAAAGCAGAAGGAGGATCTGAGTATCATCTGCATAGTTAGTGTAGGTGATACCGAGATGATCCAGATCATCGAAAAGGGGCTTGGTGAATATGTTATACAGTGTAGGGGAGACACAGGAGCCCTGAGGTACGCCACAGGTGATGGGTATAGGGTCTGCAGCATCTATGGGCGAAAAAACCCTCATGGTTCTGCCATCGAGGAAGGATCTAATCCATGTAATGGCCTCGGGGGAGAATTGGACAGCCGTGTGTAGGTGGGTGCAAAGGACCGAGTGGTCGACCAGGTCGAAAGCTGCAGAGAGGTCAAGGAGGAGGAGTAACGCTGCTTGGCCATTGTCTCTGAGAAGATCGATCTGTGTTGTAAGGTCGATGAGAGCTGTCTCAGTCCCATGTTGGGGTCGGAAGCCTGATTGGCTCCTAACAGGTGGTGTTCTTCCAGGTGCTTCTGAATTTGAACATATGCTACCTTGTCCAGGATTTTCAGGAGGAACGGTACCATTGTTATGGGTCTGTAATTAGTGGGGGTAGCTGGGTCAAGAGTAGTTTTTTTTAGTAAAGGTAGAACCCAGGATTGTTTTAGATTAGTAGGGATGGACCCAGTGGCAAAGGAGGCATTGATTAACTTTGTGATAAATGGGGAGAGGTCACGGGCAGCGTCTTCTATAAGCTGAGCTGGGCATAGGTCTCCCTGGCAGTTAGAAGGCTTCAGTGACAAGATGATTTTCTCGACTTCGAGGATGGTCACTTTTGTGAAATTGAATCGGGTATGTTCACTTGTAGTCTGCTTCTCTGGTAGCTTGGACAGGGCAGGGTTATTCAAAGATGCTTTTTTGCAGGATATTTTATTTTGCAACGTGGCAATTTTGTTAGCTAAGGCATTTTGGATGTCGGTGCACCAGTTCTTATCCTTGATGCAGTTGTCTGGTGGTGCTATAGGGGTTTCCACTTCTTTTAGAATAGAAAATAGTTCCTTCATGTTTGAACTGGCTTGGGAGATGCTGGAGTCAAAGGAAGTGCGTTTGGCTAAGATGATTTCTTTTTTATACATGGCCGCTAGTTTGGTGAATTTGATTTTGTTGGCTACTGATGGGTTTCTTTTCCAAATAGTTTCACAATTTCTTTTTTTCTGTCTTAAGCTTTTGAGGAATGGTGTGTACCAGTTGTTCAAGTGTGTTTTGGGCCTGCTTGACCTAAGTTTGAGAGGGGCGATTAAGTCCAGGGAGGTGGACATAATTTTATTATATTCCTCGACTAGGCTCTCAGGATTCAGGTTGTCAGGGAGTGAGTTAAGTGTGGGGAGAAGGTTGGGGATGAGTCTCTCTGCCGTGATGCTCTTTTTGTTTCTTGTGAGAGTGGGTAGGGCCCTACTAGACTGCATAGGAGGGGGTCTGGTGGTGGACAGCAGGAATGATACCAGGTGGTGGTCGGTCCAGGCTAGTGGAGAGATGTCAGTGATATTAGCTAGGCAGTTGTAGTCAGCCACCCAGTCAAGTATTCTCCCCTTGTCATGGGTGGGTTGTAGGCTTCTTTGAGTAAATCCTAATTCAGTCAAGGTGTTCAGCGTGGTGATGGTGGCTTGGTCGTCAGGGTCGTTGAAACCCAGATTAAAGTCTCCCAAGGTGAGCACCTGTGTAGAGTTTTTTAGGTTGGTCGATAGGATAGTGTTAAGATCCTCATCGTAATGGGATTACATTTTGTAAGACCTATGATATAGTAAACTCAGGGAGCTGTAATTTATATGCAAATCAGGAGTTGTTTTATATATATTGAAGTTTTGTTTATAGCCAAGACGTGTCTTGATATGCAGTTCTAGAAACAGTTGTTTATCCAGTTCAAGGCTTTGAATATTACCAAATGACGGGTGCAATATTACATTCAAGTAAATGTGTAGTAATACATCCAATTTAGGGTTATATTTCATACTCGATTCAAGATATGGTATGATATTCAAATTAAGTTGGTTTCAAGGGATGGTTTTATAATCAATTCAAATCCTTCTTTTTGCTGCTAATCGATCAAATGAAGGATTAATCAAGGCACATTTTTATTTATTTCTTTAAGCAATTTGATATCTAGTTTAATGCACATTTTTATATCCAATTCAAATGTTTTACCATATTCAACAGAATGTTTTTAATCTAACTTAATGCACACATTAATTTCCAGTTCAAAGAATTACTCAGGTTCACGGCACAGTTTTGTATTCAATCAAGGCAAGGCTTCCTATCCAATAAGAATTTAAATTCCGGTATGAGAAGTGATGCAATGTCGAAATGGAGATGGTGACAATTAGTGAGATATACCAAAATGTTGTTGCAACCTAGAAATTCTTTGTATGAAGATCTACACATATTACTAATGAACGGTGATGTTCAATCACTGGAAACATTTAAAAAACAAATGAACTTGCTCTTGGAGACCATTGAAGTAACTAGCGAGGATCTAAAAACTGGTTTAGCTAGAAATAAACGTAACCTGTATGATTGGGACTGGAGGATGTTAATCGAAAAAAATCAGAAATACTCCTTATACACGGAGTGTGCAAGCAGACTTAGGAAGAGGGGTACTCGTCCTCTATATCTTATTAGATGTCCCTATTATAAGGTGCGAAATATCTACCTAAGATTCAGACTCAATCAACTCTCTACCTTAGAGCGTATATACAAATGGAATCATGTTGGAGATTTGATCACGGACGCAAACTGTCGCTTTTTTGTTTCCACAAGTCAGACTGAAACCATAAGACATCTTGTGGTATATTGTCCTTATTTTGAAGAAAACAGATGCACGCTCCTGGGGGAATACCACCCCGGCCTAACCTATATTGCAAGGGCCGTCTTCTGGGAACGTAGTATGCAGGGAGACAGTATGCGTTTGATTTTGGCGTTATCAAGATTACTATTTAAAATTGATGAGGATCTGAAAACCAAAAACTTGACGTTAGGAATGTCATCCTCTGAAGAAATGTATTAGATCTCTTTGTATTGGGGGAATTATTAAAAACCTGTTGTATTGTTTATACCACATAAATGAACTAAATATTTTGGCTGTTCATTTAATGTAATTGAATGTACTGTATGAGAGACTGATCATGGCATCCTGTAACTATAGCGTACCTCAAAAGGGTCTCATGCTGGAGATTTAATGTTTTACAATGTAATTAGGTGGATACTAATTGACATTATGTATGAAATGTGTAAAATCTGAATTAGGAATGATATATGTTAAAATATTTTTCGCTGGGAAAAGGAAAAAGGAAAAACAATGATTTATTTTTAAAGTTTTATGAAGTAATTGTAAATGATGATTAAGTTGTAAAAGTTTATAACATTATGTAAACTATAAACAATTTTTTTAAATAAAAAAAAAAAGATGCAATGTCTGTTTGAAGGGATGTATATATCTCCAATTACATTTGTGGTTTTACATCCCGTTTGAGGGTTCAATTTATTTCCTAATCTAAGGCGCGCTTTCATAACTTCGTGACAGGGCCAGGGTCCAAACCTTTCAGGTGGACCCGGGAGCCCCTTTCAACCTCGGGTAGGCATCCTACCAGGACAATGGCAGAGCATAGCCTTTCCCACAGGTGGGGGTTGGCAGCTGGGAGGAACTCCAGTCTATGATTCCCAAGAGTGCATGAACATGCATGACAACATTGGTACCACTGTCCCCTCTACGATGCCTATCAGCCTTTCATCTGCCCAGGTTTCTTGTGTTTTTATTTCAGAACCACATCTCCATGAAATGAGAGAAGCTGGTGAGGATTCACGGAAACTCAGGCCGAGTGGAGACACAACCCCACCGCAACAGATGGACCCCGGGTGAGCAGGGCTGGGAAACCTTACCACGGAACGAAGGCAAAGACTGCGAGAATAAACCGTTTGCACCGCAGGTGGCACTGATCCCACCAGTGACCGCCAAAGGGGGCGGGGCCTAGAGACCCTTTTGAAATCTCATGGCCTCAATCCCAAAACCCGAGTGAATATCTAGAAAGTGATAGGGCCCAGAGGACAGGTGACAGGGAAAGCTAATAGGAGCTGCAATTAGTGAGAAAAGGGGATCGGCTGGGCTATAAAACTCAAACCAGACTAGGGCAAAGGGTGTTCTGGTGAGGTCATGAGCGGTGTTCGAGGACTGCTGGAGAGAGGCCTGTGGAGAAGGGGGGTGGAGTGACTGTGGCGGGCATTGAGCGAGCATAGCTAAGGTATTGTAGGAGATAGTGGTACCAATTGAATTAGTGTTGTGCGTTGTGTTTTGTAGGTATGAGGGGGTGTATGGTAGAAGAGAGCATAGAGCAGCGGTACTCAAACTGTGGTGCACGCTCCTGCATACCTGGGGGGCCGTGAGAGCCTTTTAAAAAAACATTTTTAGATTGGAAGTAATGGGCAGGAGCGGCTCAAATGGTTGGGCTGAAGCATGAAACTGTCTCAGGCACCAATGAAAAAATGGCCCATAGTTGTAAATGGATATTCTTTCCTTTGGTCACAGTCTGTTTGAATAGTACCCAAAGGGGTGCTTTGCGTTAAAATGTAAGTAAATTGTAATATTTAAAGAATATTTATTCAGCAACAATAGTCAAAATTACTAACTGCATAGTGAAGTAGCTGACCAAACGGGCCCACATTGGTCAAAAAGGTTGCCCATTTTGACTGTGGGCCATTCTTTCATTGGAAATGCTGGCTGGGGTACTGAATGTTTGTATGTGCGAGGGGGAGCTCCTGCGCCTCCTCGTACATAAGGACATAGCAGCCTAGAGCAGGGCGTTTCAGCACCCACACGCATGCCAATGCAGACGGTACCTTTATTTTCATTTTTTGTACATTTAAACATGTGTATGGATGCGTGTATGCTTGTGTTATGAATGACTGTATGGTGATGGATGCTCATGTGAATGATAGAGTGATTGCTGTATGAATGTGTGTGTGTGGTAGTTTGTTTTGGTCCGTTGAGCTGATTTTGGCAAGTGGTGGATAGAGGGAGGAAGGAGGGTTGTACAACAAATGCATTTTAAAAATGCCTAAATGCCTTTGTTGCACAATCCCCCTACCCACCTGCCAAAATCAGCTCTCCTTCTGAGGCGCTGTGGAGCCCAGGGGACAGGAAGGGTATTTATTTTACTGGTTTTCTATTATAAATGTCCAGTCAAAGATACGATGCTTTCCCACTTGGCACCATAGCGCCTTGCATACACACATAATCATTTTGATTGTGTTAGGCCCAGTGGGGCCCAGCGGACAGGGATAGTATCTTTTTACTGGATATCTATCATAGATGTCCAGTAAAAAGTGCCATGCCTACCCCCTGAGCTCCCCAACACCAATTGCAAACTGTTTGGCTATTTACCCATTTTGTTTTTAAGTATGCTCGACAATGCAACATTTTAACCCATTATTTTAAAATAAATTCATGGGGGGAAAACCCACCAAACCCTCTTAATTGGTTCGGGCTCCCTCACTGCGCTTGGTCGCTATGGCATTTCTGGGGAGAAATAGTTGTGCCCCTCAGCTTAAGAAATTCACCAGCCGCCACTGGCCCTCTGACTGTGCTGGAAACGGGATGGGGGGAGTCCAGGGACTGTGGTGGGAACCATGGGATAGTGGTGGGAGCAGGGTGGTGAGAGCCCAGGGGCTGGGTAGGAGTGGGATGAGGGAGCCCAGCGACTGTGATGTGAGCAGGTGGGGGAGCCCAGGGACTATACTGGGAGTAGGGTGCAGTGACGTGCGCAATACATACTTCCCATTTGGCATTTTTGGGGGGGCCCGGCCTGCCCACATTTTCTTTAGGGGGGGCCCAGGCCAAAGAAGTTTGAAGACCACTGGCGTAGAGAGTTAGAGAGAGTGTAGGTGTTTGTGGAGAAGGGTGCAAGGTTGAGAGAGAGAGCGAGAGAGAGAGACAAGAAGCTAGTGGGAGAGTGGATATAGTGACAATTATGGGAGGGAGGAGATTGGAAAGTATGTGGAAAAAAGTGGAGAGACAGGAGTTGGGAGTGTGGTGATATCAGGGCACATAGGGAGGGGGGACAAAAAGGGGAGTAGGAAGTGTTGTAAGATCAGGACATGGATTGAGAGAGAAAGAGAGAGAACCAGCGGATAGAAAATCAGAATACAGAGGGAGAGAGGTATAGAAGAAAAGAAGAGTGAAGTCAAGGAGACATAGCGAGGCAGAGGACTGAGGTCAGTAAGAATCGGGAGGGATGACTGTGGAGATAGAAAGAGAAGGGATAGTAAGGGGAGAAAGGTGTGTGTATGTGTGTGTGTGTGAGAGAGAAAGAGAGAGAGGGAGAGACAGACAGAGAGAGTGAGCGAGAACCTTGAGTGGCGAGAATCTTGGAAGAATGGCCTTTGAGAGGGGGATACCCAGGAGACCAGGCACCTTTAGAAATTCCTGGAGGGAGATAGTCAGAGAAGGCCACAGCCTTTAGGGCTTCCCTTAGAAGGTGCCTGAGAGAAGACAATAGGGGTCACTGATCGATAACTGTAACCTCTGGTGAAGTGGGGGCACCAGGGCTAGGGTGGAGGGAACCTGCAGGAAGACTGAGGGAAGAACAGGGACCCTCTTGGTGTGGCCATTAAGAAAGTTTCCAAAACACGCGTTGAAGCTTTAATGAAACAGTTGAAACTTTGTACGTGCTAGTTGGATTTATGTGGCTATCCGTGACAATTGTCATTCAAGGTGCAGTTTTATACCCAACCAGGAATGTATTGTTTATGTTAATTATGTTCAAGGCATGGATGTATATCCAATTCAAGTCCTGATTTCAAATACGATTATGGTGTAGATTCATATCCATTTGAAGGCATTGATTTACAGGCCGATTCATGGAATTAATGTGCACCGAAACTTTCGGCGCAAGCGTGCGAAAACGTGCGATTCGCAGTGAAAGAGCGAAAATTGCAGTGCAAGTGCGAAAATCGCAGGGAAACCAGCGCACATCGATTCATGGAAGTCCGTGCGTGAGAAAAATATTGGATGTGTGCTGAAAAAGTGCGTGGCGCACGCCGGCACACGTCATCTAACGACGTGCGTCACAGCCACAGCGAAATCGCACATAGTGCGGCGCACATAACAAAAGTAGGCGGAACACGGGGCGTGACACGCGGAACGGAGAACAACTCGTGAAAATATGGGCGTCACGGGGGAAGTACAGGAGGCAAGTGCGCGGAACGCCCACATGCTCGCCTACAACACGTATTCATGGAATCGAATAGGGCAAACCAGCGCACGGGCAAAGACGCGCACAGCCCATACACGTCCGCCACCCGAAAGCAGGCGGTAGCGTCCCTGCGCATGAAAAAAATGTGCGCCAAAATGTGCGCTAACAAAAAGCACGTATACACAGCTCTGATGAAAGTCCCATACTGTGGCCCTCTAGGAAAAATGATGTGCAAAGGGGTACGCGACAAACACGGACACCCGCTGTGTGAATAATAGCGTGTGCGTGTATTTCGTCGGTGCGCGGGAAGTTTTACACGCGATCGGTCCTGGGGGAGCGGGGTACATGTATTTCAGGGGCTCGCGGGAAGTTTAACACACGGTCGGGCCTGGGGGAGCGTGGTACCTGTATTTCAGGGGTGCGCAAGAAGTTTCACATGCGATTGGCCTAGGTACGTGTATTTCAGGGGTGCGTGAGAAGTTTTACACGCGATTGGCCTGGGTACGTGTATTTCAGGGGTGCGCGAGAAGTTTCACACGTAACTGTCCTGGGCACGTGTATTTCAGGGGTGTGCGAGAAGTTTTAAACGCAATTGTCCTGGGTACGTGTATTACAGGGGTGCGCGAGAAGTTTCACACGCGATTGTCCTGGGTAAGTGTATTTCAGGGTGCGCAAGAAGTTTTACACGCGATTGTCCTGGGGGAGCGGGTACGTGTATTTCAGGGGCTCGCGGGTGATTTTACACGCGATCGGGCCTGGGGGAGCGGGGTACGTGTATTTCAGGGGTGCGCAGGTGTTTTCACATGTGATCGGGCCTGGGGGAGCAGGGTATGTGTATTTCAGGGGCTCGCGGGTGGTTTTACACGCGATCGGGCCTGGGAGAGCAGGGTACCACTCACCGTCTGCCTTGCGTGTAGAAGAACGCGTAGCCAACACCCACTCGCTGTGAAGTAATAGTGTGTGAACCCCAACGCCTGCAAAACACACGCACCGCACCCCACGAAAAGCACGTGCAGAGCAATGGAAATCCACGTGGGATATTCAAGCCCTGCCAGGGCAACGCCTGTGCGCGATACGTCACAGACACGCTTACGCGCTAAGGGCCTTTGGTCCAATGGAATCGCGTATGCGTGCTGACGCGCTTACGTGCTAAGGGCCTTTCCTCGAATTACACGCTGACGTGCAGAATTTTCACGTGCCAAATCACTCAGTATCAAGCTGGCCACACGTAAGCACACAGAAGACCACGCTCCTGCCTAAAAGGCCGAATTACTGCCCCCCAGAGCCCCGAGCAGACTCCCACGAGCCATCTGCTGCTGCCTGCCTGCCTGCCTGCCTGCCTGCCTGCCTGCCTGCTGCCACCGTGCCCTGCCATTTGGTGCCTGCACATCAGCCATCTGCAGGGGTCCAGTTGCTGTGTCCACCCCTGCTGGAACAGAAGACTCCCGACTGGGATACCATCGCTCCACAGCCCAGCCCCAGGACCCAGTTGCCCACCCACGCCTGCCTCGGGGGTCGCCATGTCGGGGCAAACACCATCCGAGACCACTGGCGACCCCCAGCCAGAGGGGCAGAGGGCCACCAGCTTCAGTCAGAAGGAAGTTGGTGTCCTGGTGGAGCTTGTCCTGGGGCATTATGATGCCCTCTTCGGATCATCACGCGCCGACAAGGAAGGACGGGACAGGATCTGGGACGACTTTGTGGTTGCCATCAACGCGGAGGGGGTGGCAACCCGCAACATCAAGCAAGTCAAGAAGCGCTGGGAGGACTTGAGGTCCAGGACCCTCATGAAGGCCCGGCGCTTCGTGGAGGGGGGCCGGGGCAGCATGAGTACCATCCAGATGAGGGTCCTGGAACGCGTACGCCCAGCGCTCCATGCCCATATCCTTGGGAGGCTGACCCATCTGGAGTCGAGCGGTAAGTGACCAAGCATTGCTGTGTGAGACAGGGCATGTTGCAGTGTGCTGGTTGTCTGATACTTGCCTGTATGTGTGCCATGTACGCATGTGTGTGTGCAGGGACATCATGGTCATGCATGTGAGACCAGTAATGTGTGAAGCACACGGTTGGTGTATGTGTTTAAATGCAACATGGGGAGCCCTATGCGGAATGGACACATGAGAGCATGCCAGTCTCTG
This sequence comes from Ambystoma mexicanum, assembly GCF_040938575.1. Taxonomy (NCBI): domain Eukaryota; kingdom Metazoa; phylum Chordata; class Amphibia; order Caudata; family Ambystomatidae; genus Ambystoma; species Ambystoma mexicanum. The sequence continues at coordinate 941,648,641 of NC_090923.1, forward strand.
TTCCTGAACATGGGTGGGGGTAAGGGATGGGTGCTGATGCCATGTACATGTATGGTGTCCATGTCTGTGTGTCTGACCTGCGTGTCTGTGACTTGTGAATGCCATGGATGCATGACACATGTCTGTGACAATGTTCAGAATCACTGATGCAGCCTAGTTATCCTTGCATCCACTGTGTCTGGGGTGTACGAGTCCAGATGGATGAAAGTACGGTGAAGTGTGTGCATGTGATTTCCAAAACAACATTGTATGTTTCAAGAGTCCCTTGGACATGTTTGCTAATGTCCATAGCATGCGCCATGCCTGTTACTGCATGTGTTTTGCCTGCACTGACCCATGTGTTGTGGAGGGACATGATGGAAGTAATCTTTGACAGTGCCACTCATCTGCTATTGCTTCCTGTCTAGGGGACCATTGTACAGTACCCTGATGCTTGTGTTCTATGTCTCTCTCTACACAGCGCAAAGTGAAGAAGAGGGCGGAGACCGCTCTGTGGAACAAAGCGGCGGGGATGCCCCCACGGCTGCAGCAGAAGGGGTGGGTGAGCCCCCACAGGGGCTTGCAACGGCGGAAGACGGGGTGGAGTCATCCAGGTTGGTGGTTTCCACAGAGGAGGAGGAGGCCGCCGCTCTTGAGCCGCACATGGGGCCTGGTGGGGGCATCCCTGCTGGTGCAAGTGGTGCAGGCCAGGGGCAGGGGGCAGCACAGGTCACCGTGGAGGGGCCTGTGCATGTCACTGTCCCTGACACTGTGACTGCACCACCATGCACCAGCAGGGATGCCCCATCCCAGGCCCGTCCGCAGGTAGGGGGGATGTCCATGTCATCTGACTCCCCTCCACCTGTGGACGAGGGGACCCCTGGCCGTATGGAGAAGTTCCTGATTGGTGTCGCGTTGCGCACGGGTGTCATTCGTGATGACGTGCGTGCTTCCTGGGGGGAGCACGCATGTCATCACGAAGAGCACTGTGCCAACGTGGCACAGTTGGGAGCGGCCGTGGTCGGGGGTTTCGTACATGTGTCGGCCACTCTGGCGACCCTCTACTCCTCTGTGGAGGCTATGCGCCAGTCGTTCTCCATGCCATCTTCCAGCCCAGATGCCACCAGGGCCCCCTGTGGACCTGCCCCGACCAACGCAGCCAACTCGGTGGGGATCCCATCCCTGCCACAGTCGGTAGTCGGAGGTCCAGCAGGGGTGGACACATCAGCAACTTGACCCCAGCAGATGGAGGATGTGACAGCATCATCGGGCAGGGCACGTGCATGACGGCGTCGGTGGATTCAATCAGCCTGGATGCCGTTGTGCTGGCACAGGCAGTTGCGTCGGAGGCAGCGGCAGGCACGACGTGGGAGGCATCATGGCTCGGGCCATCAACATCAGGGGGGGAGGCATCGGCCGGAGGGCAGGAGAACCCTGGAATGGGAGTGTCTTCCGTGTGGGAGCGGTTGGGCCAGCAGATAGGTGCGGAGCAGCAGCGGGCAGAGGAGGAACGGCTCACAATGGTCAGGGCGGAAAACTCCATGCGGAGGGAGCTGAGGCGGGCTGAGTGCCTCGAGGGTATTCACAGGGAGTTGGAGCTGGACACTGCATTATCCCTGCGAGACCTCGGGGCCAGGGAACATGCCCGCCTCCAAGCCATTGAACAGGCGTTCAATGATGCCCTGGCCCATGACATCAACCAGTGAGCCGTCGGACTAGCCCGCTGCCCTTGTAAATAGTTATGTAGTTAGTGTTAGGTTTCCTTTGCTTTTTAATTTATTTTGGACCTTTTGGACAATGGACCACATTTTTGTATATAGTTTTTTTATTAGGTAGTAATTTAAGATAGGTTTCATTTCTTCAGTTGGGATCATGGACCCTGGATTGTTTATCTGTATATAGTTGACTGTTGGATTATAGTTTTTTTTTTTGGATTTACCCATGGAGCAATGGTTTTCGGTTTTGTTTTTCCCTTGGATTTACTTTTTTGGACTGTGACTTTGGACACCTTTCCTTTGGATTATGATTTGTGATTTTCCATTATTTTACGGACATGCTGCTTTTGGGTTTTAATTCCCATTGTCGTTTGTTTATTTTTAATTCCATTTATGTTGCTTTTAATACATTTTTTTCATCAAACCTCAATGTGTAGTATCATCTCATTGGTTTCATGCATATCATGATATGGGTTTTGACATTCACTTACACCCATTGTGTGTATGTGAGGGACATGTGTTCATTTACATACTTTCCATTGGGGTTGTATCATGTAATTGCCATTTCTAAGTGGGTGGATGCAATACTTGGGTGGGTGTTTGGCATGTGGAGGCTGCCCATAAGGGCCAGGGATCTAGATTGTGATGACGTGTTGGCTGGGGGACATGTGTCAGGGCCTGCGGGCAGGTGCCCAGCACTGATGGGGGTGGGGGTGCAGGGAGACATGAGTGGGGGCCTGCTGGCAGGTGCCCCGCAATGCTGGGGGGTGGGGGTGCAGGGGGACATGAGTGGGACATGAGTGGGGGCCTGCGGGCAGGTGCCCTGCACTGCTGGGGGGTGGGGGTGCAGGGGGACATGAGTGGAACATGAGTGGGGGCCTGCTGGCAGGTGCCCCGCACTGCTGGGGGGTGGGGGTGCAGGGGGACATGAGTGGGACATGAGTGGGAGCCTGCGGGCAGGTGCCCCGCACTGCTGAGGGGCGGGGGTGCAGGGGGACAGGATTGGGACATGAGTGGGGGCCTGCTGGCAGGTGCCCTGTACTGCTGGGGGGTGGGGGTGCAAGGGGACATGAGTTGGTGATCAGTAGTGCAAGGAGACATGTGCCTTTGCTGGGGGGCATGCCCATGTTGGGTGGGCTGCCTGCGGGACATGACCAGGGGTGCAGGGTAGTCCCTGTGGTGTGGGCTGCCTGCAGGGGCCGTGGAGGGTGTACAGGGAACACCTGGGAGGACCCACACTGCCAAATCACGTGTAGGACTCCCCGGCACCCCCGAAATACACGTACCCTGCTGAAATCGCGTGTGAAACTTCCCGCGCAACCCAGTAATACACATACCCTGCTGAAATCGCATATGAAACTTCCCGCGCACCCCAGTAATACACGTACCCTGCTGAAATCGCGTGTGAAACTTCCCGCGCACCACTGAAATACACGTACCCTGCTCGCACAGGGCCAATCACGTGTGAAACTTCCTGCGCACCCCAGTAATACACGTACCCTGCTGAAATCGTGTGTGAAACTTCCCGCGCACCCCAGTAATACACGTACCCTGCTGAAATTGCGTGTGAAACTTCCCACGCACCCCAGTAATACACGTACCCCGCTCGCACAGGGCCAATCGCGTGTGAAACTTCCCACGCAGCCCAGTAATACACGTACCCTGCTGAAATCGCGTGTGAAACTTCCCACGCACCTCAGTAATACACGTACCCCGCTCGCACAGGGCCAATCGCGTGTGAAACTTCCCCCGCACCCCAGTAATACACGTACCCCGCTAGCACAGGGCCAATCGCGTGTGAAACTTCCAGCGCACCCCAGTAATACACGTACCCTGCTGAATTCGCGTGTGAAACTTCCTGCGCACCCCTGAAATACACGTACCCTGCTGAAATCGCATGTGAAACTTCCCGCGCACCCCAGTAATACACGTACCCTGCTGAAATTGCGTGTGAAACTTCCCATGCACCCCAGTAATACACGTAACCCGCTCGCACAGGGCCAGTTGCGTGTGAAACTTCCCGCGATCCCCAGTGATACACGTTCCCCGCTTGCCGTGCTGGTACAGGGTTAGTGCAGCCCTTTGCGCTGGATTGGGGATTTTGACGGCTTTTCCCTGCGCGAGGGGCGTTCTTGGGGGCGTAACTGGCGCTGCTGCAGGGTCGCTGCGCCACTCTGGGCCACGGCTGGTTTGGTAGCTGGAATCCATGAATACGCTGTGCGCGGAAATAGATTTTAGCGCACGCGGCTGGCGCAGTCTATCGCACGGGAACACTGTGCGCCAGCCGCGTGCGCCACTTTTGTGCGAAATTCCATGAATTACCCCGTTAGATATAGATAAATGCATGGTTTAATTTCCAGTTAAAGGTTGTGTTCCATATCATTTTCAAGGCATGCAAAGAATGCTACAAAACCTGCTGGCATTTCTTGGCTACCAGAAGAATCTAATTATTATAACAGCCCAAAGAGTTGGCACGATTGGCAAACAAAATCCAGCCTCTGTGTCACATTCATCTAAACAAAGGCCAGGCCTTAACGTCTGTAGCTTAGGCCTTGCGATCATGGACAAGGTGGGGGTGTCACATCTGGTTTTAATACGTCAGATAGGCTGCTCTCCCTAAAATCCTGATGACCTTGCAGTCCCGAAGGCATTGCTTGCCTCGTGAAATGACTTTTGATGTTGGCTCACCAAGTATTGTATTGTATTTATTAAGTTTAAAAAGCGCTTTACGCCAAAGTGCTTTACATTTCAGCAACAAGAATATATAGGATAATAGAAGCATACAATTACAAGACATGAAGCAAACCATCAAAAACAGTATACAGAACAATTTACCGCTGATAATGTAAGAGATATAGATCAGGGGAAGGAAAGAGGGATGAAGTAAGGGAGGTCGGTTAGGGGAGGAAGATGCGATTACAGCGGGAGGGGAAGTAGGAATGGGGAAGAAGGGAAGTTGTAGGAAGGAAGGATGGTAAGAGGGATAAGGGGGGGATAGGAGAAATTAAAGAGGGATGTCAGGCCGGGGGTGAAGAAGAAAGGATTTCAAGGAGGCACGGAAGGAGGAGTAGGAGGACATGGAGCGGATAGAGAGAGGAAGAGAGTATCCATCAGACCAGTAGCATGGGAATGAGGTTGGCTTATCTTCTGGCAGCGTGTAGGAATAGGGAGAGAACTGCATGCCTGGGAGGTCTCAGCCCTAGTCCCGTCTCTCTGTCCTCCCTATGTTCTAAATCACTTTCAGTCCTTGTCTGGTCTTACTGTCATCCCATTGAATTCTATTCTAACCTCAACCCATCGCTCATCATCCTCTGCTCTCTCATCTTCCCTCCCTCGTTGCCCTCGAGTTCACCCCTTGACCTTCATGTTTGAAGAAGTCTGAAGGCGGCGTTAAGCACGAGACAAAAAACCTACAAAAAAGTGAAATAAGAAGCAGTAGAATGAGTATAAAGGTTTAATGTGAACGTTTGGAGGAACTAAACAATCTGACAGCTGTAGAGTTTGAACAGTGTACAAGGAAACAGTGCAAGTCAAGCCAGGCCAAAGAAAGGACGAGATTCAATGAAATAGGCCTGTCGTGACATAAATCCACAGATAACTTTAGCTTGTAACAATAGTAAGAGCCCTTTGCCATTACGGGCAATCACATAGCTATGAATTATAAGAACACAATGCTCACATTTGTAACTGTCAATGACGGGCATGAAGGGACATTTTAAATATGGTAAATAAATGTAAATAAAGTAATTACAAGAGAGGAAGAGATAAGCGCTCAGTGATATTTTTAGATCACTTGTTATTTCCATTCCATCTCTAATCTCTACAAACAAATCTGTCTCCACTCCACGGAGCAGAAATAAATGAGCAGATCCCGCCCCTGCGTGGGTGCGTCACCGGCATCTTGCACTACTTCGTCAACTGAGTTTAGAAATCTAAATGAGGAGTACATTCTGAAGAGTAGTTTTAAGTGAATTGTGTGAAGCTTTGAGACTGGACTGCTCCTTTTCTGTGGCTAACTATGCTTCTGTGATCATCTGTGATCATCGGGGCACCCCCAACTCCTTCGCTGTCCAATATGGTTCTACTCTTACAGTTTATGTGATCTCACGTGAGAGTGTGAAAACATTTAGATGCGATGTTTGCTTCATTGTCCTCAGAAGTTCACGGGGCATTATTTTGGTGGGCTCTGGTGCAATTGGACCCTTTGAGGCTTTAGGCTTAGTTAACAGTACAGAAAAACAATAAGGCAGTTCTGTCCATGAATAAACAGAAGGCTCAATTTCTACTGCAGGGTGTTCTGCCAGGCTTGATTTAATCGTAGTATTTCAAGATTTCTCTACATCATAGAATTTGATGACTGTTTGAGAATCGAATTCACCATATGCTGGTTGTGCATGAACGGGGTCATTGTTGGGGTGCTTATGCTGCTGTCACTCTCTCTGCATTGATTTCCTATAAAAGTAAATTCCAGGATCATATGTAATTGAAACAACCACCAGACACTGTGGAGAGTGTTGATCCATCTTCCGTCAACTTTGGGATCTATCATGTTTAGTCCTGCAGAATAAATGCCCAAGATCCACGGGAATGCTTGATATCAGCAAATCCAGGTCCATCTCCGCCTTTAAAATAGAGATTCTGAGTCTCCATAGCAAGACCTTCAGATGTTCTCACCCTATGGGTGATCTGTATGGGCCATTGAAGCCTGATTGTATATTGGTGGGGCACCCGAGAGACAGATTTATGAAATGGTACAAGAATTTGAAGGGACCATACATTGCGACTGTGTCATGCTTATGCCATGGAGACAGGTTTAGCCCATCCTGTAGGTTGACATCTTGACTTATGCAATGACTAAAGCGATACAGGGCCCAAGTGCTGGATGTTGCGATCCTAAGTCAACTAGAGGGACACATTTCCAACTGAAGGACCACTGATCGAAATTGGCTCCATAGGGTTCTTTCCATAGTGCCATGATTCTCGCCGAAAACTAGTACATTTTACATCACACAAACAAGCTAAACATTTAGAACATTTGGGAATGGTCAGCAATAAAATGGTGCGGAAGTGCAAAGTCACCATCATGTCATAAGTAAATTATAATAGCACGCGTTCCTATTTTACTGCTTTATATATTGCCCTTGCCACAAATAATCTTAGAGAAATCAATAAAAACAGTACAAAAGGTGTGGAATAGATGAAGAAGCTACACAAACAATGGGCAGTAGAAGTTCTAGGAGGAGCTCTGAATGTTATTGTTAAGGACGAATGGAAGAGATCCAAGGTCGGTGCAGAACAAGCAGACCGTGAATGTCAATTCTAGAGTGGTGGGGCTACCAGGGAGAAAGATCAAGAACGGGAAGGACGGGGTAGACCAGGAACGACATGGTGGATTTGAGAAGAGGAACAGAGGCAGTGCACAGGTGTCTTAACAGGAATTCCTGCCTTTCCTGTTTACCTTTACGCCCCTTCCCCCTTTCCCCATTGTAACTACTGCCTAGATACCCAAGGATCCAGTGCGCTGCTATTAATGCAAAAATAAATAAATAAGTAGAGTGGGGCCAGGACATGGATGCTTTTGAGGGCGGTGCAAAGGAAGTGTAACTGGAGAGATGCAGGTAAGGGAAGATAGCGAATCAAGAGATGGATATTGTCACACGCTGAGTGCTAGTTTCAATAAAGGGTGGTTAGCTGAAGTTCTTGTAAGTTTCTTGGAGCCTCAGTCAACGGCTGAAAAGAATGAATGAACAACAGAGGCGATAAGCGGCCTCTACGTTTTGTCCCCGTTTTGACTTATAAGGGGTTTGATGTGATGTTACAGATAGCAGCACTGCTGCTCAGGGGTGTTGCTAGGCCTGGAAAAGATCAGGGGCTAAGCTAATGTCGGGACTGGCGGGATTCGGGGCTAGCTATATACTTTTGGTTGTAGCCCCTGAGCTTCTATCCGGGGCTACCACCAAAAGACCCGGGGCTATAGCCCACTTAGCCCCCCCTAGCGACGCCTCTGCTGCTGCTGTGTGACATGGCTGACAGAGTGCTGCAAAATGTCTTATAAAGGTCCCCTTTCCACAGTGCATGGAATAGGTAACCACTGCGCGTTGTTCTGCTCCCTTGGAAGATGCTGACAGTTTGCCGGTTATTATGGAGGCAGTCAAGCTGTCCTCAGCCAAGTGAACATTTTGCAGTCTGTCTTTAGCAAGGACATTGCATGGGAGCTGGCACAGAGGGTGATTCTGAGCTCCGGAGAAAGGTAGTGTGGAAAGCTGACCTTCTTCCCTCCAGTTTCCAGCACCAACATTCTGAGGTGGGTGGAAGGATTGGAGGGGAGTTGTTGTGCTTTCCAGTAGCAAAAGTCGCTCGAATGTATGGTTATGGGGGCAGCGTTTGCATCAGTTTCCCTGCGATGCTTTCTAGAAAGTCTGCCACTTATGATTTATGAAAGTGTCCTTAAGTCTTCAATACATCAGAAAAGTGGTGCTGCTGTCTGGGAAATGCCTCGATTATAAAAGAAGAATGCGTGCCTTAGATGTGAGGCACACCTCACAGGTGGTGTAGTTATATACCTATATGTTAGATGCAAAACCAGGGCTTTGCAAGGAGAATCCGCTCACAGTGGCTGCTCTGCATCACTGGTGGTTGCTAGGGCTGTTGTCAGGCCATAAATCAGGCACAAACAAGGGCCAGGCAGGCACAATCTTAGTTACATTATCAGAATGAGCAATGCCCCTCTGTGACACTATGCATTCTGCAGCTCACAGTACCCAGGGAGGTCTGCAAACACGAGCGACCTACCTGAAAAATCACCTCCAAGAAGCAAGGCGCCTAAAAAACAAAAAAACAAATTCCTATACTAGCCGACATCAGCCATTTTGCGTTTATTCTTCGCGGTCATATCTTACAACACCTTTCCAAGGTGTGACTGGGAAAGAGCGTCAGCTTGTGCCTGGTGTCGATTACTGCTGGTGCGCCATTTTATTTGAACTGCTATCTTAATGCAATATGATATGATAGGTTATTTATAAAGCACTTAATACCTAGAGGTTTTTAAGCGCGGACCAAGTAATCTAACCTGCGTTGCTCCGTGTTGTCTTTCTTCCAAGGCGAGCACGTTGCCCCTGAGCTGTCATCTCGATGATGTGATTCAGTCAATCAACCATTCCCCCCTCATCATTAACTCCTGGAGAAGTCTTCAGCCCTCTTCATTTCTCTATGCAACATTCAGCTAAGACAATATTTACTCCTTTCACTTACAATAACACTGCTCATCCACGAAATTAAAATATTAATCTTCTTCACCAACCTTCAAAAAACCATTAACTACAAGACGTCCCCCCGCCCCATTAGCCCTATGTGAAAAATCAGTGAAGGCCGACATCCTCATCTTCCTGGGACCCTACTCCACACCCCCTGCCTATAATCTAGGAACTCACTTCTATAGCGGAATGAGGTGCTCTGTTTTAATCATCTTGGCATCCAACAATGCCCGTTTCTGACTAACATCGAGATGGAAGAGCAGTACCAGAGGCGCAGCCAGGATTGTCTAACAAGCGGGGCCTGAAGCTAATGTAGTTGGGCTCATGCAGTGACATTAACATGTGTAAATGCCAACACAGTGCTGCTGAGCGGGCATTTACAGATTTTGGGTGGGCCTTGCTTGCTTAGGCCTTACCCTGTCTACACCTCTGAGCATCCCCCGGCGCGCCTTCCATGCAGCCAGACCCCTCATTAATGCTCTAGTCCTCAGCAATCTTAATTTTTGTAACATCTCTCTCATTGGGCTTACCCTCTATGCCTTCAAACCCCTCAAAATTATTTTCAACATATTGCAGCCTGATTGCTTTACCCTGCTCCCAGCCACCTCACCCTTCCACCATTGGATTGGCTGGCTCATACGTAGTGGGTCTGTGCTGGTTGAAGGCAGTGACACACACACACACCAGGTGCCACTTTGCAGGGGGGGGGGCTGATTTACAAAAATATCTTGTCCTGAATGAATGGTGTGTTGCCACAAGTCATAGTGTGCAGGTGATGCCCAGGGTCATGGCATTTGGCTATGATCCAGGATCCGGCACTAAGCGATGTGGGTTGGTCGTGTCAGTTTCATGTGCTCCTTGATCATTGTGGACTGCTTTAATACGTGCACTGCAGTCTTTGTCAGGTGAGTGGTAAAGAAGAACAATCCGTGCATTTTCATTTCCTCTTCCTTCATGCCCCTGTGCACCTGTATCACAGGGGGCATTGCCGGCAACCTTTCAGGCTCTGGTATTCTTCTTGCCATTATTTGCACTACAATAGGGTGTCCAGCTCCAGGCTGCTTGGGCTGCAAACGTGTCAGATTTCAGGCTAGCTCTCATTAACACGTATGAGATAAATCTACATACAATGATTCGAAATGCATGCACATTTCTTTCACTTTCCTGTGCCATTTCTATTGGAAGCTATTTCACCTGTTCTTGCTGGTGAGTGTGAATGCTTTCTGGAACCTGCACTCCTGGCAGGCATGGGACTGTGCAATGTGCTATCCGCGGCAGGCATCCCACACAGGATCCAGAAGTCCCTTCCCACTCACCTCAGACTTTGCTGAGTCACGCTTGACCACCCCTCGAGCATTTGCTTGCTTGACGCTCCTCATTAGGATCATGCTCTGCGGCGGCGAATCGGCTAGAGCGATGGGATGCTGGTAATGTGATGGAAAGAGGCCAATTGAAATTGTTGATCTTTTCGAGGACTTTTGCATCTTTGAGGAATAGGTTTCCATAAGAACCTCTCAGCTCACCGGATATGCTGCAGGAGGCCAGGGTGGTGCAAATGCAGTCTAATAAAGGGATTACTTCTACGCAGTGGTGTCGCGTCAGTCTCTAAAATGCTTTTACAGATTATACTGTATGGAGGCGAGGCTCTAATGGGGCCACCAGCACAGAGGAAGGAGGTGGTGGGTGTCAGTTTGGCTCTACGGGCAGCAAATGTTGACCACTTTCTGGGAACGGGTGGGAGCGCCAAAAAGGGAACTTTGCCTGAGGTGGCACAATTCCTTGCACTGGCCTTGGAGCAGAGCGTAGGGTTGGGTAAATGTGCATTGATTGTCACTCATTAAAAGAGGAAGGCAACAAAGATATCTATGACAGGAGCCGTGATAAGCAAAGATGTCCAGTCATGCCCAATCCTTTAGCTGGCAGTTGGACTTTGCATTCTGGGGCTTGTAGTTTTGGTTTTCTTATCCACTTCAGACATTTTCAATGCTTTAAGAGGGCTCAAGAGACTTAAGGGACTACACAAGGAAAAAGAAAAGCATAAGAACAGTGAATACCTCTATTCTCTGTTTGAATGGATGGCTTCCTACTCCTTCACTCAGCATTTTGAATTGGCCGGACTATGGGCAAATCAGCAGTTAGACATTGGTTGATTGATTGATTGGTTGATTGATTGATTGATTGATTTATTTATATAGCGCTTTATAACAAGGCGCTGTACAGTGGAACAACAAAATACAACAACAACGTTTAACAATGAGAGCAAAATGTACATCCTCACATTAGCAGTGCAACTTGAATTCTCAATTGTTCTTAAGGAAAGGACATAACACCTTGACATGAAAAGGTTAGCCTCTGCTGCAGGCTTAGAGAAAATTGTTACATTTGTTCTATGTGTGTATGCGTGTGTCTGTGTGGTGGGGGTCTAGGCAGGCAAGAGGGTAGTCAGGGTATTTTGACCTCTGTCTGCTTTATCCCTCCAACAAATACACAAAACCTGTTAAAGGAATAAGGTATGTAGAATTGTGTTGAACGCATGAATTAAGATAAACGCCTCCTTGCAGCCAGAAAAAAAAAATAAACAAAGGGTGTGTCAGTGAGGGTGCAAATTACTGGCCAAATATCCACTTATACTGCTGTTGGCACAGGGCCTAGGTCTGGGAGTCAGATTTGTAATAAACCCATTTGTGTTGTGACTTGTTTTAATGCAAACCTGAAATTTGGCAAGTCAGTAGGCCAATAACTTTGAGCTAAACCCAAAAGTTATGCTGACCAAATTAATTAATAACATTTTATAATTTTTAGAAATGTCAACCATCCATAGGCTGCACAGCGTGATTTAACTGTTGGGGGGAAAAACTTGCCAACCCTCTATAAAAGGTATGCGAAGAACTAAGTTGAACATATGGGTTACCAGACATTTGGTCGAATGCATTTGATCGAATTACAATATGGTCGAATCAATTTGGTCGAAAAAATTGTCAAATTATTTTTTTTTTTTGGGGGGGCCCCCCTCAACCCCTGTTTTTGGTGTTAAAACACCTTTTTTAACCTATTTTTACCTATACTAGAGCAAAAAAAAAATATATACTTTTTAAAAAAAATTCAACCTTTTTTTTTCGACCAAATTGATTCGACCAATTTGTCATTCGATCAAATATATTCGACCATTTGACTGGACAGTGAACATATGCCATCTCTATGCGCCAGTTTCATTCAGAAAGACTATCAAGAAAATGTGTAGTTAGCATCCAACAAGCCAACAAGTTGCCCGTGTTTCAGGCTCTAAGTGCTTTTCCAAGGCTTTGTTTCCGCAACCTAATAGCCTCTGTCATTATCCGACTGGCTGACGGTATTACATAGTGAAAACACGCAATGCAGAACAGGATATTTGAAGCCTTCAATGAAATAATGTCGCTCCCTAACAAACTGATCAAAGAGCAGACTACAATAAAAAGGGAGCATTTCAAAGTGAGTGTGATTGCCACAGATTCATCATAAATATTGAGAGAGGTCTAATCTGTTTCAACAAGCAGAGGCAAATACCTGCCGACAGCGAGAACCCTATTTTGCGAATTAAAATGCCATGAAAACACTTATTGTGCGAAATACTGGCCACATCTTGGCTCACTTATGCTATGCAACTTTTTACTTATGTGATTGGACTTTTTGTTAATTTTAATAGTTCATCCTTTTTGGCAGAGTGAACCGTTTAACCAAATGTGATTAATGAATGATCAATGTCTTTCCTTTTTACATTATTTGTCTCATAATTAAACAGTTGTGATTACTATTCTCACATTCTATTTGTGACATATTTGTAAACTTATACTTTTTTTTTTTTACACAAAATATATTTTCAGCAAATATAATCAATAGAGAATTCGGACTTTTTGTGAACATTTAAATTTTTCTTGATAGGCTTTCTGAATCCAACTAGTACATAGAGGCGACATAGGTTGAACGTAGCTGCCTGCATTACTTTAATGCACACCTGCTTCTTTTAAAGGGTTTCCAAGTCTATACGCTCTTCAGATTACCATTTCTCTTGCCCACGCGTACTTATTTGCAGTTAATTAATGCACGTTGTAAGCTCATTCTCTTCATTCTGGGCATGATGTCTGTCTTTAGTAAAGAGTTAGAAAGAGTAGGCTGTCCAGTAACCTGAGCGGTTCCCCAAATTGATCAGTTTCTCCCTACTGTCAGTTGCTAACCTAACCAGGCAACTTCAGCTCAGTGAAGGAGCTGGAAAGGGGTCGTTTACATACAGGTAATTCCCAGAAGAGCCCCTCCCCCCGCAATGCCTAAAACGGGTTCATTCTAAACAGCGACCCATGAGGCCTCAAAGGTTTGCTGGCTCGCACGGCAGCAGTCTCGGGGCTGTATTCTCACAAAAGAACCTGCCACTGAAAACCACCCTCACCTGGACGGGTCCTCAGGTTCACTGTTTGTGGCGATCCTGGGCTGGGTGGTCATTCGGTGCTGCTTTTTGAGCACATTGATTACATTGTTGGCTTGCAGCCTCAAAGATCCCCTCCCCGCTCCTCACTTCTGCGAGGTGTCCTTGTTGAAGAACACTGAAATTGTTTCCTTTCCCTTTAGGACCACACATCACATATTTACTTTGTTAATTTTAATATTGCACTGCCTTGCCTTTTTGTTAACAACAGCTTTCACTTCTCAGACATCCTACAGTTGGATTAGTCCACCTTCTGAGTTGGTTTGGCAATAAATAAACTCAGCAGGTTTTTATGCTACGAATCGTCCATGAAAGCCCAAGCATGCTCTTGAGCTCTTCACCAACCCAATCCACAATCTCTAGCTTTTGATACTCCAAAGCTGCCTTAGAATCCCAGTGTGTATATTAGTTCAATAGGTATTCTACTGTGTCGCCTCTCTATAGAAGTGGCTATATAATGGATGGACCCACATTCAGCTAATACAGGCATTTGGCTTGGCTAACTCCTTCCCTGTGTGTGCAAGCTCCTTTCCGACATTCACTCCATGTTGGGATGCAAGTGCAATGTCCTAATCAGGCGAATAGATTTAGACTGCAGAAAATAGATTATCTGGAGCCCTAGTAGTTCTGGTTGGGCGCAGCACAATGCGCATGCATCCATTTGTAGTTAACTTTGACACACATTAGAAACGCCATGTAGCCATACAGAAAGAGCAACAATGGATTCACTTTGCGGTTGCAGTGGTTAAAGATAGGGTGATGTATCTTGCATTTAGTGATAGTGTACAGTGTTATGTTTTAGGGATGTGTCAGTAGGTTGCTGACATAGGTAGGCATATGAGAGGGAGTCAGAGAAGTGTTGCTGTAAAGGCAAGGTCCGGGGGCTAAGATACCAAGAGTTCCGCCATGTTGGATTTTAGGGCATGTTGTAAAATGCGGTTTTAAAAGTATGAGAAACAGGCTGACTGTGGAGCTGCAGATCTGACCAGTTATTCCTGAGAAAAGTTCCCCTTCCTTCCCCCATAGAGAAGTTAGGATGAGGTCACAGGCTATCAGATCTTTATAGAGCTATCATTATGTCTCACCTTGATTATGGTAACGCTCTAGTCCTGGGCGCTTCTAGCAGTGTTTGCACAGCTACCAAGTTGTCCAGAACAATGCGGCAAGAATCGTTAAACACAAAGCTAGATCACAGCATATCAGCGACTCCAGAAGGGAGCTACATTGGCTGAAAATCGAAGATAGTGTACACTTCAAGACCCTAACAATTGTGCAGAGATGTATCTTCGGAAATGCCCCGGTCTACCTAAAAACCAGGATTCAATCATATGTACCCAGTAGAACACTGAGATCATCCTACCTTGGTAAAATCTTAGTGGCCCCACACAAACTCAAATGCGGCCTAGGCAGATCCTTTCCCACACTTGCAGCTAGTCTATGGAACAATCTTCCGAACCACATAAGGCTGGAAACTAACTACATTCGTTTTTCGCAAACTGGTGAAAACCCATATCTTCAAATAAATAACCATATGTAGGCCACTCCTAGCCTCCGAGTAATCCTATATGGATGTCCCGTATTCCTGTTAGTCACTGTTTGTCTGTCTCATGTCCTTGTCTCTGCGCCCGAGGCTTGCGAGCTACCGGCGCAATATAAATACTAAATAAAAAAAAGTAAAAAAAACAGGCAGCCGTGCTGTGTCAATAACAGATAATTGAGTCCAGCTGCAGAGGTCCGAAGAGTGGGGACAGGAATGTTGGGTCCAGGTAGGAAGGGTAGGGATTTTCGCCTTTTGGAGGTTAAATTGATGTGAACAGGGCATGGGGTTCTGTGATGCCAAGAGGTCTGGTGAAGATTTAGAGCACTACTGCCTTCACCTGAAGAGTGGTCAACCTATTTGAACTGCCGGCGCCGCACTCCAGAGATCTATAAATAAGCAAAATTCATACATAAGAGTGGTTCCCTG
Source organism: Ambystoma mexicanum (assembly GCF_040938575.1). Taxonomy (NCBI): domain Eukaryota; kingdom Metazoa; phylum Chordata; class Amphibia; order Caudata; family Ambystomatidae; genus Ambystoma; species Ambystoma mexicanum. Next base: position 941,664,010 of record NC_090923.1, read on the forward strand.
ATCACGTCATTCATGGGCACCTGGGTTCCCATAGAGATAAGGGGGGAGGCATGCTAGGCCTGTGACGTGATTTGGGACAGGAGGAGCAGAAGTGATGCCAATAAATGTATATAAGGTTACAGAGCTATTTGTGCGTGCCACAGTGTCTGGTATAATAGGAAGGCCCATTGTATAATCCAGGCAAAGTTGACCTCGCTATTCACACTTTGATCAGGATTTGACGGAGGGGTGCACATCATGTGATGTCAGGAATATTTTACCTGTCAAAGAAATGCATTATGGTAACAATGTACCTGGTAGTTAATCAACTCCTAACTTTCACAGTGACGATGTAGTAGGTCACGTGTTTAGGGAAATGTGCTTAGATAATGTCTGACCATTAGAGTAATTGTAATTATAATTATAATTGGTTGTAATGGACTATAGTGGATCATTAGAATTATGCGTAGGTGTTAACCAATGGGGAGTGTGGGATCATGTTGTAATCTTTACTATGCGTAGTTATGCTAATTTGCATTTATCCGCCATAAAAGATGCAACTTCTTTGGGTGGTGCAAGCTCCGTGAGTTCGGGTCTTTGGGGCCGTCTGAATATGATCAAACTTGGTTTCCTTGCAAATGGTGCATTGATTATTTGGCCTACATGGGATTGTTTTTATCGATCAGGTTTTGGGCCATTCACCATACATCCACCACCTCACTTATCCCTTGCAGATTAAGGTCTGGTGACCCCAGCGAGGGGGCACAATACACTGTAGACAATTATTTGGTGCTTTGAAAATAGTATGATGGTGATTTGGCACAGTACAGAAGCATAGGAACAGAACAGAACCAACAAGATGAACCTAGAAAAATAAAAAAAACAGGACAGGCTGAAGGCCCCGTACATGGAATGGAGCCACTTGCCAGCAATGGACTTAGTATTGAATGGTGGAATGGCAGGGGGTACCATTTGTTCCAGGCCCCACTACATAAGTGTGTTAATGCGTAGCGGTGACATCTACTTTTTTACCCTGTCTATATTTGGTTTTAAGAGTGCATTTGGGAACTATGCTATGGGCACATGGCAGGGCAGCGTGAGCAGGGACTGTGTTGTGGCCGCATCCCTCTTGTCTGATATATCTGAGACCCCCCTCACAGTGTAGAATATTTGGGTCATTAGCACTGGGAAAGACACATCAATGGCTGAAAGCCAAACCCACACACAGCGCCCAGAGGACTGCTCAATCTCTGCCATCTGCTAAGTAAACAAATGGCAAATGGAGTCCCAAAGTAAACCCTAAGGCTGTTAAGGCCATTTGCATGATGGCTTCTTGTTTGACACTCACAAAAGCTGTTTACTTTTCGGTGGGACAGCAATTCTTTTCACATCATGCATCGAAACAAGCTGCATGCCTGTGTCGCCCAATGACTAAAGACAGGTTGATTATCACACAGGCGCTCATGGAGTGTGTCTTGAAAGTACAGCCTAGGGTGGAATATAGGTACCTCAGGTTTTCCCATGTCAGGCGGGAGAAGGTAGGCCAGTCCAGGGGCTTAGACTTGAATCCCTTTCATTCGGCCATATATAGTGCTGATTTATGATAGGAAAATGGAACTAAAAGCACTGAACAGGAAGGCAACATGGCATGACCAATAAAGCAATGACTTGTAGGACAGAAAGCACATTTCCATATTTCTGACAGCTAAGAGGATGCTACGTGCAAAATGTGAGCTTTAGGCTGTCTATAGCTAGCTCCAGTGGATGGACCTCCGCATTTACTTAATCAGCAGTTACGCTAGATAAAGATTACAGCTGTGTGGCAGAAGAGAAACATACACAGAACGCCAGTTAAATTGTCTTCTGACAGGATTGCCACAGCATTGAATCCTTCTGGGATTGTTAAAATGAGTACCATTCATGGCCTAATTCTAAGCTGGTGCTTAATCTGGTGTGGAAAGCGGACACCCCCCCCCTCCAGTTTCCAGCAGCACAATTCTGAGGTGGGTGGCTATATTGGGGGGGGGCACTATCATGCTTTCCAGCAGCAAAAGCAGCTTAACTCAATTGTTTAGATTGAATCTTGTGTACCAGTGGCTCTGCGAGCATTTCCTAAAAGACTGCCCCTTTTCAATTTTAAGAATGTTTTCTTACGCGTTTATTAGACCAGAAAGGTGGTGCTGCAATCTAGGAAAAGCATTGCTGTATTTTAACTCTTCTTTTTGATGTGCTTTTGAAAGGAGAATCCCTTCCTAGTGCCTGCCCTGCATTTCTCATGGTTGCTAAGGCTGTTGTCAAGCAGTAAATCAGGCACATGAAAAAAGTAGTGGCTTTGATGGCAGACGCCACATTACCACTTTCAGAATATGGTGGTTTTAAGGGAAGTGTTCACCCTTCCTAGATGAACACTTTCCTATTTTTGTATTGTACCTCCGAATCAGGCCCGGACTCTGGCAATACGAACATCTGTTATTTGAATTACTAAGAAATGGAAGATATGTTGTAGCGCTGACGATTTAAAAACCAAGTTGATATTTAACTATTATTTTTATTGACGGAAACAGATGGAGGTGAACAGGGGTGGTAGATATGTCATTGGAAGTAATAGGCAAACCCAATATTATGAAATACAAGCTTCCCCTGTTGCAGATACAAGTCTCCCAAAAGACTAATATTTAAATATATTTTTCTGTTAATACTGCTCTCAAATAGTTTCTCTTCCAAATGCTCTTTCTTGAAAACATTTCTCTAAAGGTGTTTCCATTTACTAGATCAGAATTACAGTTTGAAATACAGAGGGAAAGCTGGGAGGCTTCGGGACACTCCATTGCCCCCTGTCTCCCATGAAGGAAACACATAAACAGAAACAACCTCACCAGACAGCTCCCAGAAACAAAAAGCACTAAATGGAAGGGGCAACAATTAAAACGTTATGAGAAAGCTAATAGAAATCTAAAATTATTTTAAAAGATTATTCAAAGCAATGCATAACAATTGCATTATTTAGAAAAAAGAAATTAAGAAAGAATAATTGAAAACACTATTTGTTTATGAAATTGACACGTAAAACCTCAGGAAGAGAGTATGAATTTTGTGCTAGAAAAGATTGAATTCCTAGTAATGAACGATGTTTCTCATATGTATACTCTGCTTGAAATGGGGTGGACATATCAGTGAACTAAAACATTTGTACACCAGGAAAGGGATAATGTTCTACCAAAATGGAGAATTGCAAGGCGTGGGCTTCCTCTTCCCGTAGAGTGGATATTATGAGAATGGGGGATGAATTCTCCAAGAGACACTCAACCATCTATAAGTATGCTTATCTAATTGCAGATTTCTTTAGAAGGCAGTATGAATCTGTAGTTAATTACACAAAAGGCTAACATAGGGCTATACAATTGGAGTGAAAAGCCTCAGGTAATAATATGTATTTCAGTGTAAAACAGAGAAGCCAGACACACAGAGTGGATCATCCAAGATATCGACAAATCATCTAAAAAAGGCACCATTTTCCCAAGAAGAAAATGGGCAGAGCTGCCAGAGATGGAGGCCACACTGTCCCATAGAGGCTTATCTAAAGGATGTGTGCCAGGGTTCAGTGACTCACAACAGGCAGTCTATCATGTACTGCCTAGCAACGTGCAAACTGGCTGAAATGTGGAGTGGGACCATCTAAACAAGGGGGCTGGGGGGTTAAATAAATTCTAATGATTTAAAGCATTTGAAGCTGAAACTCGAAATGATTTGAAGGACTTGAACCACAATTGTACCTGCTTGTTTAAGCAAGAGTACTCGTTGGTTCGATGACACTCAAACATTTGCCACATTTTTCTTAGTTCATGAAATTTACTTTGATTTTATTTTGGTTTTTATTTTTATTTGATTTCTTATGAATTTTTCCTGGAATTCGTTTTTTTTTCAGGTCAAATAACTTTGAATTTGATTCATTCCATTTGGTAGCTATGGTTCAAATGTTCTCACATCGATTTGAATCACAGATCCTAGACTCCCAAAGGAGGATCATTATCATTTGAATATCTCTCTTTTGACAGTTCTACACTACATACAAAGGATATTGTGGGATGTGGGTTCTTGGTTTGATATTCAATATGGGGAAACCAGGGAAAACATACATGCCTTATCCGGAACTCTGGCCTATCGAATATGGGTATGGAAAAGCTCAGCATATAGGTCCAGCCAAAGTGTAGTCTAGAACAACATGTGTCCTAACACAATCATCTCAACCATGGGCTGCATCCCCTCTTCACATTTCAAAGATATCATAGAAGTCCCTTATCTGAAGGGTACAAAGGGATCTTACAAACTGATGTTTGGCCACACTCAATGGCTCGATGTTGGTTTAATCCCACCACTCTGCTCACTATGCAGCCACAGCCATTGATGTAGCTCTAAACCAGAGGTCTGCAACCTTTGGCTCTCCAGATGTTTTGCACTACAACTGCCATCTGCCCTAACCATCATAGTCAACAGCCAGAGATGATGCAAGGCGTGGTTCAAAACATCTGGAGAGACACAGGTTGCAGACCCCTGCTTCAAACACATGCATGGGCAAAATGAGGATTAACCCTTTGTATACAAGTAACCCAGCCTGATGCCACCCCACCCCCTGCACTCACAAATCTTACTCCTAAGAAATGAAAGTAGTCCACTATTGCCAAGGGAGCCTTATTGCTTGTGAATGCGCACTTACGTTTCCCCTCAGCTCAGCCCCAGAATTATAGCCCTCATCCGCGCCATATTGATGGTCAATTATTTTGGCTCTACAACAGGTCAAAAAAGCTTCCTGCAGCTTACATAGGTCATTCTCTGTTCTAGCTAAAGTGACCACGTAATGTGGCGGAGGTGGCTGGAAACCAGGATGCATTATTAAGTTATCAGTATCAGACTCTTTACGTTGTCCTAGAATATTTAGGAATAGGCTAACATGCGTCGCAGCCATCGAGCATCACTTATGCGCCGTTCTTTGGACTTGATAAATTCCATGTCCCACTGGATCCTACTCCTCCATGTTTACCCTCATGCAAGAGTTTAAGCAGCTGGGCCATCTCTGGGACTACACCCTCCATTGCAGAGGCTTCCCAGAGTAAAGTTGTATCCACTCAATCAAATGCAGCCCTACGATCAAGAAAACCCCAAAACAGCAACCCCCTATAATTTTTAAAAACAACTTTTTGTAGATATCAATGAAACATCATCAAAAACTGTATGCGTATTAGTTAGAGTACATCGTTCTCTTATAACAGCAAGCCCTTTCTAAGGGTCCCATACTTCTCGATTGCTAGGGGTTCCAGGATTCCCACACCCTCCCTGAACCTAGCCTTGATGGGAGATACCATTAATGCCCACAATACTGCATCCTAGTCGTTAGAACGTAGCCGCAAGCCTGCATGGGCATACTGGTTAATTACATTGGTATATAGTTGGTCGGAGAACCGCACTCTCTATTAGGGGACACGCTCTGCCTGATGTGGGGGACAAGCATTGCCCATATATTTAGCAGTATTGAAACCCTGCAACAATACCTGGGCTCAGTGGTTAGGCTCATGCTTGGAAAAGTTGAGCAGGCACAGCATCTGACCATGCCACTTTACCCACTTTCTGGGCACGAAAGCTCATCATGCAACTAAGAGGCATTATGCCATGACACACCATCCTCATGTTTTCCACCACTCCAGCACCCTCCAGGTGAACATGTTCCCAGTAGATGTTACAAATATGGTACTCCTAGGTTTTGGCATCCAATAAGACCTCAACCTCTATGAAAAATTAAAGTGGTGAGACCCGGGCAGAGTGGAGTAGTATAAAGAGGAGGCAGGCTGCATTGCTGTCAATAAATTGAAGAGGGGCGAGAGAGTAAGCAGGAAATCTTTCCCGGGGGAAAGGGTGATAACCATGCATGCAACCATGGCAAGGAGAAGGGTCTTAGTGGCCTGAGAAGTAACAAAGGGGTGTATTTAGTGAACCATGTACAGGTAAAAATGAAAGGTTCAAATAGTAGCAGCAATGTAGGTTAAACATAGGGAAGAATAGCAGATGATCCCACGATTGTAGCTGCAGAGAGAAAGACAGGGAGTTGGAGGAAAGCGGATAGAAAGAGGATGACGGCAGATATGAGAAGAGGGGGGCAGAAAGAAATAAGGATTTGCTTTTTGTGCAATTAAGATAAAGGGTGTGTAAGGACATCTACAAGTTAGCAGCCAGATATACAAGCAAAAATAGAGTGGTGCAGAGATGAACGAGAGGAGGACATCTAGAGGACCATTTGTGAATCATCCGCATGCAGACTACAGGCTGAAAGAATTAATGTGTGTATTAAATGGGGGATATAGAAGTAAAAGATAAGTATGGATGCTTGCAGGCACTAAATAGTAAAGGTAATGACAGGCGGTGATTTATCGCTGCAGTAAACAACGTAGGATAGATTGGGAATATGGGGGGAGAGGGCCAGGAATAAGCTGCACTGGAGAGAATGACTTTAGAGATTGTATGAATGAGAATGGGATGGTCATCAGTAGGAAAACTGTCAGGAAGAGTAAGACGCATGAGAAGGATGAGAGTTCTAGTGACCAGCAGTGGAGAAAGAGATGGTACACGAGGAGAGATCAGTTTCAGTGGAATATGCTGGCTTAAATGCAGACGGGAGGAGAGAAGGAGCGAGTAGGATTTAAGCATAGCAGAGCGTTGGAGATTAATCATGCATTCAAACAAAACTGGGAACTCAGATGAGAAATAGGGCAGGAATTAAAGTTCAATTATAAAGGAGTGTGGGAGCCCCTCTCCTGAGGTCAAATACCCTGTTCTATGGAATTTCTTCCACACAGGAGGGTCTACAACCATGTTTTAGCTCACTGCACCCTTCACAAAGGAGAAATAGCCATTTGCATATCAACCTTTGTCCCACCCACAAGGGCAGTCCAGAACCGAAATGCTAGGCAAATCTCCTCTGAACAAGACTACCATCAGCAACCCCAGAGATATGTTTTTCGGGCTTGTTGGTCCTCCTCAGTGAGGTGAAGCAGTGCCTCTCTAAGGCACAGTGAGCAAGGGGCCCGCGTCTGGTTTACCCTGGGTTGCTTAGGGTGAAATTAGAGCTGAGAGGGATCAACAGACCACTGGGGGATAATGATGACATGTTTATGGATATCCAAAAAGGTCCCAGTGGAAAGGGTGAAGCAGAAGAGGATAGACACTCTACAGGCACAGGCTAGCATGTCTAGAATTCTGTATACTAGCCAGGCAATGCCTGCCATGCTGAACAGACACAGCTTGCATTGTCCTGAGTCATGTGCACTCCTGTCATTTTTATGACCCATCTGCCATTGCTATGGCCTAGTGCTGCCAGGGCCTGCGCTGGAATGCTGACATGCATTTATCTGGGCATTCCCATAGGCTGTGATCAGACATTGAATAGCACATATTGTTTTAATGCATACATTGCAGACTGATAAGCATTTGCGAGCTTGTGTTGCACAGGCATCAACGTGGCACTGTATAATCAATTGATTAATAAAGCAGCATGCCTTAACCGCGGTCCATGGGCAGGGTAATGCTATAGGAGGGAGTGCGGTGCTTGCAGAGTGGTGTGTGGGCTGATTGTGTTAGTTGCTATTCCCGTTGCTGTAAAAGTGAGTATGTGAGTTGTGGATAACAGTAGGAGGTCCACAGCCAGCTGAGTAACTTGTGAGAAATCGTGTGCGAGCGCCAGTGTATTTATTGCATTTTCTGGTATTGCATAAGCAATAGCATTTCATGCATACATTGCAGATACAGATGCATTTCAACATAAAGACATTTACAAGGAATGGAAGGCATAAAGAGCCAGCTATGGCATGAAAGGCATACAAAGTCCCCGGTCCGGTTAAAATGCTGGAAAAACTGGAAGGTAATACCATTACTGGCATTTTTATCAGACCGTTTAAACCTGAGTTTGACGGTGGGGGCTCTGATCTACTGGCAGGCCCTACCGGCAAAGAAATGCAGAAATTACTGGCACCGGTATTGCCGGTGTCGGTCATTCCCGCTGTCCCACCCCATGGAGCCCAACCATACTCCATGGAATGGGAATTTACCGCCATCTCCACCGCCCGGAATATCAGGTGGCAGAGACGATAGGGGCAGTACCGGGGGATACCGGGAAACTTGTAATGAGCATGATGGAAGGCATAAACAATCATTAACGGCGTGGAGGCATAGAAGACATTTGCAATCGTTCAGAAGGATTCAAAGGCAGAACCCTGGTCATGTCGCGAGAGAGGAGAGGAGTGACTCAGTTGATAGATCTGATCAGTTACAGGGAAATCAAAGCGGCAGAGCCCCGTGGAAGCCAAGAGGTTGCTTTCCTGATGGGCGGGGAAGGAGAATGGAGTGAGGTCAGGGGAGACCAGGTGAGAAACACATTGGAGGTGGGAGTTGGAGAGCAGGATGGGTTGGGGCGTAAGTCTGTGGTGTGGTGTGGAGCGTGCAGTGTGCTGTGTGTATCTGGTATGGGACGTATGTGTGCTGCGTGCTCTGTGCCTTCATGGTGTACTAATTCTGAGGTAAATTACAAAGAGGAAGAGTGAGAAATGAAACACACGTGCAAAAGGCAGGTGGTCCAATAGGGCGGGGTAGAAAGGGAGAGAAGATGAGAAAGGGATGCGGTGGGCATGTGGATGAGGAAATGGAGTGAGGAAAAAAGCAATGCGAGAGGTGAGAACGAGAATGAGAGTAAAAGAGAATATGGAGACAAGGCAGACAGCGTTTGAGAGCAGGTGAAGGGGAGAATAGCAGGAGGGTCTGGACGGATGAGTGAACAATATTAGGTCAAAATACCTTTTTTATTTTTTCCAAAAGCAAAATAAGACTGATTTAGAAAGACGGCTCTGTGACCGCACGGAGCGCTCTTTCTAAATCGAACTGTCACGCCCATGCTGCACACTAGTGCACGCAAGGGGCCAACAGGCTCTGTGAGCCCCAGCGGACTCGTCCCGGGAGTGAGAGGTGAGCATTATTATGTATGTGTGCATGTGTGTGTATGTGTTCGTGTGCGTATGTGTAGGGAGGAAGCATGTTTTGAGGCGGGAAGGGAGTGGTGGGTGTGGAAATGGGAGGTTTTCCAAATGTTCTCATAGGAAAAGGGTTGGGCTTGCTGAAAATGTGTAATATGCGGTCACTTTAGTTTGGAGATTATTTCCAGGGCCACTTTTGGTTCCCAGTCCACATATGGTTACTGCATGGGGTAAGAATGGACTAGCGGGAAGGGTCTACATGATTCTGAGCCATGAGGACCCTTCAGATATTCCCCATTTAGAAGTCTCACAGGACTCCGTGGGGAAATGTCATATTACCACATGTGCAAATATTGCATGTGGTAATGCTTGTTTTGTGGAGGATATTTCGATGAGTGGTAAAACATGCACTAAATCCAAGTACGGCATGTTTCACCTCTACCGCTAAACTCAAAATGAGGGCCGATGAGTGCATAAAAAGGTGTCAAAGGCACAGAAGTCACAAAGGCACTGAAGGTGTAAAAGCATGGCAGGCACAAAAGCATGAACGGCATGAAAAGGCACCAATGGCATACACTTTACTGATTACCACCATATCACACTACTACGCTTACTCTCTCCTATACACCACCATTCAACTAGAACACAGCAGTACTATGACACATTCGGAAAAGCTGTTCTCATACTAACATGACTCATCAAACTACCCATCATCCTAATAAAACACAGCTAGCCAGCACATACCGGCTAGCATGGGCGTCTCCTCAGGCCTAACGCAGCCAGAACTCAGTCTGGATGTCCACCCCCCAGACTGAACACATTCAACTGATCTCCTCAGCACCACACTTACCGCTAAGAAGCAGCTATCATCCAACAACCACACCAGCTGCACACATACCCGGTGCGCCCACGCACTTTACGACTCTCTCTCTCTCTCAACTGACTTGAACTGTGGTTCCCGAGGGCGTTCAACCTACCAGCGCTTTGAGATCATACCAATGATATATAAGGCGCTATACAAATGCAAAATAACATAACATAACATACAAGCACATGAGGCCTACAAAGGTATGCAAGCTGTAAAAAACATAAAAGCCATGCGAGGCATAAAAAGTAGTTGAAGACATAAAAGACAAGAAAGTCATACAGGACGTGGAAAGTATAAAAGACACAAAACCTAAAAAGGTGCACAGGTAACACACGCGTAAAAGATATGGATGGTTAAAGGCATGGAGGTCAAAACAAGTGGGGAAGATGTGAAGACAAGAAAGGCATAAACGGCACGGAAGGTTAAAGGGGCACATACTACATAAAAGGTAAGGGAGTCATAAAAATCATGAAAGACGCAGAAGGGATTTAAGATATAAAAGACACTCCACTGGCATAGCATGACATGTACTGTGTAATTACACAGGCACAACCTGGCAAATTATGAGCTGTAATTATTCCAGAGGCAGCGCCAGGTATGCCCTGAGTCATCCGTACACAACACAAGCGCGTGCACAAACACAAACATCCTGAGCAAGACTTTGTGAACACAGTTGTCCGAACACCAAATCACCCACATTTTCTGACGGATGCAGTTTAAGCTCATGGGAATGTCATGCTGATTAAAATAGTGCTGAAAACAGTGGGTTTAAGAGGTGGGACCCTTGCCTGCCAGCACATGTTCAAAGCAATAAGCTGAACGGAAAAGGTCAGAACCATTTCTGTCATTGATGTCCTAAGCAAAGTGTCTATTTGACTCACGCTGGCTGTTTCCTTAATATTAAAAACCAAAATTATCTCTTTGTTTTCAGCTGGTAATTCTTTTTTTTTAAACACTGTAGATATACAGTGTGTGTTTTCACCAGTTATAAATCACCTAACATTGCAATATTACCCATATAAATGGTAATCATTTAAGCAATGCCGGAGGGATGAACGTCTGCATCATGAATGCTTGACATGTGACTGACTCTGCTTCAGCTGAAGTGACCCTTCTGAGGTTACTGATTTGCAGCCGTCGACCCCCCCCCATCATAAAAAAATGTAACTTCAGTGGCTCAGCAGGCTGAAAATCCATGACTGACTGTGCCCAAAGTCTGTATGGCTGTTATGAAAATATTGTAATATAATTAAATAATTACAAATATCAGTACTACTCAATGCATCGTTCTTGGAACTAGAAAGGCATGACTGACTTGTGGCCGACACTGCTGGTCTGCCGTGATATGTTACACTGCCCCACTTCAATTTTACTAATTTCATCAACTTCAGAAGGATGAAAGGCTGTGCTGTTCTTACCCAGATTCAAACCTGGGGCCTGCAGGTTACACAGAAATCTCTGCAACAGGGCCATTAACATACTAAGATGTCCTACTGAAGAATTGAATGTGCTGTCCTAGCTGGATAACATTCACGGATGCACAGGACGACATTTCCTCTTGCTAACCACTCTATCCAGCCCCTGCCTCTCCCTTTGTCTTAAGCTTTCTCTCCCATCCCACAACCTTTAAACATATTTTATGCATGTTTCTCTCAAATAATCTACCTGGCAAAGTTTCTTGAAGATGTATGGCTCTAAAAGGAGATTTGGGCAGATTCAGGCTAGAAGGGAAATTGGCAGGAACTCTCAAACCTACTGAAATATCACTCAGAGATTTGCAGGAACCCACTGAAGACATTTGAGAAAGTTTGCTGGGCCTAGTGCTGAGTTAAGTGCAGGGGCGGTCTGGCCTATCTGTCATTCTGCCACCGGCAGAATCAAAATGGCCTTTGGATGGCCCTGGGACACATTTTATAAGTCACTCTGGGGCCAGTTTTATGAGCCACATTAATATCCATGGAGCTGGGCTGGATTTTTGTAACTGAAGTTGTACTTGTTACATTGCCTCACACAGCCTGCCTCCAGCTGTCCGCACAGTGGTAATCGGATGTATGTATTATTAGAATGCACAAAGTGTCAGTTAGAGAACCTCATCAAAGCAAATTTGAAATTTAGTAAGTGTTAACTTTGCTTTGATGGTGCACCAATAGCATGAGCCATGGGGCTGCCAGTGCCCCAGCCATCAACTGGCTTGGCGCCAGGCAGGCAGCTTCACATTCTCTTTGTGAACACTAACAATTCCTGTCGTGGGGGATGGGCTCTACATTGAGTTTGTTTTTGCCTGCCTTGGGTGGGGGGCAGGGCAGGGCTGACCTGGGGATGACTTGTGAGCCTCCCCCTCTCGGGGCAGGGGACCTGTAGATATGTAGCAGGCTGGCAGTGGCAGCCAAACATGCTCAGGATGCGTGAGCCGTCATGCACATTGGTGTGTTGCTGGGTGCCACACCCAGCACAATGCGCAGATATTCAAAAGGAAGTGCTGATGACAGAGGAGGGAGCAGGCCTCAAGCAAAGCACACCCGACAATGACGAGGGGACTATTCGAGCTGCCTGGCTCAGCCGTGAACTGCAATGGAGAGTCTCTGGAGACAGAATTTGTGCACGTGGGTTACACACATTAAGTAATAAAAACATAAAATTGAATGGGCCAGCCGGGGTCGGGAGTCGGAAAAGAGGCAGTCATTCTGAACAAAAACAGTCAAGTGAAGTGTTTGTAATTAATTGTTACTATCTCGGTTAGTCCAGAAAGGGCCAGAGCACTGCCACTCAGTCAGTGTGTGTCACCGCCGTGCAATCATCATGTCAAACTCCAAGGGGATGTTTGAGCACAGACAAAAACAAATATTTAAAAAAAAATCACATTTCCAATCAGACTAAATGAGTGTCTTTAAATGAGTGTCTTTTGAATGAAGATCAGGTTTCCTCAAACACCTGTTACAGGCAGCAGCATCCCTCTCATCCATGGCATATGGTGGTGGGAGCATGATGACTTAAACTCAATGCTGTTCCTTGCGCAGTATCCGGAGCTGGTGCGGAAGGGAAATGTGTTGTGGTCTGCGTGGGTCATTGCTTGAAAAACCTGGCTCATGGTGGGCTAGACAGAGGTGGAGGGCCAGCCTTTGTAGCAGTCCTAGTCCTTACAAAAGTGCACCATGGCAGAGGGGAACACTGAATCCTAAAACAACCCATTTGTGTGTACATAAATGTGCATGCGCAGGATTGCCAATTTGAATGAATGCCAGAACAACACGCTTAAAGTAGTTTGGACTCGACCCACATGGAAGAGCTTCCCTGGACAGACCGGATGCACGGAAAGGTGAAAGGTCCTGTCCTGGTGGCGCATGCAGGGCCTAGTGGGCACTGGGTTTCTGGTCGCAAGTTTGAACTGTCTGCACTTGTCTATGCATTTTTTAGATAGCCCGGGCCAGGCATGGGCCCTCACTTCATTGGGGTGCTACTCGGTGGGAGGGCTCCACAAATGGAGGCGGTACGACTACAGTTTTGGCGAATCAGGCGGGACTGGTTCTGAAGTGGTTATCTGCTGCGGCAAAGTCAGGACAGAGTTACCAAATATGCAGCCTAATGTTTGAAACGTTAATGCTGCTCTGTGATGCTACCTAGCAAAAGGGATGTTTATGCTGCAGTCAAAGTTGCTATGCTCCTGTCAGCGCTGCTTTGTGTTAAAGGCATGTGAATGTGAGGGTGTTCTGTGGTGAAAAGACTCAGTGCTGCCCAGTGGTAAAGGCATTTGATGCTACTCAGTGTGTCAGTGTTAAAAAAGCATGGTGAAGGTGGTTAATTGTAAAGGTTTAAATTGGGTGGGACTGGGAGGGGGTGGTGATGATACAGTATTTTGGTGGCTCCAGTGTCAAAATGAATATGTGCAGGAAGCTCTATGTTTCGACCTGGGCTGCCCTGGGTCTATGTTATTGTACCTGCTGGCTCCTTCATGCAGTGAGATTGTGTGCATGTATACACTTATCAGGTTGTGATCGAGCCTCTCTGAAAGCTCTCTAAGACTGAAAACGAACTGCATCCATGCCACATGTCTCTTTTTAACCCATGAGCGAAAGCTCTTATCATCTAAAAATATCTGACATTCGACATGGACAAACCGCAACAGACCAGGACAAAACTTCATAATTTTAGTTTACAGAAATTAAAATTTCCCTTAAACTATATTGCTGCATGTATGTGTATTTTGTGCATGCCTGTTGTTGTCCAATGCACAGTGCCTCTTGTAAGAGCCGATTTCCTAAGTTCCAGTGTACAATTATAAGTCACAGACAGTCAATTGTACTTCTGCATTAGGTATAAGGTGTGGCAAGCACAAGTGTGCACTATACTTTGACATAATGTGGTGCTTTCGCTCCCAGTCCAACTGTTGGCTTTGGAGCCTAGTGTTTGACCTTACTTCCACAGTTTGCAGCATACGGCTGACACCTTCTATGAGCCCTAGGATTGTATTTCAGAATGTACTATATATCCAGAATCTGGTTATTAAGACAATCAGTCAGCAAAACTAATTTAATTTTAAAAAACTATTCCCAAGAATGCCTTGCACACTGCTTCCTTTGCAGGTGGGTGAAATAAAAACAACATTTGTGCTGGCAGACAGTTGCATTTGCTGATACCTGAGGTGTACGATCATTATTCTCTCTTAAAAGTTCAGTTTTGCTAATTCCAACGTTAGTCACAGTCTCTGGAATCTAAACGCTGGCCCTTATTCCAAACAGCCTGCTTTAATATATCTTGTGTGTATGGTTGAATGTACAGATCCTACCTTTTATTTCGCCTGTGCACTTGCACAGCTGAACCCCAATATACAAAATGATATGAAACAATGTTTTCTCTGTGCTTCGCTGTGCATTGGGAGTTTTGTTACAGGCCCCTCAGTAGGGGACCGCTCAGAGGCTGTGTATGGTTCAGATTCAGTGGCTGCATTGAGGACCCTTTCTGAAGTTGCATCAAGGCCTGTTTTCTTGGGCCATTTGTGTGCCTCAGAGGGAGCCAGAGGGACATAATGTTTATTGCACCATGTTTCCTTTCAATACATGTTTTCTGGTGTAGGGCATGTTTGCTCAGGGTTTTAAAGTGAAGTTGTGGAAAGTGAGAGCTTCTCACTTCACTAAAGTCTAAATACAGCGATATAAAGCCAGGTTATCGTTAGTGCCAGTTCTGCAGCATGCTGTGTCATACTGGTATGAGCATCACATGGTGCACTGAGGACAGGTTTTCCTAATTTTCCAGCCAGCAATCGCACCTCAGCAGTTTAGGTGCATTACCCTGATTTAAAGAGGGATGGTTCTCATACTGTAGTATTGGGTAGAATTGGGGAGGTGGTAACCATAGTGTAGCATTGCTTTAGATTGGGGATTTCCTGAACGGCATGAGGTGTGTGGTAGCACCATGGTTGTGGTGAATTGTGGCATTGTTAAGTCATAGCTGAAACTGCATGCTTTCTGATATCACCCTTTCCTGACACCTTAGCCGCAGGAGTAGACAACACATACAAGCATTGTAAATCATGGCCCCTAATTCTGTGAGATATCTATACCTAGACAGACCCAGATGTGGGGTTCATGCATGCTTAGATTAAATGCTTCTGTCTGAACATGGATTTATCACACTCTCATGGTGCCTCGACTAAGGTCTTGTTGACGCAGCTCTCCTTTGGGATCAGCTGTGATTCAAGAATGCTTCAGAGCCCATCATTACACTTGACTCAAGTGCAACCTAGCCTGTTGACCCATGCACGATAATGTATCTTTAATTGTTATTTTCCAACATAACAATTGGGTAGGAATGACAGAGAGCGAGGAAGGAAAGAAATAAGGAGGAATGTCAGAAGAGACAAAAACAAGGAGGGTAGAAGGATGGGGGAAAGTTAAGAGGAAAGATGGTAGAGAGACAGGAAGGAAACAATGTGAGAGAGGAAGGAAAGGAGGAGAGGAAAGATGCCCATGAAAGAAAAGGGAGTGAATGGAAGGGAAAGCAAGAAAAAAGGAAGGTTCAAAAGAAAAAAGAAAGAAGAAAATCAAGAGGAAGGGAGGGAGGGATAAGGGAATTATGGATGATGGGAGGGAAAAAGGAAGGCATTGCCTGCTCCTCCTAGCTTACTCCAGTAATATAGACAGTAGGTTGAGCGCTCGCTGGCGCTGCTGCGATCTATGCATGATCTGCAGGTAGCAGGTTCAAATCCTGGCAAGGCCAACTCAGCCTTTCATTAATCAGTGGTTGATAAATGAGTACCAACTATTACAGCAGGGAAATATTGTATGCAAATATGTGCTATGTACAGTGCTTTGGCAAATATGCTATTTAAATAACAAATCATTTTCAAATGGAAAAGGAATGTTATCACTCGTTTTCTCTCGTTTACACCAAACATGACATGCAACAAACACCATTAACCCTCCATAAGCAGCATTTTCTGTTAAGTTGTGAATTGACATGATTCACGGATCAGGGTGTGAGGGACACATTTTTTTTAGTTGAGGGCCACTTTTGTTTAGGTGTCCGGGCCCATTTCCTGTCCCAGTCCGACCCTGGTTGTGTGTATGTCTTATGCAGTGCCTGGACTGTCCTCGGCCACGTGTGCACCACAGACAGGCATCTACTGAGCTTTGTGTACCTAGCAGACATACCCTTTATATTCTGAGCAGTGAATACTAGACAGGCAAGCACTGGCAAGCCCTGAGCTCTGTGCAGTCCACAGGTTGAATTCACCATTTCCTAAACTATGTATACAAGACATCTGGAGGCTTTCTAATAACATGCCCTGCGACACATGTTTTTCACTGGGTGATCCTGTGATGGCCTTACCTAGGGGTGTTTTACGGACATACGTTTTCATTTCATGAGCCAGGTATACTGGACAGGGTGGCTGTTAGGTATTGAGGCATGTGTGTTCTACACAGCCTGACATGCCTGGAGCATTGTGCATGACACAAGCAGAGTCTGACATGTCTTGAGCTCTGCATACTGCACATACGCAGCCTGTCATGTCTTGAGCCATGTATACTAGACAGGGTGTCTGTTAGGTATTGAGGCATGTGTGTTCTACACAACCTGACATGCCTTGAGCATTGTGCATGACACAAGCAGATTCTGACATGTCTTGAGCTCTGCATACTGCACATATGCAGCCTGTCATGTCCTGAGCCATGTGCGCACCACAGAGCTTTGCATTCCCTCACCAGTGTGACTCCACTGGCAGAGCCATGTCCTGAGCAATGTATCCCCGGCAGGCACTGCCCGCCCTCTACTCAAGCACGTGCACTAGACAGGCACCACTTGTCCTGAGCGCCTTGCACATCCTCCTGCAGACAATAAAATGACACAGGACGGCCAACCGCAGGGGACAGGATTAGACTTGCACTGTTTGGAGCCATGGTTGGCAGGCGCAATCTATCTGAACGGGCATCTCCTGGAAGGGCAGTGGATCGCAGACGCCGAGGGAGGGATGTGTGACAGGCCAGTATGCTTCAGACGACTCCGCCCTGGCCATTGCCAGCAGTGCTCCAAGATATATTCTGTGCCAGGCTCAGACTGGCCTACAGGGCAATAGGGCAATGTCCAAAGGTTTAGTCTAACAGACTAGTGTGGGCCAGCTTGTTCTGTAGGCAATGTGGGCCAGTTTGATGATTTCTTGCATTGTGCAATTGGTAGCTTAGACCAATAAAACTGGTCAATGAGCTTTAAAATGTATGATTTGCCACACATGTGACCCCTGATACTGACCCAGTTGCTCATGAAAGTCGCACAGCGTTATTCACAAATGTGAACTACTTTTGTTAAGTGCCTGGTTCAATTTGTTTGTTATGCAATGTGATGCCACACATCTTTTAATACTGCACAAATCACCGCCGTAGTACTCCCAGAGGTCTGAGGCATGTCTGGAAGCTGGTGTATTGTGCCCCCTCCAGGGGTATTCAGACCATGACCCTCATTACGAGTTTGCCGGTAATTCTACCGGACTACTGCCAAACAGAATTACCTCTACCGCCACTTGGTCCTGCAGATTTAACGGCAGGATTACAAGTGATGGTTGGTGATGTAAGCCCCCCTTTTCTTTTGTCTACAGGACTCCATGGGGATTTCGGCAGAATTTCCGATTTCGTCTATTTTCCGGCAGGAAGGTGGAGGATTTGCCGCCAGCATTTCTCTGGAGGTAAATCCTCCACTTCAAGACCAAACTCAGGATTTGGCGCAGTGGTAAAAGTGGCAGTAAACCCATTACCACCAGTTTTTTAGCCACTCCCGAAAACTCAGAATGAGATCTCTTATTCTGTGGAGGAAGAGGAAAAGGGGCAGAGGTGTCGGGGTGGGGGGGAGTATGTATAACAAACTAGGGTTCAAGAAGAGGCATTTAACCAATGGAGAAGATGATGTTTGTGATAGTTAAGGTGTACGTGGATCCAGCCAACGTAGATCGTGGATCCGGAATGCAGAAAATGTAGACATTAAATGTAAAGGTGCCTATAGGTGCATAGAGTCATTACAGTAAGACAGTTTAATACACCTGAAATAGTTACCATCTCTACACTGTCCTGCTTCATCCGGCACAGCTCTGTCAGACTCAGAGGCGTACACAGGGTAGGGCCTGAGCGGACCAGGCCCACCTAAAATCTGTAAATGCCCACTCAGCACCGCTGAGTTAATGTCACTGCGGTGGTTCCCCCTACATTAGCTTCAGGCCCCACTTGTTCGACAAGCCTGGCTACGCCTCTGCTGTCAGTGCACCAGCTGAAGTAGCAGCCTTTCATGCAGTGATGGGAATGGCAACCTACCACTGCAGATGACCTCAACATTCCCCTACCACATGACCCTCAGAACCTGCAGCTATCGCTACTGTAGCCCCCAACACAGCTCTAGCTACACGCCTTCCCAATTCTAAACTAGAACACCCCCTGCTACTCTGTCAAATGGAACCATTGCCAGCTGTGCCAGTGCACCACACACCCGTTCTATGACCCCTTTGCTATTAATATATTGGCCTCTCTCTCCCTCATACACACACTGCACGGATGTCAGCACACCTTGGTTCTGGCCTACGGTCAAGACACCTGTAGCTAGAGCTATCCCACGCATTGCTACCAATGGACCTTTATTCCGCTGTGCTATAGACCTTGTTTCGATTCTGAGGCCCATTCCCAGCTCTGCTATTGCCCCTCAATACCGACTCCCAGCGGCAGCCCTGCTCTTTAAGGTCTCAGGCCCCACCCAGTGGCCCACCTGTGCATCCAGTTCCTACCATGCGGCCCACTGTAGCAGTAATGGGGGCAAACACACACCACTCTGACAACGCATCCAAGGCTTGAAACACTCACCGTTTCAATACCACGATCCACATACAGCTCTGCCAGTATCTCACTCCTGAATTGAGGTGCTTTGGTAGCAATGTGTGTGGTAACTCTCACTCCTGTCTACATTCATCTGCTTATCCAGTCCTGGGGACTACATGCAGCTTTGCCACTGTACCCCATTCCCAACCCCCAATTACCCCCTTCTCTTCCAGTGACTACACACACACACAGCTCCCCCTGTGCACATCAGTCCACCTTGCATCATGCTACCCTCACTATTCCAGTATTGTGGCCTACACACAACTCATCCAATGAAGCCCCTTCCCGGTCTGCAGCAGCCCCCGCCGTTTCAGTTGTGTGATCCCACCGGGGAGAAGCATGGAAGAGAAGAACCCATGGGCTTCCTTTGGGCAGGTGCTGCCCTGGGTCCCTGGTACACAGTATGTATGGAATTGGATCCGCCATTTTGGTGGGATGTTCTTTGATGCGTCGGGTCCGCAGGACCTTCCTGAAGTGTAGGATGGAGGCTTATCTGCAATGGCAATCAAGGTCATTCATCCACTGCCCTGCCAAGTACCCTCCACCCACCTGCAAGAAGGTCACACAAGAGGTGCGACCTTGGGGCTACAGAAAGTGTGCAGATTGGCCTGCCCCCGAGAAACGGTACCTTGCATTAAATGTATATATTCTGATGTAGGAAGATGAGACTCTCTCCACAGCCCACCACATGCCGATCATTTATCATTTATTTATTTATTCGTATTTTTAAAGCGCACAACAGCCCGGGGGCATTGTGGCGCTGTTACAGTGATGACAAGCTTGCTGGTTACAGTGGAGGGCAAGATGGTTACACAAATGTTTACATTTACAGAGCAGTTTTGAGAAGTATAGCAATTGAGGTACAGTTCGAATGCGATACAGAAAAGCTGAGGTAAGGTGGTTAGGGTTTATGTGGAGGTAGAGAGTTAAGTGAATAAAGTGGTTTTAAGTGATTTGCGAAAGGCAAACAAGGATGGTTGAGCTCTGAGTGCGTTTGAGTTCATACCTTTAATGGGATGGTGCAGTTTGGTGTACTATCTCGAGTGAGAAAAGGGAGTATGGTTTTACACTGTTACAAAAAAGGGAGCAACATTCATTTCCGAGAGGAAATGAATTTCACTTTTAAAAATCGAAATCTCCAACAACCCAATGGTCGTCATGGATAGGTATATATGGGTGGGGGTAGGAAATAAAAGTCTATTGGGGCGTGGGAGGGTATGGAAATGGGAAAGAATTCCTTAAAAACCAATGCATTTCGCAAAGCATGTTCAGGAATCGTGCACTGGGAAGTACTCACTTAAACCTGATGAAAGAGCCCAGCATGCAAATAATTCAAAACAGTATTTACATATGGCGTAGAGTTGGAACAAACCACAACTACTTGGACTGTAACCATGTTTGCAAAAGGGACATAATATAAGTGTGTATTATAAGGCGGCGCGGGCTGCCCTGTGGTTAAGGTGACGGCTATCATCCATAGGAAATGTGAACATTGTATGGCTAATTTCTTTTGAGCTTTAAGACGATTAGCACAACTTTTAACATTCCGATCAGGGGGCTCGGGCCCCCTCCATAACTGGAAATAGTCGTGCAAATCAATGTAACATTTCAAAACATATAAAGGGTCATTAAAAGGGGATTTTTTTTCACTTTTGCATTTATTTTTCCATTGGGAAAATTGCCAATTTTTGCTCAAGCTCACAGCCCAACCCACTGGAAGGATTTGTGCCAAATAAGAAACAAGTCAGGCACAAAGCCCTCAGAAAGAAATCTTTTGTTGGTTTGGCATAAATGCATCCAGCATTTTTTTATTTTATTTGGTGTTGAGCCCTGTGCCCCTGTTCCCAAAATGTCATATCTCCCATGATGCGTTGCTGGTGCCAGCATTTTCATTTCTGAAAACCTGCCATTACCCGTATTTGAGAATAAAGTTCTGGAATCGATTTTGGAAAGTGCAATTAAATGATATAAGGACTGTAACTAGGGCAGTTTGGAAGCCAGGGAGTATGTGGGCAGGGTAAGAAAGGATGAGTTGTAAAGGTTTGGGCCTTGGGTATAGTGTAGTTTTGTTTACTTTTTTCAAGCCTGTTTTCTGAGATCGAGAAACGTCATGAATAGCAAAAAAAATTGCAAATATTTAAAAACAATTAAATATTACTATCGGGTGTGATTGCTAGTTAGGGAAGGAGGAGTGTTTTAAGTTAATTTAGGAGGAAATCTGTTTTTTAATATACAAAAATTACATGTATTGCTTCCTAAATTAACTTAAAATGTGGAGGAAGGGGTGTATGAAAGGGCTATTAGGATTTTTGAGATGATAAATGTGTTTAAATACTTATAACTGCTTAATTAGTTCAATAAAAATTGCCTAACGAAATACCAGAGGACGTCGATGCTTGTTTACCATATCCTTTGTTTTGATTGGACATGATTTTCTCGGGACTCAACAGTGAAGGTCTCGATTCATGCTGGACATCAGCAGGGAAGATACCTATATGATCGTACCTCCCTCTTCTTCGTCACAGTACCTAGTTAGTTATCCTACTTGAACTCCTACATCCCATTTCCCCATCCAGTACTGAATAGTAATCTTACCCCACATACCTCTTCCTTGTCACAGTCCCCCATTCACTCCACCTCACTCTTCTTCATCACAGTACTCCACTACCCCAACATCACTCCTCTTCATAACAGTACACCACTACCACCACCTCACTGTTCCTCATCACAGTATCACACTTATAATACCTCACTCTCTCATCAGTACCACACTACCACCACATCACTCTTCCTCATCACAGTACCCCACTATCATCAACTCAGTGTTCCTCATCACAGCACAGCACTTCCACCACCTAATTCTTTCTCATCAGTCCCATCCTGCCACCACATTACCCTTCCTTATCACAGTACCCTACTATCACCAATGTGCATTTCCTCTTCATAGCCCACAACTACGACCACGTTACTCTTCCACATCAAAGTACCCCACTACCATAGACTCACTTTTCCTTGTCACCATCCCCCACTATGACCACCCCACTATTCCTCATTACAGACCCCTCTACCACCAACTCACGCTTCCTCATCATAGTCCCCAACTACCACATCTCACTTTCCGTGTCACAGTACCCTGCTACCACAACATACTCTTCCTAGTAACAGTAACCCAATACCACCACTCACTCTTCCTCATCACAGTACCCCAATACCACCAACTCACTCTTACTCATCACTGTACCCCAATTCCACCAACTCACTCTTACTCATCCTGCACTACCACCACCTCACTCTTTTTCGTCATAGTCCCCCTCTACCACAACCTCATTCTTCCCATCGCAGTACCTCACTATCACAAATTCACCATTCCTCATCACAGCCCCCCACTATCATCACATCATACTTCCTTGTCACAGTACTCCACTACCACAATCTCACTTTTCCTTGTCACAGTCCCCCAGTGCCACCACATCACTCTTTGTTGTTGCACTACCCCACTATCACCAACTCACTCTTACTTCTGACAGTACCCCACTACAACCACCCCACTCTTCCTCATCATGGTCTCCAACTAATTCCACCTTGCTCTTCCTCATCACAGTCCTGTGCCCTGTTAGGTTGTTGCTCTTGTCCTCTTGTCGGCAAGTCTTGGTTCAGTTTGCTCTGGCATCTCATTTGCCCTGGAAGAAATTGCTCTCGTCATCTGGTCGGCAAGTCGTGCTTCTGTTTGTTGTTGTGTTTCAGAAGCTCTTGATATTGATTTTCGCTCTGAATCAGATGGAGCTTTTCCAAGTGATGTTCGATTTTTGTACGGCATGTTTTAGTCACTCAATGGCTTCAGCACATTTGAAAAAATGTCAGAGAAAGATTGATTTATTATGCTCTCTTCTCGTGAATGAAATGACTGTAACCTTGACATTTCCATATTTGGTGTGGCGTGATTAATTCCCTTTAAAAATGCTTTGATACACATTTTCGAACTGTGTACAGTAGTAATACATTTCAAAGGAATAACCAACACATCGAACATTTTTCTTCAGACACTTTTCAAAATGTTGCCTCCTTCTAGTACCTACTGTAGTGAATCGGGGTGAGCATCAGTAAATGAGGGTGTCTACGAAGGGAATTTATTGCATCCAAACAGACTACAATCCTGCCCCAGACAAATGAGGAATCCATGCAAAATGTGGTAGCAGTGGATTCAACAGAGTGGATTTGCATAGCCAGACAAACATACACATACATTCCGCTTTATATATAAAGAAGATATGGATCAAAGCAATATATAAATATCAATATATAACAAAACCCTCAGTGAAAAAGCTTTAGATGAAGTACTGTTAAGGTGAAACAATCTGATGCAATAAAACCCTTGAAATTCCATGGAAAAACATAAGTTGAAGTGATGATAAAGTGCCGCTATAATGTAGCAAAACCCTGAAATTCAGCAGGTGCTGAAAGCTAGGCCACCTTAACTAGGTGGCCACATTGCACGTAAGCACTCTGATGACACCACAAATGACATCACTGATATCACATATGACATCACTTATGGCATCATGAGTGACACGACTAGTACAGGAGATCACACATGCAAGAAAGAGAGATGCAACATGTAAAAACGCATCTATCTGCATACAAGGGTGTATTTAGGTGCATTTAAAAAAGTATTACCCGTTTTGCTTGAATATCTTTGCTCGCATGCGTATTCTGTTTGTTTTTGTCCCGTCCCTTTTGACCGTATCCCAGTTTGTTTGGACATAACCGAACATGAGGAGCGGGAGCTGCAAGGGTGTCCCCCGCTCCCCATGTTTGGTATTGTGGGGTTTCTGAGTTGCAGGGGTGACCCCCTTTTCCATAGCGTTGGAGGAGGGGGACAGAAAAACCCAGAACAAATAAAAACAGGGCCCGAGCAGATAAGCTGCGGGCAGTTCGGCCGCGAAACAAATGCGGCGTGAACAATCAACGCAGATCCTTTAAAAACAATCCCTGTGATATGGCGAAGTATCTGGGTAAACTGTCCACACATTTACATTCCCAAATATGCTGCATGTGTGGATGAACATTGCACTGTGTCTATCACCATGTGACTTAGATTTATGGGCCACGTTTCCATGCACATTCATCCCGACGTCTACATGTGCAGTGACTCCAACCAGACGACGAATGTAAGCCAGGGTGTGTCCACGCTTGACAATACAAAGCTGGTCAGATAGCACAGCGAGCTAAGCGCTCACCCCTGATATCGGTGTGCAGCCTGCTGTGGCAGGTTCCAATCCCGGCAATGTCAACTCATCCTTTCATTCTTCTGAGGTTGATAAAATGACTTCCCCCCTGTGGGAAAATAATGTCTTCTGTTATTCGAGCGCTCTGAAAGCTAAAGGTGTGTAGCGCTATACACTATGAAATACACTATGGCACTTACCAGTAAGGTCCTTGAGGGGGTCACGAGTGGCGTCCTAGCAGATTTCTCATGTGATATCATCAGTGATGGCATCTGACATGTCCTTAGTGACTAGGGAGCATGGTTACTGTATTTGAACAAATAGCGCAGATGAAATATACCCTGTCTTTTATGAAGGTCTGAAAACATTTGTCAAGCATTGTAAATAATGGTTCGGGAACTACAGAAAGTGACAATTTAGATGCAATGTAGGAGATGTCTGCAAGCCTTGGATCTCTAGAGGTTTTACATTACAACTTCCACTAGCCATAGCCACCAGCATAGGCGATGGTGAGGATAAATGGGAGTCATAATCTAAAACGTCCATGGAATTCCTTTGTTTCAAACCTTTGTCCATCCAGTACATTAGCTACTCTAGTCCTGATTACTAAATGTCCTCACAACATGAAAGTGTTTTTTAACATGGTTGACCCTTTCAGTCAACATGCCCTAGCTTTTAGCATTTTACATGGTCTGGAACTACCATTTGTTTTTTTTATGATGACAGTAAATTGTCTGCCATATGTTCATAACATTGACTTCGGCAACTGCCCCACATTACGTATGTCCTATTATTTAGTGCACACGTGTAAAGTCATAATTGGAGTACACTAATGTCTTCTTTGCATATCAGGCTGTTTTTAGAACACAGTGATAAAGGTACTGGAGTATCTCATCATGACAAATGCTCAATCAATACAGAGTAACTCTGATGTGTAAGACAACCATGGCTGTAAATTGACAGTATTTTTAAATGCACACTCCAACCAAGCCTTGCACCGGAATCCACCCTTATTTGCAGAAACACGCTTTTTAAATGTTGCATCTCTCTTTCTTGCACGCATGATCTGCTCTACCAGTGATGTCACTCATGCCATAAGTGATGGCATATGTGATATCATCAGTGATGCAATTTGTGATATCATCAAGGCACTTATGGGCTGAGAAATGCCGCCTTCATAGGTAAGGTGACGTAGCTTCCAGCACCCGCTGAATTTCAGGCACCTTATCGTCATTTCAACTAAATTGTTTCCACTGAATTTCAAGTATTTTGTTTCTCTGAACATATGCACCTTAGTTCTCCCTTAACTAACGATTTTTCACTGAATATATAAATGTGTCTATAATAAAAATATTAGAATTCTCACAATATCAATCGCTATAGAAGCCTGAAAGCTGTGACACTCAGACTTGCTTTCTCATATGGGTTGGGGGGTTGTCTGAAGCAGAGTCCTCACGTTTTCCTTTGGCTCTTATACACTCTAAAACCTTTCATTTCATCGCCTAAACCCCTAGACTCACGCCTGAGTATCTCCATATTGTAACAGCAGAGACGTAGCGCCCAGTCGGCCATTAACAAGAGCAACATTTAATTATGTTTTTCTTCGAAATGCAGGCAATGCTGTTATTCTTGTTTGTTTGGATATTAAAAAGAAATGCGTCGATCACTGACAGCTCATTTCCTTGATTTTGTCACTGAGATCCGGCTGAGGGAAGGGCAGAGGGGAAATGTTCAGAGCCAATTACAGAGTGCCAGTAAGTGAGAGCCTAGCACGCAGCCAGAGGTGTTGCTAGGGGAAGGCTGAGGAGGCTATAGCCCTGGGTCTTTTGGTTGTAGCCTCAGATTGGATAGAAGCTCAGGGGATACAACCAAAAGTCGAGCTAGCTAAGAGTCCCGACAGTAGTATAGCCTCAGATCGTTTCCAGACCTAGCAACACCCCTGCACGCAACCATGCACGGCCGGCTGGTCTACGTACCGAGAGACACTCAAGAGGCGAGGGGACCATGCTGCAACTGAGGAGGAGCATGCCCGGTACCCACAGCAATGTTGACCTAGGCCAATTCCACATCAGCAATATGTGCATTTACCCACAGGACGTGGCCATACCCACAGTACGTTCCTCACCTACACAATATATCCATACCCACAAAGTGCACGTTGTACTCAGGTTATACCTTTCATTACAAGATCTAGCCATACCCACATGATATATCTTTGCCCGCAGGTCCTCACCTGTATACAGAGCACATGTCCTTGCCCACAATATGTGCCTCATCCACAGGATGTGTCGCAACCCACAAGGGCCACATTACCGACAGGTTGTACCCTTTGGCCACAGATTGCACTGTTGGACCTGTTTGCAAAGACATATCCATGCCCACGTGTCTTTACCTGTTTACACAGCACATGTCCAAACACAAAGAGCATACCCTTACCCACAGCATGGGCTCGTACCCTTATGTGTCCATGGCATTATCCAGGTGTTTTGTCGATATCTACATACAGGCCTTACAGGATGTGTGTGTAAGCGTGGGGATCGGTGCATGAATGTTTGCACCCAATCTCTACTCCACTTGATCGTGGTTGTCAAGCTGCACTCTCCCAAGTGCAATTCCACTCAAACCCCTGAAATGTCTATTTGCAATAGCTTCACTACTCATCTGGAGGTCCTGCTCACCACTAAAACCACCCAACCAACTACATCAGATCATGCACGTGAAACATGTGATCCCCGTACTTTACTTCAGTTCATAAGAATGTATCAATCCCGACTACTTTGTTCCCTCTGGCCAGCTGTCTATTTTCTCATGTGGGACCGACCCACTGTGACTGCAGCCTAGACAGAGAATGGTGACAAGGACTGGATTGTGCGATACGTCCCAGCCTCAGCCCAAGGGAGATCCAGCCTCCTACAGCACTGAAACCTCCCCATACAGGCCCATGCATGCCACAGGACCATCCAGGCAGCTTGGTCCAGGGCCTGGCTCACAAATGTCAAAGTCCATGTGTAGCCCCTAGCCCAAACTGAGCCTGGGTAGTGAGGCTGCATGCTTGTCCCCTGAGGGAAATGAAGACACGGACAGCAGGGTAGAGTTGTATGTTATGTATTTGTGCATTCTCTGTGCATCTACCTGGTTCATATTGAAGTGGACCATCTAGCCCACCATGGAGGCTGGATGGAATGTTCAAGAAAAGAAAAAAGGACCAAGTCTCCCCTGCCCTGGAGTGGACTGGGTAGGGGAGTAAATGTTGAGACAAGAAACCGTTAGAACAACGGTTGGAGGGCAGGGAAGGAGCGGACGCAATGATGCTGTGGCCTTGGACAGCCCCCAGGGCGAATCAGTCCTTGCTAGATAGGTTGTGCATGCCAGGAGCAGCTCAGCATCAACTGTGGGTCCGGTCTGCGCGCCCAGTGCAACACAGGCACCCACAGGACCTGTGGACCAGTCGGCCCACCCAGGGGCCAGGCCAGGTGGCACCAGATCAAAATACCATGGACTTCCTGTGTGGGTTGGCCCAGGACCAGGCGGTGTGGCAGTGACACCTGTTGGCCCACCGGACGGCCAGATGTGGAGGGCACAGAAGAGAAGCCCTTCCTTGCCCCATATGAAAGAAGGTCCAGGGAGCAAGCCAGGGGGAGTGTCAGTGTCCAAAGCCTGCCCAGACCAGTGCCAGACAAGGGATGCAGTAATGAAGCAAAGTCCTGGGCCGCTGTGTGCCCACCGCCTGGAGGAAGAGCTTCATTGCACCTACCCAGGCACCAGAGAACTCACAGAGACAACACATGCCAGGGCACAGCAGTGAAGGCAGCACCCCGATGGTAATATGAATCCCACTAGAGGAGTTCTGGCACCACTGGGTGCAGCAGTGATGACGGTGGCTCCCCTTAGGCAAGGGGCTGCCTCAAGTTGCACCAGGGCCCTGCCAGGTACAAAACTAAGGTGCACTGATTCAGCGTCCCAATGGGATGGACGGAGTTGCCGCATGAAGGTATCTGCGCCACGGGTACAACAGCGATACGGCGGCCCAACATGGTGGACGGCGCTGCCATAGGACCTTTAATAAGGCGAAGGGTGTGTGTGTGGTGAGGTGGTGCCCCCGGTGGTGTTTGGGGCAACACAAGGAGGAGAACAGTGCTTGGGGTGGGTCAGCCCCATTCAGCAGCCTGGGGGCAGACACCCCCTATGCCACCATTGATGGCACAGAACAGGTACTGCCAAAGGTTGCGACTGACTGCAGAAATCGCACCCCTGTATATATTGTAAAACAATTTGTGCGTGTTAATGTTTATAGTTTCATAAACTATTTATTTAGGTATGTTTGTTTATATAGTTATGTATTTACATATGTATATAGATGGGGTTTTAAGTACATGGATGAAAAGTAATAACATGTAATGAGGTTGGTCGTAGAAGTGGCGGCCTGCTAAAGGCTGGTGATTGGGTATCGGACCAACCAATAGGACCATCTCCTGGCTCCTCCCCCACAGTGGGTGGGTCTGGGTAGGGAGTAGGGGTCTGTGCCGTCAGTCCAACTCTAAGGATCCATACGCGACCCCTATCAGGGAGGGTGAGCTGGTGGGGCAGAATCCTTAGAGGGGAAACACGCCAGGGGAGAACATGGGGTAGGAATGTTAGGCAGTGTAGAGTTAGCAATGGTTCTGTCGTTATTGTGTTATGTGTCAAATCTGAAGGGGTCCCCATTGGGATCCCTTACAAACTCCATCTTGGTCTCTGTGTTGCAGTGAATGGGTTCAATAGTAAGGGAGGAGCACAGGGCGGTATTTGTATTTAATTGAATTTCTATTGCACTTTATGCTTAGCAAATATAGACAGTACAAGTAAAATGAATTCAAGATACATGACTGGACATTAGGAGAGGAGTAGAAAGGTTTTAAGGCAAGTGTGGAACAGATGAAAAGAGGAGATCAAACGGATATAAAGAGCAAAAGTATTCCAGAACCTGGGTGCTAGAAGTGAAAACGAACAAAATCGAGATTGAGCACAAGGGTGAGGGACATTAATAAAACAAATGACAGAGAGTGGGAAGGTACATAGAAGGAGATGATTGAGGAAAGATATAGTGGCGTCATACCATGGAGGCTTTTGAAAATAAGACATAGAAAGTGGATAGCCATTGAATGCATGGCAGAGTAGGAACAATAGAATCACGTGTGGTGAGTCGAAAGTGAAGCCCGATATAAGAGTTGAAGATAGATCTAAGCGAT
The DNA here is from genome assembly GCF_040938575.1 of Ambystoma mexicanum. NCBI lineage: Eukaryota > Metazoa > Chordata > Amphibia > Caudata > Ambystomatidae > Ambystoma > Ambystoma mexicanum. The sequence goes on from NC_090923.1 coordinate 941,693,668, forward strand.
GCAAATTGGTAAGTAGGAAGGCCAAGAAGAAGTGATGAACAGTAGAAAAGTAAAGAGAAAATTAACAATAGACCCTCTCCCATTTCAGAGAGGGTTTAACATCAGTTTTAGAGTCACAGGTTGCCTAGAGCCCCTCTGCATGCAACTGGACTGTGGGGAGAGGGTAGGGTGTGGCCTCTCCCTATGATAGGTTATTTATAACGCGTTTAATACCCAGAGATTTCTTTTTTTTTTAAACATATTTTTATTGATGGTCTCAACAGTTGCATTAGCGCACAGTGAACACAATATACAATCGCATACATAACAATATCTTTGTTAAATGATTAACAGTTGTCATTTAAATAGTCGTTTCAGTACCTGAAAGCATATCACAGAGGTATGCCCTAAATGGGCCCCAGATGTCTTTTGGCCTACTCATGCTCGGTTGGGTCAGTACATATTGTTCCTCACATTTGTTTATGTAGGTTAACTCCCGTAAGAAGGCGTCCATGGTGGGGGCAGCCGGACTCTTCCATGCCTTCAATATACATCTTTTAGCTATGACACATGACACATTAAACAGCCTTCTAAGTTTTTCGGAACATTTACCGATATCACCGAATAAGTATTTTTGTGGGGTCAAGTGCGGGGGGATCTGTGTGACTTCATTTAGCTTATCCGCAACTCCTTCCCAGAACCGCGCCACGGCTGGACGTTCCCAGTACATATGATAGGACTCCGTTGCCGGGGACCCACACTTGGGACACTTGCCTGGGTCGTCGGGCGTGAATGTAGCTATCCTAGCAGGGGTGTAATGCAGTCTGTTTAAAATTTTAAACTGTATTTGACGAAGCCCGGCATTAAGGGAGACTCTTTTCGTAAGCGCACAGTATCTTGCTCACTTTTCTTCTGGTATTGGCATTTTCATGTCAGTTTCCCATTTCTCCCTCATCTGGTTTACCACAACGGAGTGAGTCTGTATTGTCTTGTAAAGTTTGGAAATTCCCAGCCCGCCCTGTGTAGTGGCCAGCCGCATGCACGGGTGGGAAGGGGGTTCATCTGGAAATGACGGCCAGCGCCTTTGATATGCAGATCTCATTCGATAATACTGCAATGTCCTGAGCTGCCCACCTCCCATGCCCCTAGTGTACACCGCAAGGGTCAAAAACTTCCCCTCTATGTACATGTCACCTATTTTCATCTCCATACCAGGGTCCCAGGTTTCCTGTATGTCGGTATCAAACGTGGGGGGGGAGGCCAGGGTATTTCCACAGGGGTATGTCGGGGTTATATGGGATCTCTATTTTCAGTCTTTTGTATATTGCTCCCCAGGCTTTACTGTGCAACTCACAGGGTCGAATTCGCAAGAGTCTTTATGTCTAGTATTAAAAATCACTGACCTGATGTTAGTGGGCTCGGTGGTGTATTCTTCTAGCTGCGTGTGAGGGGAGTTGTCACATTCATCATACCAGTACTTTGCAAATTGTGCTTGTGACACAGTGTAATAGAGCTCAAAGTCTGGTGCAGCTATTCCCCCTTCTCATATGGCTCTGTCATCTTCTCCCAGCTGATTCTGGCCGTCTTCCCGTTCCACAGAATGGGTCTTTTAATATACCAATAGGCATTCTCCACCTTCTAGCCGGCTTAGGGGCGTCCCTGAGGGTAATTTCCATGGTCACAGAGGAGTGATCAGATAATGTACGGTGGAGGATTTCGCAACTCTGTAGGGTGTGTGTAGTATTTGAGGGGACAAACCAATAGTCTATACGTGGCTCACTATCATGTACGGAGGAGTAGAACGTGTAGCGCTTGCTTGTTGGGTGGAGCACTCTCCAGGCATCCAGCAGGGACAGCTGCTGTATTATCTGCTTCAGAGCAAGCGCCGTCCTAGACGGTGGCCAAGGTGTCTTGGCGGACCTGTCCAGGGTCTGGTCTAGCACCACATTAAAGTCCCCCCCCATAGTATGGTTGTCGCTTCATGTTTAGCAAGGATTTCAAATATGTTTAAGTAAAAGTCTGGGTCTTCAAGGTTAGGACCATAGGTATTTAACAGGGTTGTCTGTTCTCCAGCAATTTCCCCCCAAACAAGCACATATCTGCCCATCGATTCCACCAGGTGGCCTTTTTCGATGAACCCTAACGATTTGTGAATCAGAATGCTTACCCCCCCAGATTGTGAGGAGTAATTCGTGTAGTAACGCTGCTTGCCCCATTTCACCAGGATTTGATCATTAACCGAGCCCTGCGCATGCGTTTCCGGTAGCATTAAAATTTGGGGCCCATGCCTGCTGACGTAGTTGCCCACCTTTCTGGCTTTCATTGGATTGTTTAGGCCTCGGACATTCCATGTCATTAGTTTAACCTTTAACCCATCACCCATTTCCTATGTATATGCATTGTATTGTATTGTGACAACCATAGATGCACATGCAATCAGGACTGGAATGGTGCCTGCATCTGTGAGACCTTTTTCCAACAAACCTACAACCTTCAACTGCGCAAACTCTCCTCCCAGACTGAAACTCGTCTGGGCGGTGATCACAACAAGGAAACTTCCCCTTTTGCCCTTTCCCGCCCACCACCCACATCATCTGCCCCAACTTGACGATGAACCCAAGTAACTGATTGGAACGTTCCTGAGGGTGCTTCGTCACAGAGAGCCCAGCCGTCTGCCTTCACCCGGGCAGGGTCTTGCATTTGGGTCTCTTGCGCGATCTCTGTGGGGCAGCGGAATAGAGGCCTCAACATATGCCATCGACTCTGTAGGGTTTTCAAAAAAGTGGGCTCTGCCCACATGTTGGATTCTCATTTTCGCAGGGAAAATCACGGCATAGGGTGTATTGCGGAGTCGTAACTGTTTTTTGACCATCTCGTAGGATCTGCGCTGTGCTTGTATACTTGCAGAAAAGTCTGGATATATATGTATCCTGTTGTCTTCATGGTGTAGTGTCCCCTTTTCTCTTGCTAGTCGGAGGATCGTATCTCTGTCCCTATAATTCAGGAGACGTGCAATGATGGTTCGGGGTGGAGCGCCTGGCTTGGGGGTTGGTGCCAGGGTGCGATGAGCCCTTTCAACGAGGAAGTGGTTGGACATGGAGTCTTCCCCTATTACGGATTTCAATAGTTCTTCCACCCTCCTCTCCATGGAGCCCTTGCCAAACGACTCCGCCACTCCAACAATGCAGATATTATTCCTGCGGGACCTGGATTCAAGATCCTCGCACTTATTCTGCATCTTGCAGAGCTCTGTCTGGAGTAGGGCTATATCACGACCATGTTGTGTAAGCACGTCTTCATTTACACCTATCCTGTTTTCTGCCTCCGAGATGCGTGCACTTTCCTTTTCCACTCGCGCTTTCAAGGAACCAATCGTCGCCACTATGTCATCTAGTTTCACGTTGACGGCCAGGAACCCATTTTGCACAACTGTTTCCAAGCGGTCCAAGGGGTCTGTGCTTTGGACTTCAGAAGTTTGTGTTGCCCCTCCTGGTGTCTCCTGTTGTTGGGAGCTTGTGTAGGAATCCATTGGGCCGGTCTTTTTTACCCCTGCAGCTTTCTTCTCAGTGCGGCCCATTAGGCGACGTCGCAGCTTCCAGGGTGGACTGTGTTCTCCCACGTATGTGTGTTGCTGGCCGTCAATGACTGCCCACAGCTGTTATGCTGTACGTTGTTAGCGCACCACAATGCAGGTATGGGGGTAAGCACTGCCTCTCTGCGGGTGTACAATCTCGACCCAGGGGTGTTGTGTTAAACCACTGCAGTCTTCGTATGGGACAGGGGCTTGGTCCGGGTATGTCAGCAACGCGAGCACCGTGTAACTGCCGTCGAGCTCAAGAGGTCGCAGCGCTCGGCCCATTGCCTCGTCTTTCCCCTTTATCCAGGGGGTCCAGGAGCACTTCTGTCCTGCAGCTCTCAGTCTGTCCGCTGCGTTCCTCAGCCGGGGTTTGACGCAGTGCCACTGTCACCCACACTTCCGTCTTCCGTGCAGGGGTAAGCGGGTATTAGGGAAGGAGTTTGGCGGCCCTCCGAGCCTTACTGTCCGAAGTGTGTCACAACGTGTATAGGAGCCCAGGGTCTGTCTCGTCGCATGGACGATCTACCACAGTGTCTTTGGCATTCAGTCGGGCTTTAACTACCGTCTCGCGGCACACCCCGTTTCTCCCCGGGGCCACAGTGGCAGGCAGTGTTTGTTCCCAGGGGGTCCTGAGAGTAGGATGTTCATTTCGGGAGTGATTCCCGGTGTCGGGTTGCGCTCTCTCTTGCAGCGCCTCCACGACCCTCACCGATGCAGCAGCGGCAGCCTCCGTCTATAGTAGGGCCTTGCCCCCAAATCTGTACCGCTCGCCCCAACTCCCATAGCACGGATGTATCCTGTACGGGGTACTGGCCCCCGGTATCTCCACCCCCCCGATCGGCCCACTTACTTCACCAGCTTCGTCCTAGTTGGGCTTAGCCACGGGGGGGACCAGGATCCGAGGGGGCAAGCGTTGTCGTCGCGGCTTATCTCCGTCGGGCTTCTCCTGCAGTCTGAAGCCCGATGTGGGGAGGTCTGCGTTCCTGCTTCCGCACAGACGAAAAGGAGAAGAAGCGGAGCGTCGCCGCCCCCGGGCAGCACTTGTGTTTCGGCGGGCTGCCCCTCCCCCACCAGGCCGATCCACCGTTGCGAGCCCCGGGCTCGAGTGAGAGTCGCCTGGAGCCCATTGGCGGCCGAGCCGCGGCTCAACAGGTGCTGTAGATGCAAACGATGATATCTCCGCCGTCCCGGGGTCCACGTGCACCGCCTTCACAGGGTGTCTTCCGAGGACCTTCCCCCGCAATATTCTGTAGCAGCGCATCAGCCAGCGCAAACATGGAATGATTTATAAATTGAAGGATTTCAATCGAGCCGGAGCTCTTCTCCTAGGCGGCCATCTTGGCTGTGCGCAACAGCGCCCCCACCTTAATACCCAGAGATTTCTAAGCGCGGACCCGGGGATCGAACCTGTGTTGCTCCGTGTCGTCTTGCTTCCAAGGTGAGCAGGTTGTTGCTGAGATATCTTCCTGAGACAATGACAAGGTCAGGGTCAGAAACAACAGGGCTGGATATGCACATTAGAAAGTTCCCATAGTCCCAACAAGCCTTCTTTCTGTAGGCCCCCATAGAGTGCCTAGAAGGACGTTTATTCAATCCTCTCCTGGGCTTTGCCAGAGTCCATCAAAATCCTGTCTGAGCTGGCACGAGACTCGGAGCAACACTTGGGCAGCCTTGGGCAGGGGGCACATTACTTCCTTCAGCTCCAAATGGCAACCGTCCTCTATCTAACTGGCTCACTCCATTGTCAAACTCGGGATGAAATAACCAACAGCCCGATTAGGCATTCATGGCGGCCAATAGAAACAAGGCCAGACTTTTACCATCACACTGTTTACTCGATGGACGTGTGGATATAAAGCTCTTGCAAAGTGATGTGTAGCTCTCAGTAAAACCCCTATATAAGTACAAATCAACATAAACACTTCTCAGTGCAAAATGTCTGCATATGCACTCCAATAACTTACAGTTCTCTGTGCAGTACACTTCTAATACTGGACATAGAACCGTGCATAAACATCCAACACTGCACACATAGATAAACGCCCATACTCCTGGTTGTGCATTGAAGAATCAACATACCCAGGGTGCAGAAATTCAAGTTGCAAGCTACTAGCCAGCCACAATAAAGTAATTTTTCACCTCAATTCTAAATATATACACAGCACAGCATTTCTTAGGCTCCAAGAGTCAAATTTCACTCTCCAATGGCTAGTGATGAGTGAATATTTTGCACCTGGACATACCCATCTGTTCAAATGTATTCACTGTTCAAAGAGTTATGAGTTCATGTAAGATGCAATGGTATTAAGCTATGTTGCTAGTTTTTGTTATAATGTTCTATGTACGTTTACGATGCATGCATGCTGCTGTGCAAGAAAATGCAGGTATGTATAAATGAATGTTGATGAAAAACATAATTCTAAGTGAATTTGAATGTACGTGGGAGTAGTATACTGAATTGAGAAAGACTAAACATTTATATCCAATACACAGCCTTGTGTAGTTTAGAGACAGACTCAGGGCCCCATTCTCAGCTGGGTCTTAAGTACCGAAAAGGTTGTTAAAAGCGTTAACGACCTTTTCGGTACTTAAGACCTGTTCTGAAGGTGGCACATTCTTCCGAAGTCGGAATGAATACGCCACTTTCGGAATATATGTGGCGATTGCTAGGATGGGTGGGAAACCAACCTAGCAACCACCACATTCGTAACCTGCAACTTAAGACAGGTATTCTTGTGGCACGCATCCACTTTTAAATGTGCGCTAAAGTGGCGCTCATATACGGTACCATTTTGGTGTCGGTATCGTGGAGGAGTGCCACAAGAAGCCTTGTTGCAGTGCAAGGTATATATGAACACTTTCATATACACCAAAGTAAGCAGATTCAACGTTGTATTCTGCAACATTGCAGCTGCTCACTTTGGTGTATATGAAAGTGTTCATATGCACCCGTGTTCCCGGCAGCAGTTTTCTAAAATAACGAATATGTCGTTATTTTACAAAAATGCTGCCGAGATTTCATTATTGTGCCCGTTAAGCCAAAAACAGGCGCAATGCAGAAGGTGCACTGTCGTGCACTACGAGGACACCCATGCCCACTTGAGAATAGCGGTGAAGCCTGGGCGTCCTGATTTGGTGCAGTGAGTGAATCATGCTCTTTAGCACGTTCGCTGTGCCAAGTTAAGACTCAGACCCTCAGTCTTGAATCATATACTGCTGTGTTTACTGACATGTTTTGTATTCTGTTGGTTTAGTAAGTATTCTAGAAATATACTTACACTGCCAAAGGTATACCCATGAACTACAAACAGATGCAGCTGTAGGAGGGTAACTCCAACAATCAATATGAAAGAACTGCTCTAAAGGAGAGGGAATGCACTTTGTCAGAAAAGCCAGGTTGATTACATGCAAGACAGCCGGAAGGGGTTAGTCAGTTTCATGAAGCTGAAAACGAATGAACCCTTGCCAGGCTAAAAACACTTACAGCTTTTATACACAAAATTACATGATTTACATAATTACACCTTATACTTCCAACGTCATCCCACTATCCCCATTAGCTAACCTTATGCATAACATCTAATTATCTCTTACATTCTTTAATCCCATTGGATTTAAGCACAATTCCCTTTCCACGTGGTCTCTGACATCCTGAAACATAATCAGTTTATTAACTCAGAACAGCTAAGAGCAGTGTTAACTATGCACAATCACGTGAAGGCCCTTGCCTCCTCAGCAGCCTATACCTCTAAGCTCATCAACCTCAGCAGAAAATGTCTACCCACTGACAATTGCCTCACCATTGCTGTGGCTATTGTAGACAGCAAGTTAGATTACTTTGACATCATTATCTCAGGAACCTTTTAAAAAAATCTATCCAAACTACGGCTGATTCAAAACAATGCTCTTTGGGTGGTCTGGCGTCTGAAGCACACAGACCACATCTCCTGAGCTAGACGGGAGGCCCACTGGTTGCCAATTAAAGCCTGCATTGAGTTCAAGATTCAATTTATAACCCACAGATGCGGCTACTATGTTGCACCCACTTTTCTCAACCTGCGCTCATCCACCGCCTTGACATTATCCTTTCCCAGATTCACGAGGAAAAGAGCAGGGGGTGCCAGTTTCGCCATCATTGCACCTACTTTATGGAACGCCCTCCGCATCCACATCCAAGAAGAAACCTCCTACCACAACTTCAGAAAAAGACAAAAAACCTGGCTATTCGAAATATGACTAATCTGACTATGGGCAACCCCTTTGATCTTGCCCTGCATTGACTGTCTTCTGTATAACTAAATCTCTCCATACTGTACCTTTCCCTCCGCTAAGTGTACCATGGCCATGATACTTGCGGGTTTGGGTGCTGTCTACAAATGCAGTAAATAAATAACGTGTCCCATTTATCATAGAAACTTTAACCGGATACGTGATGTGCACGGCTTTTGTCAGAATGCTTCAAAACAAGAGGAGGGAGAGAAACAAATAATCATTCCTTTGATCAAGCAATAAACATTTTATCATCCCAGGCGCGCTGGTGACCCTTATTCCTTCAACATTCATTAAAATCACCTTATTTGCTAATACCATCTCAAATCATACAGCCTCCAGCACACATCCATGGGTTTTATTAACTAACCCCAATTCGACCCACCATCTGGCTAGACCTAACAACAAGACTCTGTGCTCCCAGGAAGATTATTCCATGTATCCACAAACCCATCTAGTCCTAAACCCATGACCTAATAGCACTTCATTTCGTTATTGCCTCAAGTGACCATTTCATGTTATAAACATCTGCCCAAATGCAGTCCGCTTGCTTAACCCTTCCTTGACCCGGTCACCTAGCTTTATAGGCCAACCAAAGTTCATCACCATAGACCAAAGACTCTGCGGCCTACACAAACTCCAGCTATGAGAGAACTGTGATATGCGATATTTCCATATTACTTGCAACAAACCCCTACTTTCATCATATCCTAAAACATGTCTTCAATCTGAGCCATTGTCAAGTTCCACGTGCACATTGTTCAAGACTACCACATCCCCTCACAGTGGTGTTCCCTTGAGCGGACTTCTATTCACGCATGTGCAAAGCTCCTGGATTTCTACCTATATGCACAGCACGCTGTACATCGCACAATACCATTGTCCCCACGTGGCTTCTGATTATGTTGCTACATGATGAAAATCTAAAATGTATCCAGAACTAAACACAAAGTAACACTTATCCAAGTTCCTCTAACTACACTGAACACATGCTAAATTGCAATTTCGGCATGTCTCATAAAACATAATTAGAGAAACCAACATTATTTGTACAAAGACAGCAGACAGTGCGTATTGGCTTATCAAGAGTATAGTGAGTTACAGTTTTGCATGGTGGTATTATCCGTGAAGTCCTGTGTGGTCTTTGAGTCTAGCAGTCACAGCTGCTCTTGGTACGGATGGCATGGGTGGCAAGAAATGGCCCCTATCTGTCAGAGTACGCATGTTATACATAGACAAATACTAGACTGTTATCTCCCAAAATGCCATGTGGCGTGTGTTTGGTGGCCCCAATTCGTAAAAGTGCCCATATTATAAACAGACAAGGACTGGACTGTTATCTCTAATACTGTCCTGCGGTACGTGTGTAGTATGATGCAGACCAGGATAGTAAAAGATACATGGTTTTCTACTGTTGGAAATACATTGGTGTGGTGACTAGTAATATCGTGTTATGGATGATTGGGAGGCTTTTGAGTTGGGGGACACGCAAACCACAAGACCCACATTTAGACTAACAGTCACTTGGGGTATCTCTCTAGTCTTTCTCCAAGGCATTCGGGCTAACCTGAATTACCACAGCATCTTGTGGTTAGAATCGCCTGAAATTGAAACAAAAGGGGACCAGCTCACAAGCTTTTTACCATAATGCTTCATTGCACACTGTAAGACCAGTGATGTGTTCTATTGATATCATCACTGCCATTCCTTATACATTATAGCATTAAAAGCTTTTGCAATCAATGCATCTCCCCTCTGAAACCACACAGTATCTGAACCATGTATCTCTTGTCATTTCTTTGACAGAGACCAACAGGACACCTCTTCCCTCAACCTGTTCCACAGTCCTGATGAAGGCCCACCATTTTCCAGCTTCATTAGACAGCTTCCCTTTTTTGGCCGAAACACAGTAGTGTCGACAACCCTCTTTTCAGTACCAGTGTCCATTACCAACACTGATATTTGAACACTGTGAATTTGTGTTGTGCTCACATGTTATCTGTTCCTGAGACGTTAGTAAGGAAGAAACATGACTAATGTTCATTCACTCCAGTCAACTTGGCTGGACTGTACTTTTGTGTATTTCATACTAAGCTGTATAAGTGAAAGTGTCCTTGCCGTTGTCTTTTTGATGAATTGATGTGCATTAAAAGCATGGGGCCAATACTCGTTTGACCCTCGTAGCATTCGAGAACAATGGTTTTCTTTTACGTTGTTCATCCGTGAAATTGTGTGGTTTCACGCACACTGATTATTTGTTATTGTATAACAGCCTCCAGTGCCACCGGAGCAGAAGGAGCACTCCTAGGTAGGCCGAGAAGGCACTTCAGTAATGTATTCTCTGATATTTGGATTGTGGGGCAAGGTGTATGGCCCCACAATTCAGCACCATATACCACAGCTGGTATAGCCTGGACCCTATAAATCTTGAGGGGAATTGAAACTGCCTTTGATGAAAGGCTAACAATCGCACTACAATGCCGCGGGCTGATCATGATGCTCTTCTCAATTTGTTTAGTCCATTTCAAATTATTCGGCAGAGTCAACTGTAGATAGCTAAATAAGTCAACTGTTTCCAATAGATGGTTATTCAAATAAAATGTTGCAGTTGGTCGAGAAGCACGCCCGGCCGGGGAAAATATCATAGCCTTGGTTTTAGCTTGGTTGATATTCAGCCGTTTGATGTTAAATAAGGGTTCAAAGGTGTAAATTTGGTGTTGTAGCCAGGCAGGTGTTGAGGTTTAATTGTATTAAGGGTGCACATGTGTGTTGTTGTCTCTGGAAGACTTGGGGGAGTGACCTTGGGAGGCTGGGCGTGTATGTCTCCACATTGTGTATATTGGCAGCACGGAAAATACCCCTTAAGGAAGTCATAGAATCTTCCACTGCTATTGAACTCAATGTGCCAGAAACCTACAAGGTTGATGTTAAAGGGGCTGGGTAACAGAGCATTGGGATTGCTAGAGAATTGTGCGATGTCCATTGTCCTTCCAGTGCTGATATTGAACTAACCTCACCCGTGATTTGAGTCCTGAATCTGATTTCTGTGACAGTGCTCTGTGCTATTTTTGTTTTGCAATGTTGTTTTGTAATCCTATGTCATGCTGTTTAACATTATGTTTTGCTGCTCTGTGCTATGCTATGTGGTTATGCTAGGTGACATAATATGTGATGTTGGTTATGATGTAAATTTCATACCAATTTGCAATGTAAGCACTGAACTTAACTAAAAATATATGCAGACCACACAGCTGCAACCAGCTGCACTGAGATTTTCTAGATGTGATTTACCCTATTGCATCGCCTAAACATGTCACATGATTTAACTTCCAACTGAGTTATTCTTGTTTGCAGTTGTTCATGCATCCGGTCAACGTACCTGAATATAGGCAAACACATAGCCCGTTCAAACCCAACACACAGTAATATATATATATATATATATATATATATATATATATATATATATATATATATATATATAAATATATATATATATATATATAAAATAGTGAAAATGTGTTGGTTTGTGGCTTTGCGTATGTTCCCTATACAATTCCACAACGTTTCCCAAATCTTCACCACATTTTTCATAGTCACCTGTTAGGACCCTCCAGACATTACTGGCTACATGACATCTCGACACCCCACCCCTTTGCCTGGATTTCAGCAAAAGTGAAAATGTGGGTGTGGGATTGTGGGTTTGTGTCTTCTCATTTGTTCCCTATACAATTCCAGACCGTTTCACCATTCTGCACCAAATGTTGCACAGTCACTTGCTAGGACCCTCCAGACATTACTGGCTAGATGACATTTGGACACCTGACCCCTTTTCCCACATTTCAGCAAAAGTGAAAATGTTTGAGTGGTTTTGTGGCTTTGTGTATGTTCCCTATACAGTTCCACACTGTTTCACCAATCTTCACCGCATTTTGCACAGTCACCTGTTAGGACAATTTGGACATTACCGGCTAAGTGGCATTTGGACAACCCACAAAATGAAGAGGAGCGGTGGGCGCCACGTTGTTATACCATCTTATGAATATGATAAATTCAAAGCTTAGAGTTTTAATGGTTGTTTTAGCCTGGAGCTGCCAGCCCAAAATGGTCCTATGGCACAAGGACCCCAAAAGAACAAATAAACAAATAAATAAGGTGACACCACCTTACTAAAACTGGTGCTCTCAGTTTGCCCCCGAAGGAGGTGCAAAATTATCAAAAATGCTCGAGGAACGTGTTCTTTAGTAATTCTTTACAAACAAATTATGACTCGTTCTGTGTAAATCTGGAATTGTTTTATTCACATTCCTGTTGTGAGTGCTTAGTGTTGCACTACTTTTAGTGAGGCTGAGCAATAATAGCATTAGGCCTTAAATGTACATATGCTAATGCATTTCGGAAAAAACCTTTGTCAGGGCTGTACATATGAGATTAGTCTAATGCTAAATTAGGCAAACCTATTATATACATAGAAACATGGTTATAGCCAAATACAACATATTACGCAATAATCATAGTATCATGAAATGATGCAAAGCAAAATTCACATACCAATAATTGTTGTGTCAACAGATGCGTCCCAATAGGAAGAAATATAAAAGAAATAAAGAGAATACATTTCAGTTTTGAATGCATATCTAGACCTCTGTACATGTAACCTGATAAATAATGTATGTAGATAACATACCTCCTTCAATACTAGTCTGACTTCTTAAAACATGGTATAAGCACGTGTAGAGGGCAGCTCCTAAAGGGAGACAAGGTGACTATCAGCCCGTGTATCTAACAGTTAGATTTTGTGAGAGCGCTTGATCCTGAAAGCAGCACTCACCTTTTTGTTAGTATCTCAATCCAGCAAATGCTGAACGAAGCCGCGGGGGAGCGTGCACGCGCAGACTCAAAGTATATTTATGCTTTGCCATGGAGACTGTGCGGGGCGTCGTGATCCAGCTGGAAGGCTGGAGCACCTATGCCTCGCACCCCACCCCCGAGAGAACACTCAGGGGCGGTGATGTCACCATGGCAACGCAACCTGTCTTGGAATTTGTAGAACTAATGCTGTTCAATGGTACTGTAAACAAGACACATTAGACGGCGAGTACGCCACATGAGAAGGTCAAAAACAAAAGAAAGTAAAAGAAAGTCAACAGAATGGAAATATGTGTACAATTAGTATCACAGCTTATCGCTAAGGAAAACTCTCTGCTCAACATGTCGGGATATTAGGATCTGTCGCTCTCTTAGGTACCTAGTTGTGCCTGTCACTTGTATACCCATCATAGGGATTATCTAGATACAACAACATGGAACTTACAACTGATAGCGCAAATGTGTAAGGACCTGCACATGCGTGTAAAGACCAAGTGGTCTCTGTGCAAATGGTGAAACAAGTGTGTATAGAATGCTTGCAATTGCAAAGAAGTGCGCGCATGATCCTACTGATTCTATCTAAGTGAAATACTCAGTTGTACATATCGTGTTATGAAATGTATTGATGAAAATACATGTAAAGATGGTTGAGATCGTTAATGAGTCATTATAAATAGCACATGTAGTTAATCTCCTCATTTAACCCTTTTGGTGTTAAGGAGCTGAGCCTGTCTATCCAGAATGTTTCACGTTGGTCTAGTCTCTTTTGTAAGTTCTCATGTTGATCTCTTCTTTGTACTGCCTCCAAAATTACAAATTTAATCTGGGCCAAATTGTGATGTTTATCTTGCCAGTGTCTGGCCACTGCTGAATTCACATTTTGATTCCATATACAGGATATATGTTCATTCCACCTGACCTTGGCCACCCTTTGTGTCTGGCCTACATAATACAGGCCACATGGGCATTTAATTGCGTATATGACATTGTGTGAATCACAAGTAGCATAGCTTTTAAGTTTGATTTTCTCTCCAGTATACGGGTGATTCAATGATTCGCCTTTCATTATGTAACCACAATTGCTGCAATTTAGACAAGGAAAAGTGCCAATACAATTCATGGTTTGCTTTTTCTGTGCCGGTCTGGTATTTACCAGTCTATCTTTGAGATTTTGACTGCTTTGGTAAGCAAATGTGGGGTCTTCTCTGAATAGATGTTCAACCCGTTGGTCGCATGTTACTGTGTTCCAATGCTTCTTCATTATAGCCTTAATGCGATTACTTTGTCTTGAATATTTCGACACGAACACCAGTGGTGGTGTGGTGTCCATCTTTGTTTTTGATTTCAGCAAATATTCTCTGTTATGTGTTGCTGCACATGTTTCTGCTGCTATGACTTCTTCTCTTGAATATCCCCGATCAAGAAACTTCCTTCCCATTTCTTTAACCTCATATTGATAGTCAATAGGATCACTCACTATTATTTTCACCCGTAACATCTGGCTGTAGGGCAAATCTTTGATGAGGCTGGGTTGATGGAAGCTGAGTCTGTGTAGTAGGTTGTTGCGGTTTGTGCTTTTGCGAAAAATAGTTGTCTGCTATTTGGTGTCTGTGTTGTTGATCTTGACATCATGAAAATGTATGGTTTCGCGGGAATATTCATGTGTAAACTGGTTCCTGGGGTCTATGCTGTTCAAGTGATCGAAAAATTCAAGTAATTTCGATTTTGTCTTCTTCCACACTCCAAAGATATCATCAATATATCTGATCCAGAAGACTAGATCTTGTTGGCAACGATGATTAAAAAGTACATGCTGTGTCTCAAATGTATGCATAAATGCATTCGGATAAGAGGGGCCATGGTTGCCTCCATCGCCGTGCCTGCCACTTGGAGGTAATATTTGTCTTTGTAGCGGAAATATGAGTTATTGCTTATGAATTCCAAGAGTGTCATAATGAATTATTTTTGTGCTGGTATATCTTCTTCCTTTAGCAGTATCCATTCAACGGCCTCACTTCCCAAATCATGAGGGATGGAGGTGTATAAACTCTTGACGTCTATCGTGAAACATATGTTAGGATCAAATGGTATTGAATTCAAATATTGTAGGAAGTATGTCGAGCGTTATTCCTTATACAATTCCATTGTCACTTTTGATGGAGGTTAGTAGTCCATGAGTTGCGAACATTTTTTCTATGGCTGGAATGACCACTTCCGCTGCTGTGGATTCGACTATTTCAACTTCCGGATATCGGGAGTGGTCATCAACGGCTACCAAAAGGTGGAGGCCTTCTCGTAGCTTGTAGAAGTCAATGCTGATGGCCTCCCACCGAGAGCAGCCGCGTTCCTCCGATAGAATTGGTTCCGGTTCTGGCGGGGCCCCCGTTATCTGACAGGCTAGGCACGTACTGATGAGTGTCTCAACCCGTTCCTCGATCTGGGGAAACCATACCCTGTGCCGTATGCAGGCTTTTGTCCTTGCCAGCCCTTGGTGTCCTTCATGCGCTAGGGCCACTATCCTGCCTTGTATTCTGAGAGGGATTAGGATGCGGTTACCCCTTAGTATCACTCCGCCTTCTGTGATTGACAAGTCTTGCCGGACGGTAAACATGCCGGACAGAAACCCTTTTGCTTCCGCTGTCCTGTTGTGTGTGTCTCATGAAGGTTTTCCAGTCCCCTGAGATTATGGCATCTTTCACTAGATTGCAACAAGGATCCTTGTTAGTTTCTGCCTCGATGTCTTCGATGCTCACCGCCTTTGGTCTCATTGCGCGAACCACTTGGCATATATGTTCCTCTGTCTCTTCGGCCACTTGGATCTCTTGTTGGGTTGCCGCTCGCAGATGCCTCGAGAGGAAGTCCGCGGGGTTTCCACTGCCTGGTTGGTAGATGAGATCAAAGGTGTGACGTCGTTCCCATGAAGATGGGTAGTAGGGGTTTGTGGTCGGTCACTGCTGTGAACCGCCGCCCATATAGGTAAAGATGAAAGTGCCTGCAACCCCACAGCACGGCGATGGCCTCTTTCTCAATGTGGGAGTACCTCTGTTCAGTTTCCGTGAGGGCTCTCGAGGCGTAGGCTATCGGTCTTTTCTCCCCTTCCCTCGTCACCTGCATTAGGATGGCACCGAGCCCAGCGGGGCTTGCATCCACGAACAGTTCTGTGGGCAGCTCGGTGTTATAATACGCCATTTTGGTGTTGACGGACAGAGATTCTTTAATACTTTCAAACGAGTCTTGGCACTTCTGCCCCCAGTCCCACTTGACGTTTGCTTTCGTCAGTTCCCGTAGTGGCTCAGATAGGGTGGCCAGGTTTCAAATGAACCTCCCGCAGTAGGTTGCCATCCCTAGGAAACTGCGTACTTCTGTGGGGGTCATTGGTGGGCTTGCCACCTGGATGTCTGCGACCTTCTGGAGATCAGGGGAGATGCCCGTGCTGCCAAACTTGTAACCAAAGAAGGTGATTTCCGATCTGAGGAACTCGCACTTCTCCCTGTGTATGGTCAGTCCAGCCTCTTGTAGTCTGCCCAGTAGGGTATGAAGCCTCTTGAGGTGCTCCTTCTTGTCGGGGGCGTGAATCAGAATGTCGTCGCTCATGTTGAGGACCCCAGGGATGCCCCTTATGACCTCCTGGATAGTTTGCTGGAATACCTCAGCAGCGGACGAGATCCAGAAGCTCAGGCGTTTGTATCTCCTTAACCCCAAATGCGTCGAGAATGTTGTGATGTAGCGCGAGTCTCTGTGGAGTTTGAGTTGATGATACCCCGCCTTCAAGTCAACTTTCGAGAATACACAAGACCCTGTGAGGTCCGCCACGATTTCGTCGATCGTTGGGGTGATGTGGCGTTCTTGTTTGATGGCAGTGTTAGGGAGACGCATATCAATGCAAATCCGGACCTTTCTGGGCTGTTTAGGCTTTCGCGTGACGACCATCGGGGAGACCCATGGTGTTGGCCCTGTAACCGCCTCTATGATCCCAGCTTCCTCCAGAGCCTTGAGTTCCTGCTCCACTTGTTCTCTCATGTGGAAAGGTGTCCTCCGATGCCGTACGGCTTTCAGCTGTACTGTTTCGTCAATGTGCAGCCTGATGGTATTGCCCTTCAAGCAGCCTATTCCATCTTGCAGCTTGGGGTATTGATTCAGCATTTTCTCCACCTCTTCGGCATCATCGCTGTGGCAGATGAATTTGACCACTCCCAGATCTTCTGCTGCGTCCCCACTCAGGAGGCTTTCAATTCCTGCCTTCACGACATAGACTTTCGACCATAGTCTGTTTTCGCCGTGCTCCAGCGTGGTGCGGAACCTGCCCATGACTGGTAGGGGCTTCCGGCTGCCGTATGCATACAACAGCGTGTCTGTGCTTTTCAGGACTGGTTGAGGCTTTAGAGTCTGGAATATGCTTGTGGGCATAACATTCACCGAAGCGCCGGTGTCAATGGTCATGAGAATGCGCTGGTTTTGGACGGTGACCATGCACTTGCACCTTCGGACAGATTTTCTTTGTGTTTCTTGACCTTGGCTTAATGCGGACACCAGGTATATCTTTCTTCCTTTCCTCTCGTTATCCTTGCCGGGATCCTGCTGCCCTGTCGAGACATCATTCCCTTCTTCCTCCGTGGAAGAGTTGGCCACTGCGACCCTCCTTGCACTGGCTTGCTTCTTTTTCTTGGTCGCGTTTTTTTCTGGAAGGTTCTGTGGGGGCTGCGTGGAGGCGCCCGATGATCTGCACACCTTTGCATAATGATCCTTCCTGCCGCAGGCGCCGCAGGTGGTGCCTTGTGCAGGACAGTTGCGGCGGCCATGTCGTGGGCCACCACACCAGCCACACTCTGTGGGCCCAGGAATGCGTGTTTGCCACCTGTTCTGGCCATAGCCCCCACTGTATTCATCCCTCGAGGATTGTTTGTTGGTGATCTGGGCCACCATGGCTGTGTTGAGAGCAGGTTGCAATCTGTGCAGTGTGGCCTCCATGTTGGCCGCTCTGGTGTGGGCTAGTTCCCTTTGTCGTCCTAGTTCAAGGATCCGTTGCAGGGGGATGCCTCTCTCGCTGAGTATTAGGCGCCTTAGTTTTTCTGATTGTATGACGTTAATGATCTGCCTCCTGATCTCCCTCTCAACATTTGTGAACTCGCAGGACATGGCCAATTTTCTTAACCGAGTGTGGTAGGCATCCAGGGTCTCGTCCGCTGACTGTATGGTGGTGCAGAAAATGAAAGTCTCATAGTCCGGGTTCAGTTGGGGGAGAAAGTGAGCCGTGAGGGCATCTTTTGCGCTTTGGTACGCATCTTGGCCATCGGCAACATTCAAGGAGTTGAAAATGCGCAGTACCTCATCACCCACACTGAGTAGTAGGTGCGCCTTCATCTTCCTGGCCGACGTTACATCTTTGCACTCCATCGCCATCTCGAATTTCTGGATCCATAGCTGCCATCTGGGTCCACTCGAAGATGGGTCGGTAAAGGGGTCAAAAGGCTGGACCAGTGTCGATGAACCTCCTTGTGTGCGAGGCTGTGGGGACGTCAGCGATAGGTTTGCCGCAATTCTGGACGGCGTGGTGGGCCCAGGGGTGGACGTACCGGCCGCCATGTCGACGTGTACCTGGTCAGTGCTGGCGTGAGCTCTTCGGGCAACCACTAGCGCGGTGAAATTGGGCCTTCCCAGGAATTGCTGTGGTATCCAACCGCTGTGGCGGAAAATTCAGGTGCTGGTTTTCCCATGTGGTTCCGATGCCACTTCGTGTTGGTGCCCTTAGTGTGGGAGGCCAGATGCCAGAAGGCTCCACACTGCCCGGCCGGCCGGCACTTAGAGGGCGAGTGATGATGAGAAGAGAGAAAAAAAAAAGGATTTTTTTTTTTTTGGGTGGGGTGGGTCACGTGTGCGATCCCCCCCCACCGGGTGTCCAAAAATGTTGCCGCGATGGCTGTGGGCCATCTAGGCGCCGTGAACACCGAGCGCGTGTTGATCCTCGTTCCACCTCATCGCCATTGTTAAGTTCCAGCCCTCGGCGTGCGCGCGCGAGGGCTGGCGGGGTTATGCTAGGCCGCACGGCCTGTGGCGCAGCTCCAGCGGGAGCTTCAATGAAGCACACGTGTGGATGGTCTGCCCCGGAACTGCCTCCCGAGCGTGGGGGCGGGGCTTTTATTAGGCACGCCCTGCGTCACCGCGTAGCGGGACGCAGGGCGGAACATAACTGGCCCTTAGCCACAGGGCACATCCATACCTACAGGAAACGACTTACCGCAGTACATACCTTTACCTACTGGATGTGCCCATGCCCACTGTATGTATCCATATAAAAAGTGTGTGCTCCAGCCCACAGGCACATGCAAATACACATCGAAGATGCCCAAATGCACGTGGGATGCCCTAACACGCAGAGGAGGGCTCTTGCCCAGCAGGACATGTGCATACTGACAGCTGAGAGCGCCTAAAGTCACAGGTCATCCCCTAACTCACAGAGGAGCACATAATAACAGGATGTTGTTTGTACCCAGGATGTGCTCTTACCCAGAAGTCATGAGTTCTCACCCACAAGGACATTTTCTCGGGGTATGTGCCAATATCACAGAACAGGTGTGTATTCACACGGTGTGTGTATAAAGGGGAATAACCATAGAGGGTGCCAACAGCTATGGGACATACATGTGCTTCTAATGTTAAAATGACTTGCACTTCTGGGCCCGAACTTACCCAGATGGTAAGCCCCCACCAGCAGGACATGCCTTTACACACAATGCTACACCAGACATCCACAGTGATCTATAGCCATAATATTTACCCTTACGCACAGAACTTGTACATACACACAGGGCAGGTCCTTATGCACAGGAGATGCCCCTAACCCGCATGATAATTAACCCTTGATCGCCATCTACCTGGGTCGAACTACTGTAGACTAGCTCACGCTTCCCTGCTCTCCTTCCTGGGTTCTCAGTCTCATGAAGAATCATTTGCTGCACTCCACACACTGGGAGACTTAGACTGACACAGACATCTCCTCACTGGGACCTCACCATGGATGCATCACCTGGACACCCTAACTACCTACGAGGTCCTCTCACGTTAGCTACATCATCTCCCACACTCAGATGCACTATTCACAAATCACGAATGCCACCCATATATGGTAAGCTAAAGGCCACCTCCATCAAAACACAACACAACATCTCTACAACCGACGTACTTCCCTCACTCCTGGTCAATGCATCGTAGCACCACGGGCGCGCAAAGCTCCTCTTTTGACACAAATAACACTTAAACGCAAGCCCACATGCACGGCACAGGGTACTACCAGTCCACATGCATCAACAGAACATATACGCTACCATGCATTTTCCCTCTCTTCCCTCTAACCTAAGCCATCCTCCTCCATTTGGATGCTTCAGTGCACCTCTAGAACCTTCAAATGGCAGTAGTGTGTATTATCAAATCCAGTAGCATAACCCAACATAACATAACCACACAACATAACATAACCGCGCAGCATGCATTTTTCTATATCACATGCCTTATTCTCCGCATGGGCCATATCCCTGGCCACATGACGTGTTCTTATTCCCAGTATGGGCGACGTCATTTTCCACATAACATGCCCTTATTCTCAGTATGGACCAAGTATTTGGCCACACGATATGCTCTTATTGCAAGTATAGGAGGTGTCATTTGCCAGATAACATACCCTTATTCTCAGTATGGGCCAAGTAATTGGCCACACGCTATGCTCTTTTTGCAAGTATAAGTAATTGGCCACACGATATGCTCTTTTTGCAAGTATGGGAGGTGTCATTTGCCAGATAACATGCCCTTATTCTCAGTATGGGCCAAGTAATTGGCCACACGATATGCTCTTATTGAAAGTATGGGAGATGTAATTTGCAACATAATATGCCCTTATTCTCATTATGGGCCAAGTAATTGGCCACACGATATGCTCTTATTGAAAGTATGTGAGATGTCATTTGCCACATTGCCACATAATATGCCCTTATTCTCAGTATGGCCCAAGTAATTGGCCACACGATATGCTCTTATTGCAAGTATGGGAGATGTCATTTGCCACATAATATGCCTTTAGTCTCAGAATGGGCAATCATCACAGAACGTATTGTTACAAACAGGACATCTCCACAGCCACAGGGTGGGTCCACACGGGAAAGATGTTTCCTTACTCTAGGATTTTCCATTTTCCACATGGCATGGCGTTTTCCACCAAAGTGCACTTACCAACAGGACGTAACTTGCCAACATGGCTTTTCCACAGTGCCTGCCATGCTAAAAGGGCAAGGGCGGCCTCAAGTCAGGCCTGCTGTCTTGCTCCTGGAGGAAAGTGAGCTTTCATTAAACTGAACACGGTCTGGGGCAGTGCCGTTGAATAATTTTGTTTTAACTTTTGAAATATGTCTGGCGGAATCCATTGTACCAGATATTTTGCCAAACAATCTTCTCTTTGAAGCTAACAATTGGCGCAGGGCAGGGCCATCTTAAGCACTTTGGGGGCCCGGGGCACGGACACCTCTGGCCCCCCCTCCATCAAGCCAAATGAATTAAGGTATCCAGAATATCTGGTCGTGCCCCCATCATCACGATCACAACACATAGCTTGGCATGTTACCTTGCAGCTATAAAAATAGCCAATGGCATTCCCTTTCAGTCCCCTTACTCTCTTCATTCTTGCTGTAATGAGAAAGATAAAGAAGTAGCATTTCAAGGCCAACATTAGCAGTCCACGACAAGGCTACTTGCATTCTAACATAGGTACAGGCCATTTTTCATCATTGGCAGTAGCGAGGAAGGTACACCAGTCATAGTATACATGATTCAGGACACAGATCATATGTAAAAGGCACACATAATCCAGAATATACAGACTCAGATTAGCTCCCTCACAGAATGCAAAAATGCTCAAGCATGGATACAGAAGACCAATTAGAAGCAAGGAGAAAGATACACCTACCATAGAATAGATAGTGGATGAAGATTAGAAGCTACGAGGAAGGTACACGCATCCAGACAGATTGAGATTAGAAGAGGGACATGGTTTTCAAGTAGGGTTGCCATTACAGAGCAAAGAAACAGCTTGCTGTGGTGTGCAATATATCAATGCTCACTATTAGTATAGAGGAAGCAACACTGTAGCCAGTTAAACCATGTGTGAAACTGTTGTGAAGCCCATACCCTGAGAACAAAATCACTCAGAAGGGTGACAATTGTGAATGGTTTAGGGACTGACAATTGTGACACATTAGGTAGTGCAAGATTAAATGAGATGCCCAGGATTACACAGTGGTTAAAAGGTGAAGCTGGGATTTGCACCCACTCTGCAATTTCTGCACTTTACCACTTGCTTTTCTAGTACGTATCATGAACTAAAATAATCCCATTTTAGAGATCTGATTTAGAAAGTAGACCAACCACATAAACTAAGATGACAATTTTAAAAGCTAAATGTTATAGAAGCTCATTATGCAAAATGGGAATGATTCTAGCTTCATTGTCTGGATCATCAAAGGAATTATATAGGTGCCAACATACTATTTGATGTGATCCTAAAAGATTACACCTGGGTTTCTCTGTTCTATTTTAATGCTTTAAATTGGCCGAAAACACAGGCTTGTGAAATTATTATTTATAAACATACACAAAAACCTTTCGGTTGTACAAAAAAGCAAACTGTTTTTTTGTGCCAAATGAGCAGACCTTAAAATATGCTTGCCAGAGGCTTGTAATATCTGATCCACTCTCTTCTGTCTAGGACCTTTTCCGCTGAAAGGACCTACATAAAAAGTAAGATCAGGTAATTAATGGGCTAAACAATACCCCCAACATGTGATGTCAAAAGGCAACCCTTTCAAGGAAGACAGTACAGTAATGTCAGTGAAATAAGTTGATTCATCCAGGATCACTGTTTCGTCTGCTGGGGAAGCCAGGATAGAAGCATGAATGCTTTGTTTCCACAGTCTTGAATTTGCATACCTAATCACTTCTCTGACTAACACTTTATTGGGTCTCATTATATGTGTACCGGTCCAGTAACAACCGTGCCAGTAGGCTTTCCGGCACCGTTGTTACCGGCGGACCTGCACATTACGAGTCTGCAGGCCGGTGCTGTCCCACCTGCCAGGGTCAGACCTGGCAGGCAGAACGGCACCTGCCCGCAGACTTTCATGGAAGCACCAGTACTGTTGCACACTCAAATGGGAATGAGGTTTTACATTTTCCGACACCTGACTTCACGGACCGCCGGGGCTGTAATGCCCTGGTGTTTCCGTGAAGTCAGGCACCAGAAAAGTTTGCAAGTCCGGTGGCAACCTACCGGTTTTACTGGCACAGTTGCCACCGGAATTGTATTGAGGCACATAGTCTTTATTTGAGGTAGCTGCCTAGGTTTTACAAGCCTCCATCTGCAGAAACCAATTTCTAGACCTTCACCATACTGATGCTATATTCGTTTTTATTTTTTATAGCAACCACAGTTACAGGTACACTGCTGAAAATAGCACCCGTTGCACTACAAAACAAAGTACACATACCTGCAGATTTATCAACTTCAAACATAGGAAAGGCTGAGTTCGCCTTGCTGGAATTCAGTATTATAATCTTGCATATGAACACAAATCTCTGCAACTAGTGCTTAACACACTGAACTATCTTCTGAACAAACGCAGCACTCACATTTATCAGTATGCATTTCAACTTTGGCTATTGCACATGATCAATATTATTCCCATAGAAAGGTGACATTGCTACAGGAGTTGTAGTGAACACACAAACTACGTGTGTGACAGTGAACACACAAAGCATTACAGGATGAATTGATCAGAGCAGAAAGTATTTGTTGCAACAGACAGGCAATAGGTTCAGAGCCTCAGCACACGCCATAAAATATTTTGATGTGTGCTATTTAAGTTTTGTAAACAATGGTCACTAACATCTTTAGATTAGACACCCTTGTGGGGGCCCCCTCCAAGGTGGGGGCCTGGGGCAAGTGCCCCTTTTGCCCTCCCATAAAGTTGTCACTGGCGCAGGGGAACCCATCCAGCCAAGCTCAAAACCGCCCGATTCTCCATGGTAGAGAACTCCAAAGCTTTTAAGAGGCTTGGTGTTCGGATCAGGTTAAGTTTGTGTCAGTTTCAACCTGAAGAAAGAGTCTGTGAAAAATGGGTTGAAAAGTGCGCTGCCTTTTTTCCCAAGGAGACATTATTTAAAGGAAAACAAAGTGTCACTTTACAAAAAGCTCACCCATTGAATGGTCTAGGTTACTAAGGCGAATATTCGAACGTTGTGCAACTCAAAGAAAAATTCCTCCATCATGGACGATGTTGGTTATCGAACCAATTTATAAAAAAGGCTGTAAAAACGACCCTCAGAACTTTCGCCCAGTGGCCCTGCTCGATGTAATCGGCAAACTCTATGGAAGCCTGCTGCTAAAGAAAATTCAAACATGGGCAACAAACGCCCCTTGTGCCGACCAATTCCAAACAGGATTCAAGAAAGTAACTGGCACTAGCATCAACATCATGCTCCTCGGTGTCCTTAAAGCTAAAGTCTTTGAAGGGAGCCCGAGGGTCTATTTGGCATTCATAGACCTCACTCAGGCGTTCAACCTTGTAAATTGGTCGAAACTCTGGCAGAAGTTGGAATCTTGGGACTGTCCGGCGGACATTTTGGGTCCTCTAAAAGCATTACACTGTAACACCAGCATCCGTGTGCGGATGAACAACCAGGGCCTACTTTCATCCGAGATTTCTACACCACGCAGAGTTAAGCAAGGCTGCCCCTGGCGCCGGCGCTTTTCTTGGCATACTTTGGTGATTATAAAGAAGCAACCGCCTCGATCAGATTATTCCCTCCAAAAATAGGCCAAGTGAATGTGCCCTGTCTCTTATATGCAGACGATCTGATTCAATTGGATCAGACAGCGATGGCCTACAACACCAGTTGGACTTACTTACAAAGTATATAACGGAAAATGACCTTAAAGTAAATACATCTAAAACAAAGATCTTGGTTTTAGAGAAGGCCAAAAAGAAACATGACTAACACAACTCGTACCTGGAAGGAGGCCGAGTTGAGCAGGTTTTGGAATTCAAATACCTAGGCGTCTTGTTGGACAGCACGAAAGGTGAAAAGGCAATGCAATCCCATCTTCACAGAAAAATGCGCACTCTCACTTCCCAACCAAAGATCCTCGATAAGAAGCATGGCCGATATTCCCTACTTCCAATACTAAAATTCTACTGAGTGAAAGTAATACCTTCTATTACATATGGGGCAGAGGCCTTGCCGTTCCTCCCAAAATCAATTTGGTCTACACTTGAAAGCCTCTTTTGATGTACTGTCCTAAACCTCCCCAAATCGACGCCCTTGGTCTTGATTAGGAAAGAGTTATCTTTAAACTCACTTATGTCAATTGTTGCTCGAAACAGCATGATGCTGAACCGAAAACCTATTGACTGTTCTAGTCTGCCCATTTTCATGCTGTTGAGGACCGAGCTGCATTCCGGAACATGTAAATTACTGTCTCAGTGGGAAAGCGACTGCAAACTGAAACTGGAAGAGTGTGGTAGTTCAGAAGATGAACTTTTACAAAATCCAACGAAAACCAAAAAAAGACGACAACCTTGATTGGATTGCTACCCTAGATAAAAACCTTACATACAAACTGGGCGCTCATCTTCCATCAACGGCTAGAAAGCTAAATGAAACCCAGCCATTTCTTAAGAGACAACCCTCTAAAAAACTAAGATCCACTCTAGTAAGGGCTCATTTAAACCTGCTACCATCAAACGAGATAATGAAGATAAGAGGGATCTCGCTTTCAAACAGCTGCCGTTTTTGTGACATACCCTTAGAAACTGAATCACTTCGTCATCTGTTACTGTCTTGCCCAGGAACTCGGCACTTTCGATCCCCCTACTTGTTGCATCATCTTGCAAATGCTCACGTAGCGGAAGAGGAGGTCTAGTGGTCACGCCTGATTGGAGGAGAAAAGACCTTGTGGGGCAACGCAGCAGTTAAAATCTTAGAACAAATCTTTGCCAGTAGCGCTCTACAAACTCCCAATGACTTCTCTGAAGGCCAGGACAAGCTGTAATGAACTTAATCACTAGTCGAACTTTGTCTAAATCAGAATATTGAGTCTCTTCTGGAAACTTCATCTTCACGCCCTTTACCTATTTTTTTTTTTGTTGTTTCCCTTGTAAAAATCGTGTCCGGCGATTATAATCTCATCAATTAAAAATAGTGCCATTTTACAGGGCTAATAGCTTGTAGACACTGTAAAAGTTTGTGTCATACAGAAAGCGAAATGGACTCAGTTTTCAGCCGGCTAAAAATAATAATTCAGAAAACACCACGGAAATAGGGTTTTCAACAGGTAATTCTAGGCACAGGGAGCCCCTGAGCTCATAATATTGCAGTGGTTCCTTTCTAAATGTTAACCATGTGTCACTATCAGTGGGGTGAAAGGTTCCATCACTCATACTTTACTAATGTAAGTATAGTAAGAGTGATGAGTGTGCTTCAGGGGGTGGTTAAATAATACGAAATTGCAATATACCAATATCTGGGCCTAATTGTTATGGCAGCTCCTTCACACGTGGTATCGTTGACCTCATTGGAGGAAAAAGCCATTCAGCTTAGAGCACATATGCCATTTTTAGCACACGTCATGGGAAAGTCTCTATCACTCCTTTGATTACATTTTACGAAGGGAAGGGGATTCCGCCATTGATGTACAGACTAGAGAACTATCACCGCCTGGAAAATTATGTCTAATTTCGAAGTTGGATACGGAGCAAAATATTAGGCCTTCCACCATGTTTGCCCTCAACATTAACTCGATCCGAACAGGGGCTGCAATCTCTGCATTTGTATTGTTCTTGGAAAAAAATAACCCTCTGTAAAAATCTAGTCTTCCCTCCAGAAAACACACTCTGCAAATTAGTCGGTAAGAGTCCTCAAGGGGAATTCCCTGACTATATAAATAAATGGCAATTCACAATGTCTAAGAAAGGCATGACGCTCTTGAACCTAAAAGCGCTAAACAATCCATGATCCGTCAAGGTTGGGGTGAAACTTGCAGCTATGTTTTATGAATGTAAGAAAGGAGTATTTATTTAACTAAACCGCCCTCTCCATCTGTGAGAAGGATGGTGACGAAATTTTGATTAACTATTCTGAATACTAAACTTCAATAGTGTGTAAGATCAACATTGCCTCTTGATAATGCACTTTGTAGGATCTGTGGGGTAAAGTCTGAAACTCAAACATTAAACATCAGATTGTAGTGCACTGCGCGGTGAGCGCATTCTATGCTATAATGACTTGATTTATGATTCTTCATTTGTTATAGCTGAAGTATTTTGGGCAAGACTTTCAGGGTAGTTCATTAAAAATGATTTATGCCCTTACACGCTTTTTCAAGAAGATTGCCTTAAATAATTGAAACATTGTGAACGTATGGATCTTGCTATGAAAAGCTGTATGAATTGTTTGAGCTGAAGAATTGATTCAAATTTTAATAATCAGGGTTTGATTTTATTCCATTTTTGTGGAGGAGTTTTTAATATGAATGTATATGTTAATGTTAATGTTAAAGGACATTTGTACCGCACACTATCACCACAGGAGTGGTCCCCTGGCGCACTGGCGGTTCTGAAAGTGGAAGGGAGGGTGGGTTAGTGGGAGAAAGCAGGAAAAGTGCAAGAGAGCAGTTATGTGCTGTTGGCGGTCTCAGCCCGGTGGGTCCGTTGGCTGGGCCTGGGGTGTTTGCGGCCTGTAGTCGTCGTGGACTGTTGTGGAAGTCTATGTGTGATTTTTGTTGTGTTGTTGCAATGTAGTGAAGTTTGTGCGGTTTGTTGTGCTGTAGGTTTGTGGTTGTGTTTGTTCGGAGTTTGAGAGGTGTATGCAGAGGAGGGAAATTGTTAGTGGAATTGGTTAGTTGGCATCTCTATCCTGAATTGAGGCGCAGGGCTTGTGTAGTCTCCCCTGATGCGCCATTGATCTGGGCCCATCTTGCATTCAATGTCCATTTCATATCTGTCTCCCACCGCAACAAGCCTCCCTCATCACCCCACCTGTCCTCCCTTCCTACTTCTGGGGCCGGAGCACCTGCCAATTGACCACCACCCAGCTAATGTGGCGATTCTCTTTGTCTCGACAATTCAATTGACACTTTGGTACCTGGTGGCAACTAAGGGGGGGGTGAGGTTGTTGGTGGGATTTTCTGGGGTAGTTGGATCCGTCTCCATCTGTTTCAGTCTATCTGGTGTCATCAGTCCCAGTACTGCGGGAGCTACCCTGTCGGTTCTGGGCTATCAGTTTCCTTTCCAGTTTAGTCATCCTTTTCCTCTGTTGTTTCGGTTTTCAGTTTGAGTCTGTGGCCTTGAAGAGCCAGGTTTTTAGTAATTTTCTGAATTTGTTGTGATCTTCCGTGTTTTTTATCTCTTTTGGGATGTTGTTCCAGGTTTTTGCGGCTAAGTGGTAGAAGGAGGTCCCTCCAAGTTTTTTCTTAAGGTATGGTTTTTGTTCCAGGTGGATTTCGTTGCTGGATCGGAGGGGCCTCTTTGCTTTGTAGACTGTGATTTTCTTTTGAAGGAATTCTGCTCCTTGTCCTCTGATTGTCCTGTGCGTTATGCACATAGTTTTGAAGGTGATGCCGAATGCCTGCAGCATGCAGATTTGACTGACTCTACCCCAGCCCTGGTGACCCTTCTGAGGCAATTGCCTGTAAGTCATGACCCCAGCCTATTGCAAAGTGATCAACCTCCATGATCCTATAAGGTATGCAATTTCAGATGGACGAATCACTGGTACCCAAAGTGAGACTGGATCTTCATCAACCTTACAGGCCCAATAGAGCTGCATGTCTACCGTGGGCTCTCAGTAGCCTGTAAAATGACTCAATAACGTAAGAGCACTCGGTCATCTGAGTGACACGTTTCAATTCCAGCATGGCCACCTCAGCCCTTCATCCTTCTAAGGTTTATAACTTTAGAACCACACACTTGGATAATAATCACCACCGATTGCTCCAGAGCTTAAAAGATGTTAGAATCCGACATGAAGGCCGCTATAGAAATTAGATAGCATTATGTTGTACTGTTCCTTACTCAAACTACACTCCTTGTACTGCTCTCTGAGGGTTGCAAACCAAACCTGTGCCTGTCTGACACATCACTGGCCCGGGCTCAGATCTACAGAGGTACAGTCTTGTCATGAAATCTACCTCATATTCAACATTATAGCTGGCAGGATAGCTCAGTAAGTCAAGCACTCACCTGGGACATGCTTGCCTACCTTTGAGGACAGAGACTTGAATCCCAGCAGCGCTGACTAATCACTTTAGCCTTCCCAGGTTAATATACAAAGTACCATTAAACTGGGTGAAAGGAACACCTCTTAGCATGGCACTTACAAGCAGGCCAGAATCCAGAATGAAGGGAATATAGAATATGGTATTACTATCAACCAAAACACCCTCAAACAAGGGCTCTTCCGAGTGTTCGATGCATCCCCTAAATTGTTCAATACACAGTTGCCAATAAGCATTCATTCTTCATGTGCCGCTAGCTTCCCCTCTGTAATAAGCTCACCTTAGGCCATGGTGCTTGAACTGCAATCTAATAGGTCTAGCAGAGAAGTCAACTCTTTCCAATCACATCCGTTCTGTGAGATTCTATGGCCCTATCCACTTTATTCTTCAAGGCTAAAAGTGAGTACATTATTTATATGTATTCAGAAGGTGGGATCATGTTTCTTATTCTCCTCTGACCTGAGTGTGCATGGTACTCATAGCTAATATATTTTATACAAACAAATGAAAACATCAAATGTGAAGGAATGACCATCCAATAACAGTTTTGGAATGTTGCCCTTAAATGGCCACCTGGTTTCTGCAACTTGGCCGCTCCAGGCAGCAGCATGCTGCTGCCCCCGACTGATGAAGAGGATGAGGAAGGAAAGAATCTGCAAGAGGAGGATCACCTTGTTTCAAATGGCTGAGGAAGAGGTCATCCAGAGGTACTGCTTCCCAGCCCTTACCTTACTGGGGCTGGTGAGTCAGTGCAAGAGGGCCCTTACCAACTCCACAAGGCCGTGACATGCCACCACTAGTCAAGGTGCTGACAGCCTTGCATTTCCTTGCCACAGAGGACCCATGGCGTCACACAGTGGTGATATCGTCATCCTCACAGTCACAGACCCTCAATGTGATCATTGCATGTGCTACGGTTTATATAGGCATGCCTTACTATACATGTACCAAGGCAGGAATAGTGAGGGCATCTTATGATATAGCTGGGTTCTGCGCATGTGCAGTGCCACTGATTGCACCGATGTGGCCTTGTAAACGTGCAGCCACAGAGCACATACAAAGGACAGGAGACACTGGTGTTCCTTTCCTGCACAGGCCATGTGTGATGCACGCAAAATAATCATGAATGGTAACTATTATGGAGCTCCATCCGACAGCTACATGCATCATCAGTATGCAATAGCACAGCAGTTTGAGGCAGGATAGTACACTGATGTTGCAACTTCATCAGGTCAGTGCCCAGTGAGTGTCCAAGACAAGCAAGTGTCCTCAGGGATCCTCTGGCAATTCATGATGCCAACGCACATCCCAGCCTTATTTCAGAGGTTCAACATTTTGCAATATTTTTGGTCAGAACAATGAGAGAAGATTAGGAAGTAGAGCTCTTTCCATGTGGCCATCTCGCAATCACGTGATACTCTACATTAACCCAGTCATAGCATCGCTCAATGACATTCCTGAATGACAGAGCAAAACTAGCACTGGAGACATTTAAATGGTACACCCCTACACCCATGGGAAGGGATCCGCATTACAAAGTAGATGCACCACACAGTGGACATAAAAGAAATACTTTATTGCCTTATTCTCAGACTTGTGACGCACAAAAGACAAAAAGAGAATGAACCACAAATTGTCTGAAATACTTTGCTTGTGTTTTTTAGGGTAGTTGCTCTCATCTTTGGGGCGTCTGAGCAGATGCACATGTTTTTGGTGCAATGTGATGCTCGTAAAACATGTGCAATCTTACAGATGCACCAGACACGTCATCAGATGAACCATTAAATGTGCTCTCATTTGCGAAGGTGGTGATGGGTGCAGTATAACTATTGGATAACATAAAATACACGTGTCACAATGAGAAGTGCATTGGAACAAGTGCATCTTTGCGCTAGTGCGTATCTCAGCGAGGTGCGCATGTTCTGAGAATCTTCCACAATGTCTCTCACATTCTTTTCAGATGAGGAAACAATCATGTTGTCCAAGTAAAAAGTGAAGCGATGCTCTAGCCTAAGAAAGCATTGCAGGAATATTCAGCAATGCTTTCTGATGGATGCTTTATTACTAACCCTGTGCGTTATCTATACAGTTATAGAAATATTGATTTCACATACAATAGCTGATTGTTCACACAAATAAATCACACCCGGAATGTTAGAAATGATTTCTCTATCTAACCGGTCACTGCTGTCCCCACCTGATCATGATACTTCAGCGTAAAAAACACATTCTGCCATAACCACCGCCCCTCACACTGTATCACTGCAAGAGAAATATGGGTTCTGCCGGCATTATTGTCAGTGAACCACTGCACAGGTCTTCGAATATCCCCAGGTATTACTACGCCACTCACTGCGTGACTGCACGCGATACAGAATATCCCCAGATATTGCATGCAGACATGCCTTTCACGGCATTTCTGCCTGCAATAGAGAATATCCTCAGGCATTACTATGCCTCTCACTGCATGACTGCATGCAATAGGGAATATCCTTGGGAATTACTCTGCCTATCACTGCGTGAATGCATGCGATAGAGAATATCCCCATGAATTACTACGCATCTCACTGCATGACTGCATGCAATAGGGAATATCCTTAGGAATTACTCTGCCTATCACTGCGTGAATGCATGCGATAGAGAATATCCCCATGAATTACTACGCATCTCACTGCATGACTGCATGCAATAGGGAATATCCTTGGGAATTACTCTGCCTATCACTGCGTGAATGCATGCGATAGAGAATATCCCCATGAATTACTACGCATCTCACTGCATGACTGCATGCAATAGGGAATATCCTTAGGAATTACTCTGCCTATCACTGCATGAATGCATGCGATAGAGAATATCCCCATGAATTACTACGCATCTCACTGCATGAATGCATGCGATAGGGAATATCTCCAGGCATTACTGTCTCTTTAATTACATACCTTCATGGATTATTAAACATCCCCAGGCATTTCTGCCCCTCCCACTGTACCACTCCATGGGATCATTATGATCCACGGTCACTACTGTCCCTCTCACTCCATCACTGCACAGATCTTAAAACATCCCACGGCAATACTGCCCACCTCAGTAAGCAGTGACCATGTAGGCAGGGATTTCATTGACCACTGGATATAGGAAGGCAGTGCTAGAGAAGAGGAGGACAGATCATGGTGTTGCTAAGGGGGCAGAGGATGGTGGGATTTAGATGGACATGGAAAAGAAGAGGAAAACAAGGCACCACTTGGCTCTAGCAAGGTGGGTTTGCTGACTTGGAATGTAGCACTAGAAATTAAGGATAAAATATGGGAGGAAAAGTATATTGATCTATTCTCTCTTTGCAGGAGAAGACCAAGACCGATGATTCAGAAAAGGAGGTGAAGGATGACAAGGATGGCGATCACACGGGCAAGAAGGGATCATCAGAAATAACAATTGTGAATTGGTCTACAGGTTTCTCGCTGTCTGTGTGAGTAAGGGTTGAGAAATATCTGAAATTGGTGCCAAAGAGGGTCGCTTATTAATACCCGAGCCTGTCAATGTATAGGGATTGTGTGCATGGATCAGGTATCATGAGGATTTCAGAGGTGCTCTGGCGGGCAATCCAGAGTTTGAGTAGGGGGAAAAGGCAATTGAAATATGGTTGATTAATATAGCAATAAAGCAGACCATGGTCAGGGTGGTTAGCCTGAATTGTTCCCAGAATAATGAGTCATTTCGGGTTCTGAGGGTTCAGTAACTGAGTAGAAAGAAGAAAGGAGCCTGCTGGGTCTTCAATAAAGAAGCATGGTCAATATCAGCTGCAACGCACAAATGTAGACATGTCTACTCATTCCGCAGTTTGGGGATTCACCCCGAAGCCAAGTCTCATAAGAAGACAAAACGGAAGAGCCCAGAAACGTCAGGGTGTTCAAGGAGGGTCGCCTTTATTGCGAATAATTTATGTAGCGCACACCATATTGATGATGACAGCAACATTGGGATAGTGTCGCAAATCCATAAGAATCATGTAGGAAGATGCAATGTTAAAACTGTACATACAATACAAACACGTATTCATACGGGGGTGTTTTTCTTTCATGAATTAGTTGTTTACACAGGCATTCTAAAAGTAGCAGGAACATTCTTGACGGGAAAGAGAATTGTTTACCGAGTAATAAGGCCTTACTAACAGGGCAAGGTTCACAGTGCTTGCAAGAGAACAGATGGTATCTTGGTATCTGGCCCTTTGGATTCAAATCTTTAGAAGGGATTAGTCATTTGTTTGGTGGTAGTAAACATGCTGTGAGGCCAAGGTCTGATGGTTAAGTATTTTTTCAGGTCATCAGAGATTGTATGTGGCCGCATAGATTAGATTAAGGTGCCAGAGGTCTGTGGAATGGAGATGGCTATCTATAGATCAAGGAAAATAATGTTTAAGCAGACCTTCCTCCATTTGCTAAAATAAATCAGTGAGACCCATGTACAATCATACGTAAAGTTAAAGGCCTCAGGCCAGTTATTGCTAGCACTGAATTATGTTTTCAATACTAATGTTTAAACCATGCACCAACATCAGGACCTACTACAACGAATCCTAAAAAGAGGTGTGTTTTGAATATGATCTGAAGATAATAATGAAGAAAAGCCTGACCAATGAAAATGGAAGAATTGGGGAAAAATGTGATTTCTTTGAAGAGGTTTTGTCCAATCATATTTGGTGGGTGGAGAGTAATACATGTATCTGGAAGTGTTTTAAATTGCTGCAGAGAGTATATAAACTGCCAACTGATGTTGTATTGTTGAGACTTGGGATAGTTTGGTCCTGCAACACCATCTAACCGCTCCCCAGAGCTTTGTACAATAAACTTGCTTTATGTACAACTGTGCACTCGCTTCTTAAGTGATGGGCTTGTTTTGGGTTAAGGTGATTAAAGGTTCACCCCCCACAGAAATAGCACCGAAATCATGGGACGGGGTGGGTTCCATAAGGAAGGCGGGCTTGGGACTGGTAATGTGAACTGCCTAATCCTTGCACCGATCAAGTTTAAAGTGTTGACTCAATGGTTGAAGAGGCGCTGGTTTTATAAATGTATTGTAAGGAGTGTTTGCGCATCCCAGCTTCTCAGGTGAAGTAGGAAGGTACCACAGGCACATGTGCTAGCAAAACCAGTTATTACAGTTAGGAAGATTAAAAAGGAAGTGGTCTTGGATAGAGTGGCAAATCCATACCAGGTGCCATCATTACAAGGCTTCATCTGTTCACCCGTGAGCCTTGCCCCTAAAAAGACAAAGGGCAATTTTGCCTGATTCAAAATGTTTCCTTTCCTAAGGGGACATCAATGAATTATGCACTGGACCCTGTGTTTTTGACAAAGCAGTGGAATGATTGAAGCACCTTGGAAAAGGGGTGATCATGGCAAAGGCGGATATCGCATCAGCTTTCAGGTTGCTGCCGGTTCATCATGAATATTATCATCTCCTGGGTTTTCAGTTTAAAGGGAAAACATATGCCAATGCGCTGTTCAGTTTCTTGTTTGTACTTTGACAAATTTAGCACCTTTCTGGAGTGGGTGACCAAGAAGGTGTCAGGGTCTGATCAGTTTCTGGATTACTGAGCCATTTAATGCGAGCTGCGCAAAGGTTGCAGGTGTAGTTAACGCATGGAACACAGAAAGGCCTGCAACAAAGACATTCTTAGACACTGAGTGGGATTCAGTATCTGGAGTAAGTAGGCTGCTGTTTGAGAAGGTGCAGACTTTCAAAGAATCAATCAAGGTGTGTAGTGATTGGTGGTAGGAAAGGCGACTTGTTGGTCGGTCATTTGAAATTTGCCCTTGGAAAATTCCCAAACGGGCAGACCCTTTTCGAGATCAATCACAAGAGCGGTGAGTAGGCTTAGGGAGAAGCACCATAAGACCTGCAGGTCCAGAAAAATGAAGGGTGATTTGAGCATATGGGCTGTCAGAGTTCAATGGTTCACTAGTGCGGCAGCCAGCAGTGGTGCCAAATTGGGAGGTAGGGCTATTCACAAATCCTGCTGGCAATAAAGGTTTTGGTGCTAATTTTGGACCTAAAAGTGTATGCACAATTGTCCGTAGGAGATGATCAGTTCAGGAATTATTTCCCATAGTGGTAGCAGCGACCATATGAAATGAGTACTTGTGAGACAGCAGTGTAGTGTTCTGGTCAGATGGTATGTCTGTGGTCCAGGGCATCAACAATTAGAGGGCATTTTACTAAATGGTGTTGAGACCGTTTGAAAGATATGGTTATATCAGTTAGAAAAGTAATGAAATTTTGAAAGCAAAGCAAGTGCCTGATGTGTGCAATACTGTGGCTGAAGCTTTGTCTCAATGGAAGATGCCGGACTTCAAGCAATGGCATCCAGCACAGGAGAAACAAGATGGCCGATTTTCCTGACAGCACTTCGGCGGCTTGGTGCCCGGCCTTCCCACACTTAATATGGTCAGCGCTCACGCCAACACATAAGACAGCCGATGAGGGTGCTTTCAGTATATTTAGTGAATTCTGCAACAGGGAGAAGAGGTGTCCCATTTTCTCATTGGAGGCATCATCGCAGTATACAGGGTACTTGCATGACAATGGAAGGACGGTGGCTTTTGCATGGCATGCATCAGCAATGGCGTTCTTCGTCAGTCGGGCTGGCTAGAGCACCCGCGCCAAGACATTTCTAGAAAGGAACACTTTGGTGTGTTGGATTTGGATGAAAGTGGTGCAGTCAGGTGGCAGGATGCCACTGCACGTGCAAGAGTTAGGGCAAATAGTGGAATGGCTGCACTAGGTCTGTTTTGATAACTACGAGTTGTTGCTCTTCAGGGCAGTGTTCCGTGCTGGCAGCTTACGGAGCACTCTACAGAGGTGAGTTCGGGACTCGATAGGATGGGTACTCGGCACAGTCCTTTAGGACCAGTGCGGCCACAATATCAGCGGCCTGGGGATGAGGTGGAGGATGCGCAAGTTAAGAGTATCTAAAGATGAACGTCAACTGCATTTAGGTGCTATTTTAGACCATATCTAGCATAACACGCAAGTAAAGGGGATGGGTGGCGTCAGAGGGAATGAATTTTCTGAAAACTGTCTAAAATGTGTGTCTTTTCTGTCATTTTGTATGGATCATGGCGAATTGATGGGTGGTCTGGATCATCGGCCATCCCTTCATGAGGTGGGCGCTATAACTGATCCAGGATCAAGGCCTGGGGGACAAGGGGAGCATGGAGGGATTGGCGATTTCTGGTTTGCATGGGAGGGGTGTGATTGCATCAGTTGAGGGAAGCGCTGATGGAAGCAAATCAAGTATGTCACTCGCCCACACCAGGTCTACACATTGGGGGAAATAATGTGAGAGGGCCTCGTGTTGGAGCTAGCGTGGCCGGCAAGGTTGTTCCCAGAGGCGATTGTGGCATGGTCTCATACGATGACCAGGCGTTGCTGGGGGAAGGGGATTCAGGCGTTGACTTTTGACATTCCTGGTAGAAAATTGAACAATGAGATGGTTCAGCCGGCATCCAGCTTCGGGCGGCTTAGATTGTTAACCTATGAACTGATCAGGGGCCAAGAGATGTTTCAGGGAGACAGCGTGCACTTGTCCAAGAAAAGGGACGGAGATATTTACTAATAGACTGGAGACTTTTGCAAAAGTGATATTTCCAGGAGCAAGGTGCCGGGTGTTTTTCATGTGTGGTCAGGTGCGGGAGGGCCCCTGGCCAGTAGGTCTAGCCTGCTGTGGCAGTTTATCTGACAGAGAGGCAATTATACCAGACTGGCTGCTAACGGATGTACACTTACAATCTTTGTTTGTTGCCTCCTAGTGGTGATCCTGAGTATTGGGGCCATCCGGTGAGGTTATCAGGCAGGGACCGGAACCATAAGGGCCTCAGGTGTGGGTGAGCAGGACTGGGATATGGCGTGTTGAGGGTTGAGGAGGGGTATCCATATCTCCCGGGAAGTGGGCGGGTGTATTGGGCTTGATTAGATATGCTGTACAGTCATTTCGATGTGTTATTTTAGAAGTATGGTGCCTTGAATTTTATAGCCGGTGAGATAGCTCAGCGGGTTGAGCGCTCGCTGCTGCGATCTATGTCTGATCTGCAGATCGCAGGTTCGACTCCCGGCAAGGCCAACTCATCCTTTCATCCTTTCGAGGTCGATAAATGAGTACCAACTTCGGTTGGGATGATAAATGTATGTAAATATGTTCTCTGTAAAGCGCTTTGGCTAAAGGTGCTATATAAATAACAAATCATTATGATTATTGAATTTTTGATAGAAATTCTAAAGTTAACTTGATGTACTGTCCAATAATTTTATTGAAGCATTTTATAATAAATGTGGGCATGATCTTGTCAAAAGAAATGGTATTTATTCTCTCGTGGGCCAGGCTCCTGGCGCCCCCTGCCCCGTTCTTTACTCTTTGGCAGCACAGCTATGCAGTTACCCCCAGGATGCTTCCCCTCGGCCTCAAGTCAGATGCCCTGTCGGCCCTAAGCGGCTCCACCCTATTACTAGGCACTATCGCCGGTTGGGTGGCAGTGGCCAGAGTTCAGTTAGGCACTTCGCCTAGCCAGGCTTTGTGTACTCGGTGGCTGTCATCTGCACACTCATACCAGGGCGGGAGCCAGTCGAAGCATTTAGTGGGGTGGGATGAGCAGTTTTAAAAAGCAGGTCACAAGTGGGGCCATCAGCGATCACCCATTACCCAATGCCTCTCCAAGTGCCTGCATGTCCACTATCAATTGTGCCTTGGCTTTGTGCGCTGTGGCCTCAGTAACCCTCAGACCTAAGCAGTCTTTCTGCTCCCAAGTGACCTGAAAAAATGGAGGGGAAAAAGTGAAGCCCAGGGGTCGTTGTTGGTAAGGGCCTTCTGCTGTGAAGCAAACAGGGCACCTTCTCGAGGTGATGGGAGGTGAGTACAGGCCCCGTCATAGTAATACAACGTGTACCAGGAACTGGTGGCGGAGCCTGCAGTTTACACATGGATCACTATAGTGGGTGCAATTACCCACTGGCCTGTCGACCCTCCCCTTTCCTTTGAGACTAGGGGGCTGAATATGTATTACGCCTTCCTTTGGTATATTAAATGCATCTTTCACTCCAATAGAGAGGATATTTAGTTTCACAAAAAGCTGCTAATCTTTGGGTTATGTCTATGGCTTTGTTAGGCGGTTAAATAGGTATGGGCCGGGCAAGCTTCGGTCCTCTGCTACTTTAGTTTCTTGCTGTTGCCTGTTAATGATTGATTAAACTTGAACACTCTGCTCTCAGGAGGATAGCTCAGGGGCAACGTGCTCGCCTTGGAAGCAAGACTGCATGGAGCAGCACTGGGGCGCGCTTAGAAACCTCTGGGTATAAATAACCTATCATCATCATATCTCAAGGGTGAGGGATTGGTGCCTGGGCTGAGCATCACTACAGAATGATGCCTTCTGCCTGCAACTTTAGCTCCACCACTGCCAATACCCCACTTTTAGTGTCTGTTTGGGTGTGCTAGGCTGTAAGAGTGGGGTAGCCTCCTTGTATGTTGCGGAAAGCCGCCACTGCAACTCGAGAAGTCCTACTGCGCTTTCTCCGGATTGCAGTTAAGCCACTTTGGCTAAAACACGATGGCCGACAGATTATCGGCAGCGAAGGCCTGACAGCGCTCTAAGTGGACGACCCATTTGCACAGTTGGTCAATAGCAGACAGCAAAGGCCACGTCTGGCTGTGTTAATTTCTATTAATGGCATTCTGAATGAGGGGGGAGGAGAAAGACGCACACAAATAAGATTCCTTTTCAGCGCAAAAGCCTTGTTGCCTGGGCAACCCCGTGTTTGTTTCGTAGCCGCGTATTTTGCTGACATTCAAAGAACAAAGGCCTTTTCCAGGCACCCTGTCCTTATGCTTTCCCACTAAGCTTAGATTCCTGGTCCGCCTTGAGCTGGAGGGGAGCTGGGAGCGCAGAGGGGCCGCGGGCTCCCTCTGAAGTCTGATAGCATGTTCTAGAAGGACCCTTATCAGTCTGGGCCAGGCTCCGTTTTATACATTATTTTGCCGGACTGTGGCTACAGCCAGAGTCGTGAAATGGTGTAAAAACACATCAATAAAACATACTTCCAGGCGGGGACGCCAAGCAGAGAAACATCTGGAACAAAGGCAATGCTGGTGGCTTGAAGCACTGGGTGGAGAACCTGAGAAGATACGGCTCCCAACAGTGGCTGAAGCACCCTTGCCACAGAAGCGTGCCTTCCTTCTGAGGATCAAAGGAAGGGCATATTCTCCCTTAGGTGTCCCATATTGGACTGCACCCACTATTTCCTATCCTTCCAATTTATCTTTGTCTTGGTTTTTCTCTCCTCTCGCGGGCTGCCCATTCTTTGCCCTCTTCTGTTTTGAGAATGAACGGACACTTGTATTCTTTTCATGCATTGCATGTGTTCTAATCGTTTACCTAATATGGTACTTTACAACCACAGCCTTGAAAAAGCACCAAGTTGGTCGAAACCCGAGTTTGTTGTTTTTCATGCATTTTAATTTCTAGTGACAAATATTTTTCTCATGTTGTGGCCCTTTGCGCATACATTTTTCTTTAATTATGTTTTGGCATTGACACCTGGTTGGTTTAGGTCCCTCGTTTGCGTTACTCACAGTGTTATGGTGCATTGGGGCATTCATCCACCCTGCCTTTCCACAAGCAGCCAGGAGTATTTCCCTCATTCACTAGATCAAGGACCAGTTAGAGGTTTTTGCTGTTTGCCCCCCTTGCTATACTCCACAGATACCGAGCGCCCAACTGTTTGTGCTTGCTGCCCCGCCTCCGCATCTTCTTCCCCCTCCATCACACCATCCCATGCACCTTACACCGCATTTCCTCTACCCACCTTGTCACCAGTGCTGCTCACCATCCACGTCATGCAGAGTGTTGTTGCAACCATTTCCCGCCTCTGTTCACTCTTTTCAGGGGGATGCTCCCCCATTTCCTACCATTCCACACCGCTCTGTACGCAGCATTTTTTTCTTTGCAGCCTCCCTAACCCAATTTCTGGATTCGCGCAAGGCATGCATAATGGCCCCCACTGAAACTTGAGGAGAACCATCTCCGGTTCCGGAAGCACCTCAAGACCTTCCCCTTTGCTTCTGCCTTCTCTCCTCCTCTCCCCGGCTGATCTCCTGGCTGAATCTGAAACTACAATGGTTACCTGGCTACCCTCTGATCCTCGGGCCCAGGTCCCCTCCCCACCAGTTGCATACCTGCACTGCCCCCTGCCAACCTTTGCACCCGGACTGCTTCTGTATCCCTACAACCCCTACTACCACTTGACACCTGATGTCTGCACCTACCCTTGCACTTGCCACCAGCTGGCCGCACTTTTATTTATCATCCTTATTTATTCTTTTTTATTTTTCTGTTATCCTATGTACTGCACTGACCCCACCTCTTTCCCCCTGCACTTCTCCCATTCTCCCTGCACTTGCACAATCTCAATGTCACCTGCCCTAGTAAGATCATTGTCTGTCTTCCCCCTGTTTCCCCTCCCTTGACTCGTCGCGCCTTCCCCTCCCTTGACTCGTCGCGCCTTGAAACACTTGTGTATAGGCTCCTTATAAATGCCATATCATATCATATCACTGATAAACCTTCCTCAGCACAAACAAAGGTTTTTCTCACTTCGAACTGAGAGGCGGGCACCATGATTTGTGCTCAATGGTGGCTCTGACAGTTCCTTATCTTATCCCTGGGAGTGACCAGAGCTCTCCCTCTCTGATGGACCAAGTTGCACGCCAGAGGGACCAGTATGTCATCCATCCATGAGAGTAGGTTTATTTTTGGGCTGTGCTTGATGATGTTTGTGATTCGCTAGTTTGGGCCACGGTTCGCCAGACTGCGATGCGCTGGAAAGTGTTCTTTGACAGACTGATAGCAAATCAAGGTCTGTTAGTCCTAGTGCGGTAGAGACACTTGATATCAGAGGGTGACAATTTAAAGAAGAGAGA
This sequence comes from Ambystoma mexicanum, assembly GCF_040938575.1. Classification (NCBI taxonomy): domain Eukaryota; kingdom Metazoa; phylum Chordata; class Amphibia; order Caudata; family Ambystomatidae; genus Ambystoma; species Ambystoma mexicanum. The sequence goes on from NC_090923.1 coordinate 941,734,642, forward strand.
AACTTCTACCAAGATGGTGGCCACCTGAAAGGGGTGCCATAGAAATGGGACAGTTTTCACTACAAGCAATCCTCATAACTGGCGTGAATTAGTGGTGCACTGTACCGTGGGCATGCCTCTGTAGTATTTCCTTAGCTACCTTGTTTCATCTGCTTTTATGCAGCCAAAAATGAGATAGCCCAACTCTGAAGATCCCGTTGCCACAGCCTCATTACGAGTTGGGTAGGGTGATGAAAATTGGTAGTAATACCGTATACTGCTGCATTACTGCACTGCCCAAATATGAATTTTGGGGGTACGGTGCAGGAAAATCCTTCAGCTAGAAACTGGAGGCAATTCCGCCACCTTACCCCCCAAAACCAGTAAATGAATACAGCTGAAATCCCTCATAAAGTCCTATGGACTCCAATTAATGGGGACTCACACCACCTTCCACCACTTGTCATCCAGTGGTAATATCGCAGGACCAAGTGGCAGTAATGGTAATAAAATGTTGTGGTATCTCTGCAGATTTACCATTGAGATACCACCAAACTTGTAATGAGGCCTGTACCATTGCCACAGCTACAAAGCTTTGTACGCCCTTTGGATGCACAAAAACCTCACCAGCTAATGAGAAAAACGTTGTTAATGCTGAAGGCCCTGTCGTCTTCATTGCTGCTGGGCCTTGAGGAAAGCATAACCACGTACAATTACCATCCTGTCCAGAACCTTTTTTCCGAACCCCTCAAAGTGTCACTGTAAACGCTCACTGCCAAGGGACCATTCATTAAAATCCAGTCTTTATGCACGGGCATCAACTCCATGGAAGAGCTGGCAAAAGTACATCTAAACTATCTCCACTGCATTGACCTCTGGGGTGTGGGCAACATCTGCCGGGTCCGGTGACCCTCTGCCCCACAGCGAGCTGAGCGCTCATTCTGACATCTATGCACAGCCTGCTGATGCAGGTTCAATACCGGCAGGGCCAACTCAGCCTTTCATCCTTCTGAGATCGATACATTGAGTACCCCGCCGTGGGATAGATGATAAGATCAACTATTATTGTAGCACTTAGATAGCTGGGGGTTTGTAGCGCTAGATAAAACTAGATATTATTTGTACCTGTAGGATCACATCTGGGGATAAAAGTGGAGATGCTTGGGGGCTAGGTTTTTTTTCTTGTTTTTGCTTGAAAGAACATATTTAAGCAATATACCCCGATCCCCGGGGCATTACCAGAGTCGGTAATGCCCCCGCTGTGAGGGGCATATAGGTATTAGTACCCCGGCCCGCAAAAACTGCGTGACCGGGGCACTGAAAGCTTTATTTTTTTCCCGAAACACTGCAGCGTTTCAGAAAAAAAAAAAAGACGTCAAAGAAAATGTCCATCATGGAAACGGAAAACGGAGTCCGTTTTCCCTTTCCATGGTGGCCATTGGGAGCGGACGCGCTGGAAACAGAAGCGTTTCCAGCGCGTCCGCTCCCGAAAAGAAAGAAGGTAAGTGGGGTTGGGTGGGCGGAAGGGAGGGGAAAGGGAAAAAAAAAAGAAAAAAAAACGTACCTGGGTCCCCGGCAGGGGACGATGGAAGTCTCCAACCGTGTGGAGGCTCGGAGCGGGGATGGCCCCGCTCCGGGTCTTCACACGGCTGGAGGCTTTCATCGTTCCCCGCCGGGGACCAAGGCATAGAAGGTAAGTGGGGTGGGGAGGGCAGCGAGGTGGGAGGAGGGAGGAAAGGAAAAAAAAAAGCCTTACCTCTGTCCCCGGCGGGGGGCGAAGGTAGCCTCTCAGCCCTGCTTCGAGCCTCCTCATTGGCTGAGGGGCTGCCACGCCCCCCGCTGGGGACAAAGGCCGTGGAATCCCGACGGGGGGATTCCCGGCCTGGTAACGACTCAGCAAGGGCCAATCAGAATGGCTCTTTCATTCTGATTGCGCCCTCGCCGGCTACTAATAGTTTTATATTATACAGATGAAAATGTGAGTTAGAAAGTAGATGCGGAAGAACGTTTCTATAAGAGTATTAAGGCCATGAAGGAAACGGGCTGCACGTGGAAACGAAAAGATCTACAGATCTAATATGACAAACTAATTTACAAATGCCGGTCAGCTGAGTAGTTGTATTCTATTCTATTGTATTGTATTGTTTATTTATATAGAGCCTGTACACATGAAAGTGTTTCAAAGTGCTCAAGGGTGGTGGGAACAAGGGGAAAAACAACAGTCGCTCAGAGCCCTTGAAATTCTGAGACTATAATAGTCTGAACTGGCAAAGTAAGTGCTTAAATACAATTAACAAATTGAGAGACAGCAAATAGGCATAACGGCGATTCTGCAGTTTTACCAGTGCAATTAAGTTCAGTATGTTTCCGGGGTATAAAGACTCTCTACCTCGTGTGCATGGGTTCCCTGATCGGCACAGGCGATGACCATGTATGGAATTCCATGGGAATTCTCTAGAGACATTGCAAGTTGTTGGGGGCCCACTCTAAGATTGCGAGAAAAGATCAGATATGCCGTCCATGCAAGGACCCTTGTGAGCCTGAAAGTCTCAACATCTATTTAAAGACAGTCAAGGGCTCGAATTATTGCGAGGAGGACACTTTGGGTGTTCTGTTAATAACTGAAGCCTGGTGTCTGGGGAAAAGTTGAGGCGACGACATATGTGCGTGCGGCAAATACCCCCGATTATTAGTACTGCACACCTCTGGGACATACTTGAAAAACTGTTCCCCAAATAACTGGACCACTGGATCTTATTCTGGATGTTAAATGAGGTTATCGTGTAATGTATGGATGACATTTAATGGAATGCGGTGTTAGTTTGGAAAAGGTTTGTTTTAAGGCGATGTACTAATGAAAATTGAATAAAAATGAGCTAAGTAAATATTTAAGAATATGACATACGCATGGAGATGGTGAATATAGATACCATATCACGCAGGTTATCAGCGTAAAACATGCCAGACAAATCGCTCTACACATTGTGGTCCTCAAAGGAGCCCGTAACCCCCTGAATTTCTTTCACCTGTGTATCCATAGATAGGCCTATCATGACACAGGTCCTGTGCACCCCTGAGCGCTAGCCATCAAAAGATGGATGCTCTAGAGATGTTCAGACCCATAAAATGTGCTTCAGGCCACCATGGTTACTCTACAGAACTGCAAACCCTCCCTGTGTGATGGCAAGTCCAGGCCCCCATCTGCCCACAGGATGAGCAACTCACACCTATCTTCTATTGCACTGCTTAGGACCCTAATGAGATCCCCCTTAACTTTCCTCCAGGAGTGCGAGACCCTTTAACAGTCCCTTAGCATGTGCACTAGTGTGCCCCTGGCATGTTTGCCATCCCAGCAGGTGTGTGAATGGCTTGTCTGCGTCCAGTAGGCACAGGTCAGCTGTTTGGTCTGACCTGCCCTAATACCCGTATCTAGGGAGGTGTCCTTAATTCTCAAGCAGCAAGAGAGCCATTCACCAGGAACAGTGTCAGGAGCTTTCAATTAGGCAATTATTAGCCGGTAATGGCCCAGTGTCCGAAATATAGGTCGGAAAAAAGTGAGGGCCTTAAGGCTGGGCCCGGGTGCTGTTCCTGGCTGGTGAGGGCCACGGAGGGGGTATTATTGTGAATAGCACCCCAAGTTTACAATCTGTGGTGCAGACAGCAACGCATTTGTGTAAAAATAATGGGTCGCCACGAGTGCGACACCAATTGTGTCACACAAATACCCAACCAAGATTGCCACTGCACAAATGAAGGATGGGGTTCTGTGTGGAGCCCCCTTTGCATTACCATGGCGGACTGGTGGGTGGAGGGGAGCGGGTTCCGAGCCTTGCTACAACATCAAAAAGCAAGTAGAGACCAGGTTGGGTTAGGGCGATGCAGACTGCACGGGACAACTTCAAGGAGAGCGAGGGAAGATGGCAACATGCAACATTAGAGCTTGAGATTCAGCAATATGTATGGAGCAACCTCATTGGCTGAAGTACCTGCTCTGGATGCTAGAAAGTAATAAAGTCTAATGGCAGCCCTGCTCACGGACACTTCCTGATCTGCTTGCTGGAAAACGTAACATGGCTCGCGCGTGTGACGCTGAGAAGAGATGTAGAACGCGAAGAAATCGGATGATGGAGCACGAGTGGGAGGATGGCTTGTCAGCTTCTTCCACTCTGGTTATTCTATGTATGGTCGCTACCCTCCTCCCACCAAGAGGTTCAAAGAAGGAGAGGGGAGTGGCTTATATGAGGCGTGAGAACCCATCTCTGAGTGAGTAACACATACACCAATGCTCCCAGCAGACGACAGCTGTTTCTGCTGATTTCAATCTGTCTCTGCAGATCCCGCTGCTGCAGGCAGTACCGCTGCATCTCCTTGGCCAGAGCCAGTTGTGGCATCTGTGTACATTTAGCATTGCGTTTCCTTCCTTGCCTCTTCTTATTAATATTTGCGCTGGCATGGAGCAAGGTCGTTTCGCTTTCTGTCGGGTAATCATTGAATGTCTCTACAGGAGCTCCCAGTACTCATCAGTTGGCCCTGCCTTTCAAAAATCTCCCTAGTTTCGGTGTAGTTCATTTGCCCAATATCTGCGCTTCTCTGTTCTAATCCCAAATCAAGTCTGGGGCCTATTTTTGCTCTTCTTCAAGCTAATCTATTCAGATAAATGCAGATATGAACCCCGGCTACCTACAGTTACCACTCCCCTGCCTAGTCTTTTTTTGGCCTACAAGGTTGCAGAGCAGCCGGCATATACTATAGGCACGATGGCAAACTCTCCGTGGGCTTATGCAAACCCCTGGTAGCCTGGCCCCGGGTAATCCATGTAGCGCGGGCCTAGCTCCCGGGAGCAGCAGCAGAGCGGTATGAGGAACACATCTACGGAAGCTGGACCACCTCGAGCAGGAGGCGCTGCACATGGAACTGTACGGAGACAGTGCAGAAGCTGCTGGAGATCGGATTAACCCAAGGAAAAGAAAAGTAGAAGGGGGCAAAACCTCTTCTACCATGAAACTCGGCCCTGCTCCACTCTCCTCCATGAACCATTCCACCTCAAATTCAGGAAGCAGCTAAAAACCTGGATTTTCCAGAAAAAAAAAACCTCTCTCTACTCTAATCCATAGGTCGAAGAGGGCGGGAGCGGTTGGGAGCGGTGCTCCTATACTTATTATTTTTAAGTTTCACTGTTCCTCTACTTTTATTTTAAAAATAAACCGTTCCGGAATGGTTTCGTTTTAAAATAAAAGTGTAGGAAGAAGTTGAAGTTTGCACTTCAGTGCACTGCGCTGAACATTCCCATAAATAGCAGGCGTGTTTGTTTGGGGGTTTGGATTGTGTGTGGGAGGGGCACAGACAAGCAGGCAACATAGTTCCACTACTTCTTTTCGTACACTTCGACCGCTGCTCTAATCCTGTTCATTTGCTTGCCGCCATCATGGCTTCTCCCTCCAACGCTGTGAACTGTGACTCGTGGGAGTGGGAGGGGGCACAGAGTAGGTAGGAAGGAAGGGAGCAGCGCGCAACACATTTTTCAAGGGTTGCAGTCATGTTGGTTGCCAGCCAACTGAGTTAAAATAGATTTCAATTTAGCTGCAACTGGTATCCGGTGGTAGAGTGGAGAAGTGTGCTCGAACTTCACAAAGAAGGGTTCCGGAAAGGTAAACTTGCATGCAAAAAGTGGTGGAGCTGTTAAGAGTAAAAAATAAAAGTATTGAAACACTGCTCCCGACCGTTCCCGCTCACTTCAGACCCTGCATTCAGCACACTGCAAAAGCGCAAAATAAAGAAAAAAAACGAACACAAGCAAGTACATGACGGCGAGGGGTAAGGGAACAGGGGGACAGTGCTACACGGCACGCTGTACAGTTGCTTTTTACAGATTGATAAAATGTTAAATATATACGTAATTTGAGGCGCATGGAGAGGAAAGGATTTACCAGGAATCACAACATTTGAGGTCACAGGTCACAGCTAGGTGTAGAACCCATGCCCCACATTCCAAGGTCAGCATTTTAGCAACATCCAAGAGCCATTTATCTAGACACGTGGCCTCAAAAGTCAAAATCGTGCCTCAGAGGCCGGGCATGGGTTCCATTTTGACAGGCAGATAGTTCAAGCGCAAAGCACTCACCTTGGGAACGGAATGATGACCAGTAGCGCCGGTTTGGTATCCCTGTCAGGTGAAATAAGCAATTTTTCCTCACGAAAGTTGATAAATTGAGTAATGTGCAAAGTGAGTAATGCCAGGTAGCGTTACTTTTAATTGTGAGCGCCGCCTGTCATGCTTGCATGGCAAGCCACGCGCACAATTGCAATTGCACCCTGCACAAAATGCTCACATGTCGGGCCTAATATTTTCAAGTACGAAAACTGCTTACCATGCGCGCATGGTAAGCAGTGCAACGTGCTTTTATTGACCCATTCGCTGGAGTATGAGCCTGTTTCAATCCCACACTTAAAGAGAACTGCTCCCGCATCCGAAAGCAGGGATGACCAACTCCAATCCACACCACCTGGATTTGATCATTTCTAGTCAAGTATGAGCCTCATTAATTTTGCACGGGGAAGCAGGGGGGGAACATCACGAAGGACAGTTATCCTATCAGCTCACATTATCAGAGACTGGAAACATCTCAGGTGATTTCCCATGGGGCATTTTCCCACTGTAGCAGTGCATTAGCTTTGCTGAAAATGTTGGGGGTGGACATGACATCTAAATGAAAGGGGCCCCTACCAAGTGAGTAGAACAAAATGGTGTGCCACAAATGTTGTGGGGGTGGGGGGGGGCAAACACCCTTGCCTGCCACTAAAATTACACCCATGCGCCATAGCCAACTGCCACATGTCATTTCTGCTCACTGAAGTAGCAGAAAAAGGGGCACCCTACTCTTCCCAGCCATGAATGGATGTGCACTCAACTGGGCTTTTTTGAAATGTTAAATGAAATTGAATAATGGTAGATCAACCACTGGAAAATGTGTGGGGCGAATCCGCACACATTGTCCTATCCTCCCTGCACAACATACGCGCATAAACCCGTGTACTCTGAGTGAACACATCCTACAGGCGCCGTCCCGCCTGTCATATTTAGTTGGGATATGACAGCCAGGAGGACACCATGACATCTCAGAACGGGGAGGAGCAAACCTTCCCCCTGCCATGGCTAGCCCATTTAACTAACAAAGGCTCCATAGATCCACCCTGTCGTTTTGTCGAACACTCAGTATCGATTGACAGTGAAATGTCATGTCTGGGACTGCGTGTGTACAGTAGTCTTCCCCTCAGCGGGACCCCATTCAGAAGGCATGAGAATATGGTTTGGCGGAGCCAGAAATGCTGGTCACGCCGCAGCTTCAAAGGTGACCTGCCGTTTTAATCAGGAACCACAGAGAGCTCCCTTACCAGAGAGACCCTTTGATCCACAACAGACAGGAAGATGGGTGGGGCTTAGTTGTACATGTATTCACCCCTTTACCTTTTCCAATGCAAAGCACTCTGGTTATGACCTCACGCATACAGGATATTGTTGGTGAAGACCCAGGATTGGTTAATTAAAGTTGGCTTAGCCTACACCAATCCCTGTTGTCCATTTGGCATTAAAAGAGGGCTCAGCCCCTTTTTTGGCAGATAATCTGAGTAACAAGAAGAATTTAGCACTGGGCCCTGGCTCAAGGTACAGTCTGCCTTACATCTTCCACCAGTGAAGAAAGACCAGAACATCAAAGAGGGAAGCACAATCCCTCCCCTAAACATCTCCCAGGGAACAAAGGGAGATACCAAATCCAGAGGACATTCCAACAGCTCCACAACTGGTACCCAGCCAGCAGAGAGGGTGCCCTGCTAAGCTCTGCAGCAAGACTCCTAGGTGGGAAGTGCCAGAGAGTCTCTGAACCAAACCAAGGACAAAGCAGCTGGCTGCAACACGACACAAGTGCATGAAGAAGCTAGGAGGAGTGGATCGACAAGCATCTACCGACGTCCGACTTAAAGGACATTTTCGAGTCAGTCGAGCTCCTCAAGCTGCAACTGACTGCACCGCTGACTGTTGTCACAGAGCAGACACTAGAGCCGTCTGAGACACCTCGACCAATGCTTCAGAAACGCAGACCATCACTGAGACAATGATTCCTGACCCTGGGCCTCCATATAGGCCAGCCTGCATTCATTCCTCCAGCTGAACTGCCTGCTGCCTGATCGCGGCAGCTGTCTCCCATCTTGAATTCTGTCGCACAGGGTACTATGTGGTACTGTCCCCCTGCTCCTTCTCCGAAGGACCCTTGTGACATTTTACAGCCCATTGCTCCCTTTGTGTTGAAACCAAGTATCCTTGAACAATTGCGATTAATTACTATACTGACTTCCCTCCTGTCTGTATCCAGGGTGCATCCCTTTTCCTTCTTTGAAACTGTCTGTTGTCTGGATTCATTTACAGGGTGGGTTGTATTTCATTATGCGCTAGAACTGTCTGGTGTAATAATAATAAAGTAGATATGTGTATACAACCTTGACTGGACAGTCCCTTTTAAGCCTGCCGTTCTGTCTACATTACCAAACCTGGACAAGGAGGCTTATAATTGACTTGTGTTTCCAATCTGTTCAGAATCCTTCTGGTGTACTAGAGGTGTGGGGCTGATTGATGGTTTAGAAACAGATATTCATCCCCTGATCCACTGGTGCCCCGGAAGTTGATTTGTCACATCATATCAGGGTACTTGTGTTCATTTGATTAGCATGAAAAAAGCACCATTAGAAGTGTTACAGTCATTCCCGCTGTAGCAAGCACACCCTTAATGTAACAGTAACTTCTGTCACGTGGCACCAGCATGTTTTCCCAGGTAAGTCCCTCCCATTCATGCCTTGAATTCACAAACGCACTTCATTCGTTACAAGGGTGCTTCTGAAAGCTCATGAAATGAAAAGGAGGGGCGGCACAAATCCAGACAGGGATCACGCGTTCGAATATATGGTCACAGCTGTATAAAGTTGAGACCTTTCTTTCATGCACCCCTACAGCAAAAATCCTTTCTATTCAATAGTATAATCATCTTCACAAGTTCACTGCAGGGGTTTGGTATGAGACTGGTTTCGGGACTGCAGAGCCACACTGAGCAGATGAAGTTCTGACATAATGCTGAATAACTGTAAAAGACTGCATCAACTGCCAGGTTTCATCCAAAACACACGAAAAACAAGCATTGGCAATGCCAACAGTTTGGGCTTTTGTGTAGGCATGGCAAAGGTACTTGCCAGGCAGAGCTGTAGTACTATTAAATGGCCATTGATGGTAGCAGGTGCAAAATGATGCGAGTACCTGGAAATCTAATAGCAGTGCCAAAGTTTAATACTTATACACAAGTCAAAACTGCTGGCTTTGGGAATGCTTGTTTTTAACAAGACTTCAGTGAAGGACACCCAGGGTGCTTATAGAGTGGATGAAAACAGACCTAGTTAAGACATTTTTATTGCTCCAGTACTAGGTTTGCAACTTCAATTAAGTCATTAACTCTGAAAAGACTGCTTTGTAAAAACACTGGCAGGCACTTCGAGTGCAAAGTTTGATGGTACGGCTTGATTAAATTGAGCTCAACGAGTTCCCATGAGGAGGTGTTTTGGGCGTGGAAGGGCAGTGACTGGGTGGGCATGGCCAAAGGGATTAGCATGGCCTTAGGCAGTTAATGGGTGGGCAAATAATCAAACAGCGCCTTCAGGAAGTGTGTCCCTCCTCAAATTCTATCTCCCCCAATCTTTACTGTAATGAAATCGCTTCTGAGAGAATACAGCTGAGGTCTGACCGCTTTTCTGTTGTGGAACAAATGTTTGAAAATAGTTGTCTGTCCTAAAAGCAATGCACTCGGTGATTTGTCCAATGGATTGCAGGCTTTATTCCTTCACTGCTTCGGTGGAACATGAGATGATTTGATAGCACTGAAAGAAGTCTAGAGGTGCTCTGTGTTTCTTCTCTGATAGCACTGAAAGAAGTCTAGAGGTGCTCTGTGTTTCTTCTCTGATAGCACTGAAAGAAGTCTAGAGGTGCTCTGTGTTTCTTCTCTGATAGCACTGAAAGAAGTCTAGAGGTGCTCTGTGTTTCTTCTCTGATAGCACTGAAAGAAGTCTAGAGGTGCTCTGTGTTTCTTCTCTGATAGCACTGAAAGAAGTCTAGAGGTGCTATGTGTTTCTTCTCTGGCTAGACAGTGCATGGAGAAATATGAAGGCACTCTGAACTGGGCACACTTTTGTAAGCAGGTTACATGTCTACGAGTGACTGCATGGTCTTGCTCCTCCTTAAGGAATTGTGAATATGATAGGAATGGGGAACACTGGCCCAGAATGTGGGGGGGTCATCAGTGATGGTACGTGTTGGGGTGCCTGTATCTCATTTGGTATTGAGCTTCCAGCAGCAGACACCTGAAGGCAAATGCCCAAATATAGGTAGATGGGGGAATCCCCCAGCTCAATTCATCGTTGTTGAAGAGGAGGCAGGTTGGTATGCCCCTGGGCCTCAGTGATCTTGTAACTCGGTCTGCTTGTGAAGGGCACCAATCAATGACTCTCTTAGCAGCAGGAAGGTGGATAATTGAAAAGCTTTTAAAAGTAATAGACTCAACTGACAAGTAATGATTCCTGACTTCCTTTGAATTTCCTTAACTCGAATGCTTAGTCTAGACAGCAGATAAAAATGATCTATTCTTACATACAATGACAGCATTGGGCATGGGGTTGGTCGATGGAGCTGTAAAGATTCCTTAAAGGAGAGTTCCGGGACTTTTTTTTTATTGTCCCTACGGGTCGGCCATGTGTTTGTAAGCATAAATCGGTAGATCGTAGGAAACTTTCCTATGGACCTTACCCGACTTTTCGCCCCTTATCGCACTCGAAATCAGCCTCCATTTTGTGATAATCCTATCATTCCGCCGCATCGACCTGGCTCACCTGCCTTTGCGGCACTAAATCAAATCCCCCGCCCCTGAAACAGACTTTATCAAAACATTCATATTCCCCGCCTCTATCCGTGACGTGACTGAGCTGCGTAGGCAAACGCGCCCAGGCGTCTTCTACGCGACTCCACACAGACCCCGGAAATCAACACAGATCAGCTCACAATACTGCGCGCCACAATTCGGAATATGAAACTGTACTTTGAAATCAAACCGCAAGATTGTACATTTGGCAAAGTACGTTTATTGGACATCAAATGTTTAGAGAATATTCAGCGATTTGCATTTTTATTTGCTCACGTTCCAAAAAGTTCGTATTGAGGAACGCGATGGTCCTTTGCTGTACACAGGGTCTTAGAGCATCTCACAATACAGCGCCACAATTCGGAATGTGAAACCGTGGTTTAAAAGCAAACGGCAAGATTGTACATTTGGCAAAGTACGTTTATTGGACATCAAATGTTTAGAGAATATTCAGCGATTTGCATTTTTCTTTGCTCTCGATCCAAATTAGTTCGTCTTGAGGGAAGCGATGTTCGTGTGCAGTACACAGGGTGTTGGTTTACGATAAAAATAAGCTCTTCGGTCGCACTGATAATCGCATGGCTGTTCCAACAACGAGGCACTAGGCCACCACAACGGTAGGTATGTTGCATCTAACCGTTAGTACCGCATAAGGGCATACTTGTACTTGGCGATCGTCCCATAAAATGGTCAGGGTGGTAACGTTGTTCACGCGGAGAAGCAACTGGCGGCTGTAGAAGCCGTCCGCCGGTGTCTGGTACTCGTGACACAGACAGTAGTGAATGATGTACCTAAAAACATAAAAAATGAAATTAGTCTCACCATCAGATCCTTATTAAAATTATTCATTTCATAGCGAGGACAGCGCTACTGGGTGTACACAAGTGTTTAAAGGCGTGGCGAGGCATGGAGGGGGGGGGGAGTGGAGTACAAGGTAAGTAGCATAAAATAATAAATAAATAGGGCCAGCTGGTGGCAAGTGCAAGGTAAGTGCAGAACAAGTGCTGGGAAGGGGGGGCTGTAGGATACTGAGACAGTCCCCCAGTGCAGGGGTTGACAGGGAGGCAGTGCAGGTGGAGAGTGGAAGGGCCCAGGACTGAGGTCGCAGACAGTGGACCAGTTGTAGCAGGGGAGAGGGAGAGAGAAAGCAGAAGCAAAGAGGAAGGTTTTGAGGTGCTTCAGTAAAAGCAGATGTTTCTCCTCAAGATAGTGCGCGGTAGAAAACAATATGCCACATAGAACGAACAAGTACAACTGAACCCGTCTTTAAAGCCACTGTATAGTAATGAAATTGCGGTATAAACTCATCAAAAGTTACTTACATTATATTTGCATTTTCCATTGTGTCTCTGTGTAGGGCAGACCCGAAACACCACTCCTTCTTTGCCGACGTTACTTCTTCTAATGAACGTGGCTCATCGTTTCGTTTCTGAAATTTTATTCATTATCTTTTCTTAGTCTTTCAGGATGGTCCCGGCCTGTCAAGGTCAAATCACAATAGAACCTTATATTGGGTCGTGGGCCGTTCCGCCACCCGAGCAAAACATCAAAGCAGCTGACCTTCACTTTGAGCGAGCACACATTTCTAGTTAGCTGCAGTTAGTTTTAGGGACATCTTGTCTGCGTGCCTTTTTTTTTATTGTCCCTATGGGTCGGCCATGTTTTTGCAATACGGAAACATTCTATAATTTTTGTAAAAATGATTTATATTACTGTTTGGTTTAATTGCAATGGGCCTGCAACATGAGGAGACTCGAGAGAACAGACAATCAAATTACAATCATTTAAACTGTGATGTGTATTTCTCAATGAGCTCTGCTTTAGGTGGACATGGAACAGAGGCAATGTTGGGTGGCAATGCAGTTGTCCCCTGCATAGGTTCGTTCACCACTCCATGTATGTGCCTATCGAGGACATCTACGATAAGTCTCTCAATAAACTCATATTGCATATCCTCAAACACTGGTTTGATCACCCATTGTTTACTTCTTTTAGTGAAGGCCTTATTGTAGCGAAGCGTCCCTAAAGTTCCGGTCGTCCTACTTTGTTGACGGCCAACATTATGGTTATGTGCCAAGACCGCTAGAAGAGTCCGATTTTTCATGCCTTCCATGCCAAAATGCAATCTTTTGGGCCTGTACTTTAGGCACATATTGTGGAACACCTCCAAATCTCCTGTGTGGCAGAATTCCGTGAGTCCCCTCAAATCTCTTGTTATAGTTTTATCAAATACAATCTTTTCAATGGCCTTGTGAGTGGGTGATGAAGGAATCAACCACTTCTTCTTCCGTGCCTCCTCTGTGGACAAATGGCCATGTTCACATTTGTGGAAATGCTCATTTGTCGACCATCGATGTACGTTGCTACAGTGCAACATTACTGACCGCCATTTTTCCAGTAGAATTTCCAACGACCCTTCACATGTTTTTGAGCTCCACCAAAGATGGTTGCTGATTGACTTGGACCACTGTGAAACACCTTGCATATCTTTTTTTTTTCCTGCAGCCGACAATTTTTTATTGATTGTTTTTGCAAGATGCCATACGTCAAATTGGTGATTTATATTTTTGTACTCTTCTCTCATTGTCTTGGCAATTGAAACGTGTCTGTCCGTGGCTATCAGGTCGATCACCATTCCCCGCGATTGTAGTTCTTGCAATGATGCTACAAAGCCAACTTTCTCCATGGCCACTGAGGATGTACTTTGTGACACCTGCACGACCACCGAACTCACAATTTTCTTACTTTCCATGTCCTGAAAGTGGTAGGTGCAGTACTTGGCTGAAAATCCTGGGCTGTCGCACTGTCCATCACCGGCTAGCCTGAAGCGTTTGCCCGCGAATGTACTTTCCATTGACATTTTTTCCATTCTCCAAGCTTCGCTGATGGCTGGAAATAGATAATCGGTTTGGTATTTGTAGAACTGACTTTTCGCAATGAAATGGATTCCCACAAACTGAAAGAAATACTGTAACTTTTTAAAACTTGAACCACTAAAAAGTGCGGCCGCTGCACAAAGTAGATTGCCTGCTGGCAGTTGCCCCAGCATGGGTTGTGCAGACCATGCGAACGGATGATATTGTGTACAGGTGGCATGTATTTTAAGGTTAGTGCCTCGAATTGCACGAGTCACATTAATCAATGGCTCCCCACATACTTCCCCACCAACCGAATGCCCACATTTCATCATCATAATAATATCCATCAAACAGCTATCGAATACAATGAATTTGGCCTCTTTCCTTATACTGTCACTCTGCATCCCAGCTGGTTCGGCCTGTAACGTTGAGGACATGTCACTCGCATGAAAGGTACAATCTCTGATATCGTCTTCCGCTATGCTGAGTGATATTGATGGTGTTTCATTGTCGTCCACGTCATTCTCTTCCATTGCAACATCTGTTCCTTGTCCGGAGATGGGAGAAAAAAACAATGTCTTCAACTTTCGCGCGCTCTTATTTTTTGCGGGTGTGGATTCTGTGAATTGATCTCCGACTGCATCCAAACTACCAGGAGGACATTCACTATCAATGGCTGGTGGTGGTATAGCTCCGTTGTCAATCACTTCATATTCTTCCCATTGGCACGATGCATCTCCAGTCTCAAGTCCCTGCCAAAAGGTTTGACAAGCAACATCTCTCGTTCGCTTCACTGTCTGTGTAGATCTAGTTCTTACACCCACTCGCAACTAGAGGACAGATTAGAAAAGGGATGTTCAGTTTAAACACAACTTACAGTATTGAACTATTGACAGTGAAAGACAACATAATATAGTGAACAGGACACTAACCTTCTTTTGCTTTCTTTTCTTTGAAACTTTCTTGCCTCGAACTTCAACATCTGGACGCTGTTGCTCCGACTCGTGTGTGCATGTCTCCACTTCCTCTCGCGCTGCAACGACTATATTTTCATGATAAGCACATCCATCACTCACTGAGGCTCCATCGACTCCCTGAAACATAGAACTTTCATTAGTATGTATAATAATATTGAAAACACAAAATGTACTTGGGGACCAATACCCATACGTACATCTCAATAGCAAAACACGAATGAACGCATTGTGTAGAACATTCAAACGACAATAGTTCACGCATTGTTGATCTAGTTAGATTGAACTGTCAAGATCCATACCTCGGGCTCCGCATAGACTTCCATTGATGATATTATTGAAGATGACGCTTCAGCAACTCCCTGAAACACAGTAATTGCATTAGTATGCTTTTCTATTTTGTTAAAAAGAACATAAACTTTGAGCAGGCGTCAACGGCTCATCTAAATAGACCTGCACAAATGATCAGTTGTCTAAAATAAATAATGGATATGTAAATATGATTCGATTTGCTCGATCGTTGGAAGTGTCACCACCCAGAGATCTGCATCAACTACTAGGGGTGATGTTCTTGTAGAAGAAGCTCCGTCATCTCCCTGAAACATAGTACTTGCGTTAATAAAGAAGGAAGTATAGCGGATGTAATCACGTCATATGATTTCGCTTGATCGAGCTGTCAGTATCCATACCTCGAAATGCATAAGAACATCAAGGGACGATGTAACTGCGGTGCACACTTCTGCAAGCTGTTGCGCCGACCCGTAACTGCATGCTCCCCCTTCTACTTGGACTAATGCTCCATCGACTCCCTGAAACATAGGACTTTCATTAGTAATGAACACAATATTGAAAAAAGAAGACAAATAGGAGGGCGACGACAGAAGGACATATCAATGGCTAAAAACGAAAGAAACATTGTGTGTAACAATCACGCTACAAGAATGCAAGATCTGATGATCTCCATCGATGGAACTGTCCGGAAACGTACCTCGAGCATCTGAGTGACATCTACGGTTGTCGTCAATGCGTTGGACTCCTCAGCATCTCCCTGAAAGACAGTACTTGCATTATTTTGGATAACAATAATTATAACTGAAAACAAAGACTAGAGGACGAGTACAAGGGTGTACCATTAGGTAAAATAATTACACGATCAATTAAAACTATTGATTTACATGCCTAAAACAAGTCAGTGTCAGAATAGCTAAGTAAGATTACCCGATAGGCGCTTGAAGTGGCTGATGACTGCAATAACGACACGGATGGAGAATCTTCCGCCTTCATATTGAGTGGATACATAAATGGGGAAATTATTGTTAGCTAATGCTACACACTACCGCAAGGCCGAGAGATAAATACGTAAACTTGACTCACCAGTGGAGGGATGTGGACGAATAGAGTGGGAATAGCGGTTGAGAGCAATTTTCGCCTCGCTCGCGGTGTTTTCTTCTTTATTAGCAATGATGTGGAGTACATGTCTGGGCTAAAGTGCCTGCTGCAGATGCGGTATCGATCACCCCTCTTGTCCGCAAAGACTTCTAGGACTCTACTTTCTAGCTCAGAGGCTGGATATCCGCAATATCGGACCCATTCTCTTATCTGATCTATTGTCTTAGGGAAAACATGCATTATAGTACCTTCAGATTTGTTATGGGTCTTCGAAGGGCAACCGCCAATGGAACAGGCAGGCATTATGGAAAGTTCTGAAAAGTAAAGATCAACAATTCTCTATGAATACCAATGTGTTAAAACAGTAAATGACACATAAAAGGTTCAATGCAAGGTCCGTTTTGGTTCTTGGAACTATACACGTTATTCACATGCGGATAAGTATTTCAATAACTTTCAAAAAATAGAAAAAGTAATTTGACTAAACTCAGAACATGTGACTAGTTCCTTGCATGTACTGTCGTGAACGAAAAGAAAACATGGATGCAATTTGATGACTACTAGCAAATAGATATAAATTAAAAAATTGGACGCAAAATGATTATGGTACATGGACTTACCTTGACGAACAAACAGTTAGATGCAGGGATCAGAGTAGTTTCTTGTCGTAGAACAGGGAGCAGTTCACAGGTTGCAAACTGACGAGTTTGCTCAAAGTGGTCACGGAAGTTCACAGAGACGAAGAGCAGATAACCAGCACCTTCACGGGTTGACTAGCAAAGCGCAAAGAAGTTCTCATTAGAAATATGAAGTGGGTTATAAAGAATTCGAACCAGGGGTGTGTTTGTGAATGAATGACGTGTATATGTCGTGGCATTATGTGGATTGCAGGGGGCCGTCCAGCGTGAGGGGGATGCTTGGCAGGAGACACGGGGTCTGGAGGTAGACATGGGAACAACAAACCCATGCTCTATAGACCACTTTGAAGTGTACATGGTCTTTGGTACCTCTTGGCCTTTATCGCTCCCTGACAGCTCCACTTGCCAGCAGCTCAAGTACCCCGGTGCGAACTGCCTTTGATAGGGCGGGGGGTGGATCGGGGCGGTGGTCGTGCAGACAAGACACAGGAAGACTCGTGAATGGAGACACACTTATGTGGATTGCAGGGGGCCGTCCAGCGTGAGGGGGATGCTTGGCAGGAGACACGGGGTCTGGAGGTAGACATGGGAACAACAAACCCATGCTCTATAGACCACTTTGAAGTGTACATGGTCTTTGGCACCTCTTGGCCTTTATCGCTCCCTGACAGCTCCACTTGCCAGCAGCTCAAGTACCCCGGTGCGAACTGCCTTTGATAAGGCGGGGGGTGGATCGGGGCGGTGGTCGTGCAGACAAGACCCGTTTGCCGCAGGGCCTCACCAAGGAGAGGCCATCTAACTGAATGTAAGAGGATGGCTGCAGGATCTACTACATGGAAGGCAGGGGGGTGAGTTTATAAATACCTCACCCTCCCAGGAGAATATACACTAGATTCATTTAAAAAATCAAAACAACCATTGTTAAAATATATGTTGGGCTTTATTTTAGATTTTAATTAAACATAAATAATAAACATTACACATTGTAAAGTTGAGGTTGCAGCACATCGAGGGAAAATCCGCGGTATTGTCCACTGTCACTGGGGAAATGTTGTCTAATGGCAAGTACCGCACAGGCAGGTATTACTCTCCGAACGCGGTGTCCGAGCCTCCCGTGAAGCCACCAAGTGAAGCAACGATAGGCCACCAGCCTGTACCACCTGTGAAAAAAAAAGATGCAAACTGTATTAAACTGACCAAACTTTCTTATCAATGTCGATTCAGGTAACACATGTCATTTTCCTTAGAAAAAAATTATATCTAGAAAATGCACTATATGGAACCAATTTACATGCGTTCCAATGATATGTAAATGTAATTTTATATGTGGGAGACGACCATGAAATAGTGGTGGCATCACTGACATCACAAACAGAGTATACTTACTCGTTACTCGGATTACGCGGACGAACAGTGCCACGAAGTTCGTGCATAAGCACCATCATCATCCTCAACACTGTCCGTGAGAGGCAGGCTTCCCTGAACTCTGGCAGCTCGGTGATGCATTGCGGACTTTGCTCGCCTTCCTGCTGACTTTGCTCGCTTTCCGAAATGTAGGCCAAGCACCCGGAATTTTCACGGCAGCAGCAGTTCTCCTCCTCAGTTGGCATTAGCTCGCACCGATTGCACGTGCACCAGGTGGAGACGCCGTCCATGCGACATGGTCCAGGCTCTTCATCCGTTGACTGGTCCTCCCAACTGCCGTCCGAATCCCCATCGTTTTCCCGTGCTTGCCTTTCCAGTAGTTCTTCCTCGGTGTACTCGGGCTCGTACATATACGGCATTATTGTGGCCATTGTGCGGTAAAGATAGTAAAATAATTTATAGCGGTGGTACTGGTATCTGTTCACACGGGCTACAAGCGGCGAAGGTAGCTGACCAGAGCACTGAAACGAGTCACAGAATACTCAAAGTAACACAGAGAGAGGAATGGAATCGAAAATCTGCTGCTGTATGTTGTGAAACGGTCTGTTTATACTTATTGGGGAAAGAGGCGTCCTGCCATTTCCATGGCAACACGTCAATAGCTGAGGCGCAGCGATTGTTGACACGAGACGTGCTTGAAATGGGCAGTACGCGTCTGCTGATGTCAGGCTCAGGGGCGGGGGATTTGATTTAGTGCCGCAAAGGCAGGTGAGCCAGCTCGATGCGGCGGAATGATAGGATTATCACAAAATGGAGGCTGATTTCGAGTGCGATAAGGGGCGAAAAGTCGGGTAAGGTCCATAGGAAAGTTTCCTACGATCTACCGATTTATGCTTACAAACACATGGCCGACCCGTAGGGACAATAAAAAAAAAGTCCCGGAACTCTCCTTTAATGAAATGGCTCTAGGCTAGACCTGTGGCACGAGCAGTGATAGTCAGCCCGCATCAGATTCATTCTTCTGCACTCAGGTCACATCTCCCCAGCCTTGAATCCTCTGAATCAGATGCCGGTCGGGGTAATACCAACTTCCAATCATTCTGCATCCTCCACAAGCCTCTACGTGGAAGGGCTCCCGGCCGGCGTGTTGCTAGCTTAGTAAAAGATCTGGGGCTACGCTGATGTTGGGACTGTTAGCCTTTTGGTTGTAGGCCCTGAGCTTCTTCTATCCGGGGCTACAAGCAAAAGACCCGGGGTTATAACCTCCCAGCCCCCCTCTAGCAACGTCTCTGGCTCCCGGGTACCTCTTAGCGGCTTTCTGGAATTTCCAGCCAATTAGCCGCCTAAACTCAGCCTCCCGGAACCTGTTATCAGTCCGTCCCGATAAATACAAGTGATTCAGGGGATTTCTCTGATTCAAGCGCCTCCCTCTGGAATTCTTTGCCCCGCCCATCACGTTTGAACGTGACATTCTGAGATTCCATAGTGAGATAAAAACTCACCTATTCCTGGCGGCCTCCAGAGACACAGGCACCTGGAAGGGCCAACATCTGGGTATGGTCCTTTTATTGGCTGCCCAAAGTTCTACTAGCTACCGAAAAAGGGCTTGCTCTTTACCCTCCTGGCCCTTAAAGTCCAGGTGGCATAGTTCTCTGTGGTCATACTCCTATATCCTATGCTAAGCTCTAATGAAGACCCTTCAGAGACTGGACCATCGAACCATCACAACCTACCTCCAAATGCTTCTGAAATGCTCCAAAGCAATGAGCTATAGAACGCTTCACAAAGAAAATCAATGAAATATCTGGTTCAGCACACCTCCTGAGTTGAGCTTTGCTTGTGACGCATCGTCTGCAACCGCATCGAAGCATTGTGGCACTCGCGCAGTCACAGCCAGTTTAGTGGTTGCTGTGATACCAGGATCCCTACTTGAGTCTGGCCATGAAGATGCATAGTTCTAATTGGAGATTTTTCCATTCTCTTTAAAGACATACATACTGACTTCCAGGGTGGGGGGCAGTGGTCTTCACCCAGAGCTCTGATGGGAAGAGTGCTTTCCCAGGAGGAGGGAGGAGGAAACTGACAAGGAGAGTTTTTTTTTTGCTTCTGGAACCGGCAATCTCATACATTAGCAGATACCTCAGTGCCAGCCTCTTTAAAGAGGAATGGTCCCTTGGCCAAAGAGCACAAGGAGCACAGCGCCCAGATGCCCCAGGGTTAGGCGCGCTTTATAAATGCCTAAATAAAGAAATAAATTATATCAAAACAAGAGTGTAGATCTGAAAAGACAAACCGGCTAGATTGTGCCTTGTATACAGTACAAGAGCACTTTAAGGTTCCTAGTTCCTAGAGCGGCTTTAAGGAGGGTTGGCTCTAAACGTAAGCCTCTTACTACTGAAGGTGCAGCTGTGTAAAGAGCAGGCCACCAGGGTGAGTGTTATTCATGGCAACGGCACTTTTATAGGTGAGATCACGTGACAGGGTCATGATCAAATAGCCTGGATATAGCATGTAGCCATACATGTTACCCAGCCAGAAGTAGGGACTCTGTAGATATGGTTACGCTGCACCCAAGTAGGTGAGCACTGTTTCAGAGGCCTACACCGCAGGTGATGTTCGACAACTCAGTATGAAACTTTCCCCCAAAAAATACAACTGTAATTGTTATGAAGTCCTGTTCATGGGGATAGGGGGGGAGGCGACATTCTAAAGGAAGAACCAAAACCTGCTTTTTCCAACAGATTTTCTCTCTTTAATTGAATTCAAAGTCATATTTTAGAACTCTCTACACGTGTTTCACCCTATTCAATTCATAGGGATCTTCAGGAGAGTATCTAGCAAAATAAACAAGAACACGCTCATGTTGTGTGTGCGTGATGACGTCGCCAAATGTGTTTTGAATTGTTATTGGTTCCATTATGCACCACATCACAAACTTTTCTTGTTTATTTTGATAGATACTCTCCTGAATATCCCTATGAGTTGAATAGTGTGAAACACTGTAGAGAATTCTGATATATAACTTTGAATTCAATTAAAGACTATATGCAAATCATCTAACTGGAATCAAGATTTATTTTATTTTTCTCTCACCTATTTCAACACTTTAACTACTTGCTGAGTTGGCACAACAGGGGGAAGGTACATTTTCTTGGATCGTTAAATTCTTTATCTCAAGCAATCAAGATAATAGTATAACGCCATTGGAGACAACTCAGTTTCATTTAATTTTCCAAATACTAAGATTGGATTCGCCCAATTAAATAAGTCCTAATCCTGATTGTTTTTTTCTGTATAAAACATTATCACATGGAACGGTCTAGTCATGGGCATCCACATTTTTTAGTTGAAGAACAGCCATTATGATTGGCCTGGGACCCGGGAAATGTTCTTAATGTCTGCCATTGTGGTCCACAAACGTTTGTGGGGTCCTTCAGACCCTGTATTGCAAAATATTTGAAAATGGACATATTGAAGAACTCTGGGGCTCCCCCCAACCTAGGCAGTGGGAGGGGGCCCTCAGACGAGTGGAATTTGGCAAAAGAACATAAGAAATGCATTTTGTACCAGGACAACAGTTAGGATTGGCAGTCTGCAGACCGAACCGTGCAAGGAAGATCCGGGTTTCAGAGTCAGCTCAATCCCAGCTCAAACCCATGCAGCAGGTCTGTGGCGCCAGTGGTAGCCCATGGGCACACCGTGGCCATTGAGGGATCAGCCATGACCCGTGCAAAGAGGCTGCTGTGCATTGATGACTGGATTTGTGGGGCTTGTGGTCACCGAAGGTCTGACAGGGCTACTGGGAGTGCCGTGGTCAGGGCCAAAGGCCTTGACTCAGGAAAAGTGCTCACTGGGAGCACATTGGGTAGCTTTGTGTTGCCACAGGGCAGAACCCAAAGCCATGCCCTGGGCAATCTGACCACTGGGCATGGCCACATGAGGAGGCTTGTGGTGCCTGTGGCATACCTACGGGCAATATCCTGGGCCAGATGGACTGCAAGCACGACCGCAGGCCACGCCTCATGGGCCCATTGTTTCTCCTAGAGCCCAGGGGATGCAATGGATGAGTTGGTGTTACTCAGGTTAAGATCGGAGCAGGTGTCAAGTCCTAAAAATAAATAGTGGGGGGACTCATGAACATACCAATTGAATGTGGTGTCACCAGAAATAAGCATATCAAGGTACCTTCTGAAAAAAGTGGGGGACTTCTGAAAAAAGTGGGAGGACTCCGTCCACCTGTATGTACCATCGACCTGAGGCCCGGACCAGAGGCCATGCAGGGGAAGTGAGTACTGTAAGCATGAGAGTGCATGTTATTAACAACCCGAAACATTCAGTAAAACACAACTTTGGCTAAAGGAATGGTATGGATGAAGAGCAAAACAACACAACCCCACTAATACGGCAGTTATGCTTCCAAACGTTACTCTAACTCATGCTATTCCATGCACAGCTCAGGATGTCACATGCAACATGCCATTAACAATGACATGCACCTCCTCACGGTGTATAAAGCACAGGAGGAACCAGAAGACTTAAGGAAAAACTGTAGTAGCTCATCCAGAATGGTTAAGGTACATTTTAATGTGATTTGTTTGCCAGCACAATACAATGCACATATGAACCGTAAAATGTATTTTCAAGACCGGTGACGTAAAGAGAAGTGCATAACAACGGTCGAGTTAGTTATTTATTAATGAATTAATCTTTCCTAACTTGTAAAGACTTATGGTTGCTTTAGGATGGCGTTGGTTGAGATACGGTTGATTTTGGGACACTAATCACTGAATTGTGGGTTGTGTTATTTTTTGCTCTAAAACCATAAATAAAGTCCCTTTAACAATGTTTTTCACAGAATATGAATATATCATTGTCGAAAAATCTTTTTAAAAAGGAGTTAATGTTATTACCTATAAAAGTGTAAAGTCTACAAATGCTGTGAATGCCAATGTTCAGATTATTGTAAACACTACAGAAATTAATGTGCATACTATTAAAATGAATGTTGTCAAGTAGTGATGAGTTAATTTAATTTGTAACATGAAAGGTAAAGTTTATATTTACGGAAAAATCAATGTAAAAACACATTTTTTTTTAAATTACATGAAAATGTCATGAAACTGCACATTTTGAATGAGTGTATAGGTGTGGCCAGATCGATTGATTGCCAAATTCATGAACAAGGTCCAAACATACAGAGAAAACGTTTTCACGTTTTCACATATTACTATGCAAAGTGACAGGTGACCTTTACAGTAGTGGGGTTGACCTTAGCTGCCACCGACAGCACAGCATTCTCTATGGGAATGCCTGTGTTCAAGGGTTTGTAGTTAAAAGGAAGGAGACCTAAGACCTGCACCTGTGATAGCTCTGCTCAAGGTCCATTACTCTAAACACTCTGAACAGTCCTCGTGTCAATATCAGAAATCCTGATCTACGGTCTGTTTTGGCTGGATTCACATGCACCCAACCTTTCACAAACATTGCCCCACCCTGTGTGAATCCCCAGTTTGTTGTATCCAGCCCTACAGATAAGGGGTGTATCGGCCACTTTTACTCCCTAAAAAAAGGCAAATACTTCAAAAAAATTAAATAGGGAGTAAAAATGCTCCCAACAAAAAAAACAGGAAACAGACAAGTAGAACCTTGCGCCCCTGCTTTCACGCACAGAGCTCCATGGATATGTTTGGAGCAGCAGTGCACGTAGTGCCACAGGAAGGAACTGCTATTAGTACTGCCTGATCAGAAGAAGTCAACTTGTATCTGTTAATGTACATGAATAACTAGGTGCAAAGAAATAACTATTACAAAAACATTTCCGTTTTCCAGTTAAAACATGTTTTTACCCACTTATAAAAATACTACTGCTGGAAATTGGACTTATATTTTTACTCCCTAAAATATAATGTAATCCCAACTTTAAAAAATAGGGAGTAAAATACTGCCACCTACAAATCTTATCTGAAGCACTGGATGTATCTGTCCCCTTTTTCCTCCACTGCTTTACAGTTTACATTTGGATACCCCAGCAGGGGAACAATATGCCAACTGCAAGGCAAGCCTCAGGGCTTTGAAACTGCGACAGTTGTGATTTGGTACATTATAAAAGATTTCTGACATAGCATAACATATGGAGCCTTAACCAGAGTGGCCGCAGATCAGCTCTGCATAGCATAGCACAGTAGCCCTGCCTGTCAGAACTGGAAAGCAAGTGTTTCTCTGCTAATGCATTTTTGCAGGTGAGGCATCTGGTGCTGGTTTCTGGCAATACATTGAGAGTGCACTTATTGAAGCGGGCCAGACACCTGCGCAATCTCGCCTCATTACCTGCAGAGCCCATGCCCAGTCCCACCTTGGCTGCCCTGGAATGTGTTAAAGATCGCCCGACGCCCTGCTGGAGGGCGGCAGCGTCCATAGAGGTGGCTCCAGCGAGTCAGGCCCAGGCAACACGGGTGAGGAATTCTGGGAGTAGGGCTGGAAGGCGGAGCTCTGACTTGCCACTCATGACTGTCAAGTCTGTGTTCTCTTTTCTCAGGAAATGCAATGGGGGGGGGGCTAAAGGTTGAGCTTGGGAAGAGAGTGGGGGATGCCCTATGAAGGTGAAAAAACCATTAACCTTTTTTAGGGCGACCTACCAATATATATGCCTGGTATTCTCATGGCGCTAGGGGTGATGATGAAGAAAACCAGCCAATGCAACTTGATAGGCGTTCCAATTTCTGGAACCAAAACATTCTACATATGTGTAGAGTTTTCTAAATCCTGAACCTAGCTGGGAGGCAACGGAGCGCTGTAAAGTAGAATTGGCAAGGTTACAATATGCCCGAACACTGGGGCAGTTGCCAGGGTGGAAGTGAGAGGACAACTGGACCCAGCCATCACCAACTGATGATATTGACTCTTCACTCCCTGGCTGAAGGTCATGGGGTGTGGGTGGTGCTCCTGCCATCCCGATGTGTGGCGGTACATTGCCCAGTCTAGCGGTGCTAGAGTGAGAACGCTTGCTGTTGTGTTTTCTCCTCCTTACACTTCATGGTTTACAGCCTGGCAACGTCATGGCTTCTCTTGTTGTGGGGGTGGACAGTTTTTCAGCCAGGCAGACGGGTGCCTTGGTTCGTCTTGCCCTGTAGGTGATGCGGGCTGTAATCATGTTGATGCGGGCCTGGCGAAGCTGCCATTGCAGCTCCTTCAGGGTGGGCACCTTGTGGCGGAATTTTTACCAGCCTATGAAGGGATGAAATGTGAAATGCTGGATGGGTTTCAGGTGGACTAGAGTAGGTGCTACTGCGAGGGGGACAACGGCAAAGAGGGTGTTGCCACCACCCAGGTGGGAGACATTGGGGCCTGCATGATGGTTCTGAAGTCCACGTCTGGGACCAAGGCTTTGGTCCCAGACGCAAAGCCCTCATCAGAGAAGAGCAGACTGTTAGAGGCATCTAGTGTTTTCTTGAAGGAAAGTTTGATAACAGTGGGGAACCCAAGCAATTTGGAGCCTCACCTAGTCTGGACATACGGAAATATATACGTTGAGGCCTTCAGGCACCAACAGCTTTGGTATGTGGGTACTCACCTATTTCAGGCAGGAGGAAATGCATGCAGGGGTGTCTTGCCTATTTCAGGGACTGGGACACCTCTACACTGGAGCCTTACCTATTTCAGACACTCCTTGGTGGGGGCCTTACCCACTTCATGTTCCAATAACAGACCCCTGGGAAACTCCCATAGTTCAGACACCAGCACGGTGACACATGTGGGCCTCATCTAGTGTCTCATGGTACCAGGGAATTTCTACATTTGAGCCTACCCTACGTTATCTTTGGTGATTCTGGCAAACTTTGAATCATTTCAAATTTGAGTGATTCAGAGTTTTTGCGAATAAGCTGGCCCAGAATTAATAACGAAATCTGCGTCCACTATGTGATGTGTTTGCCTATCCGTTTTTATTAAAGAGTAAACTACCTTTTACTCTTTAATGATCCTTCCTACAATTCAAACCACAACCCGCTACACCAAATCGTATTTCTCTTTCTCTCAAAATAAACATCAAGCTTATAAAAGCATTTGATAAAAGTGCCAGCTTGCGAAGAGGCTGTAGATGAAAAAGACTTGGGGCCTGATTCATGGAATCATTTGCGCAGAAAATGGGGAATTTGCACGCCAAACTGTGAAATTTGTCAATTCATGAAATCAACTGCGCAGCACTTTTTTGTACCTTGCAGTGACTTGGCGCAGGCTCGTTATGTCTCTGTGAACGGCCGAGTGCCTTGAGCGAGATATCATGCAGAGCATGGGAGTGGCTTGCGCAGAGGGCACGGAACGGAGTGGAACTCATAAAATGAGGAAGAACAAGGGAACATGTGGGTGTTACGAGGGATGGACCGCAGGCAGTCCATCTCAACGCCCACTATTGTGGAACGATATGCATTAATGGATTCGACCTCACAACGACTCGGCAGGGAAACAGCCACGCAAAGCCCTCATCTGATCCGCCACCCGAAGACCGGCGAACAGAAACTTGCGAATGGGAATCACCGCGCAGAGGCACGATCACTTGTCGCATTTAGGGGTGCGTGTACGAGCTGGGGTTCCAAACTAACCTAGGGGTGCGCGTATGCGGTGTAATCGGGTGCAGGAACAGTTTACGGGGGTCTGCATGCAGATTTTAGGAATTTAACTTCAGTTACAATTAATCGTAGACATGTTGTTGGGGTGCCAGTAACAGTTAAGAGGGACCCGGCGCAGGGTACCTGACATGCATGCCTGCTTGCGGGGCACCCAACACACTGTTTTGAGATGCATGTGTATGTACCAAGGGAGCACACAAAGGTAGCTATTTCTGGCTGTTTTTGCTTTGTGTTGGTCGTGTCAGGGGTGTTCCGGCCGCGACATGTGTATACAGTTACTTTGCACGAACAGTCCATGAATACACTGAGCATGCAGGAAAACTTCTGCTCGCAGGCTTAAAGTGTACCAGAGATGCAGTTGCAGGTACAACAAGCATTGCCAAAATCAACAGGTTTGGCAGTCATATGTCAAGGGCAGCCTCAGATGCACCAATAAACTTAATGTTGTGACTTAAGGAAAGTTAAAGTTCACACCATCACAACTAATAAAAACCATTCCATTGCATAACACAAAACCAAGCACACACTTCAAACAAAAGGCAAATCAAAACCTACTCTGTCAAGCCTTTGCATCTGGGACGCTTTCCATCGCATGGACATATTAGAGGCAAACACAATTGAGGCACGCACAGAATGTTCACCTTTCGGGTGTTTTTGTATTCAAACACGCTTTTGTTCCACAAGGTGTCGCTAAACAGCATGTATCAGCCAAAACCTAAGAAAATATATATGGGGTCATATCACTTAAAGATTTGCACTGATACAAACGATTTGCACTGTTTGTGTGATGAGAGTGCTAAGAAATGGCACAATGAAGTTTTGACTCCAAACTGATCCCTGCACCATATCATGTCACTTAGGTGTGGTATTCCCACTGTTCTCTTAATCCTCGGTGTATAACGAGAACAGCAAGATTAGAATCCCCAGAATGCCAAAATAAGTCATGGCTCGGTGATCATCTCTCACGTACATGGGGCATGTTGACGTGTATACGATTTGCAACAAAGCAGAAAACAAATGAAGCCAGCCCGATTGTTCACTATGTTTACAGAATGGAGCAAATCAGCTATGGGAACTATGTCTGATGCAAAATATGTTTGCTCTATTTAATTCAAAATCCGCAAAAATCGAACAACGTTTTTTACAGTTTATACACAAAGGAAATTCTTGGACCAGATTTGTATGTTTAAAACGCTATTTGTCAAACACAATGGTTTAGAAACAACACGTATTGCATAGTTTTTTGCAATGGTTTCACATTTGTATGTCTGCAACTGCTCAAAAACGTGTAGGCAGTACGGGTAGACTCAACTCCTGTAAGCCCTAGTGCCTAATTGGTTCTCCGCCATTTTGACTTAAGGCCCCATATGCCCATCACTACCACCCGGCCATTACTCCTCCACTGAAAGTCTTCCTGCTTCAACTCTACTAGCAACTTCCGGTTGCGCAGGAAGGTGCTCGTGGCAACAGCGGGGCCGTGTTGTGCCCGATTCTTCTGCTGGCATTTCCTGTACTGGACACGCCTCACCTGTGTGATGGCGCCGCAGTCCTCTAACCGTGGGGTGGGACAAAAGGACATGCAGGATTTGTTACCCATCTCCATGGTATTGCCCCCAAATCATGGTGCTTACGTAATCTCAACCCCTGCTTCAATAAGCGCAGCCTACACCCATTTTGTTTCCGACGGTGGCTCAGGTGGGCCAAAGGGGCACCTCAAGTCTTTTTTTCAAAAGGGCACATCTGTGCATTTTGAAACCTGTTTTCAGCTCATTTAGATAAAAAGCCACGCGCTCTAGGGGCAGCTGTGACGGGAAGACCATGGGCTATTAGAATACTTCCAGGTCTGTCACAGCACTACAGTAGCCACAGGGTACACGCAAGCTATATTTCTCTGAAGCAGAATATATGTGCCATCAGAAATTTGTGACACCTATAGAAACATTGAAATCGCAGCTAAATGTGTTTGCAGTAGTAAAAACAACTGCACCCAAGTACTGTAACTGCACTAAAAAAAAACTCACCATAAAACCTGTGCATGAGAAATATTAGCAGTGTTACACACAATGGGCATTCCACCAGAGAACCAAACGCTATCCGGACCTGTGAATATCATATGCCACGTGGCAGCACTACTATGCCAGGATGCCACCAATTCCTATCTGGTGGCTGTTAATTATTCTGGGAGGAAAACAATAATATTAAGGCGGGGATTCATATATCAAATTGCTGGCAGTAAACTCACAGTGTTGCTTAATATGCCACGCCTGGTGTCATCAGAGTGCTGCCCAGGGCACTCTTCATTATGCCTGGTTGATGCTCAATATGCCTAGGTGATGCTCAGCCTTCCAGGGGACTGCTGCTCAATAGGCCATGATGGTCCTAAAAATTACACTGCTTCTTCTCAATGCCCCCCGCGTGCCGCTCAGCATGTCAGGACCGATGCTTAGTAAGTGTGCGGTGGGAGTGAGGAATCTGTCTATAGTGCCATTTTAAGGATGATGCTGTCTCATAGCGCTAGCCACCTTGTGCAGGAAGCAGAATGAGAAGCTAACATTAAAACTAGACTTTCTCAAAGCTTTCCACAATCTCATCCTATCAGGTTCTCTCCAGATCTCACAGGAAAAATATTCCAAGATAAGGGCGCCAGCACTTCAAAAATCATTTTCCCATGTAAGGTTTTAGGAATTAAAGGAAAGGTCAGTGAATATACTTTAGTGATGGATGAAGCTCCTGGAGGGAGACCTGACTGAACTTGGAATAGGCTTTTAATTGTTTATCTACTTGACCACAGAAAGCCGATGCAGTCGCCGCGCGGCTCCTTTCACAGCGGAACACTTTTTGTTGGCTACCAATAAAGCTAATGAGCGTATTTCGGATGCATTGCAACCTTTCAACCTGCACCTTAGAAATCTAATTTTTTGAACTATTGATCTGTAATTGGTGATATTTACAGCTAACAACCTTCACTTATCCCTCAGGATCCATCAAAGAACCTGCATGTATCTACTGAGGTGAAGGATAATATTGCTGCTGGTGGCTGCACATGAGATGTCATCAGCATATCACTGTACAGCCATCCTCCAACATTCTCAATTGGGCTTTTAACTGGATCAAAAGGGAAAGGGCTCCAACAGCACGGCCTGGTTAGGCTTTTGCTTGGTGCTGGCAAGTGGCTTGGGGCTACTAAACACCAGCGGTATCCAAGTAACATGATCACCTGACTTACGTCGGGCAAGCACGTGACGGCGTAGCTCTAACAAAATCATTATGGGAAATTATTTTATTATATCAGGATACTTGACTTCCCGGACATACTTAAAGTCGTTGTAAATGAGTCCATCTCTAGTTGCAGGTTAATAGAAATGAATCCACACGGCATCGACCCTCGTGATCACGTGTTCCTGTGTTCCTGTTCCTGCTCCGCAGCGATATGAAAATATTGAAAGGTTAGGAAAGATTTGGGGCAAGCTAAGACTTTCACCAGTGTGATTTTCATTGCTCATGGGATCCTTTTTAAATCTAGTCATATGTATGTTTTTTCAGATCTGTCACACAACAGAAGCAGTCTCTGTGACTATCTTTCACGGTTGCAATTAAGTGGACTACATAATCCGTAAATCAAGAATGCGGCATGCCTCCTCGTCTAAAAGTGTTATTAGTCATATCTTTTTCCATCTATATCTGTATACACAGATTTACACATAGACAACATCTGCTATTCCTTTCAGAACAAAGAGTCATCTAGTGATAACACTTTCCCAGTTGAGGTGAAAAGGAGATGAATAAAAACCTTTCCAATTAATGTTAGTGAAAGGAGATCATTAACATGATATGTGTACAGGTGTTCAGCTTAAGGAACATATCATTTAGATATTTTTGTCTTACAAGACAAGCTTGTAGCGCGAGCATCAGAATTTTCAGGTGGGATTGAGCCCAAGACTAAAAGTGCTTCATTTACAACAAGAACATTATTTTTTGTGTGAATCGTAATGACACATTAAAGGTCCGGATTTGAAAAAGGCACAGGTTATATGCCGAAACACGTGTCATCCAAGAGGGGCTGAAAATTCAAAATGAAAAACTTTATCAAATACAACAGAACTTTTGGATTTGTCCTTCATAGCAAAAGGAAATACATCAGTAATTTATCTTGGCGCAAATAAGTCCAGGCACAGTTGCAACTTTTCCTACTGTTTGAATATAATATTTTCTCTGTATAAACCGACCAAGACTGGGAACTATTTTATCAGTGAATGAATCAATTTGCTGAGTTTTTCTTTTCATGTTCAAAGGCAGAAAGTTCAAGTATAACAAAAGCCTTATTG
Source organism: Ambystoma mexicanum (assembly GCF_040938575.1). NCBI lineage: Eukaryota > Metazoa > Chordata > Amphibia > Caudata > Ambystomatidae > Ambystoma > Ambystoma mexicanum. The sequence goes on from NC_090923.1 coordinate 941,765,743, forward strand.
GCGAAACCATTTTGTATCTAATTTCACTGAGTAATAATTGAAAGCAATATATGGAAACTTTAATTGTTGTGTATTGAATAATTTCTGAAGAGGCTAACCCCTCGATTAGAGTGACCAGGGTTTAACCTCAGTGTTGTCTGAGGTTATAGTATGAAAGTGGCTTAGGGCCGGCACATGAGACCGTCAAGATTCCTGCCTTTATTTCACTGCTCATTTTATTTGAGAAAATCGGCAATGTTATGCTGATAAGGATTTGTTATTTATATAGCGCTTTTTCAGAAGCGCGTCTTCTCCAAATCTTTATATTAAAGAAATGTAGAAGAAGGAATGAGAACTTCCTCAGGCACAACTAGATGTTGGCCATTATTTAATGGCAACCAATCGTTGTTTCACTTTGACCCGCCCAGTTTATCATCATGACAGAAATGGCCTCAAAGATTGCTTTGGGGCAGTGACTCACAGATGACACAATCCACAGTAAGATGTTCTTTTGCCATGCCCGCTTCCTTCCACTGGCATGTCTCGTCATAGCATGAATATCCGTGGGACACCAAAGGTCGCCATGGCGCTGCTCCAGGGTGAGTGGGATAGCTGACGGTGGATCAACACATCTTCTAAGTGGACTGGAGAAATACTCTAGAGGACTTTCACTCCTGTTCTAAGGAACCCACATATTGTCTGTTAAGGCTCTGACTACCTTGTCAGAGTAAGAATGGATCTGGTCTATTTTCTTGGGGGGCAGTCTGTCGAGAGACTTGAGCAGGGACACGCAGGATCAGGAAATTGGATGATGAACACAGTAACTTGCATGAAAAGGTCACGCTGAGGGAGGAGTTTCTCCACTAGTGCGGGCCAGCGTATGGAATCCTAACATGATGGAAAGATCATACTCTGTAAGCTCAGAGAAAGGTGCTAGGTTCAACTGGACTGGTTCATCCATACAGAACATTAAGCACCATCACACACAACTTGAATTCCCAGGAGAAAAAAAAAGGTGATTTGACTCATGATAGCAAATGGTGTAATTTGTTTTGGTGGGTTATACACCAATAGGGTAGAGCAACTGAAGGGCCCTGCGAGCAAAAGGCATACACGAAACAAGTCAGCTCCATGCACCCATTAAGTCGTCTATATCTCCTTTAGGTGGGGGGTGGTCTAAGGAATAAAAACAACCTTGACCCTGCCTCCACGACCAAGGGGCCCAGCTATTCATTTTGTACAAGTGCGTGTTTAGGGGAGATTCTCAATGTTCCTGGGCTGATGCTCAAAGTGCCAGAAAGGCTGCGCAATATGCCAGGGGTGATTCTCAATCTGCCAAGATGCTCCCAGTTACATCTGAGAGTAGGTCTGTTACTGTGTCCATCCCGGGTGTCCGGATGGCCTGGAGCCAAGTAGTTGGTGTCTGATGATGCTGCCACTGGATGCCATGATGGGTCAGTGAGGGTCAGTGAGACTGTGAAGCCACACCCAGCTCTGCTGCCACATTCCCTGTTTCATTGCCGTACGGCATCAAGAGGTCTTGACCATTGTGCCAATACAGGCTCATGTGCAGTCCAGAAGAAGGTACAGGGGTGGTTAAGAGTAGAAAAGAGTGTAATAGGATTAAAAAAGGAGCCAACAAGGGCTTTTAAACTGTCATGCATGCCTAAGCAGCAGAACGCGCCTCCCTGCGCGGAGTGGCAGGCATAGGCTTCCATGGGATATAGGGTGGTTGCCCATGCGACTCCTAAGGACCCCCACATTCCTTACTGTTTCCTGCTGCAGAGGGTAGTGTGCAAAAGCGGATGTACCATTACTTCACCTTTACCACCCTATGCCCAGCTCTCTTTCCCTCGTCTGCTTTCAACTCGAACCAGCAGTTTCCCCTCTCACCATCTGTCTCTCATCACCTTTCCTTAATGCTTTGCTTTTCTCTCCTCCACAATTCGTTTCCCCTTTCCCCTCTCCTGGACTCGTATTCTCTTTCCATCACTTACTTGGCCATTCCTCTCTCAACTTTTTTTCACTTGCACTCTGTCTCTTTTGCCACCTCTCTCTTTCGTTCATGCTCTCCCCTCTTATCCTCTCCCCCTCACCTTCCACTTTCCCTCTTTTTGCCTCACACTTGTTTCACTCCCTTTCCTGTCCCCCTTGCATCGTCCCTTTCACTCACTCTCCCCTCCCTTTTGCCGTATTGGCCCTCACCCACATTCTGCTTCTCTTCGCTCCTATCCCCCCATCCCCCCACCCCCCTGAGAGACGGTCGCCCATCGGTGACACTTGTCCCCAATCAGGCAGTACAAACACTGCAACTATAACACATGCGCTTTGATATTCCACGTGCGACTCTGATGTCTAGAGCAAATAGGAGAATAACAAGAGACTGCAAAGAAGCTGCTATGGGAACCAGGGAGACCCCCCCCCCCCAGCCTTCAGCAATGGGTTGTGGGGTGCATGTGAAACAGCAATGTCAGGCGAGGCCTCGAAACGAGCGCTTAACTCAAACCTCAAACTGGCTAAACGAGCAAAGGCCCAAAGGCTCGGTATTATCCACCAACCCACTCCCCCTCATGTGACAAGATACACATGTGAATCAGTGCTAAATTTGTGGGGGTGATTGCCAAGGATCAGCCCAGCCACTTATTTCTGAGCCCCTCCACTTATGGTCTCAGACTCAGATTGATTATGAAGTAATGACAGCCAGAGCATCCATCAGCCTCAAAGAGCTGTAGTTTAACCCAAATGTGTCCACGCTGTGGGGCAGGCAGCATGCACAGTGTCACAAGCGTGCTAGAAAATATCTGGGCCCTGGCACTTATTTTCTTACAAATTAAGCACTGCATGTGATACTGTCTTTCCTTACAAGAAGGAAGAAATGAGAAGCAGAAGTAAAAATCTAACCAAGCCCACGAGGACCCTAGACTCTCTGAAAGCAGAGGATTAATGAAGACCGCAACTTGAACGATGCATGGGTGGCGCGTGCGGTCGCTTGGCCTAGTGCCTGGCTGGGCCATCTCCAGCCATGAATGCATAGAGGATACATGCTTATACAGTCCTTCATTTGAAGAAATAAAACAAAGGGCCAGGACCCAAATACTTTCTGCCCCCCCTACCCACTGCTTCTCCCCACAGTGTCAATATATTCAGGGTTGCAGCTCCCACCAGCCCATTGCAAGTCATTGATTCACTGCCTGTGCCAGGTGTGCAGTTTAGAAATACCAATCTACATGCTATATAAGAAACACAACATGCCAGCTGTGGCCAGTGCACACCGCTGTTGCTTGTTGTGTGGCTAGAGCTAAATACAATTGTAAAAAGCACTCCACCATGATCAAACTGAATCTCAGATAATAAGTGTCGGTACTCAGAAATAAGTGCCCGGCTGAGCCCCGGCAAACAACCCCACCAACTAAGCACTGTGCATATATCCAAAGGTGCCATTGGCAGAAGACAACCCCAGTGCTTGCCTGTCCGTTGGTAGTGTGAAGTTGAGCTAAACCAAAACTGTTTCTGCTGGTAACAAGCAGAGGTGTTGCTAGGGGGCTCAGGGGGCTATAGCCCTGGGTCTTTTGGTTATAGCCCCGGATATAAGCTCAGGGCCTGCAAGTAAAAGACTAGCTAGCCCCGACAGTCCCGACAGTCCCGAGATTAGCATAGCCCCAGATCTTTTACAAACATAGCAACACCCCTGGTAACAAGTGCTAAATGTGAATGGGATATACAGATCTGGGCGTTGGCCTTAGCACAGGAGCGGGCTTCTCATACACTGGTGCTTTTGGATCCCACTTAGGAGTTTGTTGAACTGAGAGTACTGCCAACACTTAGCTTTTGTGTCCCAATCTGACTTAATTATTCAAGTTGTATTAGATTTGGGAGGGGGTATAATTCAGGACGGTAATGCCGCCCGCTATGTGCGTGCACGGCGGGCGGCATGGCCATGAATCTCCATGGATTCAGGCTGCTTTGGTAGGTGCAAAAATCAAGGAGCTTCCATAGGGATTCAAGCACCCCCTCCCACATGAAAATTCAGCGAGCGCTGAGATGCCGGTGGCGGGAGAAGATTTTACGCTATGCGTAAATGCGTGAAAACAGCACAGTCTTAAATCACTGGAGTGGAGCTGGTCTCCACCAGATAGTTGTGATTTGCCCCCTCCTCTGCCCGCCTAAAAAAGATCCTAAAAGGCTTTAGGAGCATCAAGCTAAAAAAAGAAAAAGCCCAGGTGACACAACTTAGGGGCACTGCTTATTTTCTGGAACATACAGCCTCCTTCTATGACAAAAGTAAATCACATGCAGGCAAGCACCCAGTGCTTCGTTGTCCCCTGATGCAATTTTAAACGTCCACGGGGTGGAGGGGGACAAGGGAAGAGTACAATGAGGCAAACTTGCTTTTACTCTTGCATTTTCCTCTCGGGGCCTCATTACGAGAGAGGCGGTAAGGGGTTAAAGGCGCCGGTAAAGGTGCCGGCGCCGTTAACCCCTTACAGCCCCATTACGAGGTCCCCTCGCGGGACCCGCTCAGGACATCTGGTTTTACCAGACGTCCTTAGCGGGTCCCGCGGGGGGGCCAGCATGCTAACAACGGGCCTGTCATTAACGGGCCCGTTGTTAGCAAACAACGGTATTTGCCCTGAATGGGCAAATACCAGTCCTCCCATTCAGGAAACCGGGACCCGGACCCGAGCTTGGCTGCCTCCAAACTCGTAATGAGGCCCTCGGTCTTTTAGACAAGTAAACACTGCCAGCAAATTCTGCTCTGCAGGCGGCATTTGTCATTACAGTCCTATGCAATCCACCTGATTAAAGCTGTTGCAAAACCCAGGCAGATTCCATAGGAAACCATTTGTTTTACACCTGCATGAAAATCCCCTGCAAGCTTAAAATGAAGCACTGACCCACAACAGGGGGATCAGCACGGCCGATATCTCATCTCAGCACACTTCCCCCCCTTCCGACTTGTGTCAGCATGAAAGAAAATGGGCTGGAGTGTCAAATGGAAGCGTCAAAGCAATACGACTTGCTTTCATGCCTTCATTTAATGCACTGCACTTTTCCAAATGAGGGTGATCCTTTTGGCAGTACAGTGCAGGCTATTTTCACCTGTTTTCATAAATTGTGCAATAGCTAGGTTCCATGTGATAATATCCCCGCAGAAATGTTGTCATACAAGAATGGCGCTGTTTTTGTGTGGTGATATTGATTGATTGATTGATTGATTGATTGATTGATTGATTGATTGATTTATAGAGCGCTTTACACCAAGGCGCTGTACAGTGGAACAACATAATACATAACAACATCAACAATGTAACAGATGAAGCAAAATTACATCATGAATCATTCAATAAAACAGTGAAAAGAGCAATTAACTGAAGGGGAGGGGCAATAGGCGAGTGGGATTAGGTGGGTGGGGGAGGGGTGGTGGAGAGTTGGAAGAGGGAATTGAAGGGAGAGAGAGGAGGGTAGGAGAGGGGAGAGAGAATGAGGGGAAGCAGAAAAGATAGAGGGGGAGGTTTCAAGGAGGAGAATGGAGAAGGAGGGATTTAAGGGAAGTGCAGAAAGAGGGGAAGGTTGTGGTGGAGCGGATTGTGAGAGGGTGTGAGTTCCAGTGTAGGGGTGCAAGGAGTTGGAAGGAGCAGAAATGGGAGGAAGCACAGGGGGGTGGAGGTACAGTGAGAAGGAAGTGGTCAGCGGAAGGAAGGGAACGGGAGGGGGAGTAGAAGGAGAGAAGGGAGGAGAGATAAGGAGGAGCAAGACCATGGAGGGATTTGAAGACAAGGCAGAGAAAGTAAAATTTTAGCTGAGAGTGAAATGGTAGCCAGCCAAGGTAAGAGAGTGAAGTAGAGATGGAGTCACGGGAGGTGAGGAGACAAAGGGTACGAACAGCAGAGTGGTAGATGGATTTAAGGGGGGCAAGATGAGATGCTCCTAGTCCAAAGAGTAGAGAGGAGCAATAGAAGAGGTGAGAAAAGACGAGAGAGGAGATTAGGAGTTTGGTAGCGTGGAAAGTGAGGGAGGGATGGATTTTGCGAATATTTTAGAGGTGGTATCGGCAAGTGCGAGAGGTGAGTGAAATGTGCTCGGAGAAGGAGAAAGAGGAGTCAAAGAGAATGCCTAAGTTACGAGCTTGAGGAGAGATGGGGAGATTGGAGGGAGGAAAATTAATGAAAGGGGGAGGAGAGGAAGGGGGAAGAGAGTTGGAGCGAATATTACCATATGGAACCTGCGGGGGCCACCCCTGAACCCCCCACATTTTTTTAAAGGGAGACCACCGCAACCCTGCTACCATTTACCCCCTATATTGTCCCCATAAATTATGTTGCCTATGCCGTTTCCCGGCGAGTATATGTATGGCCACATTATTCATGGGGATAATATTGCCTGATACCAATAGCTATTGGTGTGAAGTTTGAACCTACACTATGTATGGAAGTCAAATAAAAATAAAATAAATGGCACAATGTAGCTATTCCGGCCCACAATGGTTCAAAATGATGATTAAAAATGCAGTAAACTGTAAACCTATTCAAAAAGCCACATTACACCCAACTTGCCTTATAAACTGCAAACCCATTACAAGAGTCCACACCCAATGCAAAGGCATTGAAAACAATGCACAGCTGACCTGTTTCAGAAATGCCTAAAAGTTCCCCAATACTAGAAGATTAATAGGGTTTAAACACTGAAACAACCTCTCTTGGGGTTGCACCACAAGTCTCCGGTCCCGTTAGACCACTTCCTACTTCACAAAGATTCTCCACGCCAGCACATCCCAGTAGTGTTAGATCCTGCCATATTGGATGATGATGTTGCCCGCGTCTAGTCCTGATAGATCTTGCCATACTTGATAATGGTGCCCTATGCCGCCTATGCCTGGCAGACCTCTCCGTTTTGGATTATAGTACCCATGCATCTTAGCCCTGGTAAATCTCAGCGTAGTAGAAACTGGTTGGCGGTACTACATGTCGCCACTTCCGCTAGTTCTCCCCATGTAGGATGAGGGCGTCCTAATGCTTTTAGTCCAGTTCAATCGTTCCATACGGCAATACTGCCGGATGGCACCTAGTCCAGTTAGCTTAGTGGACAATGTTGTGTTATGCCCCTTTGTCCCGTTAGATCTCTCCACACCCCAAAAATAATGCTTCTCATCCCCTAATATGCTCAATCTGCCCATACTGGAAAGAAGGACTCATTTGGGCCCTGGCTGAAGGAACAGTCTGCCTTACAGCTTCCGCCTGTGAAGGAAGGCCAGGATTTCCAAGAGGGAAGCAGGATCCCTCCCCTAAACATCTCCCAGATAACAAAGGGAGATACCGGACTAAGAGGACCCATCCAGCAGCTCCAGTACTGGTACCCAGCCAGCAACAGTGTGCCCTGCTAGATCCTGCCAGCAAGCTACCTAGATGGGAACTGCCATAGAGTCTCTGAAAAAGGACAAGGCTGTTGCCTGCTAACACTTTCCTCAGCTTTGGCCAGTCTGCCTTAAAGGATGACACGTACCCAGTAAAGAAGCTAGGAGGAGTGCCACAACAAGCACCAACCAGCGTTCATCATTTAAGGACATTTTCGAGGCAGTTGAGCCCTCAAACCGCAACCGGCTGCACCACTGACTGTTGTCACGCTGCAGTCACTAAGCCATCCGAGACGCTTCGACCAGTGTTCCAGATCTGCCAACTAGCACAGAGATAACGATTCTTCACCCGAGCCGCCGGGTAGGCCAGCCTGCAGCCGTCCGTCCAGCCTCGCTTGCCAAACTACCTGCCGCTTTATACTCGCAGCTGTCTCCCGTCTTGAACTCTGTCGCAGGAGTTGCAAAGCACCCTGAAAGCGACTTGACGCTGTTGAGCATCAGCATCATCTCAAGCACCTGGTACATTGTGGTTCTGTCTCCCTGGTGCTTTTCCAAAGGACCATAGTGACATTTACGACCCCTTGCTCCCTTGGTGCTGTAAACCAAATAACCTTGAACAGTTAAGACTGATTGCTTTATCGACTACCCTCAAGTCAGTATCCAGAGTGCATCCTCTTAATGACTGTCCTCTGTGTTCCTTTGCAGGGTGGGCTGTATTTTGTAGTGTGCTAGAACGGTGTGTTGTAATAATAATAATAAAGTCAAAATGATTAAACAGCCTTGACTAGGCAGTCCGGTTTATCGTTGGGTAATAATTATATTTTCGCTGTGTTGCAACTAACCAACGATTCACGACCTTGCGGAGATAAGTCCACGTTACCAAAATTGGACAAGGAGGTTTATAATTTACTTGCGTTTCCAATCTATTCAGATCCCTTCTGGTGTACTAGAGGTGTGAGGCTGATTGATGGTTTAGAAACTGATATTCATACCTGGACCACTGGTGCCCCGGAAGTTGATTCGTTACAGGATGTTTCCAGTCCTCTGATGCCCAGGATGTAGAGAAGGTATGGTGTTCTACAGTCAAATGCAAAATAGCTATTTGCTGGAGCCCATCGCCTGCTCTTGGTAAGTTCCGAGGAACCATGGGGTCTCCTCACAAGCAGCACTTGTACGGGATGGTCTGTCATATGCATGTTTCAAGCAACATAACTAACAATTCCTACATGCGATATTCTCAAATGTTAAGATTTATGCTTAAAATATATGCAGGTGGCCCAGGCACCTCTTGAAAAAAGATTTGATTAAAATGAACCAAACCTCCGTACCCACCCGATCTGAGCAAAGAAAGAAGGGTCCTAAGGAAAGGAAAGAGCCAGTCAGGAATACGGTGTTTGGCAGCTGTAGTTAAGCGATGGCGGTACAGGTCAGAGGCGATAAGGCCAATTGGACATGGACGCCATCCAGAAATACAAGGAACGCTACAAGACGGAGAGGCAAACATCCATCTTGTAAAACGCAAAATGGGACTTGCCCAGCAGAGCTCAGGGACAGTGTAAAGCCCACTGGCATGTCCTAAGAAGAGCTCTGGTGCCATCTGGCTGGTGGCAGGCATCCATCTACCGGATCACGAGGTGCCCAAAAGAATACCCGGAGTGTCTTGTTTTGAATTGCTTGTTGTGTTGTTGTGTTGCAAGCAATAAAGTCCACGGCAGTACATTTTATCCCATTCAAGCGTTATAGCACTGCATGTTTGATTAAGGTACACAAAGAATGACTTTGCGGGGCCTGCCAGCACTATGCAGCTCAAGAGCCCTAGTATAATTAAGGGGCATAAGGAGGGTCAGGCATGATAATCACTCCAGCCCACGTGCCTCCACTCCATCAGCTGAGATGCCATTATAAAATGGGAGATCTTCAGCAAAGACAGCTGGAGAAGGTGCTTGGAAGCTTGGACTGAGCATTGGACATGAAGTTCCATGGGTGGGAAGCAGCAGCAGGCCTCGCAGCTTGTAGGCTGCCATTGCTATTGTCCAAAAGAGCGAAGAGTGAAACTGAGTGATGGGTCGGACTTTTACCTGTGTGGGTGTGCGTTAGCCCTTTGGTGCTTGCCAGCTTGTGTTTGTGGTAGTTTCAAGTATTTAAAACATAGGAACCTTTTGAGAGACACACGTGGGTGACAGATAAAGATTTCCGGCTGTCATGTTAGCTACTGTTTTGACAGTAGCATTCCAACCTTGTATTACAAATTAACATCCTTGACTACTTCATGTAAAGGTTATTTATAAATATAACTGTTCGGGATTGCCTGACATACTGTGCAAATGTGTTCCTGCTAGTGAAAATCCACAGGCCCAGCAGGGATGCCATTTGCCTGCTTAGCAATGGGCAGCTTATGTAAATGTTAAGAAGGTTGAAATTATATCTTGAAGCGACACGTCAGAATTCTCTTCACAGCTGTGAAATCCGGTGTGCACAATTGACACGCATTGTTTTTTTTCTCTCACCCGGCAGTGGCTTTGCACATCATTTCACCGTCTTCTTGATGCAGTTGTGCATTTAGATTTCCCCTTTGCCATTTTAACTTCTACACAATCTGTGTAATTCGTGCTCCTTTTGGGCAGCCACTGGCCTCAGAAAACATGGGGCATAGAAGGGAAAGTGACCCACCTGTTGAAACTCTGTGTTTTGTTTTAAGCATGAGCCTGCTTTTAATATTATAACATTATTAATCATTTTTTAACCTTTCAATTTTCTAGGGGGGCTGTGGGGATCTTGGTTTTTGCAATGGTTTAAATGGTTTAAATAATGTATATCATGTGCATTCGGGCATGTAATGTGTGTGTATCTAAAGTGATTGCTTACCAAAATGAATGTGTGTGAGGATTGGAAAGAACCCCAGTGACAATGGAGAGGAGGACAAAGAGCACCAATGAAGGTTGCTGGCTATTTTGCTTATTACAGTACAATTTGGGAACATAAGAATGACCTCAGAATTTCATATCTAACAAATAGTCCTGTGAAAAAAAGGTTGTATAATTGAATCACTAAACACCTAATGTGCACTGGGTTTGGGGATTTTCACAAAGTTGCCCTAACAAAAACTTTTCAAAACATGAACCATATATACTAGTTTGGACAGCAAGTGATTTGCACGTGTGAGTGAATGACTATAAATCATGTACATGAATTTAGGCCTGCAGCCGCCCGTCTCAAAGAAACAAAATGTTCAAGTCATTGTTTATCTTTAATTTCAATAGTATAAATAAATATGGTGTGACTTATTGATTTGATATGATATGATATGGCATTTATAACGCGCCTATACACAGGTGTTTCAAGGCGTGTCGAGGCAAGGGAGGAGAACAAAGGGAGGGCACACAACAATCCTAATATGCCAGGTGTTATTCAGATTGCGCAAGTGCGTGGGAAGGGGGCAGGGACAGTGCAGTACATGGGAAGAGACAAAACAATAAGTAAAGTAATGGCCATCATGTGGCAAGTGCATGGGTAAGTGCAGACATCAGGTGTCAATGGCTGGTAGGGGGACTGTAGGTTTACAGAAACAGTCCCCAAGTGCAGGGGTTGCCAGGTGGACAGGGCAGGTGTGTGACGCTGGCGGGGAAGAGACCTGGGTCTGAGATCAGAGGGTGTCCAGGTAGCCCGTGCAGTTCCGGTAACACCCAGGAGGTCAGCAGAGGAGAGGAGGAGAAAAAGCAGAAGCAAAGAGAAAGGTTTTGAGGTGCTTCCGGAACCGGAGATGGTTCTCCTCAAGTTTAAGGGAGGCAGGGAGGCTATTCCAGAGGGAGGCTCCAGCCGAAGAAAGAGATCTACCACCAAATTGTTGCTTAGAGAAGCGACTGACTCTGAGGGAGCTGGAGGCGGATGAGCAAGAGCTCGAGAAGGAAGATATTTAGGAAGAGAGAGTTGAAGGTATTGAGGCCCCAGAAGGCCTTGTGGACAATGCAGAGGGTTTTGAACTTAATCCTCACAGCCACTGGGAGCCAGTGCAGAGATTTCAGTCCTGGAGAGGTACAATCCCTGGGCTTGAGGCCAAGGACAAGTCACACAGTCCTGTTCTGGATAAGTTGCAGAGGGCAGAGAGTAGAAGCAGGCAGATTTAGAAAGAGGCTGTTGCAATAGTCCAGCCTAGAGAGAACCCGAGCTCTGGAGACAGTGAGCTTCTGGGGGAAGGAGAGGAAAGGAAGAATACCTCTGAGGAGGTGCAGTTGGTAGTGTGACTTCTTAGAGACGTCAGAGATGTGAGGGGAGAAGGAGAGTGTGGAGTCGAAGATGACCCCAAGGTTTTTAGCGTTGCAGGTGGGAGCAGAAAGAGGGCCAAGAGAGGCCGGCCAGAGAGCTACAGGAAAGGAGGGAGCGGGTGTGCTGATGAGGAGAATCTCAGTCTTACTTGCATTAAGGCAGGGGTCATTGGCGGCACACCACTCCTGGATAGCAGACAGACAGTCAGAGATGAGGGAAGGAGAGGAGGAGGTTGGGGGTAGTCTAAAAATGAGCTGGGTGTCATCCGCATAGCACTGAAAGTTGGCACAGAGAGCAGCGATGTGGTGGGCAAGGAGTGCCAGGTATTGGTTGAACAGCCAGGGAGAGAGGTTAGACCCCTGGGGGACACCACAAGTAGAGAAAATGATAGCGGAGAGGAAGGACCCAAGATGGACCTAATTTGCCTAATTTAAAAAAGAACTAATGTGTATATACAATCAGTCAGGTCTTAAAAGCATTTCAAATGCGCACTACATACAGTAATGAAGCGGAGTGGGATAATGGACTGGGTGGGGTGACATGCCCTTCAAGGGAGAGATGAAAGAACTGGTCCACAGCAAGTCGGATATCTCAGAATACTGTATAAGGGTGCTCTGTGAGATCTGTGACATTAATGCTGGTGCATGCCTCCAGTTGTGTGGCATCTCTCCATACTGCACAATGGTGCTCCAAGCCTCTAGTCTTGAAAAATAAAAGGGCAGCGATGAAGAGAAGGTGCTGGAGATGGCGCCAGGACACCAAGGACCGCATCAGCAGGAAGAACATCAAGCCAGAGGATAGAGGAAATTAAAGCCAGTGGCAAAAAGGGCCCAGTGTCAGGAAGACCGCAGCCTAGGAGAAGAATAAAGGGGACGACAACAACATAGAGTCCCCTAGAAAGTACAGTAGCACATTCAGGGTAAAGGAAATGGACAGAAAAAAAGGGAGACACAAGGAGAGTTAAGTCTTGGAGGAAATCAGAGGAGGAGGAGGAGGGCCATGCAGCAGAGTGACCACTGGCCTCCAACAGATAGAAAGATGACACAGAATGTTACTAAGAGGGAGTCAACGAGAGGAGTGGGAACCAAGGCAATGCAATACAGAGACAGTCCACTGGCACGGGACACAAGCAGGAGTAGGTCCAGGGAAAAGGACTTCAAAAAGAGATCCGGGAACAGAGAACATGGTCTGGTGGGGCTTTCAGGCAAAGCCTTTTTACAATATCAAGTTTTTAGAAAGTGCTTCATGCTGGATTCCTTGTACACCTTAGTTCTGTAATAATGAAACTATTAACCACGCACTGGGGGGCATTACTGCTTCAGGTAATGCCCCGGGGCCTATAGCTATGGGACTGAGCAAAACGAGGGCCTTAATGTAGGCCCCAGGGGATTACCTGAAGTGTTAATGCCCCCCCAGCAAGGGGCTTATTGCTGTTAGTACTCTGACCCCTGAGACCAGGGTACTAATGGCATCTTTCTTTTTCAGTTGCGAAACGCTCCAGTGTTTCGCAATCGAATATAAAATAAAAAGATGCCCACCATGGAACTGGAAAGAAAGACCGTTCTGCCCTTCCATGGTGGCCATTTAAAAGGTTACAAAAAAGTAAACAAAGAAGATGGCTGCCATGGCAAGGGAAAAGGGACTACACGTAGTCCCTTCTCCCTTGCCATGGCGGCCATTATAAAGATCAGGGAAAAGTAAACAAAGACAATAGCCACCATGGCAAGGAGAGAAGGGACTACAGATAGTCCCTTCTCTCCTTTCCATGGCAGTCAGTCGCATTCTGTTGCAGAAGGAACCCTGAGGGACGCGACTGTGGCCAGAGTCATGTCGGGCAGGTAAGGACCTGGTGAGGGCCAATCAAATGGTTTGTAACAATCCGAGTGTCCCTCGCCAGGTACTAATAGGTGATAGTTTCACCCAGATCAGTGGTTCAACTTGCAGACTGCAGGCTGGCCACATGTCTATTCTGAGCTAACCCGGTGCTCTCGGGCTGGGGGACTGGAGGAGGCAGGCGGAGCGCATAAAGCAGAGCAGAATGAGGAGTAGGACGAGGAGGTCTAGCACCTGGACAGTAGAAGTGGGACCGATGATGCAGGAGCGAGTAAGGCTTGGGGAGAAAAGGCGAGAGAGTAAAATAAAATCCACCTCCCCTTGTGCTGCTCAGAGCAGCTATCATGACTGGTGCAAAGGAGGAGGCATCACCACAAATGAATGCCACCGGTAGCATGCACAAGGACTGCACAGGGGATCACACGCACAAGTTCTACATTGTTGCAGTTGCCCAATCCTCCATGTTTTCCCAGCACAATCATAGGTGGTAAAAGGAAAGTCGCCTGCCAATCTGAGTGCAAAAAAGCCCCCCTGCGCCCTGTGCACACAGGTTTAGAACCTTTTTGCACCCTTGAGCGACCCTCGCTGGCTTTGGAAAGCTCCGCCATTCTGGGGGTCGAGGGTCCTTTCCAAGCACCTCGAGGACCTGCTGCTGGCCATGGGTTCATATGAGTGGACCACACATGAGCTGCACTGGCTGCTCAGTCTGACATTCCTGAGCCTTTTGGCCTGGACTTCCACCTGCAGCTGAATCATCCTCCAACATGCACCCTTTAATGGTAGAGGTTGAGCTTATGAACTGCTCAATGTTTGTATTATGGAGTACATTATGTAAACTAGCTCAGTGACCACTAGCAATATCTGAGGGGCAAACTGTGCAACCAGCACTATACATTATCCATGTCCTATGGCGTGGACACGTGTCCTCTGACCACTACATCCGGAGCCGTGGCAATGCAGAGGTGGTTGCAAGAGGACCACAGTATCTCACCGTCCTTGCACTAATCACATGGCTGAAAAGGACAGATGTCTTTATAACGGTCATATAATGCAATCTAAAGACTACGCTACAGCAGACAACAGAGAAGGATGGCTTGTAACTCGAGCAATAGATGTCTTAGAAAAGTAGCTACGTCTCAACAGGAGAGGTTTGGAAATAGTCTAACGAAGGACTGATACACTGTCAGGAAAAGGGTCAGCACCTATGTTCTGGGGGTTTGCAGACGTGAAGGTTCCAACATGTTCAGTCCAGGCAAGATGGCCATCAGTGACAGCAGGGTATGGTCTCCTCTGATAAGACATTTAGGCCATCCTCATTTCTCTGCTAGTCCTTACACATTACTCCTTATTTGCCCTTCATCGTCCTCAATTATCAGTCCTCACTCTTCACTACAACTCCTCACTGCCTATTTCCTCCCCCTCAACCGTCCTCCTCACTCAACATCACCCACTGTACATTTTGGGACATTATCATTCATCCTCCTTATGACTCATTCTGTCCCTTCAGTCTTCTGCTGACCTCACACCCAAGGCTACTCATGCATCAGTGATCAATCATTCTCCTGACTACTCATGTGTCTTCCCGAGTCATCAGTCATCCTTCTCGTACACCTGTATGTTCCTCTTCCCTGACTCAAGCATCAGTCATCACTAGTCCTCGGTAGTACTCATTCCTCCTCCTCAGTCTCTAATGGTCTTTCTTACACCTCATACTGTAAATCTATTCTTATCATCACTACTTCCCTTTAGTACTCATGTGCCCCTTCATAGCGTAATGCTCCTATTCACACTGCATGTGCATTTATCAATCACCACTACTCCCGTGTAGTGCGCCTTCCTTCTCCTCAGTCATCAGTTAGAATTATAATTGCTTTTTTAATAGCGCGCTTAATACCCAAGAGGTTCTAAGTGCTGACCCGGGATCATCGTCTTGCTTCCAAGACAAGTGTGTTGCCACTGAGCTATACTACCCTCCTCACACCTTAATGCTCCTCGTGACAACCCCTGCATCAGTCAGCACCACTCTTCGGTTGTCATTCCTCCTCCTCCTCTCCCTCAGTTTTCATTCCTTTTCATAAATATTTTGTAATGTTTTTATTAGGTGTTTCATAATGTGGGGCACGTACACAAGGTTCTCGAGAGCGCAAAGGGAAATAAGGGCGAAAGAGAGGAAGAGAGTTTGGTGGGCAGAATCTTCCCGCAGAGTGTACATAAGGGAGGAGAATACATTCAAGACAGAACATGAATGTTGACTTAGGACTTGAGCCTAGCTCAGAAGGGCATGCTGCCGCCTTTGGGTTTATCACTAAATGCAGCTTACATGCTACCCAAGAATACTTTGCTTAACAGCAGAGGCATTGCTGGGGGGGAGGGGGAGCTGACAGGGCTATAGCCCCGGGTATTTTTGTTGTAGCCCTGGATAGAAGCTCAGGGGCTACAACCAAAAGGCTAGCTAGCCCCGAGTCAAGCCAGTCCCGACAATAGCGTAGGCTGTATCTTTTCCAGACCTAGCAACAGAGACAGTTTTATGGGAGGGCAAAAGGGGCACTTACCCAGGGTCACCACCTTGGAGGGGGCCCCACAAGGCTGCCTGATCTGAAGAAGTAGGATTCCAATGTTCCCCAGTCTTAAATAGCACATGTCAAGATCTTTTTGAGGTGCTTCTGAGGCTCTAAACCCAATGCCTTTCTGTTTTGACAAATACATTCTGCCTTGATGAATTCATCATGCATTGCTTTCTGTGTTCACTGTGGTATACATACTTTGTGTGTTCCTTATGGCACAACTCTGTAGCATTCTTTCCTTCCTGTGGGAATTATGTTGATCATGAGCAATAGGCAACAGTGAAATGCATATTGATAAATTGAGTGGCACAATGATTCAGAAGTTACCTCAGTGCGTGAAGCACCCATTGCACAGATATGTGTTCATATGCAAAATTAGAATATCACATTCCAGCAAGTCTGGCTGAGCTTTTCCTATGTCTGAAGTTTATAAACCTGTCTGCATATATACTTGGTTTTGCAGAACAACATCTGCTATTATCAGCAATGTACCTGTACCAGATAGGGGTTGCTATAAAAACTAACATATTATCCGTAGGATGAAGGTCTAGAAATTGGTTTGTTCGGATGGGGTGGTGTAAAACCTAGTCAATCGCCTCCAACAATGGCATGAACTGATAGTCCAAGAGGTGAATAAGTAAGTATCCAAATTCAAGACTATGGAACGAACACGTTCAAGATTGTATCCTGGATTTGCCAGCAGAGAATACAGTGATCCTGGTCAAATCATCTAATATATCTTACATTACTGTGCCGTCTTCTGTGAGGGTTGCCTTCTTGCATGCTGCTGGTATCGTTTATCTCATTACTTGATCTTTCTTCTAATGTAGGCCATTTGGGTGGAAGGGCTGGTAGAGAGAAGAGAGCGGACAAGATGTTGCAGGCCTCAGGCAAGCATATTTCAAGGTCAGCTTGTTTGACACAAAAAACAGTTTGCTTTTTGGTAAAAGCCAAAGGTTTTTAGGCACGTTTATTAATGGAAATGTCACAAGCCATTGTTTTGGAAGTATTTAAAGCTTTAAAATCAAAAGACAACCCCAGATTAAATTTGTTAAATCACATCGATTGGTATGCTGGTACTTATATACTTTCCTTGATGATGGAGAAAATGGAGCTAGAACCATTCCCATTTTGCATAACACCCTTCTATAATATTTTGTTTAAAAATTGTCATGTTTGGTAATGCGATTTGTGTACTTTCCCAGTCCATTTTTATAAAATAAGATTTTTTAGTTCATGGTGAGAGCTGGAAAAGAAAATGTTCAAATGCAGAAATTGCAGAGTTGGCACAAATCACAGCATCACTCCGTCACCCCTTAACCAATGTGTGATCCTGGGCATCTCATTTAATCTTGTATTGCCTAACCTCTCAATATTACCAGTCCCTAAACCCTTCAAAATCGTCAGCCCTTCAGAGTGATTGCCTTCTCATGGTATGATCTTCATAAAAGCCTTATTCATGGTTTCACTGGCTATAGGGTTGCTTCGACTTTAATAGTGAGCATATTTACATCACACACCACAGGCATTTGTTCCTTTGATTTCTAATGGCAACACTATTTGAAAACTATATCCCACTTCTAATCTCAGTCTGTCTGGATAAAGACACCTTCTTGGTAGCTTCTAATCTACATCCACTATCCATGCTATGGTATGTGTAGCTTTCTCCTTCCTTCCAATTGATCTCCTATGTCCATGCATGAGCACTTTTGCATTCTGTGAGGCAGCTAATGTGAGTTCTGTCTATTATGGATTACATGTACCTTTTACATACGGTCCTTCATTAATACTACAGGCTGCATACCTTCCTGGATGTTATTGATAAAAACTATCCTGTATGTACTAGAACAGTAAACCCTTCGTAGACTGCTAATGTTGGTCTTCAAATGCTACTTGTTTATCACTGATTACAGCAAGAATGAAGAGGGTAAGGGGACTTAAAGGGAGTAAACATGCTTATTATGCTGCAAGACAGCATATCAACCTATAGGTTGTGAGCGCAACGGGTGGGGCGCACAACCAGTATTCTTGATCCCTTCATTCCTTTGGTTTGGTGGAGGGGGGGCCCAATGATGTCTGTGCCCAGGGCCCCCAAAGTGCTTATGATGGCCCTGCCTAGCAACACCCCTGCTTAACAGAAGGGTTTTGAGAGCATTCCTGACTTTCAGGTGCTTGCGTTGCAGCCTTAACTCTGACAGGAGGGCATTTGATAGCTTTGGCCCGGCAACCACCCATCTTCTTTTCTTGATTGCTTGAAGCGTCAGGTCTTCATGATGGAAACCCTATTCCCAGTGCCTGGTCTCACCTGCCTCCTAAGGGTGTAATTGGAGAGCTGGTCAAACATATTTCCAGCTGATGCGCCAAGTTGCGCTACTAGTGACGTAAGGGGCCTTTAAACTCAATTCTCACTTAAATAGGTAGCCAGTGAAGTTCTTTTAGTGCTTCATAGAGATGTGCATGTTTTATATCAGGCTGAGGACTAGCTGGACTGGCCTATTTGGTTAGGCAGGTAGATGGCTGCTTCTTTTAGGGGTGTCTAAAGGGTATAATAATTCAGTAATTCAGTTTTGTCCGAATCTGGGTTTGGATCAGTTGGTCTATACAGCTCACGTCCAACATTGGAAAGATTTTGCAGTAGATTGAGAGTAAAATGGCAACTGCTTACCATCTAAGACATATGATTGGAGGACTTGAGGAATGTATCGACCGTCCCTAACCGATTCTTTAGTGCAGTCAAGCGAAATTATTTAGTTACTCAGCGACAACCTGGGGCTGACGGAGGCGACGGCCTGGACACAGGGCAGGATCTCGGTTTTGCCAGGGCTGAGGCAGGGTTGACTTGCACCCATCCTGGTATGAATAGCAGAGAGGCAGTCGGCAGAGTTTGGGGTTTTGAGCCGGGCATTGTTGTCAAGGTGTACTCTTAGTTGTAGAGGAAATCTGTAATACCCTGTAACGTAGGGTGAAGGATTTTTAAGTGAAGGGGCCCCATTTTACCCAAGCGGAAGGGTCTTTCAGGAAGGAACTAACCCATTTTAGGTCTTAGCCCTTATTGCCAATGTGTCTCCTGTTCATGAAAGAAGGGTGGTCTGTTCCACCATTTCATATACCTCTGAACGGTACAGGAGAATTATTGCCATTGGTTGGTTGGTGCTGAAGTTCATCAAGATGTCGTCACTTGTGCCCAGCTGGGCAGATGAAGTGCTTCTCTCTGAATTGAAACCCGATTGTATGTCATGGAATGCAGCGTTGTGTTTGAATCCCAAAGTTGTTTGTTGACCACCCTTTCAATCGGTTTGGCTTTAGACTGAGGAGTAGTTAGTTGTGCAGGACTGTGGGGACTACACATTGGGCCTCATTACACCCTGGCAGTACAGTGATGCCAGTGCCGTTATCACAGTACCGCCACAGACCAGGCGTGCAGAGCGGCACCCGCGAGCAGAACAGGATGGTAGCAACGGTACAGTTATTAATGGTACCGCTGCTACCATCCTCCCCAATCCCAAATGGGAATGGGGAGGTACCAGCTCCGGGTCCTGCAAAAGGGAAATTACCGGGCCTGCCAAGGTCAGAATAGCCCAGTAATTCCCCTTTCTCAGGACCCGGAGCCAGACACAAGTTAGAAGGGGGTTTGTTAGTGATTCTTTTATATCTGAAGTAGGGATCCATGTGGTGAGAGAGAGAGAGGGGTTGTAGTAGGCCCGGAGTTGCCCAAATGCACCGATCAGAGACACCCATTTTTGCTTGACACGTTATCAACCTTCAGTCGTCAGGTGGAGGCGTTCATAGTGGTCCTGCAAGGAGGCATGTGACAGCAACTCACTGACCCACCTGGGCTCTAAGTCACATGCTTTCATGTTCTTGATTGGGCTGAAATTAGTACCATTCTTTTCTGTGCTTTCTGGGAAATACAAAATACTAAAATCCAAGACTGGGGGTCTGCTTACACCTGACATGGAACACATTACTTTTCTATTGGCTGCTCCGAGTTTGGTTTTCTGAATTTGGCCTCCCTTCCCTTTTCCGAATGAAACAGCTAAACAATTTCCTACTATGCTATGCGTTGCTAGATTTGTCTTCTGCAGTGTACAGACGATAAGGCGATGCTGTTAATTGGTTAACTGTATCCAATCAGAGTAAGGGGATGCTTGGACATTTGGGAGACTGGAAGAGGGGAAAAAGAGAGAGAAATATGAGAGAGAGGTGCTGAGTAAGGAGCACTACTGATGATTATGGGCTAGTGACCACAAACAAGTGAGGTGTGCACACTGAGGGTGAGAAATGAGGAGTGAGAATATGAGAAGGAGTATTAACGAAAGCTGAGGAGTTGGAATGACAACTAAAAAGAAGTGACGCATTCGTTGTGTAGAAGAGCATTACGTTGTGAAGATGGCTACCAATGAAGAGGGATGAGTACTAAAGATAGGGTGACCAGACGTCCGGGTTTTCCCGGGACAGTCCGGGGAAATCACCCCCTGTCCCGGGGTCCCGGGAGTTTTTTCATTTTGCAAACCCCATCCGGGGTTTGCATGGGTGGGTGCCCAAGGTCCCTGTTTGTGCCGGGACCCGATTTCGAAATCCCGAAATCGGGTCCCAGCGCAACTTTAAATGCGCGAATGGGGGCGTGAAAAGCATTCACTCACACCCCCATTTCCTCTCCCTTGACCTCCCCGGCCACTTTCCTCCAATAAGAGGGGTGTACATGTGAGCACACCCCCTCTGCGGCCCCCCCTGCAGCCCCGCAACAGGCCAGCGACATAGACGTAGGACGATATATTTTTATTTTATTTATGTTAGTCCTACCTTTATGCCTATGGCATGTCCGGGTTTTTTTATTGAAAGATCTGGTCACCCTAACTAAAGAGGAGTTGTGATGACTGTTGCATGAGTTGTCTAGAGGAGCATTAAGGTAGGAGAGGACAGCCAATGACTGATGAAGGAGAATGTTAATGTTAATGTTAAAGGACATTTGTACCGCGCACTATCACCACCGTGGTGGTCCCCTGGCGCTCTGGCGGCTCTGAAAAAGGGGAGGAGAGGGGATGGGTTAGTGGGAATAAGCTGGAAAAGTGCAAGAGAGCAGTGATGTGTTGTTGGCAGCCTCAGCCCGGTGGGTCCGTCGGCTGGGCTTGGGGTGTTTTATGGTCCGTAGTTGTCGTGTGCTGTTGTGCAAGTCTATGTGTGGTTTGTTTTGTTGTTGCATTGTTGTGAAGTTTGTGTGGATTGCTGCGTTTAAGGCTTGTGGTTGTGTTTGGTTATAGTTTGAGAGGTGTATGCAGAAGGATGGAATTATTAGTTGGTTGGATAGTTGGCATTGCTGTCCTTGCAATTGTGGGATTCCATTTAGGTCCGGTTCATGCTAACAGTCACATTTCTATCTAGATGCCGGGCAAGCTAGGTTCATAATTCTAAGTGTGGTGCATGCTAAGAATCACATATGCTAACAATCACATTTCTGAGATTCCATCCAGGTGTGGCACTCGCCAACAACCACATTTCTGTCTAGATTTGGCGCAGACTAGACTTGAGAAATTCCATCTAAGTGTGGGATATGCTAACAATCACTTTTCTGAAATTCCATCTAAGTGTGGCATGTGCTAGCCATCCTATTTCTATCTGGATGCGACGCGGGCTAAGCTTGAGAATTCCATCTAAGTGTGGCACATGCTAACAATCACATTTCTGTCTAGATTTGGCGCGGGCTAAGCTTGAGAATTCCATCTAAGTGTGGTATATGCTAGCAATCATATTTCTGTCTAGATTTGGCGCGGGCTAAGCTTGAGAATTCCATCTAAGTGTGGCACATGCTAACAGTCACATGATTATGATTATGATTACTAACGCGGAGTAAGTGATGACAGATCCAAATTTGTTTCAAACAGTATTAAGGTGTGAGGACGGCAACTGATTGATGCCTGTGAGTGTGATGAGAAATACTGGTGATAAGGTCCTATAATACAGAGTGTGCTATCAGTGAGGAGGAGGGGGTGGTGCCTGTGAAGTGAGATCCGAGAAGGGAGAGTGAAGAGTGAGGGCTGATGAGGACGACAACAGAGCAGCGAGAGGACACACGAGGGGTAAGGAGTAGGAGTGATGGGGTGAAGTGAGCACGTCCTAGCGTTGGCGCTGTGTTTCTGTAGGGGTTTCTGCCGGGTTCGTTCCTCGTCTTTCGTGTAAGAGGGGGCAGCTCAGAAAGGCGGGGCATACAATAGAAACGCTAATTACCAAAAGGCAGCTTGGAGGTGACGTTTCCGGCCCACTCCCGCATTATGATTAAATTGTCTCTCTTCCTAACGCCCTTTTCATCCGGGCAATCAGGTTCCAGCAGTGATGCAGTGGGTGGGTGCTAAGAGGGAGCACTTGTGAATAGTGACATTTAGAAGTGAATGCAAGACCCAGTAAACACGCTGGCTGAACAATGGACGGCCAGTGGTCTAACCACAGGTGTCCCGTTCTCTGCTCTGGAGCCCCTTCTCTAACCGCGGAAATAAACGCAAGGCAGTGGCTTAACAATAGCTCCAAAACGCGGCGCCTGATTGCAGGCGCAGTCCTTTATAGTCCACCATCACAGAGATGGCCACTCACACTGCTGTCTGGCCAGCCACAAGGTGAACCACTTCTGAGAGGCTCATTCCTTTCTCTCCTACAGATGGCTAAATGAATGATTGAACTGAACGAGATCGCCAGTGTGGGCCATGCACGTGCCTAGAGGCTTATCAGAGACATTACATGTTTCCTGCGAATAAAGGCTCACCTCGAATGTATATCCTTGGCCTCCAGAATCATCCCTCAAGCACCTACTTAAGATTTAGGAGAATTCAACATAAAGGCTTTGAAAAAACACTGTATATTTCCCAATGCACCGGCACTTGTAAATGGTGGCAGAGCTGGAGAAGACTGCATGGCATATGCCTGATTGGCACGTGCCCAAAGCTGCCCAGCCCTGGCACCATTCCATATGGAGCAATCAAGTATTGCCTTAAAAAGTGGAAAGGAGTGAGCAGAGGCCGGCTGGACACCTCTAGGCAGACCTGTCCCTTGTGTATTCATGGCTCTCGGATTTTAGCGCCAGCGAGCGCCGTCACAAGAAGACACCAGGGGCGTTGCTAGAGGGGGGCTAAGGGGGCTATAGCCCCTGATCTTTTGGTTGTAGCCCCGGATAGAATCTCAGGAGCTACAGCCAAAAGACTAGCTAGCCTCCAGTCCCAACAGTTCTGACATCAGCTTAGCCCCGGGTCTTTTCCAGGCCTAGCGACTCCCCTGGAAGACACCATGCGGAACATGGCCTGTATACAAGAGTTGCACTCTTGGGTGGAGCACACAGAGCCGCCAGGATCCGACATGATGCAGCGCTGGCCCAAATACACGCCTATTGATTATATACTCATGTCTTGCCATTTGGCAAATACGGGAAATGGGGTTCAGGAAGGTAAAGAGATTTGTTCCGGGTCACACAATGCGTTCACACCATGATCTGGCACTATCAGCCAAGTCCCCCAATGAGGTCACTAATCCACACCATCTTCCAGGCCACACCTGCACGTGTCGCTGGTGCAGGAAATGCGACCGCGGAGGGGCTGCTGGAGGAATTGCAACACATGGGACCCCAGGCCTTTTTGAACCATAAAATGTCGGAATGTGAAATGGGTCGTGTTGGGGAGTCATGTTTTTGCAAGGAAGACAACTGTGACTAATTTGTCAGATGGTTGGGCTTCCTTCCAATAAGGCTATCAAAAACCTTTAGCTACAAACCATGCAAAATAATAACTTAGCATTTATATAGCGCTATGAAGCCTCAGGCATCCGAGCGCTGCTTATTATTATTACCCACAGTGTATGGTGCTCATAAATCAATCTCGAAGGATGGAAAGCTGAGTTTGGCGCTGCCGGGATTCAAACCTGCACTGGCAGTCTCTGTATGGTTGTCAAAGTGGGCGCTCTACTTGCTGTGCCATCTGACAGACTATATTGACTTTGCGAATAATCAAGCTGCATTCCCTCATCTCACTGAATATGGTGATGTGGCATTTATAACGCATGTACACAAGTCCTTCTAGGCGCCAACAGGAGGCTTAGCTACAGCGTTGGATAATGCCTTCCGGGTTACAGCTGAGGAGGTCAATACCATAGTGAATATCAGTGGTCAAAGTGGGCTTTGCTCCTCTTTTTTTTTATAAATTAAGTTTTACCGGTCCTATACTTTCATTTAAAAAAGATACCGTTCCGGAATGGCTATGTTTTGAAATAAGATTGTAGGAAGAAGTTGCAACTTGCACTTCAGTGCACTGCTCTTTCACTTAAACAACAGATGTGTGTGTTTGGGGGGTTTGCATTGCGCATGGGAGGGGGCGTGACGATGGGGTTTGTGGGGAGTGGGGGGCAGGCCAGCAGGGAACATAGCTCCACTACTTCTTTTCGACACTTCGACCGCTGATAAAGATACCTTGGAAGCAGCCTGGTTGGTCGTAAATGTAAATTGGAACCTGGCTGGCGGCTCTGAACTTGTTTTGCTTAATACGTTAAACAATATCCTCTCGCAATGGCACCTGGATGGACATCTCAATAACATCAGTCGCAGGTGACACTAACGGCCAGTGGAGGAACTTTGCTGAAAATGTTGGGGGGGACATGACATCTGATGAAAAGGTGCCCCAGCCAAATGAATGAGGACAAAATGGTGTGCCATGAAAGTTGGGGGGGGACAAACACCCTTGTCCCCCTCTAAAATTTACGCCCATGCTAACGGCCCCTGCTCTTTGGTATATGAGTCATTGCTAAGCCACCTAATGGGGTAATACTCCAGTGTCTAGGAGGGCTATGCCCATTCAATGCCCATGAAAGCATCAGGCCATATCAGGTTGGTAAGATTTATGTAGCCCCTGGATTTATGGCCCTGGCCCGGGGGTGCAATATTAGAATGGCCCCGGGCCAGTAATGGGCCACACTGGAATCACCCCATCATCCCAGACCAGCTGTTCAGGTGAGACGCTGAGCAACCGGCCATTAAGACATGTTATTACAGGAGATGGGCCACAATCCTGGGTTCCTGATCTTAAATAAGGCACAGCACACCAGAGGGGAATATGAGTTCCCTGAATAGGCATTTATATAAAACAAGTCACTTTCCAATCCGTCACATTTGTTTCCAAACATCATACTGCCCATTTCATGATCTTAAACCAAACTGGCTTCGTCATTTTCAAAGTAGACGTTACCATGAGACACCAACTCCTCCCGCATGAACTTCAGGCAAGTTCCTGTTCACTCTTCCCAGGGGCTCCCCTCTCCTCATTCCCAGCACCCCTCTTAGATCCTATATCGGCTTCTTTTACACATCTCTCTTTTAGAAACATGGGCAGCTGCAGTCTGACCTTAATTCCAAGGTCTCAGTCTGTCTCAGCTTGTTAGTCAAATAACCTAACTAATAACTTCATCACTTTATCAAGTCATCAAATGCTGCACTACCGCGGGTGGCTCCCACGGGTTGTGTCTCAATAGCCTTTTGAGGCCTTGTTGACTAATTTGTGCCACACTGCAATGGTTGGGACTTAGACAGTCCCACACGTGCCATTTCCTTTATAGGGCATTAGAAACCCTATGCCATTCCTCCATGGCATTGTCTGAACACAGTGCTAATGGAGCCCTGTTCACATGTTTCCTCTATGGCGGTAGTTGAACAACTGATAGGGTTTGAGGTGCCTTTTCCTTTCTCTGGAGGTTCTGCGCTGTTGATTTAAGGGCTTTGAGGGCCCTTTGCTTACTTTGCTCCGTGGCGGTATTTAATGCAGGCAGGGGAATTCAGTCCAGTGCTTTGGAAGCCTTTCAATTCATTTCCTTTCTCACATGGCGGTGCAAGCAGGAAAGGTCTAGTTGGGCTTTGCCCAGGTCCCCTTGACTAGTCACTGTGCCGCCTGCACTGAGTTCTGGCCACAGCAGATGTGGTGTGGCCGGGCTCCAGGTAAGTTCCACACAGCTCTCCCCGTCTTGCCTCAGGGAGAGCGGATAATGCGCAGGTCCCCTTGCGGTGCTGGAGGTCCTGCTCACACAGCCGGTACCGTGGTTTTATCTTCTTCACCACTGTCCCGTTTGGCTCTGGGGCTTGTGGACCTTTTAGGCCCAACCACAGAAAATCTCTTGATCCGGGCTGATGCACATTATGAGGCCTGCGGCTTCACCTCTTCTGGTCCACTCGGACTGGCCCCCTGGGCGACCGTAGCCCTCAGGCTACGCTCTGGCTCAGGTCGCCGCAACACGCAGCTCCGGGATGGGGCATTCTCTCACCCAGGCATCTGTGTGCCATGTGGCCTAGGCCTTTGTCGTCTTCCGGTTCACCCAGACTAGCCCCCACGAGGGCTGTTACCTCCCAGGTCATGCTCTTGTGTCGGGATCCGCCCCACAGATGCGGCCCTGGGCACAGGTGTTTACTTCACACAGGCCGCACTTCACACGCAGCCTGGGTATTCAACCCATGCCAGGCTGCAGCTGGCATACGCAACCTGGCCAGCCGCGTTGAAGAGGCCCCGGGGGCTTCTCGAGGCTACGACTCCCCCAGGTAGCACAACTCATTCCTTTCTTTCTTTTTTCTTCTGTTCTGCTACTGTGCTTTTGTTTCTTTGTGCTTCCCTTAGTACTTCTTCTTTCAACTGTAACTGCCCAACTGTCTTTTCCTTTTCATTTCTTTTTGGAATCCCTCATGTCCAGTCCATCTTCAGTAGCATGGGAAACCTGCCTATGGTGTATTGTCCCAGTGTTCCATGTGTCCCCCATGCTGGGGAACTTGGTACTTCCAGATAAATCCATGTTAAAAACATCCACATTTAATAAAGATGTTTAATAACACTCCTGTGGCCTCTTGTTTTATTTCTACTCTTATATATAACCCCCTAGAGTTGACAGGGCCCATCTGGGCCGCGGGTTACATTTAGATTTAGATTTTTATTTAGTACACTTTCGGCTACTTGAGCCTTTCGTGATAGGAATAGGACAATTAAAATAATAAAGCCATCAAATACTTGAGCAAGCACATTAAATGACCTGAATCCATAGCCTCATAAAAACATACTTCTTAATATATATATATATACAGAGAAAAGATTGGAAACCAATCCGAGGCACAACGGCACTCTGGCGATGCTTTTGGTGAGAGACTGGAAGTCACAAAAAACAAATCCACAAGCAGTCAAAGTGTTCCATGCAGCCAAATGTCCTTTACTAATTAAAAGTGCATGGGCAAAGGAGGCAGCAGCAGTTCCAGTGCAGAAAAAAAGAACGACGCGTTTCACCCTACTCGGGCTTCGTCTGGTATGTGACAGAGAGAGAGGACTATAGCTTTATAGGCAATAGTGTGTAAGTCCATTTTCAATCTTTAGCACTAGAGTGAAATAGCAATTATCTGTTAAAAGCACGGCCATGTTGTAAATGTGTGGTTACTCATTTGTGTGCTGTCATTTGTTACAACTTTTTGAAAATACAGTACTATAATGTTATAATTTCATTTGCATTTGCCTCAAATACCAATTATCCCAAGTGGGTTAAAGGTGGACAAATAGCACAGGATTGTCGCTTTCATAATCGTTCCACTCCGTTTTTTCTCCGTTACACAAAATTGTTTAAATTAATGATTATTCAACAATTCCTATTTACAATGACCATATTATTTCAGCCCAAGTGGGCAAACATGTTGTCATAGCTTATACT
Organism: Ambystoma mexicanum; assembly: GCF_040938575.1. Classification (NCBI taxonomy): domain Eukaryota; kingdom Metazoa; phylum Chordata; class Amphibia; order Caudata; family Ambystomatidae; genus Ambystoma; species Ambystoma mexicanum. The sequence continues at coordinate 941,793,430 of NC_090923.1, forward strand.
ACTGTAAAGTGTCAAGTGCTTACATGAAAAAAACATTTTTTACTTATTAAAAATACAGACAATTCATGTGTATTAAAGTGCCATGTGCCATATAAAAGTCAATGGACTATTGAATAACAAGGTGCTAGGTGCTATCATAGGGGTGCATATTGTAAAGCTACTCATAATGATCCAAAAGCATAGGAGGCTGTATGTAACCCTTGCGGGTGCCTCTAAGGTATGTTCCATCATACGCATTTCAATCATAAATATACAGAAAGGACATTAAAATCAAAAGTAAATGTTATAAGTACTCATAGTGAGACACATGAGTCGGACTGATGTACCACTAAAGGCAGTATGTTACCCTTGCGGGCGCCTGTATATTGTGACTTAGCCAACCCATATCTTAGATTGTCTGATAAATGGGGCAAAGAATGTAAGTACAAAAAATTATATATGTTGCCTATTCACATTATTCTAATGACATGTCAGATATGTTAAGGTGCTTAGTGCTATATGTTTAAAATCACATCTCATGTATTAAATGCAAACATCTTAAAAACAGTCCACACTATGTAAATATGTTACTTGATAAAATAGCATCTACAGCTAAAAAGATCCAAAATACTAGGTGCTGGATGTTACATTCATATGTCAGTATTTCGTGTCTCAGGATAATCCTGAGAATATGGGTCACAGTATTTCCAACTTTGAGGTTATTACCTAGTCCATAGTCTATATTCTATTGATTATCGTTGACACAAGCCATGCAATTCATAGATGATTTTAAACTTTCCATACCGTCCTTTGCTTAATGATAGTACACCTAGCATATTTATAAAAACAGAACACAATTCCCATGCATGTAAAGCAACCTCTCTTATTTTCAAAACATATGTGCTAATATGGTGATATAAAATTACTAAATAAGGAGAAAGGAAAAATAAAAATAAATGCAAAAAAACTGCAAAATAATGCATAAGCGTCCAAATTAAACATAATATGCTAGAAACCTTAATTTGTTATGTTGGCGAATCAGATACATAAAAATAGAGGATACTTAAAGCGTTTGTGCAGTCACAGTGAGAATGGTGTCATCATAAAAATACAACACAGTGAGATGTTGATGACTTTAAAAATTTCAGAAATTTCAAAAATTTCAAAAATTCAAGATCCCAGGAATGCATATAGTTCTTCGTCACGATTGTATATATATATATATATATATATATATATATATATATATATACTAGACACTAGAGGTAACACCCGGCGTTGCCCGGGTCTGTAGCTGACATGCACGTGGGGGTCTGCTATAGACTTGTGTATGTTTTATTGTGTCAAACCGTCCTATTTTTGAAAAATCGCTAAAAAATCGTCAAAATCCCGAAATCGCCTATTCTGATTGCACAGGGCCGGACCCCGCTCCACCTCTGTGCAGGGAGAATGGGTGGGGTTGGTCAAATTTCACTATCGCCAGTGCACCCCAGACTCGTATGCCGACCTTGTGTCCTAACTTCCTATTTTTGGAAAGTCGCAAACTCAGCAATCTCCCGCAATCGCCTATACTGAAAGCACACGGCCTGACCTCGTCCTGTGCAGGGCAAATGGGTGGGGTTGGTCAGATTTCACTATTGCCAGCACATTGTACATGGTATGCTGACCTTGGGCCAACATTTCAGTCGACCAACTGTTATGGGGCTGGAGCCAACCCCGAACATATAAACTTTCACACAAAAAAAAATACAAATATATATATACTCTTTAGCAGTGCTATAAAAACAAGCTTAGTATCTTAATAGAAAATGAATGTTGGCAGTGTCCACAGCCTTTTCCGTTTTACTATCATGGGTCGGAGGGAGAGGCGATTACATATCTAGACTCGCCCTCAAAGCCCCCGTCATAGTTCTCAATTTTTTTTTCCAGGCACGTAGTAAACAAACTCCTGTCATTTGGTAAATCTTGGATCAAAGCCGCCAAGAGGAACATCAAAGCCTTATTCTCTTCTTCCGATGGTATCAGGTTGGTAATGGAACATAAAGGGTCCTTTTTCCCTCTAGTGCCCAGGTGAACAGGCTCCTCGAGCTCTCTTATTGATTACATCTACGTGTCAACAATGTTACATGAGAAATGTTCTACTTTTAGCATTTCTATTACAGATTTTAGTGATCACCCGAGCCTAAGTTGTGTAATAGCCCATTTAAAACTTTCGATAACTGGAATTAGTATATTATGATGTCATGCTCTATTGAGAAAGTGTACAGTGGCATTGAATGTGTATTTCTCCCAATTAATAAGGGATATGGAGGCTTTTATCAGCGCAACCAATGTGAATGTAATGACAAAAGGTATTTTAGATGGTTTACACAAGAAATGTTGTGTTTTTAAAGAACAATGACATGGTCATGTATTTGACAAATTTGTTTTAACAAATAAAAGTCTCTGAGAGCAAATTTAACAGATGTCTTGTTATATAAGGATGTCTTTGAGCGTTATGCTACGGAGAAGCGTAAAGTCTAACAGAAGTATAAGAACTAGATGATTAATCACAAACATCAGATGGACTTACGAGACAGTAAGTGAATGATGGTCATTTTAATTACATACAACTCTGCTATGTTTTGGAAGTTGGTTAATTCTGCAAAAGGTAATCAGCAAGATTAGTGATTAATCTTCTCCCTCAATAGGTGTGGTGTACTATCCAAAAGTATAATAGTAGCCACCGCTGTGTTCCCCCATGAATTACACTGATTGGATAACTCTTGGGGATTTTAATGGTATCTAAAAATTGTAGAGCTCCTGGGCAGGATATGTTGACCAATGTTACACTATAATATAACCCACAGCTATGGGCTGGCATTTGAACTATATTGTTTAATAATATTGTATATACATAAATTATTCCCCTTTCTTGGCATTTATCTTATGTTGTATCGATATTTAAGAAAGATGATGGGTGTGATCCTCCCAATTATCGTCCCATCTCTTTGATGGGTGTTTCAAGGAAGATCTTTGCATCAGTGGTTTTGAGAGATCTCCGGTCTTGGGCAGTAACATCAGGCAGACGGGTAAAGTTCCAGGTTGGTTTCCTGAAAAATATGGGAGTTGTCCTTAACAGGAAAACGTCTATTTTTCATGACTGTGCAATAGGAACAGGCAGGCCATCAATGTGAATGGCCTGCCTTTATCTGCCATCTGCCTTCAATTGTGCTGATCATTCAAAACTATGGCTAATGTTGCGGAAATGGGAAATTCCATAGGGTTTACTGAAACTACTGATGTTTTGCAATCAAACAGTAAAGTACAGATTAGATGAAACCTGGCGGGTGAACTGGCACGGCCAATTCCTACTGTGGATGGATCACACCAATGCTGTATGGTAACCGCGACCTTGCTTCACCTTTATTTGTATTTTATTTAATTTATATAGCTTTTTAATCCAAAATGCTTTACAAGAGGAACAATCAAGATACAAAAGCATTAAATAACAATTGAATTAAACCAGAAAACAGTACAAAAACTATTTACATTATGGAAGGGGAGAGAAGAGTAGGGATGGACCAGGGTGTGAGAGGAAGTAGGAGATATGGGTAGTGGTGAGAGCAGAAGTAAGAGAGGAAGCAGAGGGTCTAAGGGAGAAGGAAGGAAGAGATGAGGATTAGAAAAGTACAGTAAGTGGGGTAGGAGGGAGTAGAGTGAAAGGAGAGGGAGAGGTGGAAGAGAAGTAGGAAAGTGAGTAGGCGGTGTGGGTAGAAGTACTAGCAGTAGTAAGAGATGAAAGAAAGGGTTTTAGGGAGGTGAATGGAAGAGATAAGACTTTAGAGAGGTACGGAAGTTAGGGAAGGAGGGAGTAGAGCGAATGGAGAGGGGGAGGCGGTTCTAGTGGAAAGGGGCGAGCAGTTGGAAAGAGCGGAAGCGGGAAGGGGCACAAGGTGATGGTAGAGGAGAGAGTAGGAAGAGATCGGTAGAGCAAAGAGAACGAGAAGGAGTATAGAAAGTGAGGAGGAAGGAAAGCTAGGGGGGCATGACCATAGAGGGACTTCAAGACTAGACAGAGGAAATTGAATTTAAGCTGGGAGTGAAATGGGAGCAAACCTAGAGAGGTGAGAGAAGAGGAGATGAGGTATGAGGAGAGAGAAGGCAGAGGGAGCGGATGGCAGAGTGGTTGATAGATTTGAGTGGGGAGAGATGAGAGGGGAGATTTGAGTGGGGAGAGATGAGAGGGGAGTCCAAAGAAAAGAGTAGAGCAGTAGAAAAGCCTAGAGAAGATGAGGGAGGAGATTAATAGTTTAGTCGCATCAAAGGTTAGGAAGGATCGAATTTTACGGATGTTGTAAAGGTGAAAGCGGCAAGATCTGGCAGTAAGAGAAATGTGGTGAGATAGAGAGAGGTGGGGGTCAATGTGAAGACCAAGGTTACGGGCATGGGAAGAGAAGGAGAGTTTGGAATGGAGAAAGAGAATGAAAGGGGGAGGGGAGGGAGGAGGGAGATTTTGCAGGGAAGAAAAGGACTTCAGTTTTGTCAGCATTGAGAGTAAGGAAGTGAGAGGACATCCAAGATTTAATAGCAGAGGGGCAAGGATAAAGCTTCTGGTGGATGTCAGGAGAGAAGGAGGAGAAGGAGAGGAACAGCTGGGTATCATCAGCGTAGAAATGATATGAGACACCAAAGGAGGAGATGATGGGGGCTAAGAAGGAAGTGTAGAGTGAGAAGAGAAAGGGTCCAAGGACAGAACCTTGGGGGATGCCGTGGTTGAGAAGATGAATGGGAGAGGTGGAGCCACCCCAGGAGACTACAAAGGTGCAGTTGGAGAGATAAGAGGAGAACCAGTGAAGGACAGAGTCTTTGAGGCCAAATGGGGAGAGAGAATTAAGGAGAAGTCAGGATAAGGTTTGAAATATGCGGCGAGGGTGAGAGGATTGAGACTGGAGAAGGTCAGCGAAGTAGGTGCGTTTAGCGGTGTTGATGCAAGAGTCATAGAGGGTATGATAGGAGAAGTATGCGGTTTGGTTGGAGGGGCTGAGGTGTTTGAGCCAGAGTTGTTCAAGGCCCCTGAGAAGGCGGCGCATGCAGGAGAGGTGAAAAGATAGCCAAGGTTGCGCAGGTCGGCGAGAAGGGCAGAACGGGGAGAGAGGGTAAAGAAGATCAAGAGTAGAAGTAAGGGAGGAGGATAGGGTGGAAGAGGCTTTATGTTTCTGACATCAGAGAGACCCTAGGTAAAATACATTATTTTCCACTTAATTCGGGTCATCTGCATTTATCATGGTTAGCTTACGCTGATGACATAATTCTTTTTAATTCTACTCTCATAGGTCTGCAATGCAAATTGACAACTTTTCCTGCCTATGGGAGTTAAAACTATTTGGTTGTTAATTTGGTAAAGTCAAATGCTGTATCCTTTGCTAAATCTAAAAAAAGAAGTTACAATTTACTGGATTAAAGGTTGTGAACCTCTAGAAGTGGTAAAGGAATGTGTATATTTGGGCTTTCATTTTTCGAAATTAATGAGCAAGTTTTGTTTGACAAAATCCAGCAAGGCCCCTTCTCGCCCAGATGAAAAGCAATCCATGGAAGTGCTGCACATGTCTGTATATTGCATTGATTCACTTTTATAAAAGGAAGATAGTTCCTGCCTTAATTTATGATTTGGCGTTACAAACCTTTAAAGATCGGTCATCTCTAACTAAGTTTGAAGGATTTATCTGGAAGCACACGTTTCTGCTTCCTCTGTGTTTACCTTTGTGTATTCTTAGACATGATATTGGCTTGTCCTCTGTTAAAAACCTGATATTGTGGAGGAAATAAAGATGATAATAAAAAAGTGAGGACTCTCCTGTAAATTCCCTATTTGTTGATCTAAATAAAAACACCCAATATAATCCAGTCAAGTCAGTTACTAAGTTTATGGAAAGAAATGAGGATCTTCTAGAGAAATGGGGTGTGGGTTGGTGCTAATGGTTAATGATCGAATACAAGTAAAAATATAAGTATTGGTATGGACTGGCATAAGACAAACATTGAGTATAGATAAATATAGTCTCTTTAGGGAATAAGCCAAAGTGAATATACCAAGAGGAACTGTTCCACTGTGCATAGCTACCTGTCCTTGTCCACGCTTTAAGACTGTTTATTTTAGATGCTGCTTCAATCTTGTGCCTACTTTGGAATTGTTTGGACTGAGAAGCAGCATTTTTCTTGATAAACACAACTGCAGATTATGCAAGATAGCTAGGCGACTGGAGAACACAAAACATCAAATATTGGATTGTGTTTTTAACGACCCAGGATTTAGGAAATTACGTTTTTGGGAAAGTTTGTATGCAATTTAATGTTTATTTTGGGACAACGTTTATGGAATAGTGTAATTGTTGGAGATCAAATATCATTAATGACTGCATTATCTAGATTCTTACCTTGTTTGCATGCATTTTTATGTGAATATTGATTGTCTAATTTTAGTATTTTTCTACTTTTGCATATTTGTTTTGTGTAAGGTTTTGAAAACACCACAACACAACAACAAAATATATCCAAAATGGTTTCCTACTTTTTCTGGGTCCACTTCAAGTTGTTCATCTAGTTGTGGAACCAGGAATGAGAACTGGGCGAGCTTGTACCCATCCTGCCCCCAGCCAAATCCCTGGGCTCTTTGGTAGGTTCTGATCCCTCTATGAAATTGCCTGACTAGCAGGTTAATGGAGTTTACAGCTTCACTCTCTCTTTGCCAGCAAGCCCATTGTTTCGCCTTATTGTTATATAAATTGACACTCGAAACCCAGCCTTCACTGGTTCGCCTGTGTAGACTCGTTCCCCGCATGGCAGTGCTCCACACGGCTATCAGGACAGTTTGAACATGTTGGCTTCTTGTTAAAGCAGTGACCCACATGGTGGTTGAGAAAAGCAATCCATCTCCTCTATCGGGCATGCTGCATGTGTTTGGGGCAGCAGGGGCTACAGAGTAGGGAGCTGCTCTGTTTGGAGTTGCCCAGGTTGCATAAAACTCCCTTACACAATGGAACACGTTCACCCTCTGATGTTTGCTGGTAACATCAGCTCAGATCCAGGTCTCCATTTTAGACAAAGATTCAAATAAAGTTTATGGGTCACAGTGATTGAGAAGTAGCTGGCCTATACAACTTTACATTGCATTCTTTGTGACACTTTCCAATGGTAATATGTTTTCTGGTGGAATGTTTTCATAGGATGTATGTGATTTCTTCAAAAATATTTCACCTAATGGAGATTTCACCAAATTCGTTTCACGGGAAAACGAAATCTACTTTTTACCTTTTACCTTTTCTACTTTTTTATAATGTAGGGGGGACCCTCTGCAGCCCCCCTCAATCTTCCTTACCCTGAAGTATACCCCTACCCCTCACCCCACCTATTATGCATTTCACATATACCATTTCTCTACCCTTTTCAGTGAAATAAATTCGTGAAATAACAGTAGGTGAAATGGTATTCGATGAAATCTATGGTAACGGTTTTCATATGATTTGCACCTGCTATCTTGTTACTAGGGTGGATAATTAGACAGACAGTCGAATGGTTTATTGTGAATAAATGTAATCCATAAAACTGTAAATCGTGAAATATTTCCATTTAGCATTCATCACCCAGTTTCATTGCCCATCAAGTAACCAAGCAACTATGACTCTGGAAGGAAAGAAATGATCCCTTCCTTGCTTTCCTGCTATTCTCATTTGTGTTCTCTGCTTTCTCCTTCATACAGCCACCTCTTGGTTGTGGCAACTAGTGAAGTCAGTTGGCACCCCCAGATTGTCGTCCTCATTTATAAGGAGGGATATTTCAAAATGTAACCTGGCAAAGAAGCCTCTGCAATCAAGGGCCCGCTTGAGCACATCTCTAGTCCATCACACCGTTCATTTAGGCCATAGCGTTATCATTCTGTACCAATGGATGATGCATCCTATGCAAAGGCCAGTCAAATGACATTACACAACACAGGATCCAAGAGCTCATTTTGAGCTCTTGGATACTGTGGTTGCCATTTTTCCATCTGTGTTGGCAAAGAGCAGATCAGTAAAGGAGTCGGAAGAGGTGGGCTTAGGGTTACCCGCTGCAGGTTTCAAGCATCATCACCAAAGGGTTGGTATCTGCCTCTTCCTCTACCATATATAGCCCCTCTGCCTCTTTCCTGCCAAGAGCATGTGCTGTAAGGCTGCGATAATTGGCAAAATTGTGATACATAAAACCACTTTACATTACATTACATTGCATGTGGTTAGGACAAAAAGGGGCAATGGGACCTTCTGTCTCTCTGTATGAAAGGAGGTCAAATACTAAGAAGGAACGTACAGGGCATGCAAAAGCGAACATACGCCATGTTGGCAAGAGTCTGAAAGTTCCACCAGGGATGCAGAGGTTGAGGGTACAGTACCTGAGATGGGCAGAGGAGCCAGGTTAATGCACGGGCAGCAGCCATGCTATCGGGGAACATGAGGGTGATCGTTTTTCACTGGTGTCTGATATCGGGTTCAGGGCCAGGTCGGCATGAAGGATGGGAGGTTTCACAGAGGTTAGGTTAAAGGGAGTGCAGGGCAAGAGCTGGTCCCATCCGTGTTGCATCCCAGTAGAGAGGAGAGCCGGGCTGAGCCTACAGCTCAGAGTGGTTAAGATGGCGGAATACTCAGCGAGGACAGGGGAGTATTCTGGGGTCAGTATATGTGCTGAATGGAATAGATTGAAGTTGCCTTAGAGTGGGCAGTTTCTCCAGTAGCAAACCAGTCAGGTTGCATGAAGCCTCGGTGTTCCAAATTACGAATTCCAGGATGCGCATGGAAACGCTGACATTGGTGAAGAGCCAACTTTCAGATGTGATGGAGCCCAGGGGTCAACAAAGGAAGTGGAGCGAGTAGTGGGTTTGGAAGAGGAGGGGAATGGGTTCATGGAGCTCCTCCTGCATATGAGCAGAACTAAACCCTAATGTCCCAAAAGAGGGCAAGCATTGAAGACGAGCTATGGGAGAAGAACACAGGGACAATGGCCACAGGAAGGGAGCCGAGGATACCGCAACACAAATAGCTATCATTCTGCATCTCTGATTTGCATGAGCATAGACTGTGGGAGGGTCCCTGAGGGGAAAGTGGTTGTTTAAAAATACAGGGATGTCATTGGGAAGTTGGGGCACACGTTATGTTTAGGAGATAAGCATTGGTGTGGTATGATGAGAAATTGAGGTTTTAGACGGGGGAAGATCCGGCAGTGCAATGGGGGAGGTAGTGCTGCATTCGTTGCTCAAGTGATGAGCCCCGTGGCAGTGGGATACATAGCCAGTCACCTCCCAAACCTGCTCACCCCTTTTTAGACTCAGCTTATCCAGGGAGTAAGCTCAAGCATTAGTGCTCCAAGTGTGTGGATCAATACCCCTTCCTGCAGTGCTAGGATTAGGGGGCCAGGGTAGCAGCACTTGGATAACAGATGTGCGGGGGGCTAATGTCCCTGAGGGAAGTTGACAGGTTGAGGCAACCACTGGATGCTAACCTTAAAAGTGTGCTGTTGCCTTAACTGTGTCTCATTTAGGGCGTTTGGATCCTGCACACAGGAGTGAAAGGTGTAAGCTTTTAAGTCAGCTGAGGACATTCCACTAACTGGGTGGGACAAGTTGGGCAAATGGGTTAATTAATGGAGGATTGCATGCCCCTTCATGGAGCCCCCAATGCAAGGATAGATTATCCCGCCACAAAGAAGGAACGAAACATCACGGAAGCGGTGCTTGCCGGGGTCAGTGAACTACCACATTAGTCCAGATAACAGTTGTATTATTTACTGCCATGTGGATGCCCAGTCTAAGCAATGAGGGGCAGTGAAAGACATGGCAATATGGGATCTTAAATCCTGCCTTTTCCCTCTACCTGCTGCACCTGGATGAGGTTTTTTGCTTGGACTCCATTTTAAAGGTTTGATATTTGTGTACGCAATGCAATGCCAATGAGGTGTTCCGTTTAATTTTACTTGTTTGGCATTGAAACAGGGACTGCAGATGGCTTCTGGGGAAATTCCAAAGGATCACAGAAGATTTTGGGGTGCACTGTACAGCAAACGGAGAACGGAGGAGCTCGACACATGCTGAGCTTTCTGGGGATTGACCTGGATTGGTACAGAATGGGTCAAGACTACCTGGTGACAAGCTTGGCAGTTGAATGTTGGTGCATTAGGTCCGAGGGTAAACATGATTGAGCTCAGATAATTGTAATGGTTGTTAGGGCACGGGAGCTTTGCATGCAAAATGGTGGCCGATGTCTGACTTTCTCTAGTGATGTCCTTTGCAATGAGGTGGGGCATATGCCTCACCATAGGATTAAGGAGGACCTGGGGAATGCGAATGATGTGCCGAGGTATGGCCTTTGGGTGGCTTACTGTGTGGTACAGCTTTACATTCCACCTTTACGCATTTCTCGTGCTTGCAGCAGTGGTGCTTTTCGGGCACCATTTGCCAATAAGAGGGTGACGTGGCATGCTGATAACGAGGCAGCGGTGGCATACATAAATATACAGCCAGGCAGGGGCATTGGGAGAATTTGGGCGCCATTTCCTGCAGTGGAACTCTCGATCTAGTGCATGTCACATGGCTACTCTTGACAACAATATTGTCAATATGCAGCTTCTTAAGCAGTGGGTGACCCCACAAGTTGGTTTCAGATGCAAAGTAATGGCCAGAGCATATACTGAGGATCTGTGAGCTACCAGCATGCCACATTATAAGGCCTGTTTGAAGGGTTCATTGGCAGTATTGATTAGATGGTCACACCAGCAGTGACGGACTGGCTCCCAAAAAAGGCCCGGGAAAATGTTTGGTCAAAAGGCCATGATTTGATATAGGGCCTCATCAAGAGTTGGACGTTAACACTACATTTAAATGTAGTGGTAACGCTATTACTGGCGCATTTAAGGGCTTGTCCAATCATGAGTCTGCCGTAAAATGGGAGCTGGAGGTAAAAATCTCAATGTTCGGCCCGTTTTCGGTGCTATTAATAGCGGCACACAACCTTTTTGGGTCCACTCGGAATGGGGACTTACCCAGCCACCCCACCACAACTCGGGATCTGCCGCAAATTGCGCCGGACTGAGTTGCAATAATGCAAATAGCGTTGGGCGATATCCCAGCGCAATTAGTGTCAGGATACCGCCCACAGCGTGTTGCAGTCCTTTTATTACCATAGCCTTAAACAGCTGAGCCTAGCCGTAAGATCATCTTTAAAACACCTTTTGATTAAAAAACAAATACCATTTTAGGGGCCAAATATGCATTTTCAAGTTGTATTAAGGTTATGGCTACCCTTAATTAAATATTAACAGTCAACCCGAAAATATGTTTTATTTCACATCAAGTAAACAAATGCTGCAATATAGTTTTCTTATATTGCTATCAACCAGTAAGTGACCCATATGTATAAACAAGCATTGGCAAAGTCAGCAGCTCATTTTTTAGAACAGTGAAATCGTTTTCTTGGTTTACAGTTATTTCATTCAAACAACCAGATACACGTCATATGTCTAGAAATGCCATCAACTGCCAAGTGCACATGCTTGGTGTTCCCTCTGAAGTCCAGCTAAGAGCCTATTGAAGTCTACAGAGTGACATGGGGATTACCAAGTCAAGGGTGGGTGACACAGAATGCCATCTGGTGAGGGTGGGATAGCCTGAACATTTATGATTTTTAGAAATACAATGATGCAGGTAATTCTATTTCTGAAAGGGAAGTCTGCTAATCAGACACCCATGTTATAATGCTCCATGCCAAAATCAAAGTGCACTCGTGTGCTTTTATTGTGACTGTCTCCTGACATCTCCAGCAACGTCACTGTAGTGGCAGAAATGCAGGGTCAATGGTCACATGTGATTCCTGGCAGCTGCTGGAACATAACGTTCCAACAGAGATAGGTGGCTTTTTAACTCTCTGCACATCTGGTTCATAACATAATAATTGTGCACCCTGGTCAGCCTGATGGCCCAATAAATTGTAAACACAAGCCATGTCTGGTTATGACATGGCAGCAGCTGATGTTATGCAATTACAAATACACAAGCATTTGAAAGTCATATCAACGTCAGCTTGGCAAGGTGATTCACGCATGACCAGGATGGTCTGTATTAGCCGTCTGCCTGGGTATACCCACAACAACCAGGAAGCTGGAACTTTGATCTCCCTGAGGATGTTTGACTCCTTCCTCCCGGTCACAGGGACCCTCCCCAGGAGGTGCCCTGGGAACCAGTGCTTCACAGACAGTACTTGACATATCACAGCCAATCTCACACCAGGGTTCTGATTGCTGGAGTGCTTTTGATGTAGGCAGACATGGGAAAGCGGTGGAGTTAGAGTAGCCCAGAGGAAAGGTTTAGTTCAAGAGAGGGATTCCACCATCTTGAATTCTGCTAAACTTCCTGCTCCCTCCTCACTTCTAGCAGACACCAGAAGGCAAAAGACACTAGTTACAGCAGCCTGGATTGGTCCCTTGATAACAGGTTTCATTTGGACCAATCCGGTGTAGCATTTGTCCTTCATACGGGGGGTGGGCTGCCCTTAGTTGATCATCTTTAAACTTCAAGGCAAGAAGGATTCACCTGGAACTTTTTTGGGAATATACTCTATTCCAAAATTCCAAAAAAAGGAGAAGACATACGTTTCATGGGAACCCAACACACGGTCACATTTTGGGTGACACTGCTGTGGACCAAACTCTCACTGTAGCCTGTGCATTGGGGCTAGGATCCTTCTTACAGAGGTGAAGGACCCCCTGTAAGTGCCAAAAATGTTCCTAGCGTCTTCTCAGCAACTAAGAAGGCCAGAAGCAGCCCAGAACCGTGATTGCCACCTCAAGACCTCTTTGAGGGGGCTTGAACATACTTAACTCACTTTGAACCACTGCAGGATCTGCAGTTCTGCTTTTGGCACTCTACGAACTTTCAAACCACTTTCCTGCTTTAGTGAGCTGGCTCGATACTGACTGAGCCCAGTAAAGCACATCACCCCTACAACTCAACCGCCGGCTCACTGCTGTGGAAGTACCCAACTTACCACATCCCAAGCGCAAACTCAAACCAACCGAAGCATCATGCCGACCCACTGAAAACCACCGACTCCAGTCTCGAGCACCTACTCGATCCGCTGAGATCCACGTCTTGAAGCTGACTCAACATTGACTCACTGCTGGAGCAAGGCCAATTGACTATCTTGACACAACTTGACTTCAGAAAAGTGCTAAGAAGCCCAATTAGATGCTTGTGAGGGCCCAAGACAAGCAATAAAGCAATTTGTTTGTGTTCCCTTAAAGTGCCCTCTTGGCTTATAAGACCCCTCTGTTGGCCTTTTAAAGTCACTTTTAATTACCTTTGACACTTGCTGCACAAGTCAATTGCCTGCACCCCTTCCATCGCCCAGAGTGCCCTCTTTGCTCTCAAAGTCTGTATTCTGTGTGCAGTCTCCTTTGGCTTTACAGGGATGAGTCTTTGGTGTTTTTAATTAGTTGTGTGTATTGTTAGTCTCAGTAAAGTTCCTATTTTTCTAGATAATACAAACAGAATCTTCCTGTCGGTATAACAATTTCTCTAAAAAATTATATTTTCTTATTCAGAGATTCACATGAATGTGCAATTTACCAGGCTTTACACCATCTCTAATGATATATAAAGATCGCCCATGCATTTTGCTAGAACCTTGGTTGGGCATTCTTTTATTTTGGCAGCACTGTACTGTTAATTTTTGTGCGGCTTCTGTGCCAGCTCACGACCCTCCTGAATAGCATAGCCTGCCCTCGGCCCATGTTACCAAAAGACGCAAAGGAGATATACCCGTCGGGCTCTGCCTGGTTCAAATTTATGATTGGGATCACTGCTGGTTTAGTAGTAGTGTGGGGGTGCGGCAGCTACTATAGCTACAACTCAGTCATTTCCTCACAATAGGTATTCTGAACCAAGAAGCGTGCAGTACTGTGCTTCGCATGCCTCTCCTCAAGGACAGCAGGACTGAGGGTGGGCGAAGGTTTGTGGAGAAAGCTAAAAGTATTTCAATGAGATGGGGGCATTGGGTCCTGCATGTACCGTGGCTCACAAGAGCCCTATGAGCCTTACAGTACTACAAGCCTTCTCTCTGCCCTTCTGGCCTTTGAGAGATCCTTGCTGTTTGGGACATTTATTGTTTTCCATAGAGACCAGTAAGCCTCTGTGGTTTCATGTTACCTGGCAACAATATCCTGGCCCCTACACATTACCATATTATAATAACTAGATATTTATATAGCACTTTGATGCAAATCATTTCCCAAGTATTATTACCCATTCGAAATTGGTACTCACTTTATCAACATCCGAAAGGACCTTGCCAGAATTTGAACCTGCAACCTGCAGATCAAAGACATATCAAAGACAGATCACAGCAACAAAAGCTTAACCTGCTGAGCCATTTCACCGACAATAATATTGTGCCTACAAGTACTGAAGTTTGGTTATCTACCAAACAACTGAGTATTTTAAATGAGCTAAATGACAGCACATAAAAGTACGAAGTAAACTGCAAATAATACAATCTGAGACTCGTCAGGTGCTGCACTGTAGGTGTGTCTGTGGCATATGCTTATAATCCATATTCTTCACAGCGCATTTACATTAAACACAATGGCCCTCATTACGACCTTGGCGGAGAACCATGGTGCTATTAGCACCATGGTCCCTGGTGCTAAGTTGCCAACTCCGCCATGGTGGTTGGCGGACTTACCGCCCCATTCCGACCTTGGCGGGGCGGTAAGTCCCCAATCCCCATTTACCCTTCCCCATTCCCATTTTTGCCCCATAGGGCATAATGGGAGTGGGGAAGGCGTTAATTACGCCACCGTAAATTATGGTGGAGTATTTAACAACAAGGTCCCTTAGCGCCATGGATTTTAACGCCTGCAAAAAGCAGGCGTTAAAATCACCATGGCGCTACGGGAACTCGTACTCAGGCGGTAAGGGTCGGCGAAGTTTACGCCGGCGTAAACCCCTTACCGCCTGGGTCGTAATGAGGGCCAATATAAATCAAGTGTTGTTTCCATGAGTGAGATGTGAGACAAATGATTTTGTGGTGTGCGATATAGGAATGGCTATTTGTAATGATATTATTAATAATATTTATGATTGGTTATTTATAACGCGCTTAATTGCGTAGAGGTATCTAAGCACGGATCTGGGATTCGAACCTGTGATGCTCTACGCCACTGAGCTATACTCCCAAACCTAATTATAATAATACTACATTTGTGGTGCACTTCTATAATGAGGATTCCATGGTGAACTAAACCACTTCTTGGGAGTGGGAATTTTGAAAGGTCAGACGCAGGGATATTAAGGGTGTTTTTTGGGATCACAAACTTTGGGTAGTGTATGCACTTGACCATCATTTCCAAGGTCTAGTTGTACAATAAGGTACAATTATTTATGAATGCTTTGTTATCAGGAACTGAAACAGTTCTTTGTTTTATACATTGGACTTGATCATAATATTAAATATGTCCATATATAAATATATGACCAAAGCAAATTGATGTGACCCTTAACAATGTCCTCTAGGTTTTACTTCTGCAGTCTAAAGACTTAAACACACCCAATAATGGGTATTGCAAATACCATTTATTTGTTATTCATGTTTAAAACTGCGTTGATAAAATGCACAGACAAGCTAGGTAAATAGAGCTGTGTCGGCCCTATACAAGGCGCACACACAGCAGCTGCATTTACTGAGCCTTTAGCATCTAGTCAGCACCTTGAACAAACAAAGGCCACACAAGTGGTCCATTCCAGGCGCATAAAAAAGGTGTTCGCAAGGTCAGAGCAGGGCTTTGCCTGCAATCGTGTCACACCAACAGCCCAGGGGCAAAGTAAAACGCCCCCATTCTGGCCTTCAGAGGGCTCAGCCCCCCTGGAATTTCCCCGAGTTCCCAGTGGGCCACCACTGGCAGTCAGGCTTGGAAGGACATTCTGGAAGTCGGAGACTATGAGAGGAAGTGCGCATGCGCAAGGTTGGAGGTCAGAAGGGACGCTGTGATGAGGTGTAGCACTATCAGTGATGAAGTCCAGACTGGCAGGAATTGCTTTTTGTTGTAAATAGTTCTGGGAGTACGGGGGGGGGGCGCTGTTGCGCATAGCTAAGATGGCCGCCTAGGTGAAGAGCTCCGGCTCGATCGAAATCCTTTAACTTCTAAATCCTTCCAGGCTTGTGCTGGACGTTGTGCTGCTACAGAATAGTGCGGGGGAAGGACCTCGGCAGACACCCTGCGAAGGCGGTGCGCCAAGACCCCTGGACGGCGGAGATATCATCGCCTACATCAGCAGCACCTGGCGTGCCGTGACGCGGCCGCCTGCGGGCTCCAGGCGATTCTCACTCAAGCCCGATGCTCGTAACGACGGATCGGCCTGGTGGGGGAGGTGCAGCCCGACGAAACACAAGTACTGCCCTTGGGCGGCGACATTCCGCTTCCTCTCCTTTAGCCTGCGAGGAAGAAGGAGCGCAGACCTCCCCACATCGGACCTTGGGCGGCAGGAGAAGCCCGATGAGAAGACGACGCTTGCCCCATTGGATCTTGGTCCCCCCGCGGCTGAGCCCAGCTAGGACTAGATGATGAAGTAAGTGGGCCGACCGGGGTGGAGAGACACCGAGGGTCGACACTGTACACTGCTACGGAAGTGGGGGCGAGCGGTGCAAATCTGGGGACGAGATCCTACTATAGACCCTAATATCGAAGCTATTCCGAAATCCTACTCTTAAGACCTCCCGGGAACAAACACTGTATGTCACTGTAATGTGCTAACAACATACAGCAAACCACTGCGGGCAGTCGTCGACAGCCAGCAACGCACACACGTGGGAAAGCACGGCCCATCCTGAGGCTTGCGGCGTCGCATAATGGGCCACACTGAGAGAAAAGCTGCAGGGGTAAGAAAGACCGGCCCAATGGATTCCTACACAAGCTCCAAACAACAGGGGACACCAGGGGGTGCAACACAAACTTCTGAAGGCTCAAACGTAGACCCCTTGGACCGCTTGGCAACAATTGTGCAAAATGGGTTCATGGCCGTCAACGTGAAACTAGACGACATAGTGGCGAAAATTGGCTCCTTGAAAGCGCGAGTGGAAAAGGAAAGTGCACGCATCTCAGAGGCAGAGAACAGGATAGGTGTGAACGAGGACGTGCTTACACAACACGGTCGTGATATAGCCCTACTTCAGACGGAGCTCCGTAAGACGCAAAATAAATGCGAGGAACTTGAATCCAGGTCCCGCAGGAATAACATCCGGATTGTTGGAATGGCGGAGTCGTTTGGCAAGGGCTGCATGGAAAGGAGTGTGGAAGATTTATTGAAATCCGTATTGGGGGAAGACTCCCTGTCAAGCCACTTCCTCGTCGAAAGGGCCCATCGTATCCTGGCACCAACCCCCAAACGGGGCGCTCCACCTCGAACCATCATTGCACGTCTCCTGAACTATAGGGACAGAGACACGATCCTTCGATTAGCAAGAGAAAAAGGGACACTACAACATGAAGACAACAGGATACACATTTACCAAGACTTTTCTGCAAATATACAAGCACAGCGCAGATCCTACGAACTGGTCAAAAAACAGCTACGGCTCCGCAATACTCCCTATGCCTTGATTTTTCCTGGGAAAAATGAGAATCCAGCATGGGGGCAGAACCTACTTTTTTGAAAACCCTGCGGAGGCGATGGCATATATTGAGGCCTCCATTCCGCTGCCCCCTAGTGATCGTGCAAGAGACCCAAATGCGAGACCCTGCCCAGGTGAAGGCAGAGGAGATCCGGCTGACGGATGATGCACCCCCCCTGCTAACTGAAACACGCTGCTAAACAGTCGACACAGCCGGACTGGACCAAAACCCGGTGTAACCGAGCCGTAGAGTCTCCCGCGTGGGCGGTCAGACGGCTAGGCATTGCTCTGCGACGAAGCTCCCTCAGGAAAGTTCCAATCAGTTACTTGGGTTCATCGTCAAGTTGGGGCAGATGAGGTGGGTGGAGGGCGGGAAGGGGCAAAAGGGGAAGTTTTCTTGTTGCGATTACCGCCCAGTCGAGTTTGAGGCTGGGAGGAATGTTTGCACAGTTGATGATTGCAGGTTTGTTGAAAAAAGGTCTCACAGATGCAGCCAACAATTCAGCTTTGATTGCACATACATTTATGGTTGTCATAATACAATACAATGCGTACACGTAGGAAATGGGTGAAGGGTTAAAGGTTAAACTGATGACATGGAATGTCCGAGGCCTAAACAATCCAATGAAAGCCAGAAAAGTGGGCAATTATGTTAGCAGGCACGGGCCCCAAATCTTAATGCTACAGGAAACACATGCGCAGGGCTCCATCAATGATCAAATGCTGGTAAAATGGGGCAAGCAGCGCTATTACATAAACTACTCCTCACAATCCAGGGGGGTAAGCATTTTGATTCACAAATCGTTAGGGTTCATCGAGAAAGGCCACCTGGTGGACTCGACGGGCAGATATGTGATTGTCTGGGGGGAAATTGCTGGAGAACAGACAACCCTGGTAAATACTTATGGTCCCAATCTTGAAGATCCAGACTTTTACTTACACTTATTTGAAATCCTTGTTAAACATGAAGCGACAACCACACTATGTGGGGGGGACTTTAATGTTGTGCTGGACCAGACCTTGGACAGGTCCGCCAAGACGCCCAGGCCACCGTCTAGGACGGCACTCGCTTTGAAACAGATAATACAGCAGCTGTTCCTGTTAGATGCTTGGAGAGTACTCCACCCAACAAGCAAGCGCTACACGTTCTATTCCTCCGTACATGACAGTGAATCACGCATAGACTATTGGTTTGTCCCCTCAAACATGACACATGCCCTACAGAGTTGCGAAATCCGCCCCCGTACATTATCTGATCACTCCCCCGTGACCATGGAAATTACCCTCGGGCACGTCCCCAGGCAGGCTAGAAGGTGGAGAATGCCCATTGGAATATTAAAAGACCCAAACGTGGCGGAGGGCCTGCACACAGACATCGCCAATTTCTTTGCAGACAACATAGGGTCTGTTGACCATGTTTCGACAGTATGGGAAACTTTTAAGGTGTGGGTAAGAGGGGTCCTAATGTCCAAAACAACGGGCCTCCTGAAGGAGGTACTCCGAGACATGGAGAGGGTGGAGAGAGATCTGAACGTACTGGAGGAGACATATGGTCGGATACATGGGGGAGACACCCTTGCTGAAATACACAAATCTCTCAGGGAATTTGACAAACTGGCGGTAAGGGAAGTACATTATATAGCAGCCCGCTCAAGAGCTCGGAGGTACGGGGAGGGGAACAAGGCAGGGAAAACGCTGGCCAACCTGGTTAAGCAGGAATATCATGTGGCCCCGATTGCATCGATACACACAGCGGCAAATGTGATGGTAACAAGCGAACAGGGAATAAATGATGAATTTGTAGAGTTTTACAAAACATTATATGCGAATAAAGATAGGAAATCCCCTGATGAGATCAAAGCTTATTTGGCCACCTTGGAGCTCCCCAAACTCACGGAAGAAAATAGGCTAATATTGGAGCAACCTGTCATGGCAGAGGAGCTCACTGAGGCGATCAAAGGGCTCGCGTCTGGTAAGGTGCCGGGCTCGGACGGCTTGGGAGTGGAATTCTACAAGGAATTCCGGGAAGAACTGATCCCTGTCTTGCTGGAGGTGTGGGGGAAAGCCCTGGGTAAACGAACGCTGCCGCAAACAATGCGCAAGGCCATAATCACGGTGTTGCCCAAACCTCGGCGCCCACCGCAAGATATGTCATCCTACAGACCCCTGTCCCTGATAAATGTGGATGCAAAAATCTTTGCGAAAGTGCTGGCAAACCGTATGCTGCCCATCACGCCATTGCTAGTACACACAGATCAAAGTGGATTCATCCCCCAAAGGTCCACCGCCCTAAATTTGCGTAGACTATTCAGCATAATGTCACAAATCAACCCGAACAAACAAGCAGTGGCAATCTCCCTCGACGCCGAGAAAGCGTTTGATTCGGTTTCCTGGGAGTATTTGTTCTTGGTATTGGAGGCATTTGGGGTTGGCGCATATTTCATTCAATACGTCAAGTTGCTTTATACCACTCCGTGTGCAAAAGTATACACGAATAGAACTATGTCTCAAGGGTTTGAGCTGGGCAGAGGTACCAGGCAAGGGTGCCCCTTGTCCCCCATCCTTTTTGCTTTGACGATTGAACCCATGGCATCGGCGATACGGTCGAGACATTGCAACAAGGGCATATCACTGAAGGGGGCTACTCAAATAATATCACTATATGCGGATGATACATTACTCTATGTTCGAGAACCCGAAAAAAACATTTTCCCCATCATGACAGACATCAACGAGTTTGCAGAATACTCGGGATACACGGTCAATAGCTCCAAATCAGAAGTATTCCCGCTCACCCCCTCCACAAAATGCCCAGCCCACATGTGTGGCCTTAAATGGGCTGAACAACACATCATGTACCTTGGGGTGCTGGTCTCTTGTAATAAACAAACATTATATATTGATAACTATGACCTGGCGCTGCACACGCTTAACATCAAATTACAGGTCTGGAGACGTCTCCCAATTTCACTACACGGTAGAATTGCCATTCTTAAAATGATTGTACCTCCGAAACTATTATACCTATTTGTAAATATCCCTATATGGCCGGGGAGGGAGTTCTTCTCTAGACTTCGCTCTATGGCGGTGTCCTTTCTGTGGAACGGGAAGACGGCCAGAATCAGCTGGAGAAGATGACAGAGCCGTATGAGAAGGGGGGAATAGCTGCACCAGACTTTGAGCTCTATTACACTGTGTCACAAGCACAATTTGCAAAGTACTTGTACGATGAATGTAACAACTCCCCTCACATGCAAATAGAAGAATGCACCACCGGGCCCACGAACATTAGGTCAGTGATTTTTAATATTGGGCACAAAGACTCTTGCGAATTCGACCCTGTGAGCTGCACGGTGAAAGCCTGGGGAGCAATACACAAAAGACTGAAAATAGAGACCCCGTATAACCCCGATGCACCCCTGTGGAAATGCCCTGGCTCCCCCCCCCCGTTTGATACCGACATACAGGAAACTTGGGACCCGGCCATGGAGATGAAAATAGGTGACATGTACATAGAGGGGAAGTTTGCGACCCTTGCGGAGTTCACTAGAGGTGTGGGAGGTGGGCAGCTCAAGACATTGCAGTACTACCGTATAAGATCTGCATATCAAAGGCGATGGCCGTCATTCCCAGACGAACCCCCTGCTCACCCGTGCTTGCGGCTGGCCACTACACAGGGCGGGCTGGGAATTTCCAAACTCTACAGGGCAATACAGACGCACTCCGTCGTGGTAAACCAGGTGAGGGAGAAATGGGAAGCCGACATGAAAATGCCAATACCTGAAGAAAAGTGGGCAAGATACTGTGCACTTACGAAAAGAGTCTCCCTTAATGCCGGGCTTCGGCAAATACAGTTTAAAATTCTAAACAGGCTGTACTATACCCCTGCTAGGATAGCTACATTCACGCCCGACGACCCAGGCAAGTGTCCCAAGTGTGGGTCCCTAGCAGCGGGATCCTACCATATGTACTGAGAGTGTCCAGCCGTGGCGCGGTTTTGGGAGGGGGTTGCGAATATGCTAAATGAAATTACACAGATACCCCCGCACTTGACCCCACAAAAATACTTGTTCGGTGATATTGGTAAATGTTACGAAAAACTCAGAACGCTATTTAATGTGTCATGTGTCATAGCTAAGCGATGCATATTGAAGGCATGGAAAAGCCCGACTGCCCCCACAATGGAGACCTTCCTACGGTAGTTAACTTATATAAATGAATGCGAGGAGCAATATGTACTGACCCAACCGAGCATGAGCAGACCAAAAGACATCTGGGGCCCATTTAGGGCGTACCTCTGCGATATGCTTTCAGACACTGAAACGAATATTTGAATGACAACTGTTAATCATTTAACGAAGATATTGCTTTTATGTGACTGTAAATTGTGTTCTGTTGAAACCATTAATAAGAACATGTTTGAAAAAAAAAAATAGTTCTGGGAGTACAAGCCTGAAGAGGGAAATGGGGACACGAACGCTCAAGGGGGTTCTGGAAATATCACCCGGTTCGGGGGGGTGGGGGTATGGGTTACCTAACTTTGAGTTATCATGAGTTTGAAATGCAAAGAAGAAAAAGTCACCCCTGGTCTTGAGCGACCAGGGTTCAATGGAGGACCACCGGGTCTAAAAGGGTTAGGCAGAAATGCTTAAAATAGCCGACAGGCGTGACTGGGGACTGTGTTCTGCAATGAGGGAAAGGAACAGTTCCTCCAAGTTTTAAAAGAAAAATTGGGCAAAAATTGATGGAAGGTGCCAGAAGAAAGGGCAGGTACAACGACGGCCGGGGAGGGGGTGAGTGCTCTATTTGTTGTTTGTTCTTAAAGGGAGGTATAGGTGATCTAATATGCGTTACAGTACTTTGGGGCATGTTCCAGCGTGTAAGGAGATGGGGCAGAGGAACATGAAATCCAACCTTTATATAAACATATGAACGTGTGCGGCGTCTGGGCCGTGCTGCTGGCTCGAATGGTGAAGTTCACATGAAATGCCAGAGCAGATCAAGCATCGAGCAATCAAAAAAGAACAAAAGAAACAGCAAATCCCAAAGCCACACGAGGCATTTCTAAGCAGGCCTGTAAGCCAGCAATTACCCTAAAAGTTTAAATATTTTAGTAGCGGTTCAAATTCCACAGATTCTTTCAGACAAAGGGAATCACTGGGTCTGACGGTACGGATAAGATGATCCATTCTCTCCATTGAAAGAGGGATCCAAGCTAATGCTGGGTCCGCAGCTAGGAGATGGGCAATAGAGTGGAGGCCTTCTCTTACTTTGCTGTGATTGTGGGGCAAGGTCAGTGGTAGAGTACGTTTAGAGTACATGGTTAATCCAAAAGAGAAGATTAGGTCCATGAAGAAGGGGTACATTGAGAACATTAGAGGTTCATGTGCTGCGTCTCTGGCATCGATTACTCAGGTCATTGCATGGCGTATGACACAGAGCGTTTCCCGTCACCAGGCATGAGAAGGCCTTTCAGTCCTGTTTTTTCCCTTTAGGTTCTAGGACTTGCCGTTTTTTCTTTCCCTTTGGAAATTTAGAAACACAAAAGGTCCCAAAATTCCAAGCAAAACCGGGAATAGTTCGACTTCTCACGCCTGGCCTTGGCAAACTGAGCGCTCTGGTGACATCTGTTTTCCTATAGAAGGGGTAATGGTGAGGTACATCGCCATCCAAGATGGAGGCTGTCTCTATCACCCCATAACATGACAAAGGGTGGGTATGCATGGTTCTCTTGGTTACGGTTTACCTACAGTAGTGGTGAGAGGTCTGAGGTGATGCCCGCACCGGCATTCCGTCACCAATATGGACGTCTACAGGTGAGGAAAACAAGAGTTAATGTCCCTTCTCTACAATCGGTGGACAGTAACCAGGCTTTTCTTCAAAGATGCATGCCGCATAGAGTGCATGCATCTCGAGATGGCACATGACCAGCAGTGCATTGGCATCGCATGGGAGTGCGGGCATGTGTCCTGCCTGTGTCTGCATCTGGTAGCTTACCACCTGCAATGCTCTTTGCCCCAGCGGGTCACCAGTAAAAGCCACAACAGAGAAGCATGATACAGTAACAGAGCTGGCAGTACTAGTGCATCTGGTGTACTTTATTTCAGGTTATAGAGCCAGGGTAGGCAATGGGGTACATGAGAAGAGGGGGACAGTTGCCTATAAATGCCCTGGAGAAGGAAGGTTTTGGGTCTTTCTAGTTCGCCCAAGAACACTTTCATGAAGGGGACACTTTGGTCTATGTACGCGCGAGAGAAAGAAGGTCTTGGGGCCTTCAAGTTCACCCACCACTAGTTTCATGAAAATTGCTAGATGCAGGCACACCAAACGAGCATGGCGAAGTACGTTTTCATCCGCGTGGAGAGTGTTTCAAAGGAGGGAGCGTTGGGAGTGATAGTTCTAGCCCCAACTCGATTGTTCTTGACTCTATGAATGGACCTTTATTTTTGTGGAACTAATCGGAGGTGTTTGGAAGGATGGTAGAGTGGGATATAAAGTGGAATTGTCTTGTGGTGTACTAATGCAAATCTTTGTGCAGGAGGCGGAACACTTTGGGGGAGGGTAGTACTGAGGAGAACTCCCAAGTTGTGAAACTGATACTTTGGTACAGTTTGGGGCCTAAGGAAAGAGACCTCTTGGGAGAACCTATGCTGTTGCCTTCAGCAGGAAAGGGACCCTGGATGATACAATTCTGTGTTAATAAAAATATCTTTGGTTTGCAGAACAACATGCACCCAGATGCAACTGTGCATAGTTGCTGATAGCTGCATAAACTGCAACTCCAACACAATTAATGACAGTTGAGACTAGAGCGCTGTGTGAGTCCAATTATATGTTCATTTTCCTCAACATTGCATCAGCAAATAGCAGTGTAAGGGGTGTCAAGATGGTTTTGTAAAGGATTAGCTCATCTAAGACAGTTTTGAAGGAGATAAGCATCAAATCATGTGAAAAGGTGAAGGGGCTTTACTACACTCATGGAATAGAAGGAGAGCGCGATTACCCGATTCAAAGGATAGAAGGGGAGAGTTAATACCCGATTCAAGGGATAGACGGAGAGTGTGATTACCCGATTCCAGGGATAGAAGGAGAGCGTGATTACCCGATTCAAGGGATAGAAGGAGAGCGTGATTACCCGATTCAAGGGATAGAAGGAACGTGTGAGTACCGGATTCAAGGGATAGAAGGGGAGCGTGATTACCCGATTCAAGGGATAGAAGGAGAGCGTGATTACCCAATATCAGGGATAGAAGGAGAGCATGATTACCAGATTCAAGGGATAGAAGGGGAGCGTGAGTACCAGATTCAAAAGGATGGAGAGGCAAACACTGACATGTTCAGTGCAGACAAGTGGGCATGATCGTACACCCTGGGTGTGCGGCATATCATAACACCTGGATACCAGCAACAAACTAAAAGAAGGATGGGGCCAATCACACATAAGAACCGCAAAGAAATGGAGAGGAGGTGCTCTTCGAATGATACTAAGAGAATGCATCCCAAACTGACACTCCAACTTCTCCTCAATTCATGACCATAAAACACTCAAACTACAAAGCTCCTTCTGCCTAACTAACTCGCACGTCCTTCAACTGGTTCACAGTGTTCACAAAACCCATTCCCTCCTCTGTTAACTATTGCACCGACGACCTCTGTGATTATTCACTTGATAGCAGCCGTACTACCATCATTTGACCTGGGGTTCCTCAACTGTAACCGGCCAGTGTCCCCACTCACGCACTTGCCAACTCAACCTAATGCCAGAAGATAAAGTACAAACTGCCCTCACAAACAGATGGCCTGGACTGACCCACTGCAAGTCCCATTCTTCATCCCAGCAACAACAATGACCTCAGATCAGAGACACTAATCTCCAGTAGTACATAGAATGATGTACCTCCGTACTCCTTTCTAAACAATGAGTGACCGATCCTCTGTGCAACTACTAAGGCAATTACCACGGCCACAGTCAGCGATTCAAATGTGTCGCTCAATGCTGCCTGGACTCCCACATTCCCACCGTGTAGCATCTCCCCTCGCCCCAAAAGAAAACATCCAAATGGCTCACAGCGCAATTGGTTTTGCGCATATGGGAGGCTTCCCTCCTGTGGGACTATACTCGTAAGACCAAAACTTTATTGGTTAAAGATACATTACTTCATCTTTCTTCTTTACCATTTGAAGACACAAAGAACAACAGATTAAACGTGATTGTTCTTCTCTTAAACTACAATTGTGTGAATCCTTGCTCATCAAAAAAGTGATTTCATTCTTTAAGTTTACAGCACTTGTGCCTGGTGAGGTGAGATGTGTTGATGGAGCGCATCTATCAAACCAAGGTATCTTGGCAGTGAGAGGGTCTGCAATATTTCCTAATGGTAGATATGAGCTTATATCTATCTATCTATCTATCTATCTATCTATCTATCTATCTATCTATCTATATTTATTTTTATTTTTATATAGCGCTGTTCGCCCACAGGCCTCAGAGTCTCACAAAGCAGGTGAGGTTTTAGCTGTTCCAATCTGTAGTGCTGGTGGCAGTGTGTTCCACATTTCTGCTGCTAGTTCTGAGAAAGCCCACCACTGCTTTCCCTCTTGTACATTGGAACGGTTATTAAGTTCAAATGAGTACTTCTGCAGGTAGGATAAGCAGTGCAAAATTTAAGATTGGTCATGCCCGGTCAAAGTACAAGCTATCCGTTTTCTCACCGGGATCCGTTGTAACGATTTCAGAGCGGGGGTGATGTGATCAAATTTCTTTAGATTCAAGAGTATTCTGGCTGCTGAGTTGTGCACTCTTTGGAGGCGGTGAAGCAGAGCCTCGGGCGTACCCAGATAGGAGCTGTTGCTAAAATCTAGTCTGGACAGAATCAAAGAACTCGCAATGCTAACACGTTGGGAGAAAGAGAGTAAAGGGAGTAGAGGTCGGATATTTTTTTAATAGGAAAAAAATCACGATTTGGTGACAGTATTTATTTGTCCGTTTAACGTAAGGGGGCTATCTAGGACTACTCCTAGGTTCTTTATCCAGCGTTTTGGTTCGGGGCATGTGATTTTGTGTACGTACTGTTTGTTTACAATATTTTGTTGGAGACACATGATATATTTTCTAATGTTGTACTGTAATGGCATCATATGCACACACTTCACTGGACCATCATGTTTCCCATGTATGATTTAGTCATGGGGATTCACCAGGATCAAAGCAACCACTGTAGAAACATACATTTGAGGATCCATACATTAGATGAAGAGTATAATAAGAACTGTTTACTTATTGAGTTATTGATGCCGCACTCTATATTGAATTTTGTACGTGATTGCCGCGCCTTCTCCGTGGTTATGATAATATTGGAGCGGATGATTTTCCCCCTCTTATGGAGTAAAAGGTGACTTACGGATGAAAGTGGAGAACAGCGGCGTCACTGTGCTGCCCTTAATAAGCCTATTCGCCGTCTTCGATACCGGAATCCATAAAATGCGCTATAACCAGCTATGTCATATTGTGATGCATGACTGGCCCTTTATGTGGGTAGCCTGCTTCCTTTTCCATAGTATCCAGGATGACACATTGCAACCTTTTCAGTTGCAGTCTTTCAAATCACGTGTGGGGTCCCCCAAGGCTCCACCTTATTCCTGCTACTTTTAACTATTAATGTGCCAAAATCACTTGAAATTCAACCTGGGTAGAATTTAGGTGACTGTCTCCAAGCCTCACTCAGAGCTCTGGTGACAAAGGTTTGCGGTCACCTTCCACTGGCTCCTGCCCACTCTGGCAAAACGTGAAATAAACAGAGCGATTCTCAATTCTTGTGCATGGAGATTCCTGCGGTATGTTAAGCATTTTTCCACAGAATCACCGCTATTTTAATGAGTGGACCATACTAATACCAGGTACTTTGGTATCCCACGGTACATGAAACTAAGACTGCAAGCTATACATAACTCAGCCATCTGAACCCCAGAAGGACAACAAAGCCCACATGATATCACCCCAACACTAAAATCCCGGACCTAGCTGCCCGTAGTTAAAGGCTTGCAGCACCCAAAGTCTTTCATTTTACATCTAACCATCTGCCAGAGAGGACCACCTATTCTGGCTGAGGGATTAGCTCCTATGGCCCAGAATGCAACATCTGCCCTCCAGGTGCACATCTTTTATGCTATCAATGAGACTCAATGAGACCAGTCATGGACAGAGGTCTTGAGTTCTTCGTCAATCTGAACACCTTCAGAACACACTGAACCCCACCATCCAACCCCTAGGGCATTCAATCCACTTCAGGAAAGCTGTCTAGAAATGTATTTTTCCACAATAAATTCCACCAGCCCTTCACGCGTGACTGGCATATTTTCAAAAACCTATGTCCAAACATTAACGTTGCTCATTTTACTCTCAACATTGCTGTTTGGCGAAGTTTCTTCCTGCTACTCAACTTGCTTATGATGCCTCTTACGAGCTTGACTTAGATGCACTCTTTCGTTGACACCTTCAGTTTCCACCCTGTGTTCCTTCCCTGAATAGCATCCCCTTTCCTGTTTGGTTGAAGCATTGGTTGGCTATTGGTGCACTCTGTCAGTGTCAGTGCTTCGTGCCCCGCTGTGTAAGATACACACGTAACGTCTAAAAGCTCAGGAAAAGGCCCCTAACTCTTGACACACCCTCGTCCCGTCCTTTGCTGTAGTTTGAGGTTCCTTGGAATGGTTATCCAACGCTCCTAGCATTCTTTAGACAAGTATGTGGGTCCTTTTGAAGGTCTCATTTCTAGTTTGGGCTGATAGGTAGCGCTTGTGCCACCTATAAGCCACCTGTCTTGCTTTACAGTACAGATATGGCGAAATGGCATTTGATGAGGGGCAAAAAGCTTGTAGGTGTTGTTTGGGCATTTTACCACCCATGGCCATTATACTTCCTCTGCCCATTCCCACCAACTTGCTGCCCCTCCCCGCCTACAATACCTCCTCCAAGGAGCTCATTGAGATCACTTAAATCAAGCCTTTCCATCAAACTTTGTTCTCAAAGTGGCTTTTCAAAGCAGTCTTCTGAGAGTTAATGGGCCTCATTACAACCCAGGCGGTAAGTTCCCTACTTTACCACCATGGTGTAAACTGTGTTTACACCATGGTGGATGGCGGATTTACCGCCCCATTCCAAGGTCAGTGGGGCGGTAAATCCCCATTCCCCATTTACCCTTCCCCATTCCCATTTTTGCCCCATAGGGCATAATGGGAGTGGGGAAGGCGCTAATTACGGCACCGTAAATTACGGTGCCGTAATTAGCAACAAGGCGGGTCAGCGCCTTGCATTTTAACAGCTGCTAAAAGCAGGCGTTAAAATGGTAATCAGGCGTTAAGGGTTACTGCGCCGACGGCGGCGTTAAACCCTTAACACCTGGGTTATAATGAGGCCCAATGACTACATTGGAGCTGTAAACGGGCTACGGGTGTAATACACATGTTGTAATCAGGTGTGCCATCAGCCACTCGATTTAAAAACACTATGCATGTCCTTCACTGTAGTCCTGTTAAAAACAAGCATTGGCAAAGCCAACAGGTTAGGCTTGTGTGCAAGTATTAGGCATTTGCCAGGCACTGCTATTTTAGATGCTCAGCTACACACATCATTCTGCACCTGCTACCATCAATGGCTAGTTAGTACCACTAGGGCAGTGCCTGGCAAGTGCCTTTCCCATGCCTACTCAAAAGCCCCAACTGTTGGTATTGCCAATGCCTGTTTTAATTATCATTAAAAGCTTGTGTTTGCTATCCAGCATGGCAAACTCACCTAGTCATGTAGGTTTCCTTGTAAAAGACTATTGATAAGTGGTGCACAACAGCTGGTAAGTACTGCAGTACTACTCTGTGCACCCACATCTGCAGGATCCATGGGTACTTCACCTAGTCTGATCACACTCTGGAAGCTACCCACCCATATTCCTGTGCCTGTTGTCGAGCATCAGTTTCAGAACTTGAACTTCTGATACTAAAGACCTTGCCCCTTATCCAGCATTGAAGACACCCTCGCCTGGGACTAAAAATTATTTCTTGATTTTTCTTTGGGGCAAAATCTTCTTTCAAATTCCCTGAGTCTCTCTAAACCCACCTGTCTGCCTTTCCTTCCTTTATTTCCTTCATACAATCTTCCCCTATTCGTGGTCCAGAACGTGGCCCCAGGGGTTTAGCTGGGAACATCTCCTCCACTGTTCCCCTCTCTCCCCCCCTTTGTCCATGTCCCCCCTCCTTGTCATGATCTGGAATATTTCTCCCTTATGATTATCTCTGATCTTCCCTGAACCTTTCCCTCTCCTTCCTCATTGTCCTCTCTTCCTTTCCCTCTTTCTTGCCAGGATCTGGAAAGCGGCACCCTGGCTGAGCTGCGAACATCTCCAGAGCTGGTCTATCACTCACCCTTACCCCCCCCAAACCTTCCCCACTCTCCCTATCCGCGTCCATCCAGTCCGGTTCTGAAACCCAGGCTCATGGCCCAGAGTTTCTCTGGCCAGCCCCAACATCACACTTTAAAGCAATTTTACTGTTGCAATGTAACACATAATAAAACACCTAAACTGAATAAATAAATAAATGAATAGATAAATAAATAAATAAATAAATAAATAAATAAATAAATACATACATACATACATAAATAGGAGGAATGTAAAACCAATTATCAAAGAACAGTGGGAATCGGCATTATGAGAATATCAAATGAATAAGGCTCTACATACTCACAACCAATTGTCTGGCCAACGCACCTGTCTCTTTCCAACATGGGATAAAGCGACGTATTGTGTTTATCTGCTATTCTGCACACTTCCACAGTAGCTTTAAATAATGATGGTTAAACATTATCGCTACATGTGACCTGTCAGCACTCATACCCATATCGTTAGCACACCTAACTCAGGTGTTCCTGGAACTAATATGGGATACCCCAAACTCAACGGATTTTCTCCAAGACCCAAGGCTGAAGATTGCCAAGAAAGATATTGCTCTTCAACAAGAGGTTCCAATGCCTGTTACAGGATCGACTGCCACCCAGAATCAAGGACTCCTGACTATTACTGAAGACCCTACTACCCAGGAACAAGGGATCGTGCTAGTTATTAGGGACACCACTGCTCTCATCAGAACCTCCTTAGATGCAAGTAAACAGGACTGGTAATAATGGGGCCCTTGGTATGCAGCCAGGTCTAACACACTGCTGAGATGCATTTCCAGTAATCTTTTCATAGGCCCTTGGGTTCCTTACAGTTTCCTTACAGTTCTACCTTGTCAGAAGCATGCCCTCTTGTCTATGCACCTTTGGCTTTGCTTGGTATTTCCAGCTTTGCATGGTCCCTCAACCTGCACTCTACCCTGGAACAATGTCAGACTTCAGTCCCTGAGCAGTAGGCTTCTCCTACTGCCGCCACCTGCTAAGTGGACAGCCCATGTCCTACTCACCATGCTCCCCTGTTCCACGCTAGCTTATGCGTCTGGTTTACACCTGGAATGCACTGCGTGTGGTGTGCAGTGAGGCAGAAGCGAAAGGGCACGTGGAACAGAGTAGCAGTTGAAAGGGCATTTCAAGAAGGGAATTGGTAGGATGAGCAGGTTTTTCATCTTTGTTGTGGCTGAACGGTAATGATTTCAATCTGTGACCAATGATCGCTGCCACACCTCTGTCTTCTCTTTTGTCTTGTGAACAGCCGAGGCCACCAACAGTAGGGTCTTGATACAAACCCGTTCCCTTATATCTGTGTTAGGGGACAGCATTTTCTCATTTCTCCTTGTTTATGTACATGGACCGTGTACAAGAGCTACTTTGCGGTCTGGGTTATGGGAAGAACGTGTGATGTATGGCCTATCCCGCTTGCCACACACACTTTAGAGCCAGCCTCCGTAGTATACACACCAGAACCCGATAATGTGTTTTATCATCGATCCCTGGAAAAACCTGGTCTGCTTCTGCATCACTTTCCCCGTTCCGTGATGTGCTTTGTTTCAGGTGAGGAACCTCAGCTTCACACTGCAAGGTTCTTTCATCTGCCCTGAGGTTCTATCCCTGAGGAGCAGACCAGTGGCCATCAGCAGGATAGAGGATGCACATCTTGGGGGTGGTCCTTGGAGCTTCACCAGCCACAGTGCCTTTATTTATTTATTTTTACATTTGTATTGCGCACTTAACCCGTAGGCAGTAAGGAGCCGCTTTCTGAGCAAAAAACAACAGATAATTATGAAAGTCACTAGAACGAGTGTCAGAGCCTTCAGACAGGTACTGTGCAAAGGTTAGGGGTCAGGGGCCGGTTGGTTATCGTAGGGGCGGAAGGGACAAGATGCCCTACCTGAAAAGCCAGGTTTTCAGCTGTTTCCGGAAGATCCAGTATGATTGCTCAGCTCTTAGTGTTGGGGGATCCGCAGCCCAGGGATATAGGGAGAACATTATAGCTCAAGGTTATAGCAGTCATTCCTAAGGGTATAGCAGAGCCGTCTGGAAACTGGCTCATAGCCAAATAAACTTAGCATGTCCAGGATAAATGGATGGGTCCCTGGATTGGGCACTACATGGGTGGAGGATGTCGCCTGAAAGCACATTTCTGATTTGTCTCCCTTTCACTCTACTCATAAAACCTCAGCCACTGCTGTGCTATCTTTCACTGTTTTGATGAAATCCTGTACTGGCCAGAAGGAGACAGAATGGCTTCTTTGTGCCATATCCAAAATTGCACTTTCTTGGTTATGAGGTGTTTTGATCATAAAAGTATACAAGCAAAAGATTATAGTACACTTCATAGTTTGAGGGCAGTCTCTACACACCAGATAGGTAGGTCAACAAAGGGAAGCATCCAAGCAAGCACAACCAAAAAGAAATGTCAAAGATCTCACAGTGCACATATAACATTCTAAAATCACTAACCACCCACCCCTGCAAAAGTAAATACAGTATAAACAGGCTGACCATCTACTTATTGACATGCTGGGTACTGGAAACTGCACTGCAGGTTTGCTATTAAAAAAGGCGGTTCGTTTAGGAAAGGAAAAAACACACATATAATGCCCAAGGTAGGCAACCTGCCCGTTCCCGAGATCACAAGGTAAGCCAAGTATTTCTGGGAAGCACACCTAGTCCACATGTTCGGTTTCGAGACCCAAGCCGTTCCTCACTAATGAGGCCCAACAAGGCCGAAACATGTTTGGGGATGCTTGTGGTCTCAGGCAGGAGAGATGTGACTAAGCAGTTCGGGCTGGACTACCCCTTTAGGGGTGGGACCAAGCCTGATTTGCATACGATCTTTCCCCTTTTACAATGGCTTGGCATGCGAAGAACGATGGTCTGGAGGGTTGCCCAGAGCAATGCCAGAGGTTAAGATTAATACAAAACCTTCCAGCCATCACATGTTTTGATTTGCTGTTTGGTGTCTTGGCACCATCAAGTCCGGTTTAAGCTTAGTTGGATGGTCTTGAGATGGACTGATGGCATTAAGTTACCACACTGTGTCTTTGCGTGGACAGCTTGACAACCTAACTTTGTTTGGTGACTATTTCTGCACTTCAAGACATGAATCTCAACGATCTTGGTCAGAGGTCTGATGGTGTGAAGCTGGGGATTTGTTCTTCGTGTCTTAAGGTTGTTGAAGTGGCTCAATGGGGCTCTTCACAGAAGCAAGTTCTCTGAAGCAGTTGCCTCAACTCAGCTCCCAAGATCAGTCGTATCGAAGGTGTGAAATGGATTTGATAACTCAGGCAGCAGTTGCTGCATGGAGATTTGCTGGTTTGTTATTGGTTTGACAGCTGCTGTATGTCTCACTGGTAGATTTCCTTGGGTGTTGCAGGCTAGCAGCATCTCCCAAAGGTAGCAGGTCTGGACTTTGCGAAGTTGAGGGTTTACTTTCTGAGAACCTCACAGACTGGAGTTGTCTTTTGGTTCTTCCCCCAAAGCCTGAAGTTTATGAAGGCACTTCCACACACACTTCAACCTCTGAGTGTCTGGGTGTCCTGGCCCCTCCTGCTCCTCAGCAGCGGACAAGTTTTTAGTTGTCCCAGACAATGTTCTTTCTGTTCCTCAAGGATGCTGAGGGAAGGATCTCTTTTCCGACATTTATTCCCTATCTTCACTCCTATGGAAGGAGTCGGTGAGTTCTGGCAAACCCCAGCAATTATTAACAGAGTGCAGCTCTCCAACCCCATGCACAAATTAATCTTCATAGGGGATTGTTGGCTTCCAGG
This sequence comes from Ambystoma mexicanum, assembly GCF_040938575.1. Taxonomy (NCBI): domain Eukaryota; kingdom Metazoa; phylum Chordata; class Amphibia; order Caudata; family Ambystomatidae; genus Ambystoma; species Ambystoma mexicanum. The sequence continues at coordinate 941,827,287 of NC_090923.1, forward strand.
CCCCCTCTGGGATCCAAGGAGGACGCCTCCCTCATCGAGTGTCCTCCCTGCTTAGCAGCACCTTCCTGCATGCTTTGCTCCTCGTGGATATACTGGGAGGCAGATGCTAAGGATTCTGGGACATCCAAGATGGTAGATCCTCACTCCCCTTGAGTTCTCAGGCACCCTAAACTCTGCCCATGTCCTCACCCTCCCAACCCCCCACTCCAAGCTCTGGTTGCCAAAACCTTTCCTTGCCCTATCACCCGCCTGCCGTCCAGGTTTCAAGGATCAAATTTGGGTTCAGCCCAGGCCCTGACAGTCTCCCTTCATATGTTTATTAACTGCAAAAGAAGATCACTTAAGATTACAAAGACCTTCATGGGATTGTATGAAACATCTGGTATCACCTCTAAAATAGGGGCAACTTTCTGAGCCATTTGCTCTTTAATCTTCAGGACCAATCAATGAATGACAAGTTTGGTACATTTATTTCTGTGAAAACTAACATGGTTATAAGTGTGCTTCTCATCATTCCACAGCATATTAGTTTGGTACTATCTCTCATTGTACATAAGCACACCTAGAATATAACTTAAATGCTGCTAGGGCAGAGCAGCCAGTTATGATAGAACATTGGAAATACTGATGAAGCTTGACCCTGGGGCTATATTCATTGCAATAAAACCTCACGCCTGGCACGTGTTTCGCCTAGTAGAGGTTCCTGATATTATACTTTCCCTGACCAGTGTATCTTAGCACTGATAAGGCTAGAAGTGCATATGTCTAATAGTAAACCACCTTCCTAATGTCATTGGTCTCTGGAAGGAGGCTTTCCATCAGAAGCTATTACAAAGGGTTCTGCGTGCTTCGTTTCAAGAGCTGCCATTTCACCTCCAAGCTGCTGTTGTGTCTTACACTCTGCATATCAGAAGTATACATGTATCCACTATATGCAGTGGTTGAAGTGGTCAGGAGCAGTTGGGAGCGGTGCTCCTCTACTTTTTTTAAATTACATTTTACTGTTCGTAAACTTTTATTTTAAAGAGAAACTGTTCCAGAATGGTTTAGTTTTGAAATAAAAGTGTAGGAAGAAGTTGAAACTTGCACTTTTAGTGCACTGCACTGAACGTGCACTTAAACAGCAGGCGCGTGTGTTTGGAGGTTTGTAGAGTGTGTGGGAGGGGGCGTGTCGATGGGGTTTGTGGAGGGCAGGCAGTGGGGAACATAGTTCCGCTACTTCTTTTCATACACTTCGACCACTGACTACATGGGGGCCAGTGATTAAGTTACTCATTCCAGAAGCCTGACGCCATCCCAGGGAAAACCACGGACATCACCTTCTAAATTCAGACCATTGTCAAAACACACTTTCCTGCAGGATCAACCTTTACTATGCTCCTATAAATCCACACAAAACTTGGCACAGTATTTCTGCAGATAGCATTTTGTAAGAAGAGTACGTTGCACGCATACTGCACTCTCCCTCTACCTGTCGGGGTCCCAGGTGCTGGTACCATGTGATTTCCAGCCCCGTTCACTTCTCGGTGCAAGTTGCATTCTGCACTCGAGTTTTGAGAGTTCACTGCAAAGCTGTACAGAGTGCTGCAATTGGAAGCACTAGCGCTTCTGAATGGAAACTAAAAATCAGTGTCTTTTCATCTCCTGCCTTAGGATTTGTCTGACACATTTTGTGGCGTCAGTGATAAAATGCTTGCTAACAGTTTTTCTGGGTCACATGCCTCCTTGGAGTTGTCATTTGTTTGCTGCTGGAGAGCCTCCAATGTTTGCAGGTGGCCACCGCATGCCAGGCAGTTATTTCTGCATCTCATTTACAACTGTTTTTAGAAATGTTGACGTTGGTTTTCAATTGTAATTGATTTGGGTGGATGAGGCGCCGTATCAGCTCTGCCCCAGCGCGGGGACGGCGCGCTCTGCAGTCGTCCTGCTAGCCTGAATGGAACTGCAGCTGCCAAGCATCTGTTGCTGATCATGTGTGGCGTTTATAATGAATTAACTTCAATAAATAAAGGACTGGGGAAATGCGTACTGCTTTTGTTTAATTCAGGGATGTCATTTCACCAAAATTCTAGGGGTAGCGGAAGTGACATCACATGACCCTTTACCTCTAATGACATCAGAGCAAGTGATGTCATTTGACCCAACCCCGAAGTCATGTCACGGAAAGCGATGGAACACGACCTTTCACCCCTTGACAAAACAGCAAGTGGCATCACATAGCATTGTTCCTAAGTACACTACGAAAAATATGGGTACGATGTCACTATTCTGTGATATAAATTTCATGCAATAATGGATCACCATATGTATCATTAACATCAGTGTGTACAGGCCCATATTACCAAATTACTGTGAATGTAAGCAGACGTCCATGGCCAAATGAAACACGCTTAAGTGCTTTATGTGGAACAAATATACATACAATATCACCCAACTTGCGTTGTGACTCATTTATTGACCTCAGAAGGATGAAAGGCTGAGTTTAGGTGTTTAGGAACAGACTAAATCAGTCACTCACCCACTGAAGTGTGCCTGAAAAAAACCTTTAATGATTCTAGCAATTATTGTATAGAATTCCATAAAGATACATTATTTGGTATTCCTATTCTTTTTTATTTAGGGTCACTGCTGAAAGTGTTAGACTTGTGGACCCCCTGTTCTTTTATTTGTTTTTATTTTATTTTTTTAAGAGGCCTGAACAAGAAAGCCAGCCACTCCAGAAGCAAAGAGCCGCATGGTACTGGCCACAGCCCAAGACCTTGCATTAAACAAAAAAAAAGAGTTGTTTTGGTTTGTTAGGGGTAGTAAGGGAGACCACAGGGATAGAAAGGGAGACCTCAGGGGTTGCAGTTGCGACCCCTGGTGACCTAAATGACGTCCCTGGTTTGTCTGTGACTTTTCAGTAGGAATTATGTGTTTTATACAAGCACTCTACCCATTTTCACGAATACGAAGGTTCCAATTCTGTTCCATATTATGAGTGTTTGTTCTGCTTGCTGTGCTCCGATCCAGTGATCCAGCGACACCTACCTGACTGGAAGATGTATCGTGGTCGTAGCGTCCACCTCATTGCACTTTGTCACATGCATACTAAAATGCGCCACAGAGGAGTGCATCAGTTCAATTTTAACTGTTCTCCCAAATCTTCAGGGTGTCTTAATGTACCCCGTTGTCAAGCTGCCCTTATTCATTCTTGCCTTACTCCCATTGCCTGCCTCAAGTTCCTGTCCCCAACTTTGCCTGCTGCCTGTCTGTTCCACTCTTCTCTTTTTCCTCCTTCTCCTTGTGCCTGGGCCTGCCAGTCATTATGGCCCATTCCATTTTCCCTCCTTTGGTTTTTCCCTCCTCCTGGCCAGTTTCCTGTTCCCTTTTGCTTGGACTCTCCTCACCAGTGGGCACTGTCAGATCCTCCTGGCTCTGCATTGGTTCTTCCTGTCTGCTGGCCAAAACTGTTTGCGCCCTGATCTGGCTGTGTTTTGTGGTTCGACCACTTCAATCGCAGTGCATAGCACTGTGCCTGCATTAATTTAAACCAGGTGATGTGGCAGGATGTTATGCTATTCTACGGTAAGCTACATTATGCTCTCTCATACATTTAGGCCTCAGATCCTCCATTGTGCCTTTGCCTGAGGCCTCCATCTGTAGTCAGCTCCTCTGACATGCTCAAACCCCACCTGGAGCAGATTAGACCAAGACCCTGTAACAAGGCAAAGGGACACGTCAGAACTTCTCTTCCATTTGCTCTCTGCAAGTGTAGCATCGGCACCATATATGGTAGATAACGGTAGTGTTTCTGCAAATGCTGGTTATCCAGGTTACAAAGCAATGTACCCGCAGGGCTTCGTCACAAGTCAGATGCTAACAGTTATTGCCAGATGTCTGCAATGTCATGCCAAGTAACACCCCCCATTGTGAAAATGTTATAACATATTAGTGGTTGTCTTATGATACTCTGTATAACTTGTGCTCTAAGGGTGGTCCCTTCAGAGCTCCGGATACCCACTACTTGTTCTTCTGTATTTTCCTGCTTATCAGCAGATAATGTCTCTGTATTCTGTTTATTTCCTATCTAATACAAGAAGCTTGGTTAACAAATCAGTCTGGTGTCTCATCTTCTTATTGCTGCAAGCTGGGGCTGAGGCCGAGGTGACCCTTGGGAAGGGGCCAGCCTTGGCTACCACACAGGGAAGCCATATCGCTGTGCAGGGAGCCTATCTCAGAGTACCCTTCAATCTAACTACCACAGGGATTGTTTGAGGTGGGTTCCAAGCATTGCACTTCTCTCCAGGGATATCCCTGAATCCAGTAGCACAGTATTTAATACTGTGCGCATATGAGACGCTTCGTCAGGACCCCCTAGCCCCATCAACTATCAGGTACACAGGTACACAGCTACACAGCGCAGGTGTGATGCAATCCATGGGAAATTAAGACACCACCACTTTGGTCCTGACTTAGATGCCTTACAGAAATTCAGAGAAGAAGTACAGGTTTTGAGACTGGAAGTGGCATCCTTGAAGCAAGAAAATGCCCCACTATTGGAAACCGGTACAAGGACATGGCGGCCTCCCTGACTGATAGCACTATGGTCCACACTGCTTCCAAAAATGCCACACTAAACGAGGGTGTTAACAAGGACATGGCTGCCTCCCTGACAGAGAGCTGTTGTAAACACTGCTTCCAAAAACACCACACTAAGGGAAGCCATTAACAACGACATGGCCACCTCCCTGACTGAGAGCACTGTGGTTCACATTGCTTCCAAAAATGCTACACTAAACAAACCTCTTAACAACGACATGGCCACCTCCCTGACTGAGAGCACTGTGGTTCACATTGCTTCCAAAAATGCTACACTAAACGAACCTCTTAACAACGACATGGCCACCTCCCTGACTGAGAGCACTGTGGTTCACATTGCTTCCAAAAATGCTACACTAAACGAACCTCTTAACAAGGACATGGCTGCCTCCCTGACAGAGATCTGTGGTCAACACTGCTTCCAAAAACACCACACTAAGAGAAGCCATTAACAAGGACATGGTGCCTCTCTGGCTGAGAGCACTGCGGTCTATAGTGTTTCCATCAAATTCAATGGGAACCCCGAAAGCTGGCAGAGTTTTGTAACCATTGTAAAATCAATTTTCTCTACCGTCCTTTACAATATTTCACATGATAAGGCCACGATCATCTTCATCCTTAGTAACCTGATCGGGAGCGTGTGGGTGGCCCCCTATGCATCCACAAATAGCCCTATGCTAAGCAATTTCCATGCCTTTGAGAAAGTCTTCTTGGAAGTATTCCAGTCTCCTAAAAAACTTCAAGCGCTCAGAATCAGTTGGTGGATTTGAAACAAGGACAACTGGATGGAATCTCTTATTTCAGTCCTCTTTAATCAATCGGCAAAAGACTCCTAGTGGCCTGACATAACATAACACTGTTTCATACATACCTATGGGGTGAATGTAAAGACAAACCGGTGCAATTTCCAGAAACCGAGATGTTGCAGGCCTTGTTACAACATGCGAACAGAATCAACCACTGTCAAACAGAACAACAAGGGAGAGGAGACAAACAGGAGCTACCCAGTTACCCACCAGAGCTGCAGCCCCAGTGCTGACCAATAATGTGTCAAAAGGCACAACAGGAGGAACGGATGCAATTAGTGACCTCTCGAGGCCCCTTGAAAGAAGCCGAGATAAAGCAACAAGGACAGCTTCATCTGTACCTGTATTGTGGGGCTCCAGTCATTATCGTGGGTCCTGCCCTTTAACCTCCCCAAAGCACATGGAAAACGCATGGGCTTGTGGTCAGGTGGGAAGGAAACAATAAACCCATATCTCACGCATTGCCCCAACCTCTCTTTTGACTCTGAAGATCTGTTTATCCTGGAACCCCGAATCCTCTATGACAAGCGCAATTGGCTTGGCAGTCTCTGGAGCATCAGAGAATTATATGGATTTAGTCTTGGCACAACAGATGGCGATACCCCTGCTGCATAAGACTTCAGAAATCAAGGTACAGGCAATTGACGAGACAACATTGTTCTCAGGTCCCATTAGGCAGCAAATAAATACTCTCTGTCTGATGATTAGTAACCACCAAGAGGTTATCGTCTTTGATGTGATCAGAACCACAGCCAATATGGTGGTATTGGGTGTTCTTTGGTTAAAGCAGCACAACCTGATACTCATATTTGGATCGGATTACTATATCAAGGTTTGTGGAAACCACAAGCAGACTATCCAGGACACAACGAAAGACAAAAGCACTACTACCGTCCAATGGATCTGTTCACTTGTATTTTGGCTTGCTATTAAGATTGGTTGGTGGATGTGTATGTGCATGTGTGTTTTGTATCCTTACTTTTATTGTGTGTGTTGGCTGAATGTTGTGTGCATGCCTGATTAGTGTAGTGTGTCATAGCATGCGGTATGCATTGTTTTCGTACTGTCAAAAACTCTTACCACACGTGTGTGGTTTCTGTGTTCACATGGGAAATGTGTGAGTATCTTTTGCATCTCCAGAATTTGTCTAGAATTGTTCTAACTGTGTAAAGGTCTAGGTGCACGCGCGCGCGCACGCACGCACGCACGCACGCACGCACACACACACATCTGATTTTTTGATCAGTGGTGTTTTTAACTGATTATCTATTACTGAGAGTTCAAGGTTAATTGCCCAATTCATGTGGAATATTTCTGTGTGCTCTGAGACAGAAGTAAATCAAAGTGAGTTTTTGGAAAACTTAAGATCTGAGCCTCCCTTTCAAGAATAATGTTTACTGTGCACAGATCTTAATACACTTTGTTCGGTGCTTATGTCCTTTAGGGAACACTGTGTTCCTTATATGTGTTTCTTAATTGTTAAAAGTAGATGAAAGTCGTGCAATGGCAAGATCTGAAATCAAACCATGTACTCCGTGAGCTAAGTCGGATCTCAAGCTTAGATGAGCATGGGGAACTTGAGCTCACCTTGGGCCAATGTGGGCACGTTGTGGCTGTGTCCGTATCTGAAGTAGGTGTGTTACTTTTGTATCACCTTTGTATTCTGCTCATGGCCACAAATGTATATATAATGTATTTTTATGAAGTACATATTTTGAGTTTGCCTGATTCCATTTTTTAAACGTGTTGTGTGCACCACTTCCACTCGTTGTCTAGGTGTATTAGTAGGACAGCACTGTATGTGTGTGCCAGTTTCAGTGAGGAAACGGAGGGTCATGTGTCAGCAGAGACTAACAACAGCTGACATAATGTCCACATTGTCACTCCATGGTGCGGAAGTTGTAGGGTTGTTGACAACATAAAGATGAGCACCAGCGAAGTTCATACAATTTTAATTTATGAAGGGATTTCAATTTCTAAAGTGTCATTTGAAAGACATTTTCAAGCCTAGAAAAAGAGGCCCTAAGTCCTAACAATGTAGTCCAACCACATTGTACTTTTAATTGGATACTCTGTAAAGTAGCAGGTGGACACGTCATCCCTAGCTCCCGTCCCCTCACCTGTGTCATATTGGAACAGCAGGAGAAGAGCCCAATGTGGAACACCAGGTATCATCCCAATACCACATCGAGTGTATGAGAGACGATATGCACTGAGACAACCGTATAAAATGTACCCTCGCACTGAAAGGGTGGAAGGATGTTGGCACACACCATTGACACCATAGAGCTATAAGTGAAATCTGACTAGGGAAGAGTGATCTCATTAAGGAAAGACACAAAGATGCACTGTCCTGATTTTAAAATACTGAACAATAAAGATTTAACTGAAGCAACAAGAGAAACATGTAACAAATATGAAGAAATAATGTATGCAAAGAAGATAAAGTACCCTGCTGACTAATAAGCGTACAAATGCAGAAACGCAAGGAAGACCAAACATATAGAAGCTTGCTACAGAGGAAAACATGACGTGGCTAGAGCCGCCATGATGGAAAGATGGACACCAGACTTGTGTTAAAACCAATCAAGCAACCTCAGAGACAGACCAGGGCTTCAGACGCTGGGAAAACAGCTTTTTGTGAGGAATAAGGAGGAGTTCATGGGCCTGGGATCAAGGATGCTACTTCAAGGAATAATTGCAAGGCACAAGGGAGTCAAAAGGACAAGCCATGTACATAGGGCATATTTCTCGTATATTATGTAAAGGGGAAAGCATCTGCAAAAGCCAAGTATTGGACAATTAAAAGTGTGGAAAGCCTATGCAATGTGAAGTGAGCAAGTCTCTAAAAGCCGAGAGGAGTAATGACACCCAGCATAATTGAATCAACCAGCAGTAAATAGGAGGTTGGAATGGACAAATTCGTTGTCTCCTCACATGTGATTCAGAAGTCGAAAACAAAGGCTATTCCTTAAGCTCCCGGTAAACAAAATGGTGTGTCTACACTGCCTTAAAAGTCCCAGAATCAAAACCAGGCTGCAAGGGCAACTACAAAAGAGAAGCCTTGGCTTAGGGTCAGACCAATGAGATATGATGAACTAATTGGGAAAGTGGGGAGTAATCTGACTTACTCTAGACACCTCAGGACCATTCTGCTTGTGTGCTGCTAGCAAGCTGAAAGTCCAAGGATGGGAAGTCATGCCAACCAGTCAGAGGGTCTATGTGGCAGCATGCTCTACAATGTTGCAAAAGCCAACCTGCTGCGATTATTCCACTATAATCAGTATTATACATATTTAGAGGTGGTTTAAGGCGTGCCTGATAGGAGGCAGCCAATGGTATTACTAACATTTACATATACTAAAGGTACATATGTTCCCCTAACCAATCCCTCCCATCAAAAGGTTTTACAGTTTGCCACATAGGATGACATGTACATTGGGGTATAAAACCTTTGTATAAACAGGTTTGGGTGTGAGTGTGTGGAATACAGCCCATTGTTCACCAGATTGTCCTACTTTATTCCATGTTGATAATAAAGTGGTACTTTGCCATTTCTTTGAGTCTGTCCAGTTATTTGGGTCCGAGATCTTTATTGGTAAATCCATCTAGCACATGAGAGCTTCGAGGTGCTAGAGCACAGCTCCATGGGATATAAAACCTAGCAATATAAAATGTGAGCAATTGCTACCTTATTTTAACTGAAATAATATATATCAGCACTGAACTGTTACCCTTTTATGTAACAGACTTTAGATGGACAACAAACGTAATCAACATCTTCACTGTGAGACTCTGTTAATTCCGGTACAATTTGAGATTAGTTGTCAAATAGTTCATAATTTCCTCCACACTTATGCACGTCTGTACAAAGTACACTGCTAAACATTTACACAGTATACTGCATCCGTTGTTCACACACAAAGGTTTGATGAACTATAGAATGGAGTCTGGAGCAGATGGCATTTCACAGAGTCTAGAACCTACTTCTCTGCCATTCATGTTCCCTTCATAGCCACTGGGAGATGGAATTGTTGGCCATTATTTATCGTCTTGGTTCCAAGATCATGACCTAGTAGTTGACTCATCATTGCAGGTATAAATGCACTTCATGTAAGCGGTAACCTTTCGCAGCTCATCTATTTGCTAGATGGTCCAGCATAACTCTACAAGTTGAGGTATACTGGTTCTGGGGTGACATCCGTGGCAAATGAATGGTTCCAGTTTATCCAGTCATGTAACGACAATCTCTGAGATTCACATAACTCACTAGTAAATGAGACGGTCTTTAACACATTAGGGAAGGCCACTATGCTATTGACTATTTTCCTTTATTAATATCCAATGGTTTGTAATAATCCTTTAGATTTCTGAAACACAAGAATGACGCAGTCTTTGGAAGCTAGCTTGCTGCAAGATGTACATGGTTCGATCCCTGGGGATCTTCTGAAGGTGGCTGTAAATATGTTAACATAATGAATATCCATAATGTGTACATGTATACACTACATTGAAATATGCAAAAGTGCTCCTGAAAGATATACTGTCATTGTTCATTCAGTTGCAGGACAGGACAGACCTCCACGTTCTGATAGGATAACATTCCCTAATGTCAAATGTTTCAAACAGAATCCCAATGTCCCCAAAAGAAACACCACAAAATCGCTACATTGATAATTCCTGTTCACAATATATTATTAAACAAGTAAGCTGAAAAAACGAGCAATCGTTCTTACCCATAGTTCTCTTTGTGAAATCTACAATGAGGGAAGGAGCTGCAATGTAAACATGTAACCTTCTGCGTAATTGTGAGAATCGAATGCACTGCACTAAGATTAGGCTGATGTGCAGAAATCAAAAAAGGACTGCCACGCCTGTATTTTGTTGCAACAAACCCGTACGCTATTTTAGCTGTGTTTGTAATGCACTCCACAGCAATATACAAATGCGTGTGCATTGTCACCCGCGCCATATTGGACACATGAAAAAAGGAAAATTAACAAAGTCACCCTACCAGATGGTAAAACAGCAGGACACACACTATCATGGCTCCTGCTACACCTCAAAACCTAACTGCTACACCAGGACGGGGATAATTTAAAGTCGGGTGAATGGACCCCAAACATGCAATCCAGAATGATTCGTTTTGCACTAGTCTTTTTTCTCTGTCCCCTCCGCGCAGGTATTTGGTAACGACTTGAATCATTTGGAAATTGAGTTGAGGTACTGGATGATGATGCTCCATAAAATGTCTGGCAACCGGTGATTTAGAGTTCTTATTACGTATGTCTCTTTTGTGTTTTCAGCTAAGTTCTTCGATAAGTCTGAGGGTTTCTCCAACATAAACCTTGCCACTTGAACAATTTCGGCAATAAACAGTGTCCTTCGTGATGCATGTGGCAAGATGCTCTAATGCAATTCTTTGGCCCATGAGTGGATGATATAATGCGTCTCCTGGGATGACATTATTGCAATGCATGCATTTTCTCTTGAATCATCGTGTAGATTCCTTGGTCTTTTGTAGGCAATTTTCAGAAAATCTGTGTGCACGTTCTGTAGGTTGGGTTCCGTGGGCAATATTGGCCAATGAGTTTTGATGAATTTAATGACCTTGTGAGCCACAGGCCCGAAAGTGATGGGAAACACTAGGTGTAATGTGGAAGTAAGTGCTCTGGCTTCCCTTGTAATACATCGCTCTGGGATTTCTGCGAGGCAATGGAAGGTGCTTGCCCGAGTACTGAATTGGGGTAACTGCCGTTTCTCCAGTGCCTGTTCACGAATGCATGCTCGTGTTCCGAGTGAATTAAGGTCCAAAAGGGAGCCTTCAGTTGTTGCAGCAATGTGCAATGACACCCAGGCAAGGAGTTAAAGACGGTGCTGCAGGAGCCTTCAAGGAGTGCAGTAATGGGAGTGGCTCTACAATTGAAAACACTTGTTTTGAAGTAGGCACAAAGTAAGACGCAGGGAAAGCTATGGATACCAACTTATAGCAAGCATAAAAACACATGCCCCTTCTGCAAACATACTGCAGATCCTCTTTCTGTGGCATTGATGGCAGGAAGAATTGTGTCTGCCTATTCTTGTGTACTCCTAAGGAAGACGAAGGAGCAATGGGAGGATGCCACTTCTGTTACTTGTGCACGCTGAAGCTTTTTGTGAGCTAGGTTAGTTCATCGTTGTGTTGATGTGGAAAGTAGCTTCTTTACAGTAACATTAGCTCTGCTTGCGCTGTGTATGAATTCGTAATGGGTTGGCGCTAGTCCATGGAGGTTCTTTCACTGTGCTATACTCTTGGTTCAGTCATCTTTGATTGTGTCAAACACAAAGCATATTTCCTTATACTCGCTGTACTTCTTTTGATTTTTTGGGGTGAATATTTCAGCCAGAGATTTGCATATCCAAATGCCTTTTGGCATATCTAAGGCATACACCTCTGCCACGCCATTGCCACGCCATTGCCAACTTCAACAGATAAGATCCCTTCATGTTGCGTATTGGTAATTGCTCTTGTTGGAGTTGTTTGTTAGCTGTTTGTGCTGCTCCTTTGCCGTGGTGGTGATGGTATCGACTTCAAGATTTCGATCAGTTTGGTAATTAACTGGCAAAGATGCATAGCCCCATCATGATTAAACAGTGAGAGTGGTACCGCAAGGTATTCATCCAGCCCTAATGTCTCACATACATCTCCTTGACTCTGATTTGCTTACAGGTAGTCGGGTAAATAATGATCTGACTGCTCTTAACTCTGTAACAGTACCAGACACTTTTATTTGTATTATCTCCCAAGTGCTTGAACACAGATTTAGTTGGTTCTTCCTAATAGGATCACATAAATTACCTCTGCTAGTCCATGTGTTTTGAATTCCCCAGGCATATAATACCAACAAGTATGGTGCCATCATCCAGTGATTTTACCTAATAAAAAATATAGAATTCAATTTTAGCAAATAGAAAATATCGAAAAAAAGATAGAATAAAAAAAATATGCGGATGTGGAGTAAAGGGTTCAATTTGGTGGGGAGGGATTTGGGTGGGGTAGTAAGCATGGGGAAACAGGGGGGTAGGAAGGGACCTCCAAACAACAAAAAATAAAACATTTAAAAATAAAATTTAAATAAATAAACAAATCTGTATTTTATTCGTTATTTTGGGTTCATTAAAATTTCATTCTCTATTCTTGGGTTCGTTAAAATCACATAGATCCTATGGTGCAAGCCAATATCTCTTAATACTCTCACTAAGAACTGCCTTGATTGCAATATTGACAAGTTCAAGTCCAGCATATGAAAATGGGTTTCCAATCTGTTTACGTTCAATGAATTCTTAGTTTATTGCAATATTCTCCCTCGTTACTCCTACTTTAGCGTTGTAATGATGTATGTGTGTGATGCTGCTTTGTCTGATATCCCTGCTATGCTCAATGTCTATTCAGTTATATAGTCTAGCGCTGTTGAAAATAGGGTAGGGCCTTACAGTGTCGCATTATTCCTACTAAGCCTCCGGTAACCTTCAAAGTTGTGTTTTGATGTTCAAGACCTGCAACAGCTCCTAGAGCTCAGAATGGAATATAAGTTTGCTTCTCAACCCAGTTTCCTGTTCCAAACTCTACCCATATTGCACGATCGGGCTCTTTAAAAAAACTCATGTCTGCAAGATAGTATGGTATCATGCCAGAGTACTTAAAAAAGTTTCATGCAAAATAATATGCAACGATTGCTTTCACTGATTAAATGTTCTTCAATCCAGTCACCACATCTGCACACCCTATTACTTGCAGCACATATTCTATCCTTGCCATGGAATCACATAGCATTTTAAATGTTCATTAATAATGCCCTTAATCATTATAAAATGCCTTCAGTTTTCAAGCCATATATTTCTCCATGGTTGCTAGCAGCTCTTGAATATCACAGCTCTTGGCAAATTGGGTTTGCAATCATTATTCTACCTTATTAAGAAATTCTGAGCATGGATACCTTTTGAAGAACACTTACAGGTAGCAGGCATTCACTGCAACACATGTGCATTCATGTGCTGCTTAGGCACATTGAATATGTTTTCCCATGAATACTGAATCCATCAGTAAAAGAGCCAAAAACATAAAATAATTCTATTCATATGTGCAGGACACCAGAACATAACACAAATTGATCACAAGGACACAGTTGAGACGTTATTAGTTGCTGCACAGAATGGTAGATACCCGAATCTATTGTCCACAATACATTTTGAATGTGTTCTACAAATCTTGTTACGTTTCCAAATATGTCAAAGTAGAATAATCAATTTTAAGTGAAGTCATACATGGCGCAATGCCTCCTAGTAACCATCACTGGACGTTCCCCTCTAGTTCAGGGCCACATCAACAAGGCATTGTGAGCATGCAAATGAGCCCAAACGCAAGCCTTTTGCGCCAGAACATTGCCTTTGTCTTACAGGGCAGTGCTACTTTATGCATAGCTTAATCCACCCAATACAGGCATTTCTCAACACTGCATACAACTACATTCCTGGTTTCTCCCTTATTATGGATCATCAGTGTACTATAGTCTGACAGTCTTGTGGGTGGAGCATCGAGGCATGTTTACAAACACCATCAAAGTTATGGTGGGTTTTAAAAGGCTTGAACAAACCCTTCCACCTAAAATGTGAAAGTAGAAAAATTAATTTGAGCCACAACAATAATATCAACTGCATTGAATGATCTTTTGGGAGTAGCTGATATGATTGGCAGAACACATATGCAAGTTATTTGCTTCTACACTTCTTGTAAGGTTGCATTGAAAACCATTCAGGTTGGAAAGCACTCAGCGCTTGAGCTTGTTTTCTTAGGTTCATTTTGGTTTTCTGTAACCATTGCATTATTAACCTTCTGGCTTGCACATTCTGTTTTCTTAACATTCAAAATAGTAGAATGTGCAATCCGTACAGTTTTGCACGCACAGAAACAATACCAGCTCTACTCATAGAAAGCATTTCAAATCCTTAGTTCTTCTGTTAACATTAGATTCCTTGAAAACCGCACTCTTTGTCTTTAGGATATTTGAGCCATTGTAGGGGAAGAAGTAGCAGGGTCGTTTCCATTCAGCATTCGTTTATCGTGCAATGTTATGGACTGTGATTCACCTTCGTCATGACATTCTTGAAAGCAAATCCTCACGGTTGCATGAAGAGTTTCCCTTTTCAACAAGTTTATCCTCCAGGAACTCCAAATTATCAGCAGCACAATACATAAATCTTCCTTTGACAAGGTTCAAGGTTGGATATAACTCTCCATAACATTCCATGTGGCATAGAACTTCAATAGCTAAGTCTGTCTCAACCTGAAAAACGTTATTATAGTCAGTCAAGGAACGCAATTCCTTGACATCATTGTTTATGGGTTTCAAAGAAAGTTACTGATTCTCAGAGACACGTAATCTGAAAACTACATCCATATCATTTTCCATAAATGTTTTCAGAGATTTCCACCACTCGATTAACAGATTTCCTTGTATTGTCGCTTAAAATCTGTCATTGTTACAACCTTACTTTTGAAAAGGGTTGCTAATAAGCAGTCGATGACCTCTACTTGACTTGCACTTTTTGGAACATTCTGTGGTATTTTAGCAGATTTTCTCATCATGTCGCAAGACATTGTGTACATTTATCGCATAGCATTCTTTCTGATAGGCTATGTCATATCCATGACCATCTTTAGGAATTGATGCATCCACTCAACATCAGTTTCCAGGGCCTATTTTCACCCAAATGAATGGCACCACATATCTTCTGACCTGCATCTTCAGTGCACTGTGCCTCATAGCTTCATGTCTAACTCAAAAATAAAACAGATATTTTTGCAATTGTGTGCCAGTACTTGAAGATCTTGTGAAGGCTCACCGAACTCCCACCAGCATCTTCTGGTTGCACCAGTTATTTTTTGTATCTGGCTTGTAGTATCTGAAAATTACCTTTGCAAGTGCACTTCTTGTTTTAAGGCACATGCCAACTTGCATTACATTAGTTTATTTCTTCTGCTGTTGAGTTTTCAAAGTTTCTGAAAGGTGCTTTTAATCATTGTCTTTGCACTGATTTCAAATGCTTACAACATCCAGTAGTTTTTTAGTAGATTTTTGAATTTTTAATAAAAGCCTCACTTTGTTGGCATTAACACAAACAAGCAATACAAGTGAAAGTCTATACCACTCAAGCCCATGTATTTGGGCAGCAATGGTTGTTCTCTCCTACACTTTTTCTATAAGTTCAGTCAAACAGTTGTACCTGAAACACATAATAAAAATAAGCCATCGAAAAAATGATCACAATGTATAACACTAGTGCCGTAATTGCATATCTGAACTATAAACATGGACATATTTTGGACACCGTCGACTTCAGAGTAAATATTTTTAGGATAAATTTTGAGACTGAAAATATCCTTCAACCTCTGAAGAACTACTGTACGTATACCACACACATATATTAAAATAAATACTGTAAAGTGATCACATGTTGAAAATGCCAATGTTAAGGTTACTGAGCAGAAAAAAGTACCTATTTTACTTATATATAAACTAGTCCATATAAGTACAAATCTCACCTTAGCTCACGCTGCACCACTAGTTCCGAAGACTCACATTAAGTAAAGTATGAATGTAAACCACTTTATGTTTAAAAGGGAGTTTTATGAGGTCGTCATTTTGGGAAAGTTAAGATGTGATTTTAGTTGTATGGACTTATTTAGATTTGCAAGAGTTCATTTGGACTGTTTGCATTATTATTATTATTATTATTATTATTATTATTATTATTATTATTATTATTATTATTATATTATTATTATTAGGGTATTTATTGAGTGCCGAACTAGCTTTGAGAAGCAACGGTGCACTTTAAATTCATAAGAGCATGGTGGGAGCAGCGAAACAAGGGATTGTAGAGCTAACAGGGGAGAGGAAAGGTGGGCAATGTGTCAATAAGGGATCTCCAAGCAACCAGAGGAGGCATCAGTGTGGATCAGATCACCTAAGGTCAGGTAGGATGGATGTGGAGGGTGTGTGGACCTAGGTGGGTCCTGAGCTCCTTTTGGACCTGTAGAAGCGAGGGGACGAGTCTGATGTTGACAGGGAGGAGGTATCAGAATCTTGGGGCATAGATAGAGAAGGCCTGTCTTCTGGTTCTTTCCTTCCTGCACTAGCAGAGTTCATGCTTGCAAACATGTCCTTAGTTCTGGTGGAATGTAAGCCTCCTGAGTTCCTCAGTGAGGTAGCTTAGAGAATTCAAGGAGACGGCCTTGTAGATGATGTAGCAGAAGTTGAAGATGACACAGGCTAGCAACGTGAGCCAGTGCAGTTCGTTGAGGATCGTGTGATGTTGTTCAATTTTCCGAGTCCTTTGATGAGTCCTTTGATGAGTCTTGCTGGAACATGCAGGACACATCTCAGGGGAGCAAGGGTAGTTGTAGGAAGGCCTTCAAAAAGGGCATTGCCACCATCCAGGTGGGAGAGGACAAAGATTTGAACAACAGTTCTGAAGTTGTTTTCTGGGATGAAGGGCTTGATTTTCTGCAGTAGAGAAAGTTGGTCTCAAGCTGTTTGTGTCTTCCTTGCTATGTGCTGTTTAAAGGAGAGGTGTCTTTCAACGTTGAACATAAGGGACTTGGCACAGGTGGCCAGCTGGGATGTGAAGCCCTCAAGGTGTATATCAGAGAGCCAGGTTTGGATGTCAGGGTGTTTGGTGTTAAGGATAGGAGTAGGAATTAATTCTTAGAGGGTTTGAGCTTCAGGTAACCACTATGTCGGTATTTTCATTGCTTCTAGACTGTGGTTTTTATAAGTAATTATTATCTTTAATTCCATGTCAAAAAAGTAATTTCTACTAATTGTTTTTTTAAAGTAGGTAGGCTGAATGGTCATTCATTGTAGTATATGTTTTAATGCTTTTTTGTGTGTTTTGTACATCAGATAAAATGAATTGGTGGATGTATGTATGCATGCATGTTTCCACGCACGTATGTGTGCACTTTTATCTTACTGTGTACATGTGCAGTTTTTGAGATGTCGACCATGCCATGTGATATGTTTTAATTTCCTGTTAAAGGTTCAATATTGCCTGCTTTGGTTACCACTCATGTGTGTGTATTTTCCACATGTTGTGCACAGTCCTGAATTGTCAGATGCCCGTTGCAGTAAGTTCAGATTTTTTGGGGGGATTCTTTTTCTGCATGTGTTTGCATATTTGCAATTTGTGTGCATGTGTACATTGTGAGCTATGAGTAATGACACAGTGTGTGTGTTTTCCACTTCTCTTTCAATTTAGTTTTCCTATTTTCAAGATATAATTCCACAAATTCTTATATTTTCTAGCGTAGTATGCACATGCCACATTGAAACACTGTAGCGCTAGGTAAGGTTTGAATTGTGCACTTCGTTTAGAGCTGGAAAACAGTTCACTTGGTCTGTTTATAGTAATGATACGTTGGTATTTCCAATGATTGTAGAGTTTTTTAAAATCCCTGTTAAATATAACACTTTCAAGTCATTCCTTTTTTAATGTGTAAGGTATGTTGTTGTTTCCACATGTCTGACTATTTGTCATATTGTGAATTGTGTGTTTCATCCATATGGCAAGACAGACTGATGGATGAACATGTATGTGCATGAATGTTAGTTTTCATACGTGTTTTCTACACATGTGATGTGTGTGTTTTGTGTTTTGCACATGCCCCATTTAAAATGTTGAGCATGACATATTTTTTCTATTCCAATTTAGGTTCCATATTTCCTGCTTTGGGGTCCACATGTGGTCAGGGAAGTCATTTAGGGGCCGCCAGGTGTCGCAACTGCGACCTCTAAAAAAAATAAAAAAGTTTTTTTTTTGTTTAATTATTTTTTTTTTGTAAAGCAAGGTCCTGGGTTGTGGCCAGTACCATGTGGCTCTTAACTTCTGGAGTGGCTGGCTTTCTTGTTCAGACGCCTTAAATAAAATAAGAAAAATAAGAACAGGAGTGCCACAAGTCTAACACTTTCAGCACTGGCCCTAAATAAGAAAGAATAGGAATACCAAATAGTGTGTCTTTCTGGAATTCTATACAGCAATTGCTAGACTCATTAAAGGTATTTTTCAGTCACACTTCATGGGGTGAGTCACTGATTTAGCATGTTCTTAAACTCCTCAACTCAGCCTTTCATCCTTCTGAGGTCGATAAATGAGTACCAACACAGGTTGGTTTATATTGGGTGTATATTTTTTCTATATTAAACGCTTAAGCGTACGTGCTATATAATAAAACATCATTATCATTTGGTCATGGACGTCTGCTTGTATTCACAGTAATTTGGTAATATGGACCTATACACACCGATCTTAACGATACATATGGCGATCCATTCTTGTATGAAATGTACATCACATTATAGTGATATCGTAACCATATTTTTCGTAGTGTACAATGCTATGTGATGCCACTTCCTGTTTTGTCAATGGGTGAAAGGTCGTGTTCCATCGCTTCCTGCAATATCACTTTGGGGTGGGGTCAAATGAAATCACTTCCTGTGATGTCATCAGGGGGGGTCCAGAGTCTTGTGACGTCACTTCCGCTACCCCTGGCATTTTGGTGAAATGACATCCCTGGATGTGGGTTTATTTTCCACACGTTGTGGTCATGCCTGAATTGTGAAATATCGGTAACAGCATGATGATGATGATGATGTTGCTGTTTTTGCATTTCTGTTTTTATTCTGATTGCGTTTCATGCATATGTGTGTGTTTGCCGCATTTTGTGCACATGCCTCAATTGTGAGACACCTGTAATGGCATTATGATTTTGCTTTTTGCTTCAGTTTCCATTTACGTTTCCTATTTTCCACGTTTGTCTGCACGCATGTATCTTCCCTGACATCCGAGAAACAGTCCACACGGATTTGTTCTAAACCAAACAAAAAGCCTACCTCCTCCCCTGCGAATTACCCTCTTGACCTACCTCTTATCAGCCTGCTAATTAAAACTGTTCCCTTTTCTCTAATCTGCCTCTCTCCCTCACTTCCTCTGCCTCCACTCTAGCACTACATGGTCAGAACTCTAGCACCGCTGGCTGTGCCGCCTACCTGCACTTAAAAATGTCCAATGTTGGTTGTCCTTATCTGTGTATGTCCACTTATGTATTGTTCCTCCTGTGCATATAAAAGAAAGAAATGCATGTTGTGCGAATGCTTGAATAAAATAGGTTGCTGATCAAGAGAATGGGAGTGTTTGTTTGTGTATCTTCGGCATTTACATGCATGGTCACAATAGGTACGTAAATGTGTGTGTTTGTATGCGAGTGTCTGTTTATTGTGCATGTTGTACGCATGGCTGAAAATGCACTTACCTCTTCGTTCATTTTAGTCTTTGCCCCACTTGCCACATGTGTGTGTTTTTCCTGCAATTTGAGCACGAGCCTGTTTGCTTCTTTGCGAATGCATTTCCCGTTGTCGTACATGCGTGGTGTGCGTGGTTTGCGGCTCTAAAGCACTCACATTTTGAAAAGTGTGTAACACAAAATTCTCGGATCTGAATTTGGAAAATGTGCATTGTGTGCACAAGTTTCGCATAATGACGAAGTGCATCCAAAAATATCGAAAGCCGAAGCAGACCTTTTTAGATATTTGTCCTAAAAGCGTTTCTTGGGGGTAGATAGAATACCAAATGAAAAATATATGTTTTTAAGCACGTTGTCAATATGTTTTCTTTTCATAACAATATGGATTCCAGGGGCCAGGCTCTCTCAGACTGTGGGAAAGTCACATGCATGGCTTCAGCCGGGATAGAGAGAGCTCTTTATCACACAGGAATTTGGCAGGGAGAAAGAATTTAATTGAATACGCATTAATCTATTTGCAGCTATGCTGACTCCAAACATTCATATGTGTGTACATTGTGCGACCCCTGGAAGCATCGACCCAAATGCATGAATAACAACCTGCAGGGCTAATCAAGACGCCATAACAATAGGACCCGAAGGCCCCTAGTGGCATTTACGACCCCTTGCTCCCTTGGTGCTGAAACCAAACAACCTTGAAAAATGAAGACTGATTGCTTTACAGACTACCCTCCTGTCAGTATCCAGACTGCATTTCTTTCCTTCCTGGTTTGTGTTTTGTAGTGTGCTAGAACTGTCAGTTGTAATAATAAGTTTAAAGACACAATTGATCAAGACCTTAAGTGGTGGAAAAAAGTGATTATAATAGATTAAAACCGCATGTACTACAAATTAAATGTTTATTTTCGTACGAAATTCATGAATTATAATTGGCAATATCACAATTTAAAAATCAACATTGCAGAACCACATTCTTCAATTTTTAGCCACGACTACATTCAACCTTGTTGATCAGGTGTACCTCTTTTGTAACCACATTCATACTTCAAACTGAATGCACAACACTCAAAAGCAGCCTTTTGTTTGAACAAAGGCTATGTAACAACAAAACCATTCACTTATTCCTATGCACCGCGTTTCTATAAAAGTGTGTCTATTGCTAAGCAATAAAAAAGTTGTTGACATGTGTTTCGGCTGGACTGAGCAAGCCATGTGATGTTGGCTCTCTATTGTCTCCAGCCTTCTTCAGGACAATAGAGGGAGCCTGATTGTGCCCCACTCTTAACGCTTTTCTGTGTTCGTGGCTTATCTGCAAGTAATACAAACAACTCCAATTACATACACATTCTGTCCCCACTTGTTGATTCTCAACTAGAATAAATCTTCTCATGCTTATTTCACATAAATGTAAACTGGGCATGGACCGGCCTCAAGTAATTATATGGAGTGCGAGCCGGGGAAGGCCAGAGTTCTTTTTCCTCTTCAGGCGACTATATCACATGAATGAGACCCCATCTGTCGGCATCAACGCAAAGAACCGGCACAGGTAAGTGTTCTATCTCTAAATTAGTGCCTAAAGTGCATCTTAATAAAGGTGCCAGTAGGCTCCTGCTCTGCTCACTTACATGTAGTGGGAATAGCTCCATCACCCTGCTCTGCTTGATGTGAACCAAAAATCTACCGGAATAAATGCAGGTTTCTGTCTGGGGACCTGCAAAGACAGAAGCCCATTATTGCTGCCTGTGTGATTTAAAAAACCTAGTGAAGGTCCTAGGACCTACTTCTCTGACGGGTGGTGGCTTTCTCTCTTACTCTCTTATTAGTGAGCGCTTGGTGTATCTCTGATGTGTTGAGGTCCCAGCTGCTGCTTTTAGGGTGATTGGGTTGCTTGGCTGTATCTGCAGGATACAAAAAGTTAGCTCAAGTCAGTCGTCCCACTGCTTAGCCTGGACTCTACGATTATAAGTCAGTCTGTTTTGCCATTGTGCTAGATAGAGCTGCATGGAAACGGTGCCTGCATCTTCCATTGCCCTCTTGAAGTGGGAAAATGGAAAAACAGACTCCCCTCTTTCCCCTCTCGCGCCTGGCCTAAAGGTTCACGGCCTAAGCACCCGCCACGAGAAGAGTTTGCCCATCTACCAGACGACCAGATACCCTGGTACAGGAACATACGGATGTGTCCATCTGCCTGCCCAGCAGCCCGCCCTGCCCATGCCGATGCCTGCGGCATGGATCAACTGGACTAAAACTATACGTCGTTAGAGATGCCATGACGACCTAGCCAACGGATAGCACACCTGTGCCAACATACACACTGGACACTCCCGCACCAATCTACATGAAGAATATACTCAGTGCTATGACGTAGGCGACAGACATACTCACGGACGTGCATCTTTATTATTTTCCATATAGGCTTTCAGAAATGCAGAAACGCAAGACGCATCATGAACTCATCTAAAGAGCTTGCTTACGCTTCTCCTACACTTAGGTGCCGTAATGAGAATTATAACAAAGACACGATACTGGTCATAAGACAATATGAGACTATAACCTAAAGCGCCTGTGCACCAGACGGTTCCATCTATATACTAGGCCTGAGTAGGCCGCAAGCAAGAGCTCTCGTGGACGATTAACAGAACAAGAATCAGGTTGCTGATCCTGCAGAATGAGCCTGGGGAAAGCAGACAGCCAAGGTCGTAATGTTGCAAACCCACAATCCAAAAGCAGACCATCAAGGGCACGATGTTGCAACCTCGCACGCCGCGCACCAACATCAACGTCGCACCTGCAATCAAACCAGACACACAGTGGAAAAACAATATTAATTGTGCAGAATTCTGCCTCAAACACGGTCCCATCCCACGTGACCAAGCCGAACCTGACGAGATGCCAAACCCAGGAGGAAGGAGGCGTCTGGATCCCTCGTTACAAGACACAGGCAGATACACTTGAAAGGATCAATGGACATCTGCAACGGTGGGAGTAGTCGGCCGTCCAGCTCATGAATAAGTCTTCACATTGTCTGCATGTACCAATAGTGAAACATTGTTGCAAATTGCAGGTACACCGAGAGCTGGGAACAGCGATGGTCCCAGGCTGGGAAGCTCACGGGCGCACCAATCAGAACATGGGGCTCTTATCACTGACGCCATTAACATCAACCAACCATTAGGGGTCTTCATGTAACAATTCTCATGTATCTAATTGTAGGGACAACCCAGATATATCACCTGACTAACCCTCGGCCACTCATATTATTCTCTATACGTATGCTATACTAACCCTACCACTGGAGCAACCAATTAAGAGTGGCGATAGGTTTTTTTGTTAATTTTCTAAAGTGACGCAGGTAGCGCGTCATACTACAGTAAAAAGGGCCTGCAAGCCCCACGATTGTGTGTGTGTCAGGTCAGACGCGTATGATCCTCGACCCATCCCTGCCGTTTGTGTTTAATAAACAGCAGAGTCACATTGCTTCTTGTGTGTGTCTTATACTCTATCTCCTTTGGGATATACGGGAGGAGTTGGGGCCTCCCTGCCCGGAGGTCTGCGGACGGCCCGGCCGACCCCGGCAGAATTTCCCCCGACAAGCTGGAGGCACTGCTGAGATCTGTTTAAGATCGGCATTTTTACTTTTACTTTTTCCAGGGACTCCAGTTGCGAGAAGGCCCGGCGGCGCGGCCCCCTCTGCCGTCACCCCCTTCTGAGGACTACAGGACTGTCGCGGAACTGCGAGAAGACCGGACAGCGCAATCCGAACATTGGCCCTCGGGAGCCGGTTGAGAAGTATCCCGCCCGCGGTTGGCGAGTGTCCAGACGTGGTCCAGACGAGGGGAGGTGGCGAGCCGCTTGGAGGGGTGCACGCAGTCGAGCGGCCCCGCATCAGGAGAACTTGGTGAGCATGCCACACACAACAAACAATGTGAAATTGTGAGGGAGGGGGGAAGAATTAAATACGGGAGGCGGGAGGTGTTGCACAGGTTAACGGCGAAGGTTTGATAGTTTAGTGTTAGAAATAGAATGAATGATAGTTGAACAAGCGCGAGAGCAGTTGGCAACGTAACGCGAGAGGAGGGGGCGGAGCACGAAAACATCACGTGCGGCCGCTCGTAGAAACTGATTGGCCTAGGTCGCGACTACGTGTAAGGGTGTGTGTGTGTGTGTGGTTTCCTACGACTTGGCATTTATTGATCAATGAGTAGATGAGGATCCCTATTGTTCGAGCAAGACACTCGATAGGTAGATGACGTTTCCCTGTAGGCGGTAGCTAGTTAAGTTGCCTAAATACGGAAGATAATTGGCTGGTTAAGCCCTCCTGTCGAGGGGCGTATCACACGCGAGGCGACGCAGCGTGCGCAGTCCGATTATAGTGTTGATTTGATTACCTTGTTCCAGGAGTGACAGGAAGATAGCTGTGGGGTTAACGGGGGTAGATTGCAGGTGTATTCTGGATTTAAAGAGTATATGAAGAACTTACCAGTAGCTCTACGTGATCGGTGACGTCACCAATAGGGTTTTCATAGGATATTGCAAACACGAGGCATCCTCGTTGTGAGAGTGTTGAGGAAGAGAACGGTGGTAAGGGAGTAGAAACGGAGATAAACGGTAAAACGAGTTGATCGAGAAAAGGCGAAGCGGGGAACGTGGCTGCACACGGAGAACGCCGGCCACGGCAAGTGTAGAAGGGGGAGGAGCACGTGAAAACAGGACGACTGTATAAGCACGTAATAAGGGGTACGCAGCCGCAGGGGGAAACGTGCGCCTCGGCCGCAGGGGGCCGTAAGGGTGTTGTATAAAGGAAGAAGGGCAGAGGAAAATGTACAAATGTAACATACTATATTTTTATAATTTCCCTTAAGCAGACTATCGTAAGTCCCCAAACTTACGGGGCCAGGTAACTATATAAGGCTGTATATTGTAAACTACTAAGTGGGATAAACTGACACCAGATTAAGGGAGGGTAGCGAGTGGAGCGCTACTATGTCATACGGAACAGGATCGGCAGGGTGGGGGAACACCCTCACCACGCCACTACAATACATATGCACAACACTGCCACCCCATAGGGAGAAACTGATTAAGTATAGCATAGAATGGACCCAGGGGACGGATAACAAAATGCTAACACCGTGGCCGCCTAACGGTAGCTTCGATCCATATGCCCAACATTCACTATTAAATCATCTGCACAATACATATAAAGGGAAGAAGTTGGCAAACCACATGGGGGTGTTTAACTTATGGAGGATGTTCCAGGGGTCCCGACCAGGACCAAATGGAATATTCACTATGGGGGAAATACCAGAAGAAACAGAGATTAAGGAGGAAGAAGAGAATGGGAAACAGGGGTATGAGGACCCAAAGAACACGGGGAACAGAGGTGAGGGAGGAGAAAAGAATAATAAAGCAGATGAAATAAAAAAGGAACCGAGCAATGATATACCCATAGTAGCGGGAGTAAAAACAGAGGGAGGGGGGTTGTACCCTTTAAGAGAATTGGGAGAAATAGAAAGAGGACAGTTAAGGGCGGCTGAGGGATACTCGAACCCGGCATACAGCCCTGCACCATATGTAGCTCATAGGAAAATGCCAGCAGGGGAAGGGAGGACTGGAGAAGACCAGACTGTGGAGATAGGAAATGATGAATGGGTAGCTGCACAGATATTATTAAAATTACGAGGTTCATTAACGGGAGAAGAGAGGGAGGTAGTGAAGAAAACAGATGAGGATAATACCAGGGAGAGTGAATTGAGGGGGGAAGAGCTGTTAAGACAAAAGGAAGAGATTTTGGAGGAACGATTAGCAAAACTAAGGGATGAACAGAATGAATTGACCAAGCAGCTTGAGAGGGAAGAGAGAGAGAGCGAGGAAAAGGAAAGAAGGTAAGAACAAATTGGAAAAAATAAGGGAACGAACTGAGGAGCAAAGGAGAGAAGCTGACAGGGTAAAAGCAGCAGCAGAAAGGGTATCAAGAGTAGTACTGCGGGAAAAGAAAAGGGAAGAAGAAGAAAAAGAAAAAGAAATGGCAATATGGAGGAGGAGGTTACTATCAGAATCAACTAAGAAATACGAAGAAGAGAGGGTGATGGAGAGTATAGTAGAAAAAGAAAGGGCGAAATGGGAGAGGGAGAAAGAGGATGAGAGAATATTAGAACAGATGAGAAGTGACGTGATGGAGGAGTTGAAAAGGAAGAGGGAGGAAAATAATAAGGAGATGGAGGAAAGGTATGAAGGAGAAAGAGGAGATAGGGGAAGAGAGAGTGGAAGATGGGGGAATATATATTATGACACAGAAGTAGCAACAACATCAGCACAAAGGGGAGCGGTTGACAAAAGAGAAAGAGGAGAACTGGACCTAATAGATTTACAAACAGTAACGATCAGGGGGAAAAAGACCGAGTGGGGGGTGCCGTTTATAAATAGCTTTTGTAGTGAGGAAGAGAGAGTGGAAAGTGAAGGGAGGAAGAGTGAAAGGGAAAGCTTAGATAAACTATACATCACCCGGACCAATATGGACTCACCATGGATCAGTAGGAGAAAGGATGAGATGGAGAGAAGCGAGGGGGGAAAGACAGGAGTAGAGGAAAGACGGGCAAATGAGGACGCAACATCCCCATCCCCATCATCCCCATCACGCCCTCCCCTATCGCACCCTACAGGCTCAACCACCTCACGTTCGTTACGCAAAATAAAACTAGCTCCCTTCACAGATGAACTGACACCCTATACATGGCGGCTTAGAGACCTCCCTAGTCGCAGGCAGGAAAGAGGTGTACGCATGCCTACATGAAATACAGAGGAAGATGGAAGAAGGGGAAAAGATGGAGAAGAAAGAGGTATGAGCAGGGGAAATACAAAGGAAAGTGTAAATGCGGAAAAAAGAGAAGAGGAGGAAGGGTGTGAGGACTCAATATTATGGAACACAAAGGGTGAAATGGAACATAATTTAATGCCACTGCTGGAGAGAGGTGGGGTTAGACCACAGTATGTTCCTTGGAAGCATACCGATAAAGAAAATATCAAATGTAGGCTCCCATCATTAAGTGGAGGTGAGGGTAAATGGATATATGAAATGGAAAAACACACCGCAGGACAGAAGCTAGCAGTAGGAGATGTAAAGGGCCTTTTAATATCAATATTAGGGGATAGAGCGGATGACATATGGAAAAGAGCGGGATTTCATGGGGTAACAATAACAAATACATCGCACGATGGGGCACCGTTCGCAAACTGCAGACATGCACTATGGCAGGCATTGAGGGTACAGTACCCAGACACCTCAGATATAGGAGCAATTACATCTCGCAAAATGCATGAGAACGAAGATCCTGTTGATTATATTCAGGAAATCCAAGAAAAGTGGCACATGGAAACTAGAGAACAATGGGATAAAACACCAGCAATATTTTACCATATACTGGTACAAGGGCTCCCGGAAGGAGTTCAGAAACAACTAAAGAAAGTAGTGGGAATGGAAGCAAAACCATGGCCCGAAATACAACTGACTATAGTGCATCATTGTAGGACATGGCAAGGAAAAATGAAACAAAAGGAAGAGGACAGGAAAACGGAAGAGGCTAAACTAGTACAGAAAAAGCTTACTAAGTACACAATGGAAGGGGCACTAATAACTACACCTCCAACAATGACCGAAAGCCCCACACAAGTAGTGGCTGCACAAGATTCCTCACAAATACCACCTTCACAGATTACAACACAACAGGTGCCGCCACTCCAACCATACACGCCCAACATGGGAGGAGGATACCCAATGCAAGGAGCTGGATATTACAATTATAACAGGGGGAGAGGAGGACTTATGAGGGGGAGAGGGTACGGGTATGGTACCCAACCGCAGGTGGGAGGATTTAGAAATCCCTATCCCACAGGGCAACCTGTATACCAGGACAACACAGGGAGCTTTCCATGGCAGAATAGGCAACCACCGGTGTGTTGGAGCTGTGGACTATTGGGGCACATGTCACGCACGTGTAGAGTTAGACCAGGAACACCATTATGGAGTAATCAGGGACAACCACGGCCCGCACAAGTACAGCAAGGCATACCACAACAGCAGATGTTGCCACAAGGAAATGAACAACAACAACAATTAACACAACAACAGCCTCAAACATTGCCACAACAACAGGTAGCGATCACACAACAACCACAAATACCACAAACGCAATTGGGTAGGGTGACGGTTTTGGGACACAACCCTTATACCGGGAATGGCCAGTCGTTGTACCCCCAATAGGACAGCCCACAGACGGCCTTGGTGTGTCCCATCCTGTCAGTAACACCTAATAGTGCGGAGGAACCACGCATAGAGGTAACGATAGGTGACAAAAAATTATCATTCCTTGTTGACACCGGGGCGACCCGGTCTTGCATAAGGGAAGGTAAATTTAAGATGTCAGGTGAGACCATGAACACCCAAGGATTCTCTGGGGCTAGAGGGTTGGATCCCCTTTACTGATAACATTCCCTTATCTATTGGAGATTACGATCTGTCAGTTCCACTTTTATATTATAGTGCTTCACCAGTAAATATACTGGGGAGAGATATAATGAACAGGTTGAATATGACGATCTCCTTTACTGAGGACGGCATAATTTGCTCTACTCCAGGGATTAACATGCTCACAGCACGGCAAATTATGAAGGCATATTGTGGACAGACAGCGATTAGGGCGGAGCCAGTAGATGGTGAACTGTTCCAGTATGGAACCCACATGGCAATTGCATGGATGCCAGGGATAGAAGGGAAAATATGGAGAAGGCCAGCAGCCTATCTGTTCAGACCAGAAACACCTGTTAATGAACCAGAAGGGAAGGTGGTTTCAATGGATATTGAGAGCATTATTGCAACAACTGATTATATTGCTGTACATGCCCAAGACAAAGAAGGAAGAGCGTGGAGGGCAGTGATAGCATTAGCAGAAGGATGTAGGCTCACCCAGGTGTCAGATGAAGAGCTGTTTTCAGATGACAAGGAGGAAGGTGAAATGGTGTTTATGATGAGTGTGGAAATATGGCTAAGAGTGGCCTACAAACAAGTAGCAGAAAATTGCAATGGCACTTGAGGCACCCATATGCACCCGGTCCCTTTCTTTAAGGAGGATATGTCAAAGGTACCCAAATCATTGTGGACTACTGGCCCCTATGACGTGGGCTGCATAAAAAGTATAGGGGGAGTAAAAATAAAATTGAAAAAAGGTGCAATACTCCCCAGAGTAAAACAGTACCCACTATCAAAAGAGGCAGATGAGGGCATATATGAAACCATAACGGCCCTTATAAATAATGGTATATTGGTCCCCTCAGAATCACCATGTCATACGGCTGTGTACCCAGTGCGCAAGGCTAAAGGAGGGTCTTGGCGCTTTATACAGGACCTCAGGCCCTTGAACAACATAGTAGAAGCGGAATATCCCGTAGCTGCAAACCCGGCCACAATATTGTGTGGCATTCCAGCAGAAGCATCACGGTTTACAGTGATCGATCTTAAAAATGCTTTTTTCTCAATACCATTACACCCAGACTCACAAGATCTGACGAGCGTCACTTACAGAAACGCTAAGTGGAAGCACACCAGATTACCACAAGGGTATTGTGAATCACCTTCAATTTTCAACAGAGTGATACAGATGGATTTGGGTAACATTGAAGTAGAAAGCACGGTGTTGCAGTACGTGGATGACATAATAATTTGCAGTAAAAACAAAAAAACATGCAGAGAGGACTCATTAAAGATGTTGACAATATTGGCTGACAAAGGTTACAAGGTAGACATGGAAAAGATACAGTATTGTCAGGAACAGGTACTTTACATTGGTCAGCTTATATCCCAACATGGAAGAAAGATCGCACCACAAAGAGCACAAGCTATTTCGGCCACTCCAATGCCACAAACTGTAAGGGAACTGCAGCAGTTCCTGGGGCTCTGCAACTACTGTAGAGCTTGGGTATTTGATTACAGTTCATATATAGGGCCCCTGCTTGAGGCGTTACGGGAAGCTAATAAAGGGGAGAACAAATTGGGGTGGACGAGGGAAATGAAAGAAGCTTTTGATGAATTAAAAGATGCGATATCAACTGCTCCGGTGCTGGCATCCCCAGACTATGAGCGGCGATTTTTTATATTTTCACATTGCGACTCAGCAGTAATGAAGGCCGTGCTGGCTCAAAAAACAAGCATGGGCTACAAACCAGTAGCATTTTACAGTGGCCACTTAGATCCTGTAATGTTAGGCCACTTCCCCTGCGAACAAGGTCTCGCCGCAGCCGCTTTTGCGGTGGAGAAAGCATCAACAATAACCATGGGGTGCCCGACTACACTATTTGTGGAACATGCACTTTTTGCAATATTGAATAAACCTAAATCCACCCTAACCACGCAAAGGGCATCAGGTTATGAGATCATTCTATCCAGAGCTGAACTATCAATTGTTAGATGTAGCACGGTCAACCCTGCAAGGTTCCTAGCAGAAGTAATTGAGGAGGGAGACTATGCCCATGACTGTACTGAAACAACTGAAATGTACTCATGTACTAGAAAAGTTGAGGAAAACGCACTAGAGGGGGGTGAGCTGTTATTTATTGATGGGACATCAACCATCGATCAGGGGGATGGTGTGAGGAGGACTGGGGCAGCAGTGGTGAAAATGATGGAGGTACCGGTGTGTGTGGCAGTGAAATGTGTACAATTACCACAGCATTACTCCGCTCAAGCAGCTGAACTGGTCGCACTGATCTTGGCGTTGAAGGAAAGCTTTGACAAACGAGTGACTATAAATTCCGACAGCGCATATGTCACATCAACTGTCCACTCAGGGTTGTCGAAATGGAGAAGAAGAGGGTTTAGGAGAGCTGATGGCACCCCAGTGCAACATGCTCTCTTATTGGCTGAACTGATTGAAGTAATAAATGACCCCCAGGAACTAGCTTTAGTAAAATGTACCGCACACACCAATGGTGAAGATCACGTCTCAAAAGGGAATGCAGCAGCAGACGCACATGCGAAGTATGCTGCATACTTTGGTGAGATATGGAACCCCCCAGAGTCACAGAGAG
Source organism: Ambystoma mexicanum (assembly GCF_040938575.1). Lineage (NCBI taxonomy): Eukaryota > Metazoa > Chordata > Amphibia > Caudata > Ambystomatidae > Ambystoma > Ambystoma mexicanum. The sequence goes on from NC_090923.1 coordinate 941,858,094, forward strand.
GGAGAGGGAGGGGAATAGCAAAAGAGAGGTTGTTAAGAGAAGGGTACACCCATCTCCCAGCCACACAGATTATGGAGCTACAAGCGGCTGCACCAATGGCCGAAAAGGAAATATGGGTAAAAAGAGGATGTACAATGTCCCCAACTGACGCACTATGGCGCCAGGGTAGCACTGGAAAGGTTGTAATACCATTGGCACTTTTGAACACTGCCCTGAGCCAACTACATCATCCAGCCCACACAGGAAAGGAAGTAATTGCAGCACGAATTAGGGAAGACTGGTTCTGCCCCGAGTTAAATTTGCATGTGTCGAATTTTATCAGTAACTGTATCACATGTCAACAGTTTATGGCCGGCCACACTCTAAAGGTGATAAGAGGTACTATACCCCGGCCAGAGGGACCTTTCCGGCATCTCCACATTGACTATGTTGATATGATCAATATATGTCAAGGAAATAGGTATATGATTGTAGTAGTATGCCCATTCTCTAGGTGGATTGCGGCAGGGCCCTGTTCACACCCACATGCATTTAGAGCAGCCAAGTTCTTAGTGAGAGAGGTCTTCCCCAGGTGGGGAGTGTGCGAGGTGTTAAGGTCAGACAACGGCCCACATTTTGCAAACGAGATGTTTCAGCACATCACATCGCTGCTGAACATTAAACATAAATTTGCATGTGAATACCACCCACAGGCCAACGGTGTATGTGAACGCCTGAATGGCCTATTAAAGGAGGCAATTGCAAAGATACAGCAAACAACAAAGAAGAGTTGGTTATATTGTCTTCCATTAGCATTATTTGAGCTGAGGAATAGGCCAGGGTCCGACCACCACCTCACTCCCCATGAGGTGGTTACCGGATGTCAAATGCGCCTTCCCCTAACGCCAACGTCAAGAGCATTAACCGACCATGAAAGTACTGCAAGTGTTCTGGGTGATGAAATGTACCAATATGTGTCTTCTTTGATTACTAGTGTAGTGTTTGTGTCTCAACAGCTCGAGCGCACACGGGGCGGGTCTAATAGAAGCCAACAAGAAGACGCGGATTAAGAACTGGAAAAGGAAGGACTGTGTAAGGTTGCTAAAGGTGACCACGTACTACTTCGCAACTTCAATAGGAGATGGAATGACCCACGCTTTACGGGTCCCCATCTGGTAGAGGAGGTATCAACAAGAGCAGTAAAGTTAAAGGACAAGCGTGCCTGGAACCACCTACACGATGTAAAGATCTACGGACAACAGACCCGCCCCAGCGCCACCGACAGGTCCATTGAGAAAACAGCAACAACATCGACAACAGAAGAAGGAAGTTCTACCACAGCCAGCGGCCCAAGTATTACCATACCCTGTCACTCCCCAGACTCCCCAGAGACAATAATTGAAGAAGAAAGGGGTGATCCCCATCCAGCCCACCCCATGATCACACGCTCAAAGAGTAAAACAACGCCCACCGGTTGAACCCAAACACCCCCTGCCCACCATCCACTGACCCCTGTACCCATTACAGTAGTAACTGTACTAAAGGACATTGCCTCGCACAAATACACATGTAAACACGTGAATGCTCTCTTTTCTTTTCTCTCGCACATGCAGGAACCGTGTATTATTGTATTGCTAAGAAGTAGATAACTAACAAATTCACTGCCCGGGAGTAGATGGTACCCTCAGACGATAACTACCCAGAAGAATTGTCACACCAATTTGTATATGAAATAAAAAGGCCAACGTACCTGAAAAGGAAAAGGGTATGAGTTTACTACACAGCGTTCCTTTTGGCCATAGAATATTCGATGCCCCACCTCCACCCATACTTACCTGCCCTAAGAGATAAATCGCTCAGAATAGCGTGGGAACAGCTCTTCGCCTGGGCACTGAATGACTATTTGATAGGGAGAGCTTAACAACTAACATTAATCAGCATATTAAGAATTTTCAGGCGGGCAACTCTAACATCGCAAGAATTCGCTGCCGGACTGCAGCAAGGTAAGAGCAAAATGCCGGTGAAATTAGCATATGTAATAAAAGTAATAGGGATTTTGATAATCACCGGGTTCGTAGCTGCCTCTGTATGGCAGTACAGCTATGCTACCAATATTATTGCTGTACCCAAACCTAACACACCCCCATCCCCAGCTGCAACAGGTGTTACGTCAGGTGATATTAGCAAAATTGCGCACAAGCAGAATAGAGTACAACGCAGCACATACTCAGATAATAAAGGTATTGACAATTATATACAAGACTCAGCACACGTCTCAAACAACATATGGTATCAACACATGACCCACATTGGTAAGCAGACAACAGAAGACAGCTGCTACGTTTGCTCATTAATACCATACGCCATGAGCGCTTCTCGAACATTTGTTGCCACAGAAATAGATGAAAAAAACGGCACGGTGCATAATATACTTGGCACTGTTCCAAACGAAAGGAAGATTTCAAGGAACAGTGGTGCATATGACGTGGAAAACACGAGACTCATACCCATACGAAAACAACTTCCTCAAGACTTATTTGAGTTACCACAAGAGCAGTTTACATGCTGAAGCATTTAGATACATAACAAGTGGTCCTGCAAAAGGAGAAACAAAGAAAGTAACACTGCAGTATTTATCATGTGATTGGTACGCCACTGAAGTCCCTGGTAAATTAGGATGCTGGGAGAGGCCACTGGTGACGATAACGGGGAAAGTATACTTGGACAACAAATGGGAGATAGGAGTGGTTGGCAGCAACATGATAACAAAAGAAACTATTTCAACTATCGATGCGCACAATCACAGATGTTGGACAACTTGGATCAAATACGTGCCCATGCTCACATGGATAGAAACGGATGAAGACCCGATAACAATACTGCCGTTGACTGCGCCTAAAGTATGCTACCAACATAAAGGAGAGGTGGACGTAGGATATAACACCAATTGTGGAAGCGTGATGGAGTTACCTGAGGGGGGAGCAGGAACAGCAGTGATAATGGACCATTACTGGGCCTGTGGAGAAAAGGCATATCACACGCTGCCCCCTCTGTGGAATGGTGTATGCACGATGGTGCACGTCAATGTACCATCGCTAGTGGTACCCCAGAAGCATGTGAATGTGGCAAACTTTCCCAAAATGGATGAAGGGGACAAGAGAAATAAGAGATCTGCACTGCCTCAGGGGGAGCCAGGGAACAGGACCAACGGCAATGAAACTGTCCTAAACAGACGGAAAAGACAAGGGGAACCTCTGACAGGAAATTACCTATGGGGAAGGTCGGAAACGGCACTCACTTCGATTCCGCCAGAACACAGACTATTCAGCAGAGCAGCAATGTTCTTCTCCTCAATAATACATCCAGGATTGCAGGCTTACGCGAACGCAAAATGGCTCCAGATAACTAGATGAACTCATGATGACCATCAATTCTACAGTAAACGGATTCAACGCAATAAAAGAAGAGCTGCGAGCAATAAGGATGGTAGCACTGCAGAACAGATATGTATTGGACCTCCTCGCTGCCATGGAAGGAGGAGTTTGCGCAAAGATAGGACAATCATCCTGCACATTCATTCCTGCCAATGATGCTGACAACGGTACACTGACAGAAGCAGTTTCACAACTGGCCCAGTTACACTCCAAAATGGTGGATGAAAGTAAGGATGTGAAAAAGGATGAGAGCTGGTTTTCGCTATTATGGTCATGGATGCCATCTTGGCTGTCAGATGGACTGAAAATTATAGTTGGCTGTATTATTTTGGCTGGAGCTACCCTGATCATAATAAGATTTTGGAAAGCCCGGAAGGCACGCACCACTGATGAGTTGCTTGAAATGGTCGGTATGCACCCACTGATGCCAGCAGATGACGGCCAACACACAGGCATAATAATACAAGAGAGAGAGAAATTGCGCAACCAGATCATCACCAACCATCTGGACCCACCATCGGTGAAGGTCGAGAACCCAAGAAACCCCAGGAGTTACATAGGGAAATGGGTATACTGTACTCCTGGAGGAGCCTGTGAGTATATGTATTGGTCATTTGAAGATCATGTTAACCATTATGGACATTTAGGAGGAATAACTAAAGTGTGGAGAGTAAGAGGAGATAACGAAAAGGATATGTTTGTGGTCGACAAGTCGACCAGAGGGGGGACTGAAGTGGGAAAATGGAAAAACAGACTCCCCTCTTTCCCCTCTCGCGCCTGGCCTAAAGGTTCACGGCCTAAGCACCCGCCACGAGAAGAGTTTGCCCATCTACCAGACGACCAGATACCCTGGTACAGGAACATACGGATGTGTCCATCTGCCTGCCCAGCAGCCCGCCCTGCCCATGCCGATGCCTGCGGCATGGATCAACTGGACTAAAACTATACATCGTTAGAGATGCCATGACGACCTAGCCAACGGATAGCACACCTGTGCCAACATACACACTGGACACTCCCGCACCAATCTACATAAAGAATATACTCAGTGCTATGATGTAGGCGACAGACATACTCACGGACGTGCATCTTTATTATTTTCCATATAGGCTTTCAGAAATGCAGAAACGCAAGACGCATCATGAACTCATCTAAAGAGCTTGCTTACGCTTCTCCTACACTTAGGTGCCGTAATGAGAATTATAACAAAGACACGATACTGGTCATAAGACAATATGAGACTATAACCTAAAGCGCCTGTGCACCAGACGGTTCCACCTATATACTAGGCCTGAGTAGGCCGCAAGCAAGAGCTCTCGTGGACGATTAACAGAACAAGAATCAGGTTGCTGATCCTGCAGAATGAGCCTGGGGAAAGCAGACAGCCAAGGTCGTAATGTTGCAAACCCACAATCCAAAAGCAGACCATCAAGGGCACGATGTTGCAACCTCGCACGCCGCGCACCAACATCAAAGTCGCACCTGCAATCAAACCAGGCACACAGTGGAAAAACAATATTAATTGTGCAGAATTCTGCCTCAAACACGGTCCCATCCCACGTGACCAAGCCGAACCTGACGAGATGCCAAATCCAGGAGGAAGGAGGCGTCTGGATCCCTCGTTACAAGACACAGGCAGATACACTTGAAAGGATCAATGGACATCTGCAACGGTGGGAGTAGTCGGCCGTCCAGCTCATGAATAAGTCTTCACATTGTCTGCATGTACCAATAGTGAAACATTGTTGCAAATTGCAGGTACACCGAGAGCTGGGAACAGCGATGGTCCCAGGCTGGGAAGCTCACGGGCGCACCAATCAGAACATGGGGCTCTTATCACTGACGCCATTAACATCAACCAACCATTAGGGGTCTTCATGTAACAATTCTCATGTATCTAATTGTAGGGACAACCCAGATATATCACCTGACTAACCCTCGGCCACTCATATTATTCTCTATATGTATGCTATACTAACCCTACCACTGGAGCAACCAATTAAGAGTGGCGATAGGTTTTTTTGTTAATTTTCTAAAGTGACGCAGGTAGCGCGTCATACTACAGTAAAAAGGGCCTGCGAGCCCCACGATTGTGTGTGTGTCAGGTCAGACGCGTATGATCCTCGACCCATCCCTGCCGTTTGTGTTTAATAAACAGCAGAGTCACATTGCTTCTTGTGTGTGTCTCATACTCTATCTCCTTTGGGATATACGGGAGGAGTTGGGGCCTCCCTGCCCGGAGGTCTGCGGACGGCCCGGCCGACCCCGGCAGAATTTCCCCCGACACTCTACATTTACAAGCTGATGCTGCTATTTTTTTAAATACAGCATCAGCTATCTCTCAGTATACATGGCAGCTCGAAATGCACAGCGACTAACTAAGGACTAGCGCAGATGTGCAGCACTTATTTTAATTTACCTTATTCTGGGGTACACCAGTTAACTGGTACCCTGTTTTCCTTCCGGCCGTCTAATGTGAACATCCGTGATCGAGGGGATTAAGTACCAGTCATGAACAGAAGTCTGAATGTCAGACATAGAAACAGGACTGATCCTGTATAAACATTAAACATAGAAACAGGACTGTTCCAGTATGCACGGCACTATTTAGAAACTGAGTGCTCCACTACCCTGCTTTTGTTAGAGTGGCAGGCCCAAAGACATATATGTGGATATCCAAATGCCAAAAATGTCATTAGATCAGAAGATAAGAAAATCTAACTATTTATTTTGAATGAGAAAAAAAACCTCTTATTTAGAATTTTAAAAAAATCACTTGGTAAATCTTGCGAGGGCAGACTGTCAGACTGTCAGGCAGAGCTATCTGCCTGAGATGGGATTAAAGGAATCTTAACTACTGTATTTCAGCATACTTGTACATGAAAGTCGCATATGCCTCTGCAGCTACTTCTACTGCTAATGTGTGGGCCTATGAAGACTGTTAGGCCGCTCAAATACTAATAGCGATATGAGGGGGGTCCTACTCACGGTTATAAGGGAACTATAGTCTGGCTGTGGACTTCTCTAGCCTGCTGGTGATTCTTAAGGTCTTTTCTGGTTGTTGATCTTATGAAAATGAGATTATTCCATTCCACTGAGATGTTGAGTCCTTGATTAATCCTGTTCAAGCAATAGATCAATTTCTGTTAAATTTTGTGCAGTTGGGCTGCCATATTGCCACCTCGTGAGTGGGGATTTAGCGTTTGTAAAATGAACCACCAAAGGTCTTCATCCGTGTGGCCCATCTTGGTATAGTGCTTCACTAAGGATTTGTCCTATACCTTATTTCTGATGTATGACCTGTGTTCAGATATGCGTTGTTTTACGGAGTGGATTGTCTTGCCAAAGTATAGCAGATAGCATGGACAAATAATGATGTATATGGCATTCTTGGTTTGCCAATTTGTGTGGTGCCTTAGCTCTCACTTGATGTGTCCATGTTCAAATCTGTTTTTGGTCTCAGTAAATTTCCAAGCTACGCAAGTACCACACTTATAGTGGCTTGTTATGGGTGGGAGCCCCCACTAGTTAAGGACCATCTGTTCCCTTGGTGTGTTTATGTATGTATGCACCAACCTTTGCCTGAAATAGCAGTTTTTCTTAAATGCAAACATCGGTTTTTGTGCTAAAGATCCTTGTTGTTTGACAAGGTGCCAGTTTTTGTCGACAATCTTCTTGATAGAATTACTTATAGGACTGACGGTTACACAATCTTCTTGATGGAATTACTTATGGGAATGCGGTTACACAGTTCAGTCTTTGTGTCACTAGTTTTATTCGGGTAGTATGTATGTATGTATGTATGCATGTCAGCTTATATAGCGCCGGCAGCCCTCAGGCATCAGGGCGCTCGCACAAAACGACACAAAATATACTAAAGTAATGCTATCCACTTAATTATAAGTTCTTAATCTCAGGTTGCCGCTAAGGAAACAAGTCACAGATCACCTGAACAGGTGGGTCTTCACATTTTTTCTGAAGATCAAATGGTTGTCTTCTGATCTAAGCTCCAACGGGAGTCTGTTCCATTGCTGTGCTGCCATTACTACAAATGATCTGCCCAAACCTGTCTTGAACTTATATTTTGGCACTCTAAGCAAGCCTTTACCCACCAAGCGTAACTGTCTCTGTGGGATGTAAGTTTCAAACCGATTTGTAAGATAAATGGGGGCTTTTCCAAACAGGCACTTGGGTAAAAGTGTCATGGCCTTATACTTTGTCCTCTCTTCTACCCTAAGCCAATGTAGCGATCTTCTGGCCAAAGTTACATGAGCACTACTCCTTAGTTTCTTCACAACCCTCACTGATTCATTTTCTATCACTTGGCATCCAGCCACATCTTTTGAAGTAGCACCTATTAACAGGGCATTGCCGGAATCCAGCCTCGACAGAACAATAGCCCTTGCAATTGTTGCTGTGTTGGTTTTGCTTAGAAAAGGTCTGATGACCCTCATGAGGCGCAGGTGATATGCTGTATTTTTATGAAAATAATTCACTTGCGCTTCGGAGTTGACTGAGGAATGGACCATCATCCCCAACGTTTTGACCTGGTTGGATACTTGTATTTTAGCTTCATTTATAAGGAAGGTCTCATAATCATTCCCTAACTTGGCTATTTTTCGACTGTACCCAAACAACATAAATTCAGTCTTAGTGTTACTAAGATACATCCAATTTTGCTGCATCCATTCATTAATTTTACTATACACTTTGGCAATCTTCTCGCTATCCTTGGCATATGTTCCCTCTATTTCAATGATAAGCTGCGTGTCATCCGAATAATTGGTGAAAAACACGCCGGCCTCAACCAATATGACACACAGACTTCTCATATATATATTAAATAACATTGGTGAGAGACTAGCTCCCTGAGGGACTCCAAATAAGATTGAGATAGCCTCCAAGAAATTATCCCCCCAGTGCACTTTAGCTTGACGATCAGTTAAGAAGGACACTAGCCAATCTAGTGCTAACTCGTAACATCCCACGATATCTTTCAGTGCATTTACTAATAGTTGGTGATCTACCAGATCAAACGCTGCATTGAGATCCAGTAGCATTAATAACCCTACTTTTGCTCTGTCAACCAAACCCAAAATATGATTTTGAAGGTGTATCATTGCCGTTTGGGTGCTATGAAAAGCCCTAAAACCAGATTGTTGTTGGTGTAGAGATGTCTGTTTTTCTATATGTTCTTGTAATTGCAAAGTAGCAATTCTGTCCAGGATTCTGAGTATGAAATTTGAATTAGTGATGGGGCGAAGATTGCCAGGGTCCTTAGGATCCAGACCTGCCTTTTTCACCAGGGGCGTAATAGTAACCTTTTTAATCTCTTTCGGTACTATTCCCTCCTTAAAAGAAGCATTGACTATTCTCAACTGAATGGGTACAAACAGTTCTTTGTTTTGAAGTATAATGTTAGATGGTAACACATTTTCGGTGCAGGCAAAGCGTTTCATTTGACTTAAAACTTCAAGCAATTCTGCTTCTGTAATGGTAGTGAAGTTGAAGGTGTCTAGCCCACCATGTTTATTATTCTCCTTCATCGATATTTCCTGGCTGGGTGTTTTCCTGGCATTCATTTTATTTTGTCTGGCGTTCGTTATTTTGGCTGCAAAGGCATTTTGCACAGTGTCACAATCATCCTTGGTAGGTGAAAATAGCGGTGTGAGATTTTTAGGTTTCTCAACACTTTGAGACACATGTCACGGTTGGTATTGTCTGCCCTTTTGTAGCCGTTCTTGACCATTTTCTTTGGGTACCGTCTATCAAGTAGTCTAGTCTTAAATTGATCAGCATGCAGTTCAAAGTCCATTTTGTCAGAACAGTTCCTCCAAATGCGTAGAAACTGTCCATATTAAAGGCTCGTTTGTAAACTGGCTGGGTGAAAACTGGTGAAGTGGAGAAGACTGTTACGGTCTGTGTTCTTATTGTTGATGTTGTATGCAGTTTATCTGCATCTTTGAAGATTTTGAGATCATGAAAGTTGACAGATGCATAACTCCATTCAATGGTGAACTTGATGTTCAGGTCACATCTATTTTGCCATCTGTTGTAATAATAATAAAGTAGATATTTGTATACAACCTTGACTGGACAGTCCCTTTTATCATTGGATAATCATTGTATTTTCGCTGTGTTGCAACTAACCAACGATCCACAACCTTGCAGAGATAAGCCTGTCGTTTCTGTCCACGTTACCAAAACTGGACAAGGAAGTTAATTGACTTGTGTTTCCAATCTGTTCGGATCCCTTCTGGTCTACTAGAGGTACGGGGCTGATTGATGGTGATTGATGGTTTGGAAACTGATATTCATCCCTGGACCACTGGTGCCCCGGAAGTTGATTTGTCACAGCATGACACTGTTACCGCCCAGACCCATGATATATTTTTCCGACCCAGGACGCAATCATACTTTCATGCACAGCCAGTGTCATTCATAGTGCCAGGTTGATTGTGAGGGATTGTTTTGCCATTAACAACTATTTGAGACTTGGTCACATAGACAATACATCTACACATCTTTACCCTTATGTATTGTTCATCTGCCGGCTAAACCCCCATTTCTTATTTACGTCTAACCTTCTGCTGCCCCCTCCGCCACCCAACCTTGTGACACCCTGGCAGGGACATAATACGTTACCTCGCAGATAAGGTTTAAGCGCTGTGAGACCACTGGAGGTAATTAACTACTTCATTATGAAACCATGAGCATATTAGCAAAGACACTGCCTCACCTCACATGTGGAAGGTCTTAAATATGGCTGCCTCCACTAGATGTCAGTTTTCATCTGTGCTGTTTGGAGCTTTTCTTAGGCCAATTATCAAGCAACGGGACACTGAGTGCCACAAAGAGGTCCGAAGGACAGCCGGGCATGTTAGACTAGTGTCCCAGGGCCAGCTGCCAGTGGAATTCACTACATTGAAACCAAAGAGTAATACTTAAAAACCATTTCGTAATATGATAGTGGAAGTATCACATTTAAATCCTCTGAGCAAGTTCTTTATTTTCCGTTTGCTCATTATTTCATGTGGATTGGTGGGAATTCATGCAATAGCACACATGATCCCGGACCTGACTTCTGCAGCACATCACCTCCTAACCACAGAAGGCTGTTAGAGGAGATCCTGCAAGGCAGGGCCATCTTAAGAATTTCTGGGGCTCAGGGCACAGACAGCCTTGGGCCCCCCTCCTGAAATAGCCACCTACTAGCCAAAACTATTGCATTACAGTACAGATGGGGAGAAATGGCATATGTGAAGGGACACAAAGGCTGATGGTGCTGTTTAGTTATTTGCCCGCCTATTGACTGCCCATGGTTATGCTAACCCCTATGGCCATTCCCTCCCGGTCCCTGTCCCTTCCCACCCAAAACACTGCCTCATGGGAGCTCTTTCAGCTCGCTTCAAACAAGCTCACCATCAAACTTTACTCTCAAAGTGCCTGCTGGTGTTTTTTTTTAAACGCCGTCTTCTGAAAGTTAATGACTCAATTTGAGTTGTAAACATGCCACTGGTGTAATACAAATGTCAACCAGGTCTGCCTTCAGCCTCTCGATATATAAGCAAGGAGGGTGTCCTTCACTGATGTCCTGTTAAAAATTAGCATTGGCAAAGTCAACAGCTTTTCTTGTGTATTAGTATTATGCATTTGCCAGGCGCTGCTATTAGATGCCCAGGTGCCCGCACCATTTTGCACCTATTACCATCAATCTCCAGTTAATAGCACTACGCAGTGCCTGGCAAGTGTCTTTCCCATGCTCATGCAAAAGCACAAACAGTTGGCATTGCCAATGCTTGTTTTCGTGTGTGTCAAATGTGCGTGCAGGCGCGGATGCACAAAGCATATGTTCTTTTCAGTGTCTAAAGGATTATGTAAATGAGGGAAAGACAAAGAATGCAAAATGTTTTCTGGCCTCGTGACTTGGCCACACACCATGAAGGGCAGATTTCACCGTCCACCAACCCACGTTGGGTAGCTGGCGGGGCCCTCCCCAAGAGTGGGGGCCCAGGGCACGTGGCCCGTTTGCCAACCCATAACAATGTCTCTGTTGCAAGGAGAGGGGAGTGGAAGGGAGGGATGAGAAAGAACGTAACTTTTGCATTGGCCAAGGGTGTGGAGAAGGGAAGACACATGGCCAAGCCACCCTGCATGCCGCCCCTTCCTCCCTGCAATCCAGCTCCCGCCTACCTTCACTTCCTGTCCCAATAGGCTTTAGCAGCATCTAATGCCCCAAGTTGGACACACTAAAATAACTCAAGAGGGATGTGCCTGTACTGTCCATCAATTAGGCAGTATCCATTTAAGAAAGTGATGAAATAACCAATAGTTCAACGACACACAAGAGCAGTGGAGTAACTTTGCTGAAAATGTTGGGGGGGACATGACATCTGAAGGAAAAGTGCCCCAGCCAAATTAATTGGGACAAAATGGTGTGCCATGAAAGTTGGGGGGACAAACACCCCTGTCCCCCGCCTAATATTACGCCCATGCACAAGAGGCCACTCGTGCGCTCTGTATGTCCTGCTACTTCCTCAAAAGCAGAAAGTTCTATTTCGCCACACTGTGTGGCGTGTATCAAATGTACCTTCTCCGGCACGGTCGGAGTGGGGCACATTGCAGTCCAGGCATCAATGAATAAGGGCATTACTATTCAGAACACACTGTTTGAATACTATCCAAGGTTTTATTAATTTTTTTCTTGGTCCAATATGTTGCAAATAATGGATTTGAAAACAAATGTGCTCAGTAACATTGGTTAAAACTAGTTTAGTAACTTATAAAAATGTCCCACTCTGCCGCAAAATATCACCCATTCAGTCACAACAACTGCCACATACTAGAATCATGGGCATTGCCCTTTGGGCATTGCCCTACTGACCAGTCCAGGGCTGTCCGCTGGGACAAAAACTGGCAAATGCAGAGCTGCCTGGAACGTTGAACATTGCCTGCTTCCAGAGCCTGTGATTAAGTAGGACGCCTGCGTTGTGCGGCAGCCATTTCCCCACTGCCCAGTTTTTCTGGTGTTGGTTTCCCCTCATTCATAAAGTGGCCCTTTCGAGTGGTTGCCCCGCATTTGTGTTCAGGAAAGATTGTTTCTCTTCCTCAGGACAAGTTTAGCCAAATTAGTAGAGTCTCTCGTGCTTCTAAAACTTGCTGTTCTAAAAAAGCATGTGTGCACAGCAGTTCCTGTGCTGCACTCGCTGGGCTTCAGCCATGCACCAATCAGGGAAAGTGTAGAACCCATGCTACTTTTTAAAAGCCCAGTCTCAAATGCAACACCCCCATCTAACTGTAGCATAGAGAAAGGGGCTAAAACAGCTAGAAAGACTTTCAAAATAACCTGTCTTCCTAATGAAGCGGTGTACACCAAAGCACATTCCATGCATATCATAAAAGGTCTGTGGTATTCAAAACTCTTTCTGTGGCAGCCCTTCTGCAACCAATGGATTGCCATTAGCACCTCAGGCGAACATCCAGGGTTCTTGGAATTCATTTCATTAGGGGGAAAAGTAGTCAGGGTGGCCCCTGCAACCCATTGCTGCCCTAATAATAGAACTACACACATGGCCACCATGCAGATGGAAGCTGATGATTCAGACTGACTCCCTCTTCCATTTCCATGGAACTGGGTAGGTATCATGTGTATTTTTAAAGAAATGTTGTAATTTCGGGTGAAGCAGAAGTTATGGCATCTGGATTCGGGGTTGGGAAACCACACGTGAGAAAGCAGTCTTCAGTTTGCTTCAAACAAGGGTTAGAACTCCAAATAAAACCCGCCTTTGGTGCCATCTGAATAGTCGCACGTAGCTACTCTGGAGCTGAAGAGCGTTGGCGACCATGTGATTGCAAGCTCCACCATTAGGAACTGGAAGGAGTGTCCGTTTATGCCAGGGTCCCACTGCCTCTTGCATTACCCGTGGTGTTGACTTGCTAAGGAACTATGCAGCAAGAAGCTTTGCTGGAAGTCGTGGGTGAAAGCAGGAGTCTGGAAGGTTGAGGGCACCTGAACAGACCCTACGATTCCCATATTTCAGCTAATGAGGTATAAGCTGTCGGAAAAAGAGAGGAGATACTATCAATTCAGAAACCTATCTTGTTGTTGAAAGGTATGCCAACCCTAGGAAGAGGCCCCCACAGATATACGGGCTATTTACGTCAGGCCGTCGCTGGGCTGGGGCTCTCCAGTCAATGTAGTTTTGAGTGCAGAAGACTCCTGATTGGGTTAACAAACTTACTGGGGGTCTGGCGTGCAGACTTGTCGCTTGGTTTTTTTCTCTATCAGAGGTGTAAAAAAGTGTGTGGAGTGCTTATAAAAGTGTGATTTGAGCTTGTGTTATGCAATGCAGTAGTTGCTCCTGAGAGATTACTGGTCACCGGGTGATTACACAGGCTCTCGCTTAGTGATTCTGATGGTTGACGGGCATGACCCAGAAGTGGAGCCATTTTAGGCCTGTTTTCTGTAGTTGCCCCTAGGGTCACTTTCGATTGTTTTGCCTTAGTCCTAGTCAGAGGCTTAGACAGGGTAGGGCCTGAGTGGACGAGGCCCACCCAAAATCTGTAAATGCCCACTCTACAGCGCTGCATGGGCATTTAAAGAAGTTAATGCCACTGCTGTGGCCCAACTACATTAGCTTCAGATGCCACATGTTAGACAATCCTAGCTACGCCTCTGGTCCTAGTTGCTTCCCCACCCCGTACAATATCACAATAGCAGTGGCCGTTCTTAACTATCTCCCTCCTGCATATTTAAAGCTCTCATGTGCGCTAGGAAGGAGATCCTAAAACTGTGGAAGTCTTTTCCTAACGGTAATAATGAGGAGAGGACGTCAGGTATGTCCCTCCTAGCCAGTTATGGGCACACTTTGTGTCACAGAGGAAAGTGACTTGATGAGTGTCACGAAATGTGGGGTGTGTCAATATCTTTCTGAGTGTGAGGCGCGCCAGAGCGGAGCCCTACTTGGGATCTCCTAATCCCCACAGCTGTCTTTGTCCTTTTGTGCAGGTTGTCCTGGATCTGATGAGGTCTTGAAGGAGGAGAGAAAAGGAAAACACATGAGGATTTGGAATGGGCAGCTGCATGCTATTCGTGCTTGCTCTTTCTGTCCTTTGTTTTGTCCTTCCTCCAGGTTAGACTCCAAACCTGTTTTGTGCGGATTGCAGGGATAAGGTACTGTTATTAATGAATATTGCACATGATGTCATATGTTAGTGGACTGTATAGAATGTGTGTGAGCAAGCTCTCTTGAGATTACTATTACCTGTTGTCATTTATAACTTCGAATAAAAATACAATAAAAGAACAAAAGATACATAATTACTGAGGCCAATTTGACTGTATGCACAGTCTGTTCGACATACAATAACTTATATGTTATGCTATGTTACGATACTGGGATCCGTACCGCGCCCATCGGCCCTTTGCATTGTCCCCAGGTGCTCACCTAGATCTGAAAGAGCCAGGGTTTGGGGTTAGTTTAGTGGGAGAAGAGGGTGAGTAAAAGATATCTTTGCCATTGTGTGAGAGACCTTAGAAAGCACCATCAGCTGATCTTCAGGCTGTGGAGAAACCATAGAAAGCACCATCAACTGAGCGTCAGACAATAGAGAAACCTTAGAAAGCACTATCAGCTGATCTTCAGGCTGTGGAGAAACCATGGAAAGCACCATCAACTGAGCGTCAGACAATAGAGAAACCATAGAAAGCACCATCAGCTGATCTTCAGGCAATATAGAAACCATAGAAAACCATCAGCAGATCTTCAAGCTGTGGAGAAACTGTAGACAGCACCATCAACTGAGCATCAGACAATAGAGAAACCATAGAAAGCACCATCAATCGAGCATCGGACAATAGAGAAACCATAGAAAGCACCATCAATTGAGCATCGGACAATAGAGAAACCATAGAAAGCACCATCAATTGAGCATCAGACAATAGAGAAACCATAGAAAGCACCATCAATTGAGCATCGGACAATAGAGAAACCATAGAAAGCACCATCAATTGAGCATCAGACAATAGAGAAACCTTAGAAAGCACCATCAGCTGATCTTCAGGCAATATAGAAACCATAGAAAACCATCAACAGATCTTCAAGCTGTGGAGAAACTGTAGACAGCACCATCAACTGAGCATCAGACAATAGAGAAACCATAGAAAGCACCATCAATTGAGCATCGGACAATAGAGAAACCATAGAAAGCACCATCAATTGAGCATCAGACAATAGAGAAACCTTAGAAAGCACCATCAGCTGATCTTCAGGCAATATAGAAACCATAGAAAACCATCAGCAGATCTTCAAGCTGTGGAGAAACTGTAGACAGCACCATCAACTGAGCATCAGACAATAGAGAAACCATAGAAAGCACCATCAATTGAGCATCGGACAATAGAGAAACCATAGAAAGCACCATCAATTGAGCATCAGACAATATAGAAACCATAGAAAACCATCAGCAGATCTTCAAGCTGTGGAGAAACTGTAGACAGCACCATCAATTGAGCATCAGACAATAGAGAAACCATGTAAAGCACCAATAGAGAAACCACGGAAAGCACCATCAGCTGATCTTCAAGCAATGGAGAACTGCCAGAACGCTGAGTAAGCAAAGCCTTTGATGAAAGCCTTCCTGTGTCACACATTCTTTTAGCCCAGAGAGCCTTCCATTGTCGGCACAACTTGGGTTGTCTCCCAGCTGTTTTTATCATGTTTGGATCACTGATCGTATTTCAGAAAATCTATTGTATCGCTTTGTTTTTATTATTATTTGTATTCATATTTTAAATGAATACAGCAAATACTCAAATATAAAGCAAAAGTGGGAATAAAACGTTAGATCCATACAACTTAATATTCAAGATCTATCAACAAGCCCATCACGTCAGTTCATGCAACCACTCCCTGCGCGCTGACCCAACCCCCACTCTCTCTCCACACCTTCTGCTTGTTTACGGTTGTGCAATATTTTTTTTCACTTTTACTATGTCCTGCCAGCGCTGTGGCACCAGAAATAAGTATACTCCTGCTAAACATTGCCTCAAATAAATAAATATTCCAGAGGTGAGTGTGCCTTCCTGTCCTTCTCATAGCTCTCAACTCACCCGCTTTTGGCGGGTGTCACCCGCCTTCAAAGCAGATGAATCACCCGCCAAGTCTTTCATACGCCCATTCACTTCTATGGGCCTCTCACCCGCCAAAAAGAAAATCGGGTGTTTTCACCCGCCATGCTGACAAAAAAGGTTGGGAGCTATGCCTTCTTCCGGATGACCCCTCTGGGATGGTCCATTTCCTGGAAGCCCGGGCCCCGGGAAAGTGACACGTGCCGGAGCCTTGTTCCAGCTGCACCATTCTCTTGGCTGAGGAGAAATAGCCGGGCCTGCGGCGTCACTCAGGGTGGCGCGGTTCATCTAAGAAGAGTAGCTTGCCCAGCTGTAGGTCTGCAGTGCACTGCCTGCAACATATGCAAACAATGCAATACCCAGAATTCCTAGCTTTAATGCATTGCCATGCACGCAAATCGTACGTTGAGATACGTGTGGGCAGGCACACTGCGCATACACCGCACTGCTTGCATTGTGTCATTAGCTAAGGTCGTTACCCAAACGGTTAATGCTGCACCACTGTATTGTAGCATTAAGGTTAGGGTGATGGACTGGCAATACTGCACTTTGTGCTGAATGCCAAGTGCAGGTCGACACAGGCTCTCAGCGCTAGACGGTTTCATGCGCTTATTATAGTCCGACTCAAAGTCAGGATGCCCTATTTTCACCATGTGCCTGTTGCAGAAAGCTAGACAGGAAAGGGCGTTTCATTCCTGTATGTGATGAGTTGATTTTCAGAACTTCCTGTCACAAGAGATGAAGGTCTCATTAATGAAACTTTTAACGCTTGAAGAGATCAGGTTCCAATGACATCACCTGTTGGTCATATGAGGTGATCAGCAGATGACGCATTGCGTCCTGGCACTAGGAGGAGCTACAAAAGGGTCTGATTCCCAGAGGGGATGTACCAGCAGCAGGGGGAGGGTGGACATAGCGAGGGTGCAATGCATGTGCTGCACCGCCTGTGCCTGACTCCTACTCAAGTGTCACTGCGGTGTCCTTAGCCCCAGGGCCGTTCTCTGGGGCTGGGTGAGATAGACAGACCCACCGCCCCCCCCACCCCCACGCAGAAGTATGGAATGGTATAGGCAAGAGGTTTGTTGAAAATGTTATGACGTCATTCCATCACTACGGTTGCATTTTGTACATAAATGTAGCCAAATGCCTTGCGAAAGGATGTGTGCGTTCTCTCTCTCTCTGTCTCTCTCTCTCCTTGTCTTTGCGCCTGCGTCGCCCAGGCCATGCGTCCACGTGCCTGAAGGTTCTGGAGTCCTGCTACCGCCAGTAGGCGCGAGCCCTCCACTCACGTGCCCTGGCATGTATATGCCTTTCAAGGGACGGCGTCAGATTAGCTTTGCCTGTAGCGTTTTCACCAGAGCCGTGCAGGCATGCGCGGACGAAAGACAAACATAACAAGTCAAAAAGGAAATATATTTAAAAGTTCAAAGAATCTTCCGCGCCATCGTGCTTTGAAAGGAAAAATGAGGAATGGTGTTAAAGAAAAAAGCAGGGGGGTGAGAAAGGGCAGCAGTGTGGTTAGTGTGGATCTAGTGGCAAATGGTGCAAGGGATGTATTTCTTCCCCCTTGACTCTATTTGCTTCCTTCAGATGTTGCGCTCTTGTCTTTCCATGAGCTCAGTGCCCAGGGCCCACCTTTGTTCTTTGGAGGATGCATCTGTGTTCTTGATGCCCTCTGTTGTTGTATTGTTGATTGGGAAGCCCTCCTACCCACATCCGTGTTACTCATGCACCTTGTGCATGTGGTTCCTTCTTGGGGATTTGCCCCATAATTTTATCATTCCCTGTATATGGATGACTCCTAGGAGTAACTTTTGCATTTTCTGCTTCTTGGTTGGTTGCAGTCAGTGCTTTCAGTGGGGTGGCAAATTGAGGAGGAGGTGCTCTCGTTAAGGGGCGTGGTCTAGTATAGTGCTTAGGCCATGCCCCCTCAAACAAGAGCCCCCCCCCCCAGCACTTACATTCAAGGAGATGTGATGCAAGTGCTATGATATGATATGATAGGTTATTTATAACACGCTTAATACCCAGAGGTTTCTAAGCGCGGACCCAGGGATCGCACCTGTGGTGCTCCGTGTCGTCTTGTTTCCAAGTCGAGCACGCTGCCGCTGAGCTATCCTCCCGGGCAACCCTTTAACCACATGTCTCCTTCGATGCAATTGGCTGCGTGATGTCTCTTTTTTCCAAAGAAGCAGGAGGGCTGGGTTGGCCAGCCTCTCCTTTCGGTCCTGAGTAAAGAGCTTACCACAGTGGAAGCCCTTTAACCGAGCACGGTTAATGGGCTTCCTGCTGCTTGTTAGCTCTTTATTCAGAAACAAAAGGAGAGGCTGGCCAACCCAGCCCCCTCCTGTTTCTGAATAAAGAGACATCAAGCAGCAGGTTTAGCTGAAGCACTGCTCGGTTACAGAGCTGACTTCAGGTGTCAGCATTTCGTATTGGAAAAAAGAAAAGGAGATGCCTTTTCTTTTTTCCAATCCGAAATACTGACACCTGCAGGCAGCTGTGTAACCGAGCAGTGCTGGCTGAACGGTAGCCTGAGAGGGTGGCGTGCATGGGGCTCCTGGATGTGAGTCCCGACAGTGATCCGGCTCGGAAGACCATCTCAGAGACTGCCGGGCCTGCACATGGAGTCTGTGGGGATACTGAATGCACGCCTAACCTTGAAGCGATCAATACTAACATTATAATACCTCCCCCTTTTATGAAGTGGAAAAAGTCTCAAAGTGCTGATTCCAGTCATCGTTATTATTTCGCTCCGAAACATGAAATCTGAGCCAAGCCCCATCCGGGAACCAAACAATTGACCTCCATGTTCTCTGGCATTCTGTGCAGCAGGGTCATTAACCCACTGAGTCATCTTAGTGTCTGCAACGGTCAGAGGCATTCAGCAGGACATGAGAGGGCATGGAAGAGACTGTGACCACCCTCAGCATGGATTCCAGGGGGTTAGAGCTGAGGCAACCAGTGCTGGCACTAGGCCTTCCTGGATTCGGCAAAAACACCACCCCGGAGCTAGGCAATCCATGGGCACCCTAGGTTTGTTTGAGTGCATTCGATCTGCTTTCAATGCAGAAGCCAGGGTGCGTAGAGTGGCTGCTAGGACCAAGGGAAAGAGTCTTACCCAAAACACCACTTTGAGAGCATGATTGATTTTCCTGTGAAGTCTCTAGTTATTATTTAAGTACAGATGTCTGGGTTTAGAAGGTGTGCAACCTCGATACTTTGTAACATTATACGAAACGCCCTTCCCTGGGGTTATTTTCTAGGTACTTATGGTTAATCTTCGGAGAAGCAATTGTTTATAGGATGCGGAAGTGAGAACGACCCCCCCAGCCCCCGCCCCACCCTCGTGGGAACCCGCAGTAAAACAAATCAATTAGTAGCACTGAGTTGAACCAATCCTCAAGTAACATCATAGATTCTGCGTCTCGCGAAACACTGATCACTTAAGGGGCAGGGAGGGAGGGAGGCATTCAGCCGTACTTTAATTAACCTTCCCCACCACACACAAAGACAGCACCCTACCTCATACCCTGATGCTCTTACTCCCTGCGTACTGCTGAACGGACATTAGTAATTTGTTTGCATTTTTAAAGCGTTCACACAGCCCGGGTGCATCGAGGCGCTGTTACAGAAAAAGGTCTATTACCCAGAGGTTTCCAAACACGGACCCGGGGATCGAACCTGTGTTGTTTCGTGTCGTCTTGTTTCCAAGGTGAGCACGTTGCCGCTGATCTAACGTCCTGGGACATTGAAGCATGTTTGCATGGCTATGGCATACTGTAAATAGGCACGATTACACTCGGAAAAGAAGATCGTTACGCCGCTCCAGTGCAGTGCTGGATTATCCATCAGCTTCACTCCTTTTAGGGTTCTACGACAACGGATCAAAATAAAGCGGAGCAGAACATTAAAAACATATCAGGAGATCATTTGCAAGGGGGGAGGGCCCGACATTTCGACTGCCTAGGGGCCTCCAGAGGGTTTAATCGGGCACTGCTTCAGTGCCCTTCTAAACCAGTTTTTTTTGGCAGACTCGTCAAAAAAGTACTTTGAAAGATCACAGAACGTGCCGTTGTGGTGGCCCCGTTGGGAGCCTTCCTTGCATTGCCAACTGTCCGACTGACTCGTCCTTCTTTTTAAACCCAGGGGGTTCCTAAGGGCGGGCAAACCGGGCAATGGCCTGGGGGCAAGTGGTGCAGCAGGCAGCCTGTTAATCTCTGCCCTGGGAGAGCAGGGAGCTGTGGCATTTGACATCATTGAACACTATAGGGAAATGGGCAGGACACAAAAGCCTGCTCTGCCCACATCCATCAACCTCCCATGATGCAGCTCATGGCTGCTGAGGGGCTTTCTTTTTAAGATGGCTCCCACATCCCAAACTAGCATCTCTTTGTGGAACTAATTATGCTTGAACAGTGTGATAACGTGTGCATAGCACTGGCAGGCCAGTGTGGAGGGCTGGGCGTTTATGGTGGATTGAAAGGGATGGTTTTGGCAGACAGGAGTGGGAGACCAAAGTAAATAGCCAAAGGATGGCGTCATGTGAGGAGAGGAGGACTTGACATTCCTTTATGGTATTTTAGCAGGTGACAGGGCTCATTTTTCTGTTCAAGGGATGTTTTAGGGCAATCAAATGAGGGAGTCCATGTCATCTGAACACTACTGGGGTTTCTTTTGAAAAACATTGTTTTTTGGCATGTCTATCCAGTTAAAACAAATGACTACAGCACCCAGAATGCATTGATCTGTTACAAGAAAGACTGGGACTGGAAACACGTGCTCGGGTTACATGGAGTCACCTTGCCAAACTATGCTCTCTACTGGGAGGCAAAAACTATTTCAGTAAGTATGGAAAAAAGCAATATTTAAACACATTTGGGCCTCATTAAAAATCGCCCGGTATGGAAACAACGGTGGCGGTAAACCCGCAGCCACCGTTGTTTCCATGCCTGGCGATCACAACTCCTGCAGGCGGGAGGTGATGTTCCCGCCAGGTCTGACCTGGCGGGTTTAACACCGCCCGCCTGTAGGCGGACGAGGAAACACCGGCAGCATTACAAGATGCTGCCGGTGTTTCCATGATCCCCATTCCCATTGAGTCCCATAGGACTCAATGGGAATGGGGATTAACACCATTCCGCCTCTGTGATTCCCGGAAAACCGGGGTTGTAATGCCCCGGTAATTCCGGGAATCACGGAGGCTGAATGGTAATACAAGTCCGGCAGTAACCAGGCAGTTTTACCGCCTCGGTTACCGCCGGACTCGTAATGAGACCCGTTGTGTTTGTTGCTGCTCTTTAAGTTTAAGCAAAGGAGTCACAAGTTGGAACAACGGAAGGGTTGAAGGCTTAGGGGATTGCACTGAAGTGGATTACTTCCTTTGTTTGTGTGTGTTTTATTAACTTGAAAAAATATTAGTGCAAAGGTAGAAACAATTATTGTAGGAACAATTAATGACAAAGCCAACAGTGAAAAGCTTTCACTTTTTTTGTCTAGTGAAAAGCTTTTCTTTGTTGCTACTGTAGTCATTAGGATCACAGGCCCATGTATGTTCACAATTTGCCTAGCGTTACAATTGTATGTCCAAGTTACCATTATTTCATAGGTACTGTCAGGATATGTTAATATAAAACCTATCACAGGTATGGTCATCATACAGTGAGAACTCTCATCATTGCCAGGCATTTACCCAAAAGGCCATCTGTTGCCATCAGACAACAGCAACTAGCACAATTTACTAGGCATTTCAATATGTTGGCATCATATTTGCATCATATCATTATAATTTGGTGATTTTCATAGAGCTTTCTGTACACGGATCACCTCTAAGCTCCAGATAAATCACTGTTATTATTACCCACTGATGGTACTCTGCTCATTGCCCACAGAACAAAGAAGGGCCTCACCAGTGTCCCCAGGGTTGCATTCTTGTCGCATGGCATTTTTCCATCCCCAAAACCAGTACATTGCACAAGCTCTATCCATCCAACATGCCAGTATTTGCAAGAAGTTACCACTATCTGCCCAGGGACTCACGCCATTAAGCAGCTGCTCTCATCATATGCCGCAGTACTCATGTCATTTTCTAGATATCTCCATCCTTCCTCAGGGGTTCTCACCATATATCAGGTTTTCCCATGAAAGGCCCATGCACTCACGCCATTTGACTAATAGTGTCACACTTTGTGCAAGTACGCAGATGATATGGCAACATGGCTGCTTCACCTCATAGCCTACCTACTTCCCTTGTCTTCCCAACAGCTTCACCTCATAGCCCGCCTACTTCTCTTGTCTTCCCCTACAGCACTTTGAAGTAGTTCCAAGGCATTCTTTATAACCTGACCTTACTAAAGGCTCCCTGTTGCCTTCTCACACCAATCAAGATGGTGCCATCCAGGGACGAGCATCAGGTGGCCGGAAAAAGCAGGTGGTACACAGTGTGTTCTTGCCGGCTTTTCCAGCCACCTGATTGGCTGAGCACCCGTCCCCAGGTGCGATTGGCTGATGCTACATTGTTGGAAGAATAGATGACAGAGGCACCAATAGACACTTTTGTGGAAGCATCATTTAAGAGAGTGCCCTTCATCTAGACAACAAACAAAAACAGGAGATAGAAAATGAATTCCTGTTAAAATATTGTATACTTTTTAAATTTAAGTATAAATCAATAAAACAGTATTACATCGCAATTATTGCATAATTTTGGAGAGGGAGTGCAGGGTAGCAGTAGAGTAGAAACATGGGGGGGGAGGGCGTATCCTGGTGTTTCGCCCTGGGTGCAATATTGTTTAGAAACTGCCCTGCTCAAACCCTTTACCAAAAAGCTGGCGAGGGAAGGGCAAGGCCGGGGCCTGGTGTAGCAGGTAAGTGAGCGCCCACTTTTCTGGTCAGGAAGGCAGCAAGCGGAATGGAACATCCAATTACTGCCGCCATTACAGTTATTTTTATACTCCAGTCCGGTCACTTCAGCCCTGCCTCTGCCGGCTGCTCTGCGCGGTCCGCCTAAGTGCTGCTCCAAACCTAATTGTAAGAAGACAGACGGAACTCTCCGCACACAGGTTCCACTCATCGGAGGAGCCAGAAATGGCGGCATTGATTTATGTTCAATTATGGTCCCAGAGTGCTCTGAGCTTACGCCCGAGCGTGGGGGCAGGCGATGCAGGAGCACTGAACCCCACAGCAAGAATGCTCACTACGGTGACGGATGAAGCTGGGCTGGCTCGCGCCGCCATCTGTGGCGTTAGAAGCAAAAGGTCTGACTGTGGAATAGTGCAGCGGAGCCCGTGGTGAAGGTGTATGGAATGGCTGGAGCTGTGGAGCTTGAAGCCTAGAATAAGCTGTAGGGTTTGGCAGGCCGGGGAACTGGTTGTGCGGGGCAGTATAGAATGCTGTAGGCGAGACAGTTTTGCCAGTATCCCACCAGTAATACCAGCAAAACTGCCTTACCCTTTCTGCCGCCCGATATCCCGGCATTACTGGATATTATGGGTGCCGAGGACACCAGTAACTTCCCATGTATGCGATATCCTGAATCAGCGGCATCGCTACTACCGGCACCAGCATTCCTTTGTCAGTATGGGCCTGATCTACTGGCAGGTCAGGCCTGCCAGTAGGTCAATGGCCCATACCGGCAAACTTGCAGTTTCCCGGTCTGGAAAAAATGACGGAATTACTGGAATTTTTTCCAGACCAGGAAACTTATGAAGGCCATAGACATGGGACTGTTGTAGGGATTAGTTGAGGATAACTCGGCATGGACAAACTGCAGGGAATGGCGTAGAGGTGCTGTTATTAGTTGAGCTGTATGAAAAGTCATTAGATGTATGGAATGGTGCAGGAGTCTTGGATTTAGGTTAGAGGTAAGGACTAGTGTAAGAGATCTGCTATGAGGACTTCAGTGAATAGTATGGGAGCACTACCTATGTGGGGTAGCAAAATACACAGTGACGGGCGATCGAATTTGCGCAGCTGCAATGAATAACTTGGTAGACCTGGCTGTGTACGAGCCAAAAGTAATCTTGGGGTCATGCTGACGGTGGAAGGATTGCAGTGAACGAGGTAGATGTGCTGGCAGCCGTGCAGGAGTGGAGACAGAATTCCCGGATCGCAAATTAATCAAAAAATGTCTCCAAAACACAAACAAACCCAACGCCCATGCCTGAGCGGCAAGGCAGCCCTGAACTGCTCCCCGCTCTCTGAGAGCAACTTCCAGGCTCAACATTGGATAGCTACAGAGAGATCAATGAATGGGTAACGGGGAGTGGGTATAGTGGCATTAGAAATGGGAAGGGTTATACAGTTGCATGCTGTGTGAAACAAAGACTACAAGCAGGTGATCATATCATGCATTTTCTTTCACTGTGTTTATTTCAGTTTGGATGGTACAGCTATAAAACCCACAGGGCATCTTTTTAGGCTCACATTGCTGTTCACGCTGGTGATCCTAGGCTTCCATTTAGAAGGTGCGGAAATAAAGCTACAATCATAGTCATTTTTTCTCACTATGATATTATCACAATTAATATATTGTCAGGTTGGTGTAGTAAATCAGTTGTGCACATTTTAAGGCAACTCCTTAAAACAGAATGCCATTTTATCTTTTTGTTTCTACACCCTTTACAAGCCTATCCCTTCCTTTCCATGACTCCAATCCTTAGACCTGCTCCCATCACTCTGGCCAAGCCCGCCACCCCCCAGAGGAGGCCAGTTGGCAGAGGACTTTGTTCATTTTCAGCACTGGCTCGCAGGGTGACGATTATAGGGAAAAGATTAGGAAGACTGGTTGTAGGGAGATTGAGAGAATGGCATGAGAGTTCTGGCTGAGGAGAGCTGTAATGGATAGCATACAGGCAGGGTCATCTTATTGTAAGAGTAAATGGGCCATGCGCCCCAGACTCCCATCATAACACCCCACCCCCTTAATGCTAATGCAAAAATGAAAAATGCATATTTTTTTTTACAGAACCCGAATAAAAGATGACATGATTTTTTATTGTGCACTGCTGACGCTCTGAGCCTTTTTCCTCTCTATGGTAAAAGTGTGTTTGCATATATACTTTGGTGATAATGACACTGTGCACCAGAAAGCGCTAGTTCTAAAACATAACATCAGCATGTAGGAGGTGCGGGAGAACATGTTTGCCTTCTCACGGTCTGCTGGCATAGTTTAGCCCATTGTCGGATCTTTCCTTTCATGCAGCCCATTTTAGTGAAGGGAGTCAACACAGGAATCGGGCGATCAAATGTCACAAGTCTCTGGTAAGCCTTGTTTCAGATCTGCTTATATGACCCAAAAACAGGTTTGCCTCATTCTATAATTTCAAATGCTCTTCATATCACAAACAGCAAACTGCAGGTCTGTGCCAAATAATGACTATAAGCAGGTGGTTGTACCACATGGTTTGTTTTGCTGGGTATTAAAAGGCAGCAGTAAAACCAGATGATGTGTTTAATATCATGTCATTTAGTATGCTTGTGCATGTAGACTTACATTTATAAAGTAGGAAATAAAGTGACTCTCCTGTCCCTTTTGGATGACATGTTTCTAGAAGGATGCTTTTAAACTTTGTCACGTTGGATTATCATGGGATTTGTGTGCTTTGCAAATCAGGTCTAGAAAACAAGATAGTGTTTTAGTTCCTGAAAGCCAAACATTCAAAAATTATTGTTGTATGACAAGAACTGTGAAAGAATGTGGTCAAGTGCTGAAATTGCAAATTTGTCTGAATCTAAGCTTCACCACTTCACCAAAGTGTCTGATCCTGGGCAACTTCTTAATCTCATGATACCTAACCTATTAAAATTGACAGTCCCTGAATAGTTCAAAATTGTCAATCCCCAAAAGTGATTTAGTTCTCCATGTGTGGGGTCCCACAGAGGAGAGGGCCGCCCCTCCGGGATCCCAGACTGCGGCTCGGCAGACCTTAGCGGTGAGTGAGAGCTGTGAGGGAATGTAGGGGTGCAACTGTGGCCTGGAGGGCCAGCTGGGCCGGCAGTTTGCTGCCCAATGCGTCCTCCCTCACCCCTAAAAAGCCTCATCCATGGTTTAATAGGCTATCGCCCTGATTCATATTCAATAACAGTGATCATTCATACATTGCACACCACAAAGTCATTTCTTTCTTGATTTACGTCAACGCCACATGGCTGCCATGTCCATATCTGAGTCTGTTTGTGTACAGGGAGCTTCCTCTTAACTTCTAATCCGAGTTCTGTGACAATGATGGGGTATTTGTCCCCTTTTTATACGCCTGCTGATCCGTGCCCTGCATCACACCTACAGCCTGTATCACTTTCTCTTGCGTGCTAACGTTAGAGTGTGCTCTGTACCTATGCTAGAACACAAGTACCCTCTGCGTGGTCTGCTAATGTTGCCCTGGAAATGCCCCTTGTTGATGGTTCTGATTTCTGTACGGATGACAGGGGGTTGGGGGCTTCGATGTAGTCCCCATGCCCATCTTGATTGATGCCGGGGCAGCATATCAAGCAATGGGTTGCGATTGTAATGAATGAGGAGGGTTCATGTATGTAGGGGGGGTGACTAGAGATTCATGGATTCTATGTTTTTTTTATTTTGGTAGCGAGGTTCAAGCTGTTCGTGCCTTGGGCCCCAAAAACATTATGATGGCACTGACCAGGGGTGCCAGATGTGGGGAGCACTGCAGGCGTACTGGTTGTAAGCATGTTGTGTCTGCGGACAGAGGCGTTGCTGGGGGGGGGGCGGGTGGCTGAGGGGGCTATAGCCTCAGGTCTTTTGGCTATATCCTTGGGTCTTTTGGTTGTAGGCCCGGACAGAAGATCAGGGACTACAACCAAAAGGCTATATAGTTAGCCCTGAATCCTGCACGTCCCGACATTAGATTAGCCCCTGATCTTTTCCAGACCTAGCAACACCCCTGGCTGCGGAGATGAGCTGTTTCCTAACCCCGGGGTGGTCACTGCCACTGCGATTAACTCAAACAAAAGTGATCACGAAGGCAGCGTTTACAAACATAGGGATTACATTTAAAAACAAAATCCGTCTGTTTGTCGTGGACAGGGAGGTTCTCTTCTCTTTACTGGACCACTCAAGTCACAGACGATGAACAGAAACAGGTGAATCCCCTCCTCCCCTCCGCATGATTCAGGGGCTCATTCCCCACATCACAGGCCACAGACGCCTCTCCCCGTTTTTGCTCTGGGCACCATTTTATCTCTGTTTATCTGCCAACTCCCATTACAATTCACTCAAAAAGTGTACTTCTTTTGGTAGCCGGCACAGTGAAAAGTACAACGTAAATGGATAAGAGTCTGAACTCCTGTCGTACTTCAAACAAGCATTGGCAATTCCAACAGTTTGGGCTTTTGTGTAGGCATTGGAAAGGCTGGTAGATGCCTGGTAGTTATACACAAGCCAAAACTGTTGGCTTTGCCAATGCTTGTTGTTTACAGGACCTCGGTGAAGGAAACGTATAGTGTTTATAAATCGAGTGGCTGACGCAGACCTTGTTAAGACATTTGTATGACATCAGTAGCAGGCTTACAGATCCAATGAAGTGATTAACTCTTGGAAGACTGCTTTGAAACAACAATGGTGGGCACTTTGCAATGTTTGATGGTAAGACTCGAATAAAGCGAGCTCAAAGAGTGGCCATGAGGAGGTTGTTTGGGCGGAGAGGAGCAGAAACTGGTGGGAATGGCCATAGGTATTAGCATGGCTATGGGCACTCAATAGGTGGGCAAAATACCAAACAACACCCAAAAGATTTGTGTCCTTCCTCATGTGCCATTTCTCCATATCTGTACTCTAATGCAATAGCTTCAGCTTGTAGCCCAAACTAAAAAGCAGTGGGCAATGTGAGGTGCTCCACACTGGTCAGAGGTGGCAGAAGCTTCCACCCAGCGAGCGACGGGCTGAGAAAATACTGGTGGGTGGTGTGAGGAACAGTGATAGAAACCTCACTGGTGGACCAGGGCTGAAGCTAGCAGTGTGACCAGCTGTGTGTAGCTCATACTGAGGAGAGAGTGGGAGCCTCACTCTAGAAGGCAGTGACAAGCTTGCATATGTGGGCAGTGTTGGAAGCTCTCTATAGTGGCACAGCCAGACTCTGGCTTGGGGGGACATAAGCCCTCCCAAATTGAGGAAGTTGAAGGCAGAAAGCAGCACCCTGCTGTGCTTCTCAATTCGGAGCACCAACGGGAAACACAACATAAAAGACAGAACACAAAATAAGAGGATGACCAACACAGCAAACATAATCAATTATTCAAATAAGTGAGTTTTCAAAGGGTTCCGGAAAGGAAGCTTGTTTCTTTCCTGATGTAAATCCATAGGCAGAGAATTCCAGGCATTAGCTGCCTGTACTGGAAAAGACCGGCCATTTCCATTCATGCGCCAGGCTCTGAACCAAAAAAGATGATTAGTGTTACTGGAGCGCAACGTTCTCCTTGACTCATATTTAGCTAAACTTTCCTTGAGATAAAGGGGAGCCCTACCATAAAGGCATTTATGTGCCGGAGGAATTATCTTAAACTGTATAATAAATCATATATGTTTGTATTTCTCTTCGTACTCTACCTATTTTTTCAAGGTACAAGTACGTGGTTTTCTTAATTAAAAGAACACATGTAGGTTCCCAGTATTACATCTACATGTGATTATTGTATTGTCCTATCTCTTTGTTTGACGAAACAGATCTTTACTACCCCTGAAGGTTGAGATAGTGATTGTTGGGGGTAAGTTGTGTTATGGCATTTTGATTCACAGCATTGGGAGAACTAACAGGGAGGCACAACTACTTATTTAGGAACACATTTTCACTCGTAACATGGTCCTGAGTCTTGCAGTGTCCCCATAGAGCTGCCCCGCATGCAACCAAGGCTTTGGTCAGTATTTTATAGATCTCTGAAGCAGGGTTTTTGACTCCTCCAACTTTTTCTTTGAGTGCAAATCTCCTCAGCGCCCCACAGTTTCTTTCCAAGGAGATACCGGACTTCATGATGTGAGCGGCCCATGAACAATTATCATGAAACCTCACACCAATTGAAAATGGTGGCAGGAAAACCATAGCCTTGGTTTTGCTGAAGTTAATTTCTAACCCCAAGGCTTTGAATTTACTACAGAAATGATCCCCTGTTATCCTAAGTCCAGCTGGGGAGGATGCCAGGAGCATGGTATCCTGTGCAAAGAATAGAGAAGGGATTTGTGCATGGTCTTATTTAGGGGCATCCTGCTAGTTTCCAGTATATCAAAGATGACCTTGTTTATAAACAAAATAACATCAGAGCCAGGACGCAGCCTTGTCTAACCCCCTTCTCTACCCCAAACCTTGTTTTCAATTCCCCTGCCAAGCCCCAGCACATGGCAGCTTGATTATCTGTGTACAAGAGCTGGATTAAGGCTAGGAGATGACCCGGAACATGCCTGTCCCTTATCACCTGCCAGAATAGGGCACATAGAACCTGAACAAAGGCAGTCTTGAGGTCCACGAATACTGCGTATATCATAACCCTGTTCAGAACTACATATTTCTAAAGTATCATATAACGGCTAAATGCTTGGTCCAATGTACACATCCTGGACTGAAACCCCACCTGGAGATGACTGATAGACCCTGCCGAAACTTGCCCATTCGCTAGATTCTTTACCAGAATTTTAGCAATAATCTTGCCAGTGGCACCCAGCAAGGATATAGAGCAATAGTTTGACGGTGTCCCCCTCTCCCGCCTTTTTATACACTGGAATAATGTCTGCCCTCCTCCAAGATTCGGGAACTTGCATCTAATTAAAACATTACAAAGCGCTGGGACCCAGACCACTAAATCGCTCTGAGATAGGTCATCTGGAACCTTATACGGGTCACTTTTCTGTGATCTAACAGCTTCAGCAAATTCTAATAGCGAAAAACTAAAGGTCTGAGGTCCATCTTCTATCTTCGTACCCTGTTCAAGATCCTCTTCCAGTGCGGCCCAAACACTACTTTGTGTCTCATGATCGAGCTCCCTGAAGTGGTGATACAAAGCGTCCATCCCTATACAGCCCTGAATGGCTGACCCCACTCATCACTACTAGAAGTAACACATTTCCAAAAAGTTGCTGAATCACCTGCCTTGGTCAACAATGGGGGTCTGTTCTGACGTATAACATTTTCTGGGGACTACTATTGGACTAAAGTAGGCCTAGGTTATTTCTATTATGTCAAGAAAGGTACAAAAACACTTTAAATGTGAAAATGCACAGGAAGGAATGTCAGACACAAATTGATATCGATCTGTCAGCTTTTTAAATTTATTTTGCTGCTGGATGCATTTATTAATCATGCATCAGTAATTTTTTTTTTTTTTTTTTTTTGAGAAAAAGGTATTTGTTGAAAAGAACAATTAGAAACTGCAAGAGGTTCAATCACAAATACAGAGTTTGCAAAGGGGTTAATTCTTAATCTTAACTTTTCCTCAAGCAGTTGTTTATGGCAAAATAATTTGCAAGACAAAATAGTGTTTAAAAGAAACACTGTGTAACCACCACCTATAGTGACAAGTGATTAGCATGTAGTACATACATAACAACCAAAACAAAAGCAATGAATAGAAAAACCTTTGGTTATGTGTATCCAGGCTGGAGGGTGACCTAACAAGTGGTCGACGTCTAGATATAGATCAAAGAAGATGTTGGGACCAGGAGAAGTATGGAGGTACTGGTCGGTGAGACGTTTCGGCTTAGAGCCTTCATCTAGGGCCTGGGGTAGGTCTCCCTAAAAATAAAGTCAGGGGGACTCCATTAGTGACTGAGTGGAAAGTTAAAAACTTTTGTTTAAAAAACAAGACATAATATTTTCCATGAATATGGTACACCACTATAAAATCAAGGACAAGGGAGGCACGGGACTGACCTTGGGGGGTGCAGATCTGTCAGGATCTGAAGTTACTGTGGCACATGAATGGCATGAGATGCTAAGTGGTTTGGTCTTCTGGCAGCCGGCTGTGAATGGCTGCAAGAATCAAAGAACATGTAGTTCTACGTAAGATTACTGTTAGTGGAGGTCAATAACAGAAAAATATTTACCCAAGTGTACCAGGAGGGCATGTGCTCACCTAGCTAGGTTGTAGCTGCGCGAAGAGTCTCAGGAAATGCGCAGGGTGCCGGTGGGTTTTGCAACTGTTCACTAAAGTGTGGACCAGCACGTAATGGTGGCTGGGTGATAGTTTCCGTTATTGTCTGTAGTCGTCCTATGAGAGAAACGAGATGCGTGCGCCCGTTAGGTTAACTGGTGAGGAAAGGGTCTGTATTGTGTGACCAAGTCGGGGAAAGTATTTACCTGGAATTTAAGTCCCGGGCTCACTGCAGGCTGGCGCGTAGGACCGCATATGCATTTTGCGACTGGATCACTGCGTTCAGGCAGGGGAACTAAAAGCAGCCGAGCTATGCACGGCTGTGCTGAGTGCGCATGCGCATCAGGAGTAGTGTTGTTATGACTGGCGAGTGCGCATGTACCGGCCCGCTGTCCTGTAGCGTTGCCGTGGGTGCATGACAGTGCGAGACACTAGTCTCTTGCACATGTCCATTACGAGACGGAATGGCAAGTCCGTTAAAAGTTTGCCGGAATAAGTTGTATTCAGTATTGGCCCACCATATACTGCTGACCTGTGAAAGCTGTGTAGAGGTCAGATGCAGGCTGTGAATTACATCGAGGAGCAATATAACCAAAAAGGTGTGATATGGGACTTTTGGCATGTATTTAAAATTAAGGAGAGTACCCAATTTTAATGGAATTTTAGTTGGGGTGTCCTGAATAAGGAAAGGCGGGTCCTGCCAGGTAACTGCACAGAACGCACCTCAAGTAAAAGAGTGTGATGCGGAAGGGAAGAATAGTTGAGGAACTAGTTTAGGACCAGCTAAACGTGGACTCTTCAAATGGCATGAGAGATGGAGATGACACAGGGAGAGGAGACAAAGGAGACAAACGCTTGAGTGAAAGTGTGTAATTATCTACAAAAGCGCGTGGGGTCTATCTCATTCAGCCCGGTTGTAGTACTTTTCAATTTAAAAATCCACCATGCTTCTTTGTGGTTGAGTGAGTTGGTGGCATTGCTCGTATTAGGTACTGAATCTGCTATCCACCATAGGATATCGTCTGGGCCATGGTGGTTTTCAATGTAATGTTGCACCATTGGGGCAGTGGCAGATTTGCAACGGATTCGAGATCTATGCTCTCCTATCCTTTTGTGGATTTGCCTAGTTGTTTGGCCCACGTAGCGCAAGCCACAAGGACATTCAATGATGTAGATTACGTTGATCTTTGTGATTTCTTCTCCAGTCTTGCATGTGATAGCATGTGCTTCAGATTCTTGGATCGTTTAAGCGCCATTCTTGGTGTTTTCTCTTCTGGCAGGCCTAATTGTACCAGAGGCCAGAACTTTTTCAAGATCCCTTTTAGTTTGGTTGTGTCAGGGCCGAAAGTGGAGACAAATGTGAGGGTCTCATCTCGATCCGGATTTTTCATTTTGGGTGTTAATAGACTTTCCCTGGGCGTGTATTTGGCTCTTTTGATAGCCCGACTGACGAGTTTTCTGGGATATCCTCTTTCTCGTGTTATACAGAGTATACCCGTGCATAGCTCGGCTGCTTTTAGTTCCCCAGCCTGAACGCAGCGATCCAGTCGCAAAATGCATACGAGAGTATAACACAGAGTATAACACAATACAAAGAAATGGTGATGCACTTATTAAACGAAGAAGGTAACTACAAAAAACTAAGGAAAGACCCTTCAGCCACCATAAAACAGAAAATTCAGGAAATAACCAGATTTGCACTAGAGCATGAGTGGATTACAGAGCATGAAGAAACTTTCCTTAATACCTCAGACAACAGAATACCGGCTTTTTATGCTCTACCAAAACTTCATAAAAACAGCCAAAACCCTCCAGGCAGACCAATTGTGTCAGGATGTGGGTCAATTCTTGAGCCCATTTGCAAATTCATAGACTATTTTCTGAAACCTCTTAGCCAGCAAACACCCACGTACCTCAGAGATACCATGTCAACCATCTCCAAATTTGAAGGACGCCATTTCAACAGCGAGCAGGAAATCCTAGTCACCATGGATGTTGTTAGCCTCTACACTAACATCCCACAAGAAGCAGCGGTGGAGTGCATCCGACAACATCTAACTCACTTTATGACTCAGACAAGAGTTCCCACTAACTTTATAGTGGAACTACTTGAACTCGCACTAACCAACAACTTCTTCACTTTCGATGACGAATACTATCTCCAAACAAGTGGAACGGTGATGGGAGCCGCATTTGCCCCGAGTCTGGCAATAATCTTTATGGCAGAATTTGAAAGGCAACATGTCATAGACACATCCAACCCGTTTCAAAACAAAATCTCGTCATGGTTTAGGTACATTGACGATGTCATCCTTATATGGAACGGAGATGAAAACAGCCTCACCTCATTTTTCGAGTGGATCAATACCCAGACCCAAGAGATAAAATTCACTATGCAAAACAGTAACAGTGCCATTAAGTTTTTGGACCTGACCATCCTAGCCAAGAATGGCAAATTACAATGCGACCTCTTCACAAAGGAGACTGAGAGGAACACTCTACTTCACTACAAAAGTCATCACCCAAGGAACCTAAGGGATAACCTCCCATATGGCCAATTCCTGCGATTAAGTCGTAACTGCACCGAAATGAATACATTTCAAGAACATGCAAAAAAACTTGAAAGCAAACTACGAGAAAGAGGATATCCCAGAAAACTCGTCAGTCTGACTATCAAAAGAGCCAAATACACGCCCAGCACAGCTAATAAAAGACGCTGCCAGAGACCTATCACCATTTATCTCCAAACTGGTCAATGCATCCTTCTCTACAGGCATCATCCCAGCTAATCTAAAACAATCCTGGGTGCTCCCGTTGCTTAAAAAGCAAACTCTAGATCCTCTTATCCCCACCAATTACCGCCCAATCACTACAGTTCCGTTTCTACTAAAGATCCTGGACAAAGTGGCCTATATACAGATTCAAAACTACCTTGAACTGCACAAACTACTAGGAACTAGACAATCTGGCTTCCGCCCACTACACGGAACGGAAACAGCCCTGATTGACTTAAAGGCCCAAATAGACGAACTGAGAGATCAGGGCAAGACAGCCCTCCTCCTCCTACTAGATCTCTCAGCTGCGTTTGATCTTGTGGACCACAAAGTCCTCTGCAAACACTTGGACGTTGCCGCTCACTTCTCCACCCAAGCCATCAGTTGGATAGAATCCTTTCTAAGTGAGAGAACTATGAGAGTCTTTTCCCCTTCGGCAGCAGCTGACCCTATACCTATTACTTGTGGAGTCCCTCAGGGATCCTGCGTCTCTCCGACCCTCTACAATATATTCACCAAACCTCTGTTCGACGATCTGGACAATCTCGGTATCACCTACACTAACTATGCAGATGATACACAGATTCTCTTCCCACTTTCTGGGGATCACAGCAGGGATGGGGAGTTGGTGAATAGAGTGTATCTCATCATTCAGGCATGGATGGCCACTCACGGTCTTTGCCTGAATGATGATAAGACAGAGTTGATCATTCTGGGCACACAAGCTAATATTAACAAATTGGGCCCGGATTACTCAGCCTTCAGCATAGACGGAAATGCCATTAAAGTCTCGAGGGAAGTAAAAACACTTGGTTTCTATCTCGACTCTACCCTGTCCTTCACTAAACAGGTAAACTCCCTAGCCTCCACTACTGCCTACACTTGTAAATTGATCAGAGCAGGCAAGCCCTTCCTGTCCAATACCAGCTGCCTAATCCTGGCTAGAGCCTTAATTCTTTCCCGACTAGACTACTGTAATGCCCTATACAGTAGCGCCAATAAAGCCACTACCCTAAGACTTCAAATTCTACAAAATAATGCTCTTAGAGCTGCATTAGGAATAAAAAAGAGGGAGCATATCTCCTCGACTAGGCGGCAACATAAATGGCTCTCTACGGAGAATAAAATCCAGCTAAAAATGATCTCATTAACCCATAAGGCCTTAAATAATGCAGCTCCCAGCTACTTAATGGACAAAATAAAAAGAAAAACTTCTAATAGACCCATGAGAGTCGCCAATTCCAATTGTTTGGCAGTACCTAGATTCAGACTCGCCAAAATTGGTGGCGCCTGCTTCCCTGTGAAAGCTGCTAACCTGTGGAACGCCCTGCCACCTAACCTAAGAGCTGACCAACCCTTCCCCCATTTCAGAAGGAACCTTATCAAACACATTATCGCCAACAACGACTTAACACCCGAACACTCACAAGTGTAGTCCGACCCAATGCACCCTGACGTGACATCAACCTTTATGCTTATTACCGCAAATCCTGTATATTGCTAACTGTACATTCATGTAAATACGGCAAATCTTTATCTGTACATTCTTGTAATTTGTGCAATATGGTGTAATATTGTAAATTCATTTATATAACATTGTAACATTGTAAGCTTCGCATATACTTGTTGCTGCGCCCGGTAACCTAAGGGTCTGGTGCGCAATATAAATAAATAAACAAACAAACACGCCATGGGAAAGTCTATTAACACCCAAAATGAAAAATCCGGATCGAGATGAGACCCTCACATTTGTCTCCACTTTCGGCCCTGACACAACCAAACTAAAAGGGATCTTGAAAAAGTTCTGGCCTCTGGTAAAATTAAGCCTGCCAGAAGAGAAAACACCAAGAATGGCGCTTAAACGATCCAAGAATCTGAAGGACATGCTATCACATGCAAGACTGGAGAAGAAATCACAAAGATCAACGCTTTGGAATATGCGGGAAATAAAGGAGCATCACCCCTGTGGCACCTGCACAGTATGTCGATTCACTAGAAAAATGTCTTCATTTAGGATTGGCGAACAAGACTGGGAACTCAGACAGTTTACAAATTGCAAAACGGCTAATGTAATCTACATCATTGGATGTCCTTGTGGCTTGCGCTACGTGGGCCAAACAACTAGGCAAATCCACAAAAGGATAGGAGAGCATAGATCTCGAATCCGTTGCAAATCTGCCACTGCCCCAATGGTGCAACATTACATTGAAAACCACCATGGCCCAGACGATATCCTATGGTGGATAGCAGATTCAGTACCTAATACGAGCAATGCCACCAACTCACTCAACCACAAAGAAGCATGGTGGATTTTTAAATTGAAAAGTACTACAACCGGGCTGAATGAGATAGACCCCATGCACTTTTGCAGATAATTACACACTTTCACTCAAGCATTTGTCTCCTTTGTCTCCTCTCCCTGTGTCATCTCCATCTCTCATGCCATTTGAAGAGTCCACGTTTAGCTGGTCCTAAACTAGTTCCTCAACTATTCTTCCCTTCCGCATCACACTCTTTTACTTGAGGTGCGTTCTGTGCAGTTACCTGGCAGGACCCACCTTTCCTTATTCAGGACACCCCAACTAAAATTCCATTAAAATTGGGTACTCTCCTTAATTTTAAATACATGCCAAAAGTCCCATATCACACCCTTTTGGTTATATTGCTCCTCGATGTAATTCACAGCCTGAATCTGACCTCTACACAGCTTTCACAGGTCAGCAGTATATGGTGGGCCAATACTGAATACAACTTATTCTGGCAAACTTTTAACGGACTTGCCATTCCGTCTCGTAATGGACATATGCAAGAGACTAGTGTCTCGCACTGTCATGCACCCACGGCAACGCTACAGGACAGCGGGCCGGTACATGCGCACTCACCAGTCATAACAACACTACTCCTGATGCGCATGCGCACTCAGCACAGCCGTGCATAGCTCGGCTGCTTTTAGTTCCCCAGCCTGAACGCAGCGATCCAGTCGCAAAATGCATACGCGGTCCTACGCGCCAGCCTGCAGTGAGCCCGGGACTTAAATTCCAGGTAAATACTTTCCCCGACTTGGTCACACAATACAGACCCTTTCCTCACCAGTTAACCTAACGGGCGCACGCATCTCGTTTCTCTCATAGGACGACTACAGACAATAACGGAAACTATCACCCAGCCACCATTACGTGCTGGTCCACACTTTAGTGAACAGTTGCAAAACCCACCGGCACCCTGCGCATTTCCTGAGACTCTTCGCGCAGCTACAACCTAGCTAGGTGAGCACATGCCCTCCTGGTACACTTGGGTAAATATTTTTCTGTTATTGACCTCCACTAACAGTAATCTTACATAGAACTACATGTTCTTTGATTCTTGCAGCCATTCACAGCCGGCTGCCAGAAGACCAAACCACTTAGCATCTCATGCCATTCATGTGCCACAGTAACTTCAGATCCTGACAAATCTGCACCCCCCAAGGTCAGTCCCGTGCCTCCCTTGTCCTTGATTTTATAGTGGTGTACCATATTCATGGAAAATATTATGTCTTGTTTTTTAAACAAAAGTTTTTAACTTTCCACTCAGTCACTAATGGAGTCCCCCTGTCTTTATTTTTAGGGAGACCTACCCCAGGCCCTAGATGAAGGCTCTAAGCCGAAACGTCTAACCGACCAGTACCTTCATACTTCTCCTGGTCCCAACATCTTCTTTGATCTATATCTAGACGTCGACCACTTGTTAGGTCACCCTCCAGCCTGGATACACATAACCAAAGGTTTTTCTATTCATTGCTTTTGTTTTGGTTGTTATGTATGTACTACATGCTAATCACTTGTCACTATAGGTGGTGGTTACACAGTGTTTCTTTTAAACACTATTTTGTCTTGCAAATTATTTTGCCATAAACAACTGCTTGAGGAAAAGTTAAGACTAAGAATTAACCCCTTTGCAAACTCTGTATTTGTGATTGAACCTCTTGCAGTTTCTAATTGTTATTTTCAACAAATACCTTTTTCTCAAAAAAAAAATTACTGATGCATGATTAATAAATGCATCCAGCAGCAAAATAAATTTAAAAAGCTGACAGATCGATATCTATTTGTGTCTGAAATTCCTTCCTGTGCATTTTCACATTTAAAGTGTTTTTGTACCTTTCTTGACATAATAGAAATAACCTAGGCCTACTTTAGTCCAATAGTAGTCCCCAGAAAATGTTATACGTCAGAACAGACCCCTATTGTTGACCAGGCATTTCTAGCCCATTGTTCTGCCGTAGTCGGGTGATCCCTCCAGTTACCAGAATCACCTGCCTTAGCTGCTTCTAGGAAGTCTCCCCATTCTCCACTAAATACAAAACACAAATGACCATGGCCTTTATGTCACCCCCAATTACTCCTGATCCGTTTCTCATCAACGACTTTGTGTTTTTTTTTTTTTACCAGAATAAATATTTATTCATGTAAATTTTTAAAAAAAACAAATCTTCTATACACCATTTAAAAAACAAATTTAGGCATTCAAAAAAATTTCTATGACAAACATTTAAATCTCGTTTCTTTTACAGACACAAACAAAGACCCAGTTGTTCTAAATTGAGATCTACATCCCACATAGATGATAATGTTACTGTTAATGTTGATGTTAAAGGATATTTATAAGGCGCACTTTCACCACCGGAGTGGTCCCCTGGCACTCTGGCGGCTCTGAATGAAAGGCAAGAGGGTAGGGTAAGTTAGCAGACCAGAGTGGGAGAAAGAACAAGAGAGCAGTGATCTGCTGTAAGAGCTTTGATACTCCCAATAGGATTGAGTCTGTCAGCATTTGTGAGTGTCTTTATCTTCCATTGACTCACTTGCTTTATTAATAGGCTTGGGCGAACGATGACTTAACCCCCATTTATTCGGAGCTGGCCACTTGACTGGCTACTACTTCAGGAACGGAGCTCAGCAGTGCATTTGTTGTCCTTTCGATTACCCTAGGCGCATTCATTTGTCCGATTTGGAATATACATATCACCCCTGCTCCCCTTTTTAATATAAGTACACATATTTGTTTTTTGTAGACACAGAACACACATTGCTGGATTTTAAAGAAATGGGTCACGTCCTGACGAAGGCCGCGCAAGTTTAGAACATCATGAGACGGCCGAAACCCACTGTGTCGACTTTTCTTTGGAACAATAACGACACTGCAAATAAAGGGCAGGTCAAGCAACAATAAGGATTTGGAACAACCTTTTAAAATATCTGGGTGTCTGTTCACTGATTACATATAGAGTTTGTAGCTATGTGGGATATAGATCTCAATTTAGAACAACTGGGTCTTTGTTTGTGTCTGTAAAACTAACGAGATGTTAATGTTTGCCATAGAAATGTGGTTCAATGCATAAATGTGGTTTTTTAAATTTTGTATAGAAGATTTGTTTTTTAAAATGTACATGAATAAATAGATATTCTGGTAAAAAAAAAAAACACACAAAGTCGTTGATGAGAAACAGATCAGGAGTAATTGGGGGTGACATAAAGGCATTGGTCATTTGTGTTTTGTATTTGCTGTTAATAGCCTGGAAGACCAAGGCCTACCAGGTACCTTTAGTATAAAAAAAAAGATATTAATTTTCCATTTGCATAACGTTTCTTTTTTTGATGCAAGATATTTTTATAGTTGGACCTCAGAGTACACAGGGAACCTTTATCCATAGGGATATTACCCTTTATACACTTGATTAAATCTCCCTTATCCTCTCTACTATCCCTATTATACCAGGTAGCTACTTTAACAACATGTCGTTTCACGATGGTCTTAGAATGTGTTAATAGGGGCCGGATAGCTTGTATAAGAGACTCATTGATCAATGGCCTGGCTATCCGAACATTTCTCACCGCACAGAATGGCATGATAGATATTAGGGATACTGTCCGATTCCCAGTGGCGTCGCTAGAAGGGTGTGGTGTGGGTGTGCCCCTCCTCTGAAATCCTGCCCCACCCCCTTCTTCTCCCCTACCTCAGCTGGGCTAATTTCTCTGCATGGTCTGCAGTGCTGTGTCAACCCACACAACACACACCCAGGGCCGAAATCAATGCTACTGCACAACAATGAAGAGCTGTTAAGTTCCCCCTGCAGCCAAGAGTAGCCCCTCCAATCAGAATGTGGTGCACGAAACCGCTAATGATGGGTCATTAGTGACTTAATGATTTCGTGCCTACAGTCTGATGGGAGGGGAGGTGCAGTGTGGTGTGGTAGTTGGTGTGCACAAAAGATTCTCAGCAGGAGTGCTTTTGACATCACACACTGCCCTTTTATAGGCGCCCCCCTACTTTTGTCTGTGGCCGCCTCTGTGCCCATCCAAAATTTTAATCCTGACGCCACTGCCGATTCCTGCAATCGGGTCCACTTTATTGATTTACGAGAATGCCCAGCTACAGAGATTGCGGAGTTCCTGCCTCTGTCCAGTGGGATCGGACTACGACACTCTGCAATTCTTATCGATAGGGTGAGGGGTTTGTAATCATTTTCACATCTACCCATCACCTGGAAGTCCTGTACCAATCCCCGGTCACGGGACAATCGTCAGGATATATTATATCCCGTATCAGGTAATAATGTCCCCACACATAATGTCCACATGCATAATGTCGCCGGAAAAAGCCATTGGCGACATTAAATATGATGACATTATGCATGGGGACAGATTGCAGGGATTTCCCCTGCTCCCCTTGTTTAATGTAGTAATGTCTCTGCAAAAAACAGATACTTTTTTGTCAGGAGACGTTTTTGCGGGGACATTATTACATTGGAACCGTCGAAGGGGACCATAGCCACACAGTTAGATTGCATCCCCTTCTTTTTAAATCCTTTCCCTCCATCAATATACATAATACATGAGGGCCTTGATCTCTGAGATTAGAACATTAACTTCCTTTATTGGTTTAAATATTTTACAAAACTTTTTTGAAATATTACTACTGGGTAAGGAGGGATTTGCTTTTCTTTGGACATATTTTACTCAACACTAAATACCCTGCCCCCACCTCCACAGGGCAATAGGGATCAATAAAAGGGATCAATAAAGTATAAATGGAACAAAACACAGCGTCCCCTATAAAATATATCCAGATATCGATACGCTGTATGCAGGTAGGGGACATCAAATCAATAACTCGTTACAGTGACACAACTGGTACATTAAATATTATTACCCTAAAATAGATAAAATACATGAAAAGGCAATAATAGCACAGTAATAAGAGATTAGCAGAACCAGCCTGCAGCTGCCACCCAGGCCCAGCGAAAAAGTCCCCAGAGTGAGGAACGCACGACTTACTTAAAGGGCAGACTTAGTGCGTCTCCCTCCTCTCCTCTCCCGGAGACCTGCACCGGGGTGATACTCGGCCACCAAAGTCTCAGGTACGCGCCTCTCAAACCTGCGGTGGACTGGCCTCCTTGCCTATGAATCTTGGACCCGAAAACTCCGGTGCTCCCTTGGCTGCTTTGCTGCTAAATTGTTATCGCCCCCTTAGCTCACTCAGCGCCCTTTTAATCATCCCCGGCACTTCCGGTGTCACGAGGCTGCAGTCTTCGAACGCAGCCACGTGGTACTCAGTTACTTGGTGTTGGTGGAAACCCGTTTATCATGCCAAGAACTGAGACGGCTTGCTAATGCCCTGTGGGGTTACAGTTACTGCCTTTCAGCAGCTAAGTAACAGCAGTTGGGAAGACAAAATCGGCAAGTAATGGCGGCAACATGGGACTTATGCGAACATACATGAACGTTCAGCATACCGGTACCTGTCGCGGTTACTTATCACGGCCGCTACCACATCCTGCTGTATCCATCATACAGGACCCCTGCTCCGCCGAACACCCTGCGGTGCCGAACACCCTGTGGCGCCAAACACCCAGGGGCGGACTGGCCTATAGGAAACTCTGTAGATTTCCCAGTAGGCCTCTGCACCCTGGGCCTCTTTTGTGTGGTAACCTATTTTATTACCACATTTTCTCACAGGAAAAGGGTTGGGCTAGCTGAAAATGTGTAATATGGGGCCACTTTGAACATTATTTCAAGGGCTTCTTTTGTTTCCCAGTCCACCCCTGCAAACACCCTGTGGCACTCAACAGTCAAGCCCTTTGCCTCCTGCGGGTTTCTCATCTCTTCATCCTCCTGAGGTCCATGAAATGAGCACTATTGAGTTTGGTTGCATTTCACACCTGTTATCTATGCATCTCTTGCCTCATACCCTCGATGGTAAATGAGCATGCTACAAACACACCTTTATGTTAGAATTAATGTCAGGCATACTTTCATATATTTAGGTAGCACCAGGTGACATTATTGTGAGCGCTGTCAGGCAAACCCACAATGTTTTATACGAATGTACACACCAACCTGACTGTAGTAACCATTTGTTGAGAATAAAAAAACTGCAAGATATGATAAAAGTGCTAGAAGGAGGTATCTGGCAGAGAGAAGCCAGCTAGGCTGGAATATTGCCACATCGCTCGTGCCGGTGGTAGATCTGGGGTGGAGCCCCATTCATGGAGTCCCACAGGCCTCAGTTGGAGATTCGGAGCATTTGCCTTGGGTGACAATTCCGCCCCCGGTAAATCCTCAATTCTTTGCAGCTAATATGAAGGAAAAAGCTCCAGCTAAGTGCTGGGTGTTTTTCCTCCACGTCACCTGCATACTCTTAATATAGCAGCGGGTTAAAAGTTGTGTTCATTCTGTTACTGCCACTTTTTCACCGCACCGGCCAACGATTGGTAATGCTGCTTGCTTGTGCGAGGTGCACTTACCCTGCAGTGAGGGTCACATTGCAGTGTTGCACTGTTGTATATGTGCGCTTCTTCCAGTCCTACAATGTCATTAGCCTTTCAATATTACAGCGGTGGCGTCCTCTTCTGTGTGATGGGCACTATGTCAGCCTTTCAGTGGGGGGAAGAGGGGCATTCCATATTATAGCAGAGGTGCCCATTTCTGTGTGAGGGTGTGCTTGCCTCAGACCTGTCAATAACCCCACGGGGGTGTCCTGCTGGACACTCAGTACAGTCCTGATACAAAGGACACTTTACAGAGTAATAGGGTAAAAGGGCGAGAGGAAAAGCAAAGATTCACAAAGAACACAAATGTTGAGTGGCATAGACAAAGCAGAAAAAAACCAACAATATTTAGTTAGGGAATGTAAAATAATAGGAGACAGGATGATAAGACAACCATTCAAACAGATCAAGCAACTTCATAGGAGGGCATTTAATGAAAATAGGAAGTCGAAACAGGCTTGGGGACTATCTCAACCTTGGTGAGCAAGGTTAGTAAGGGGTGCATCAGTGGATTTAGTTTAGAGAGAGAGATTTGCCTATATGGTCGATACATTAAAGATTCAGCCCATTGTGATGAAGAGGAACTGGGTGATTTCTATCGGGAAACCCCCTGCTCTTCATTAATTAACCTATTATTGCACGTGAGGCGGGGATGTGTACCTGTATTGCTCTGCGCTATCTTGCTTCCAAGTCTGCCCCTGAGCTATCCTCCCAACCGTTGCCCTTGACCATTGTGTTCACCTGATCCACACAAGATACATAGTGTGTACTCAGCTGTGTACTCACACACGCATGCAATTGTTTTTGTGAAGCTTAACCCCTGCACTTATTGGCAAGCACCAGATTTCGAACCACACACATTTCTTCGATTACACAAATACAAAGAATGTGGGTTTAGGCCCAAAATACCAGGAATGAAAATAATTCCAGAGTGTATGGTTCCGTGGCAATCCCTCTAGGCACATTTTCCTATGTCATATAATATATTGGTAGACCTTAGTGCAGGGATCTGCAACCATAGGCTCTTTAGAGGTTTTTGACTACAACTCCCATGATTCCTCACGATTGACCATGCTGCCATGAATTGGTGGGAGTTGTAGTCAAACTCATCTGGAGAGCCAAAGGTTGCAGACCCCTAATTAGTGCCCTCCGGTGTCTGCTTATTGCGAACTTCATTTTTCATGTACATTACGGGAAGCAAAGGCTAAAATCTCGAACACCTAAAGCTGTGCTCGATGATCGACACAGGAAATGATTTGAAATGCTGGTCTGAGCGCGCACAAAATTAAAAAACAAAAACTATGTATTTTAAAAGCACAAGCTATTCCCCGCAGAGAGCGGTCACTGCTCATGTCATTGTGTTAAAACGCATGCAGAGAGTGCAGGGGCCTCAGGTGAGGCAGCAGGCAGCATTGCATGGGAAAACAGAGGGCATACTTTAGGACAGTTGTGTGCAAGGCATTTAAGAAGCACGCTTCCTTTATTTTTTTTATGTAAACCCCAGTTTGCCGCCTTGTAGAGAATTAATAGCTAGGAATGTCAGCTTAATGTAGGACCGTAGACCGTGTGCAGTGCTGTCACGGGGTTTGCTGAGCCCAGGCCAGGGCCCAAAATGTAGTGAGTCCCCTTTACTCATGTCTACACTGCCCCAGTGGCGGCATGGCGGCACCAACAGGAGATCCAAGAACTCTCCTTAGAGCGCATGGTCGGAGGGACCTCAAGGAAGCCATAGCCTTGTCAGTAATCAAGGGGC
The DNA here is from genome assembly GCF_040938575.1 of Ambystoma mexicanum. Taxonomy (NCBI): domain Eukaryota; kingdom Metazoa; phylum Chordata; class Amphibia; order Caudata; family Ambystomatidae; genus Ambystoma; species Ambystoma mexicanum. The sequence goes on from NC_090923.1 coordinate 941,903,059, forward strand.
CGGCGAGTAGATGCAGAGGAATGCCAACCATTAAACAGCACGAATCCGGCCCTAGGTGGAATTGGAAGCCACGCTGTGTCTCCACAGTAATGCAGGAGATGCCAAAACCCACATGCCACTGAAGGGATCCAGTGAAAGCCATGAGTAACTGGCTGGCTGGAGGTTCCACCATGGTGACATGAGGACTAGTCTCTCCAACTGAGGTTCACAAGTATGTCACAATCTGGTGCCAAGCATATCGCTGGTGCACGACATGTCTATAAGCAGTGCCTGCAAAGCACCCTCCTTTGGAGAGGACAGACCCTCCTTTGGCCATTTCTGAATCATTCCCGTTCACTTTGAGCACCGCCACTAGTGTCTACACCTCTTAACGCTTGGCTTGACGGAGGCAGGCATTTGATTTGGATCAGAATACTCACATTGTTAACTCAGAAAAATCCCCATTTTGGACTTTTCAGTGCCCTGAGGTGCTGTCTTTTGAGAGATGGTTTTGGTGCCACATAGAACCATGATATAGTATGATGATACTGACGAGGGGGAGTAAGTTCCATCAGCACAGGTAAGGATTGGTTGCCCAATGTCAGTGGCAGATTCCTCTTGGTGGCATTCGTATTCCTACCAGAGTAGCTCACTCACCTTGTTAGAATCCTCTGCTATGGCTTGTAAACTCATGCAAAACTAGCATTATTATTAGGCTATTATTATGAGGATATTTATTGAGTGCGGACCTAGCTTCGAGAAGCAACAGAGCACTTTACAATCATAGGGGGAAGAGCACAGTGCGGGAAGAAGAGAAAGGGAACAGGGATCTAAAAGGCGACAGTGGGCAATTGGCAGCATGAGTAGATGACAGTGGGGAACAGATCACAGAGTCTCAGGTAGGTTGGGGAGTGCAGGGTGTGTGTACCTAGGTGTTAAGGAGGAAACATTCCTTCAAGAGGAAGGTGTTGAGCTCTTTCCTGAACTGTATAAGTGATGGGGTAAGTATGATGTTGACGGGGAGGAAGTTCCAGAGTCTTGGAGCATAGACAGAGAAGGCCAGTTCTTTCTTTCCTGCACTGTCTTAATTCAAGTCTGCCCATTTCCTTACTTCTGGTGGATTGCAGGACTCTGGAGATGCTGAGTTTCTCAGTGTGGTACCTTGGGGGCATCAGGATAACAGCCTTGTACATAAGTGGTGGCTGGTGAACTTTTAAGTGGTGGGGCGTAAATGTATTTTCCAGCGAAGAAGGGCGCTCATGTGTCTGACTCAGAAAGGGGGGGGTCCCAGGGCGGTTCTCTCCCCGGCAAACATTTTTTGAAATGTGGAGTGAAAATGGTGTATTTTGCAGCACAATTTTCAAGAAAAGTTGTAGAAAAAGATCTGAGATACAAGCAATTCTCAGAGGAGAACCCAGACAATATTCTTCTACCAGAGATGCCAAGTTGCTGACAGTACAGAGGGCCATTTTGCAGCAGTAAATCATGTATGTGCTCATCTCCTACAAGGACACAAATATGCTTTCATTATTAAGGCAAGTGCTGGGTAAAGGGTACCACTGCCACCCCTTAAAATGTGTCCTACTTATACAATTTTTCTGCAGTAATTATAGCTATCCTAAATAATGTGACAGAAGATATCATAATGCACATGACTTTCCTGGGTTTGGTAGTTAAAAATACAATCAGGATACCACACAAAGGGCCTCATCTCAAGTTAGGTGGTACCCCGGCAGTAATACTGCCAGGATACTGCCTAACGCTGATAGCGCTACCGCAACTCGGTCTGGTGCAATTTGCACCGAATCACGAGTTGCGGGGGGTGAGAAATCACCATTCCCCATTGGGTCATGGGGTTAGGGAGCACTATTACCGCTGGCGGTAATTGCGCCGGCAGTCATAGCACCGAAAACGGCCCGAAAATTGACATTTTTTCTTCCAACAAAAATCTGGAGCTAAAAATGCCATTTTACGCCCCAACTCATGATTCGGCTAGCCCTTAAAAGCAGCGGTAATACAGTTACTGCTGCATTTAAGGGCTCAAGCCAAACTTGTGAGGAGTCCCAAAGTGTATTCAATTGTTGCTGAAATACTCAGTGAGTTGCTAATTGGATATGTAATGTGCCAATTGCCTCGGGTGATGCTTAGATACACCAGAGTACTCCCAAATATGTCCACTCAACACACCAGCTTTGCTGTAAAAGAAATGGCACTCACCTTTTTACATTGCCAAGCCAGTTAAAGCTTTCCGAGAGCAGTTAATAACACGTTGTTAATGAAGCCATAACACTGAAAACAGTGCTCTCATATTAGCGTTACCCCAGTTGAGCATTGCCATGTTATTCCAGCAATACCATTCCTAGCAGCGTGGCCCCACGTAGCACACTGCCATATTGGTATCCACTGTGTGTCCAGAAAACAATGTTAACCCAGTGTCAACCCCAGTAAAAACACATTGACAGAACTCATGGGGTCTAGTCTCTGCTATCCCCACTATTGGAAACTTGAACTAATTGGTCCTTGTCCTCCCTCCCTGCTTCATACCCATAGGTTACGATTCAGTAGCACTCACGCAGACTTACTTATTGAGCCAGAGGGATCCTGCGATCTTCTCTTCTGTAAGAAACAGCTTCACGTGTAAACTGGAGTCCTGCAAAGAAAGCAGACTTGTTATTAACATCTGTATCTCCTCTGAAATTAATACAGGCAGAACCTACAGTGAATCCTATACCCATACAGTACAGCCTGCCAAGTTAGAGTCATACATGCCCACAGTGGAGGGTCTTGCAAGTTCACACTTCAGCATACCGAGCCTCACATGCTCACACAGTACACAGCCTTGCATGAACAGTGAGAGAGTTCAGAGCCTAATGTCCATGTCATGTACTAAGGCAGGCACTTATAAGCAAGATGTCAAATCAATATAGCTTTGTGCATTTTGACAATTGCTTATGATAGGTCAATTCTGCTGTTAATTACAGCTGATGCATTAATGTTAATAATAAAATCACAGTTTCATGAGGGGCTCCTCCCAAACCTCCATAATAGGTGTTAAACTGCAACTCAATTATACACAGTTTAGCACTCTCTAAAAGGCTGAGTAACCCTTGCTGTGATTGGCATACCTGGCTACAGGGTACACACAAAGCAAGTGCTTAACCTGCTGAGCTATGCAAAACCTCTACACAAAAGGAAAGCTGCATCCCTAGTGCATACCACAACCAAATCTATGGGAAAAAGAATTAACTAAATGGATGAGGAATACCCTGGAGTGAGCCCCAGGCCTGGGCCATCCTACACTGGCCAATATGTTTTGCCTGGGGCTGACTCCAGGGAATTCCTCATCCATTTAGCGGATTCTGAGGTGCACTCTGGTGTTCACTTTGCAGCAGGCCTGGCTGAAGATGCGTGTGGGCCCATTTCAACATGATGGTTGCCCCCCTGGCTTAGAGTGGAAAGCAGTCTGAGGCACCGATGGGGGGCATACATTATAATGGAGATAAAGAGAAGGTTAATAGCCGACAATTATTACAAGACTGCGGGCGGATAGGGAGCTGAAACATGATGTAAGCAGCGAAAGAAGGATTCTGGGCGTTCGGTCGTTATGAATCCTTCTTTCCCCGCTTACAGGCAGGCAGCCCTACCAGCGCAGGGTGCTCTGCACAAACACCGGAAAAAGAACCTGTTTGTTTGTCCCATGTGCCTGAGCTCTGGTAGGGCTGCCTGTAAGCATGTACACACTTTGCCCATGGCAGTGGCGCAACACCATTGAGCTGGCCGGCTTCATCCTCCCTCCCCCAAAATTTTGGGCTATATTGACTCGACCTGGCTGCGGACAGAACAGGACACAGATGTTAAAGGGCCCCTAGGCTTCACTGCTAACAAAGGCCTGGCAATTACTAACGTAAAATATTTCATTGCTGGAACCTGCATTCATATGCATAATTTTGTAGGCAATAGAAATCTTGATGTGCATTTAATACTTGCATACCAGTGGAGTGATTGCAAGGGTAGAGAGGGGACAGGAGACCGCTCCTTCTCACAGTGGTCCTTAAATGGGTGCTTTCAGGGAGAGAGTTAACTGCTTGTAACATTGACACTGCACTAGAATAGTCTCATTAGAATGTGCAAAGAAGCGAGATGCCCCCCCCCCACAGATAGGTTTGCCACTCCCCCATTCTCTGAAGTTATCGCCTCTCCCAACATTTCAAGGGTTAGCTGGCCCCCTGAAATGTAGGTTTCGTTGCGCCCCTGTTTAAACACGTAGCAAAGCAGCAAGTCTTTCCAAATAGTGTGCCTGTGCCCCTGTGATTTTATTAATATTTCCATGGCTACATGTGAACACTGGCCTGGGCACTGCACTTAAGTACAGTGCCCAGGGCACTGCGCTTTAACGCAGTCTGTGCATGTTTAGAGTGCAAAGCAGTCCGAGACCCCGTGTGGGTGGCAGCCATTAATGATTTGTTTGCCCCATGGGTGCCTCAGACTGCTTTCCACACTCACTTCAGCAGCTCTATGCTCTGCAGTGATATATGACATGATAGTTTATTTATATAGTGCCTATACACAATGTGTTTCAAAGCGCTTCAAGGCAAGGGAGGGAACAAGGGAAAATACAAGACATTCTTACAGGCCATGAACAACAACAATGTGAAATTAACTATCGTACTCGGCCTGGCGACATTTCAATGCACACAAGCTCCTCATCACTGTGAAGTTTGGACACTGGCCTGGGCAGCAGACACATTAAGTGCAGTGCCCTAAACCAGTGTACAAACTTCACAGTGAGTGAGCCATGGGCACCTAACATCCGTCCTGACTCCCGCGTCAGTAGACCCCTCCCTGGACTGCAAATATCCCTCTTTTGATCCAGGCTGTAAGAGTTGGGGAAAACCCCTTCTTACACAGCCCGGACCAAAAGCGGGACTGTTGCAGTCCAGGAGAGGAGGGTCCGGGAACGTCGGGGTGGCTAACACCAGGTCCCGAGTTCTGCAGGGCAGAACCTGCCCTGCAGAACTTGGTTCATTTATAAAAAGAAATGTTCAAGACCGCAAAAGCCCCGCTTTTGCTCCAGGCTGTGGGAGAGCCTGGAGCAAAAAAACGTGACTTTTGCAGTCCAGGAGAGGGGGTCTGGGACCGTCTGGGTAGCTATCACCGGGTTCCCAGTTCTGAAGGGCAGAGTCTGCACTACAGATTTCAGAACATAAAAAAAACAAAAATGAACTTACCAGCTCTGTGTCCTGTACAGTCAGCTCCTCTGCCCCTCATCTCCGGTCATTCTGGTGTGGACTGTGGAGCCCGACCCACGTGCAGGAAGTTACAAAACAAAAACAAACATAGCCTATGGTGTTTGTTTGGTTTAGTTTCAGTTCCTGCACGTGGGTGGATCCCCACAGTGACATCACTGTGACCCTCCCTGAGCACTCCACCCCCTGTCCTATCTCTTGCACAGGCTGGGATGGGGACTGCAAAGTCTGGCCACACCCTAGTCTGTTTGAGGGACAGAACAGGGGGCTGGGTAAAGAAAAGGATGCCTTGGGTGCGTTTCTTTCTTAACGCCCCCATACATCCTTTTCAGCTTTCATTGTTGGCCCGGGAGGGCCTGCACTGTGCATGTACAGCAGGGATGGCTGATTACAGTCCTCCCAGCTGCACATCTTGTGGAGCCCCCACCATGTCCATGAGTAACAGGATTTTGCTGTTACTTGTGGACGTGGTGGGGGTGTCCTATTGTTGGTGGGTTGGAGCTCCTCACACCCCCATGGACCAGCCGTGCTGTTGTAGATGATGCAACAGGATTTTAAGATGATACTGATGAGGGTCCGGATGATGTGGTCGAATTTGCAGAGTCCGTTATTAAGTCTTGTTGCAGCATGCAGGACATATTTCAGGGGTGCTAGGGTAGTCGCTGGAAGGCCTTTTAAAAGGGCATTGGCACTATCCAGGTGGGAGAGGACTTGGACAGTAGATCTGAAGTTGTTTTCTGGGATGAAGGGTTTGATTTTCCGCAGGAGAGAAAGTTGGTACCAGGCCGTTTGTGTCTTGCTATGTGCTGTTTGAACGTGAGGTGTCTGTCGATGTAGAACCCAAGGAATTGGTGCAGTTGGCCAGCTGGGGTGTGACACCCATGAGGTTCATAGCAGAGATCCAGGTCTGGATGTCAGGGTGTTTGGTGTTGTGTGTTTTGTGGAGAGAGGAGGGTTCCGAGCGGTTCCATGTAGAGATTAAAGATCCCGGGGGACAGGATGGAACCTTGCGGGACTCCACAGGTGATGCGTAGAGTTGGTCTGGAAGGATCATCATAGAAAAAGCTTTTGTGTATTGTGTGTGTGTGTTTGTCACTGAGTGATAACTTGAGGTAGAAAAGGCATTTCAAACAACATCATGTGGAAATAAATATCCTCGGCGTGCACTCAAAAAAGAAGTTTATAGAGGAAGCCTGAAATGCCAGGGGGACTATGGCAATCGTATTAGTGTGGAGGACAGGTGCAAGTGGGAGAAGAGATTTTGTTTGTGCCCTAAAAACACAAGATGACATGTACTGGAAAAAGTGCTACGCGAGGTCGTCCAAGTCTCCAGGAATTTGCAGATATGCGTCCGTTATGGTGTAACAATCACTCTGATCGCAGTGCTGTAGTCAAGCTTTCCAGAAATGCAGTCAGTTGACCACAGTTGCTCCGAAATGGTTCTAAAAAGACAGCTCCCCGAATTCGAAACAACCTTGGTGTACATTTCAGTTGGTCAATTGCAAATGGTTTCTACTGGATCCTTTTCCCGTTTTCACTTTGGGCCAAGGAAAAAAACACCTTTGGAATTCTACTTATTAGATAGTACACATCTGTGTGCAACATTTTACAGCAACCGGACTGACAACGCTTTGTTTCCCTTTGCACTTCTCTGCTGTATTTTATACAAAAGTGACCTGCAAGCCTCAACTTAAGACCCCAAGAAAGAAACCTTTATTAAAACAGGAATAAAAGTGCAAATATGTTCACAAAGTGCACATCGGTAAAATGCTATACCTTCCATGAATGCATTTAGAAGGTGCATAGAAAGGGAAAGAGTACATATATATATATATATATATATATATATATATATATATATATATATATATATATATATATATATATATATATATTGAGTATAGGGACAGCAAAGCCTTTATATGACCATATATGCGATCTGTGTGTCATAAACAAAGTGTGAATCATACACATTGCAAGCACATGGTTTGTGATTGTCTGCTGTTTGTATGTTTGTAGCGGATATATGATTGTCAATTATATGTGTCAGCAACCGGATCATGTAGAGGCCAACTGGCATGTCCCAGCCTTGCTGTAAAGAGATTCTGCTGTCTTGCGCTTGTCACCTGAAAGCAGGGTGTATTTGTATAAATTCGAGTTAACATATGGTTTCTAGTTAATTTATTTGCTCACAGATGGGTGTCAGTACATCTCCTGAATTGCTATTAGGAATGGCCTGGGGTGATTTGATTCTATCAGGTGAATCCCATTATTAAAACTCATATGCTTCAACGGAATACAGTAGACGTAATTTCATAAATGTCAGTTGCAAGTTTAATCGCCTTATCTACTTACAGCTGACATGTGACCAGTTGTGTCTAGTTGATACTCTTCTTTAGGATTTCCAAATCGTTTCTACTGGATCCAGCTGCTGGCATATAGTATTTTGTACATCTCCTGGCTCAATTTGAAGAAAGTGTTAGTGGTGATTGGTGTTCATCCTAGTGCACTGCACCACTCTTCCTCTCCCTGCCCATGCATCTGCAGACAGCGCCATGAAAGCTCGACTCTTTCCCTCACAAATCGCTAGACACCCCGCCCCCCGACTTAGGTGCAAGGCAGGAGGTAGGTATTTCCCCCGGTGCTCTTTAAGCCCATTTTGTGCATAACAGAGCGCCCCTCACACCTTCCCCCAACCATGTTTCCTACTCCCTGTCCCCTCCCGCACTGCCCCCTGGCCCTGATTGGTCCGTTGCCCCTTTAATCTCTACCCAACCAGGGCAGCCACTTTGCCTGGCAGTACCTGCGGCTAAGGAGAAGATGCAAAGGGCAGCTCCAGAAGAAGCAGCTGCAGACCGTGTTGGCCAATGTTGGAGTGTGGAGAGTATTGTGGACCCTGCAGCCGTCAACTAGCAGCGACTGACAAGGTAGGTGAGGTTTGGACTGAGTGAACAGCAATTACTGCTTCCCACCAGACTGCCCGACCCATCTTCTTATTATCTTTGTTATCGCAGAGCCTGTAGTATGCTGCACATATCTCCCATTTAGTCTGTTTGCTCTGTAGACCATCAGTTTTAGGGGTTTCTGCATCTGCTGTTTTGCCCTGTTTTGGGCCACTCTCCAGCCTCCCTCTATCCACACTTAGCCTGACTGTGTTTAGTTAGCCATATATTTAATGTAGGCCTCATTATGAGTGTAGCGGTCCGGAAAGAAGGGTGCCGGTAAGTTTACCAGCACCCTTCTTTCCGGACCGTCACACTACACGTTTGCCTGCCAGGCCGCTGCACCCGACAGGTCTGACCCAGCTTGGCACAGCGGCCCTGGTAGGCAAACTCATCACGGAAGCATCGGCACCAGCAGGGTTAACTAGCCATATCTCCCATCTAGACTGATTGTGTCTAAGTTAGCCATACTTCACATTTAGCCTGACTGCATCTAGATAAGTGTATCTCGCATTTGGCCTGATTGTGTTTAGTTAGCTATATCTCGCATTTAAACTTACTGGGCCTCATTACGAGTCTCTGGACTCGTAAAATATTTTACCAGCACCTAGCTTCCCAGTGCTACCGGGACATTACAAGGACCGTGAAGCTGGGTGCTGGTAAATTTTAGTCCCCATTCCCATGGAGTCCAATAGGACTCCATGGGAATGGGTTCACGGAAGCCTTGGCGCCGTTACTAAGAGTGCCGATGCTTCCGTGATGAGTTTGCCAACCAGGGCCGCTGTGCCCAGCAGGGTCAGACCTGTCAGATGCAGCGGCCCCGGCAGGCAAACTCGTAGTGTGGCGATTCGGGAAACAAGGATGCCGGTAAGCTCACCAGCACCATTGTTTCTGGACCGCCACACTCATAATGAGGCCCACTGTGTCTATATAGTCTAATCTTGCATTTTGCCTATTTTTGTCTAAATTAGCCATACCTTGCATTTAGACCGATTGTGTTTAGTTAGCTACATCCTGCATTTAGACAGATTGGGTCTAATTAACCATATCTCACATTTAGTCGGGCGTCCTTTAGTTAGCAATATCTCGATTCTGGCCTGACTGTGTTTAGTTAGCTGTGTCTCACATTTACCCCTAAAGCATCTGAGTAACTGTATCTCACATCTAGACTGATGGGGTTAGTTAGCCATACGTTTTAAGTATCACTGTTTTTACTGTTGTGCCCCCATATTAGGCCTCTCTCCCTCTACCCAGGTACCCCAAAGATAGGTGTTACTGCATTTAATGGTGTGCTGACCACATTAGGCCTCTCTCCCTCTACCCAGGTGCCCCAAAGATGGGTGTAACTGTATTTACTGTGTTTCCCCCACATTAGGCCTCTCTCCCACTACCCAGGTGCCCCGAAGATAGGTATTACTGCATTTACTGTTATGCCCCCACATTAGGTCTCTCTCTCTACCCAGGAGTCCCAAAGCTGGGTGTTACCACATTCACTGGTGTGCCCCCATATTAGGCCTCTCTCCCTCTATCCAGGTGTCCCAAAGCTAGGTGTTAGTGCATTTACTGTTGTTCCCCCATGTAGGCCTCTCTCCCTCTATCAAGGTGTCCCAAAACTAGATGTTACTGCTGTAAGGGGAGTTTTCCTACAGTCCTACTGGCAGTAAGACTTTAGTAAGCTATTACAGTGGTTTGTAGATCCCCAACTCTTAGTATCAGCCTGTACTAACTCAGGACCTTGGTAGAGTGGCAGAGCAATCAGTTACACTGAATCTAGTTAGACAGATACAGCAAGAAAGCACTTACACTAATGAGTTACATAAAAGTATATATTTATTATATTTACACCAGAATCACTTTACATACATAAGACGTTTATACTAGGACACTTAGGAATACTTGATAATACACTTCAAAGGGCACTTTCACTTTTGTATTTGTTCGCAATTACATTTGTAGCAATGTTAGAAAGGGAAAAGACAATGTTATCGTATTATCGGTTATTGCGGACACAAGCGGTTTTCAGCGATTTCTACAGTAATACGTTTACTATGCAAACACATAAAGTAAAGTCACTTAAAGGGAGAAAAATGGTTAGTTAGTGTAACTGAGCTTAGTTCAATGTTCTAGAGATGGTTTCTTTGCATAGTAAGTCCTGTACGTTCCAAAACGCAACCCTAGCTAAAGGCAGTTCGGAGAGGGTTTGAAGTCTTGACAAGCAGCGAATTACGAAGAGTTCCTGTGGATTTCTTCCAGTTATTAGTGTTATAGAAGCAGCAAATTAACAACTATCAAGAGAGACCTTAAAATGGACTCGAGAAGGGGACATGAGCAGCGGCTTGGGTCTGAGATAAGAGGGGGTTGCCCTGGACACCTCTATATGCACTCCAACGCTCTGGTCGGACTTCTTTGTATCAGGTAAGCAATACCTTTTTCCCCACAGTATTTTAGGTTAGAAGAAAATGTTCATGCTGGATGCTCTGTGATGATGCAGCTCTGGACCCGACCTCGGGATTCCTTGGTCTGATGACTAAAGACAGGACAATGGACGGGATCCAGTGCTTAAAGTGGGCCGGGGCCTGCCGGGGCCGGGCCCCGGCAGTCTCCAAAAAGTGGGGCTGAGCCGGGGCCCTGCCGGGGCCCCGTCCCACCGCCCGCAACATTGGCAGGATGCATTATCCCGTCGCGGCCGCAGCCGCGACGGGAGATGCATGCGCCTGCCATGAAGTCAGGCGATCTGACAAAAGTGGCAGCCAACCACAGCGACGCTGTGCCTGGCTGCCACTTCTGTCAGTCATAGTAACTGCCTCTGGTGACCCCTCGCGCGAGAGGTCACAAGAGGCAGTTACTGTCCCTTTGTTTCCCCAGATCGCAGAGGTGTCTTTAACCCTCGGCGAACCTGGGGATTCCTCGACATATTTCGAGGTTTATAAAAGATGGCTTTGAAAGTACACATTTCAAGCCATCTTTTATAAAGCTTTGCCGACGGACAATTTTGTCCGTAGTCAAAGCTTTATAAAAGATGGCTTGAATTGTGTACTTTCAAAGCCATCTTTTTTAAAGCCGAAATGTTTAAGAAAGATGGCCTGAAAACTAGGCAAACCGTAGGGTATACACACAAATATATATAAATGTTATATATCTGTGTGCGTACCTTACTATGGTGTGTGTACTGTGCAAGCCATGTTTTCTAAACATAGAAATGTTAGAAAAGATGGCTTGCACAGTACACACACCATAGTAAGGTACGCACACAAATATATAACATTTATATATATTTGTGTTTATACCCTACAATTTGCGTACTTTTTAGGCCACGCCCCTCCCACAAGTCACGCTCCCAAATGAGGGCCCCCCCTCGATTTCTTACCCCACTTAAAGCCCTGACGGGATCTCTTCACAGCAGTCTCGAGGGAGGACCTGTAGCATGGCTTTTGGCAACATCTGGGTTCACTCTGTGGTTTTGGCTCCTTTTCTGCAGCACCAACAAAGGACACGGATCGTCCGGTCAATCTTCTTTGCTTCCTGCAGTGCCACGCTCTGATGAGGGGGTCTGGGTGAGTTGGTTCGGTTCTCTTGAGTGTCCTTACAGTTTCAGCAAAGATTTGGATGGATTCAACCTTAACATAATGAAGCACTCGGAATGGGCAGAAGGTCTCCTGGTATTGGGGTTTCCGCAGCTCTGGAAAGTCCTAGGATCTCGGGAGATAGCTTGTTTCAAAGATCGTCTTGGGACTGGTTGTTCCCACCAGCCAATGGGAAGGAGGAGTCCTCTTCAGAGCTCCTCTGTCATACAGACAATTGGGTCAGGGCAGCAGTGGTTGATTCACAGTGTTACAAAGGGTCTGCAGGCATCTCTGGACATCTTCTTTGGTTACTTCAGCTTCCAGTGGTCAACTTGCTTTTCACTCTGGAAGCCTCAGCTTTTGTACAGTTCACTTTTTTTGTACAGTTCCAGTACACTCCTCTGCAATCTCTCTCACCATTTTACAGAAAGGGGCATTTGGCTATCCAATCAGGACAGTCATACCCCCTGTGGGAGCTAGACCTATTCAGGCACTCTGGCAGACAAAGGACAGGGGGGTGGAAAACTCCTCCCCCACTTCCTGCCTCCCCAGACAATCTGGAGCCTAGGCGGGGCTACCCAAGGGTTTCCGCCAAAGGCAAAACACACACACAGGCCTCCCCTTCCCAGAATGTTAGAAGAAGGTCTGACAATGAACAACCACGCTAGTAATAGTGAAAAAAAGAAGGAGGCTCCCAAGTTGGTACTTGGGTGCCCTTATTGTGCACTACCGAGGCTATGGACATAATATGCAGTACCAAAAAATGCACAGTAGTTGGTAGAACATGTCCACTGCCACCAACCATAACTAGGTGATTGTCTATGTGACTAAAAAGTCACAAGAAAAGAGAGAAGGGGGATACCAGGTATCCTTTTGGCACCGCACTGAAGGTGGTGTGTGCCAATCTCTCAGTCTATAAAGTTTTGGGAGAGACACTAAGGATCTTCTTAAGAACTGTTGAAAAGGAGCAGCTGCATGCCTCTGCAAGGAACCCTGCCCCCCTACCTCCCATATGTTGGAAGCCTTAGATTGTGCCGTGTTCAACACTAGTAGTTGTGCCAACACTGCAACGTGTGTTTGAGAAAAGAGACCCATTGAGACAACCCTATCGAATATATCCCTGAAGGAACAACCTAAGGGAGGAACACCCTAAAGAACATGAAGAAGAGCAAGGAAAGAAGCTAGGGACGTCACAAGAGATATAAGGTGACGCCCCCAGGAGATAATGACTGAAAAGGGTGTATGGATCCTACAGAAACTAAAGACGAAGTAAAGAATCAAGTGAACTTTTAAATATGAAAAAGATTACATGTGCACAAAGTGCTGCAGAGAAACAACTGTTTTCAATAATTGTACAGATGCTGAAACACAAGTAGACTAAGTCATCATAGAAGCTGGCTATACGAAGTGAATAGAACGCAGGAGAAGTCACCATCGTATAGAAGCTGGAAATCGGCATCATGAATTTAGTTAGACAGAACCCATGAAGAGGAAAGGGAAAAACTATGCTATAAGATGAATCATGGAGCTGCATGGCGAGATTGTCTGGCCTGAAGTCAAGCCTGAAGCAGCCAAGGTCAGCTATCTATTCTAGAAAGGAGCGAAGGTGCGAAGGATGAATCATCCCTTGTTAAGGTGCAAAGAAAGAACATCAAGAGTGCCAAGTTTTATTCATTTAAGACATTTAAAAGTTGCAAAATGAACCAAATCGTGGTCTCCTGTCACGTGAGCCAAAGATGAAAATAGAGTTCGAACTTGGAGTCCTGGAACACAATAGCAAGTGTCCTCACTCCTGTGTATTCTCAGAGACAATGATACTCTGCAAGGCCAATTTCAAAGACAATCTTTATGGCAGAAGGCTTCGGTGATGAGAGATGTTGGGCTAATTGGGTGGGAAGGTAGTGTCAGGCCCCATCACCTTGCACCTGGGTCTGGGCTTACGTGCTGCAAAATGAACTGAATGTTCCAGACATGGCACATACGTGCAAACCAATTGTGGTGGTCCATATAACGAAGGCACTTATGGTTTGAAAACCAATAAGAAACCGTGTATCTAATGTTTCTGAAGATTACATGTTTTAGAGGTGGGCATATGTTGTCTACCTGACAGTAGGAAGCCAATTACAATCCTAGTTCCTATAGATAATATACTAAGATGTTCCCCTTAATCCAATCCCAATCCCTAGTAGGTTTTCCATTATTTTCCACGTAGTATGACGTCACCTCTGACGTATTTATGATATATAACCATGTTTTTATGAAAAGATTGTTGAGAGAAATCGAGTGTACGCCCATTGATGTTCGTTGTAACTCCCTGTTTTAGATAATTGTTAAAAAAACAGTACTTTGCCATCTTCCTGAGTTGGTTCGGTTATTTGGACTCAGAGTTATTCTGTGTGAACCCATCCATTGCATGCACGTTTCTAAAGGGCCCTAAACTCTCTGTAGTTACTTGAGGATCTAGAAAAATAATCTTAAAGGAGGACCCAAGGGTCCGCAGCAACAATGCCCATAAGGAGCTGTGTGCTGCAGTAGTAACACACAGATACCTTTAAGAGCTAAGGTGCAGACAGAGTCCATAGTACAGGTAGAATACAAAGAATAGAGTTCCAAAAGACAGAGCCCACAAGAATGAATGAGTGGAAAAAGGCTCCACTCATTCAGGATTGTAAGAAAAAGGTCCAGAGGTCCAGCGGGAAGGTGGTGGGAGTCTCACTAGGATAGGGGATCAAGCATAAACATGATAAATCTCCCTAACAACTGCATTTACTGTTGTGCCCCTATAATAGGCTTCTATGACTTGAGCTACCCCAAACCCCATGTAGCTAAACTACAGATTCCTCATGTATCTCCAACCCAGACACTCTCACCAACCCCAGGTCAGGATCACCCAAGTCTTGCACTTAGCAAAACACCCCAGAACCTAGGTTGTCACTACAACGTGGGTAGTGCCCCCAACCCAAACGCCCTCCCACACTGCACGCAAACCATCAGGCCTCCAGCCAATTCTAAGGCTTGCTAGCCGCACAACTCGCCTCCAACAACATCAACCAAAGGACCCAAATGTAAACAAAAAGGGGGAAAAAACTAAACAGAACCACAAAGGAAAACCTGCAAATGACCGAACAGCGAGGGTATACTACCCCTGGTTCAACAACCACAACCAAAAGGACCACGAGATAAACATCAAAAAACAAACTGGAAGTACAAAGGAAATATCAATAAACAACCAAATCCCGAAGATCTACAACCGCAATAACGCAAACCCACTAAACTAATAGATTCCAAAGAACCACAATATGCCACGACACAGAACGGGACGACGCAAGAGAAAACTCGATGAAAGAACAAATCGAATGGAACTACACCACGGCACCATGCAAATAAACAGAGACACAACCATTGAACACATACCCAGAAGCAAAACAGAAAATAGAACAAACTCCAAAAGAAGGGGAAAATATTTATAACTAACTCTGTACCTCGTGAAAGACCACCAACCAGAACAATTCACAACCACCAACAACACTAGACGCACCAGCAAGCTAACAGGACCGCCCTGTAACAGACCACTAACACCCAGATGGAAGAAAAGGGAAAATGACACCCTCACTCCATATATTACTGAAACACTTGTGCACCTACAGCAACTGCAATGAGATACAGAAGAGGAACCGGAGGAAATCAGGAACAACCCAATACAAAGCCTAGCAGATCTATTCAATGACAAAATAGACCCTACTGAGCACACTGCACATCCTGAGAGCAACAAGGAAAACCAACAACAAAACCACTATATGAAGAAACCTGGAACAAAATAAATCACTGTTATGAAAATACACTGCAATATAATCAACGCTAGATCAATGTCCAAACATGCTACAGACACTGCACATCCTGAGAGCAACAAGGAAAACCAACAACAAACCCACTATATGAAGAAACCTGGAACAAAATAAATCACTGTTATGAAAATACAATGCAATCTAATCAACGCTAGATCAATGTCCAAACATGCTACAGAGATCTACAATCTACTATACGACGGTGGAATAGACTTCTTATTCATCACTGAAACCTGGTTAAATGACAAGTCACACTACACAGTTACGTAGGCGACAACTTCAAAAGCACACAGGTAAACAGAACAGGAAAAAAAGGAGGAGGACTTGCAATAGCCTACAAAGAACACCTAAAAATAAAAACAGGTGACCCACTAAACACCAGAAACTGTGAAACCCTAATCCTTCACCTGACTGCCAAGGCAAAATTACCAGGTTACTCACCGTAGTGACCACCTTACTCCTAGCCCATAGTCCCCTTTCCTCCATACTTATGGGACATCTCTCCGTCCTGTGGGTCGGGACCGGAGCACTTTGTAAAAAGCATCCACATTTTTCAAAAAATGTGTCCTTCCTCTCTTTCTTGCGCGGGGCCCGGCACGCGGCCGTAACCCCGCCCACCTTGGCTCCGCCCCGCGGATCGCCCATCAGTCCTTTTCTATCGCCTGGTCAAAGACCCATTAGCAATAACAGAGGAACCTTATTAGAGGGGACGGCGGGCGTATGGAGGAAAGGGGACTATGGACTAGGAGTAAGGTGGTCACTACGGTGAGTAACCTGGTAATACTCCCACGTCCCGTCCCCTTTCCTCCATACTTATGGGAGATTCCCAAGCACTCCTTACAGGAACTATGGGTGGATGGAAATACCCCTTACTGAAACAGGTTCTTCAGGACAGCCTGACCAAACTGAGCGTCAGCTCTTGAGCTCATGTCGAGACAATAATGCTTACAGGAAGCAGATTGGGAGGCCCAAGTAGCTGCCCTAGCAATGGACTCCCAGGGGACATATTTCTGAAAAGCAACCGCGGCTGCCTTACCCCGCACCAGGTGTGCATGAATACCCTTAGGAGGTTTCTGCCCTTGGACGGTGAAAGACTCTGTGATGCAGGCGGCGATCCACCTAGAAATAGTTGCCTTAGACGCCTGCCTGCCCTGAGGGTTGCCGAAGGTCAGAAAAAGTTGAGAAGAACTCCTAAACTCGGAAGTCCTGTCCAGGTAGAACTTAAGAGCTCTTCGGACATTAAGACAGTGTAGAACCCTCTCAGCCTCAGAGGCAGGGTTCGGAAAAAAGACCGGTAGGGAGATCGAAATATTCAGATGGAATTCGGTCACTACCTACGGTAGAAAGGCCGGGTTTGTCCGAAGAACTACCTTGTCCTTGTGAAAGACCAAGAAAGGATGCTCCACCGACAATGCCTGGAGCTCACTCACTCTCCTTGCTGACGTAACGGCGACCAAAAAGGACACTTTCCAAGACAAGTACTTGAGGTCCACCGTAGCCATTGGTTCAAAGGGTTTATGGCACAGCGGCGTCAGGACTACATTTAGGGCCCACGGCGGGTGCGGACTACGAACCGGAGGGTAGAGGCGTGTCAACCTTCAAAATGTCTCTTAACCACTGGGTTACTCAGAGAATAAGAGCACTGGTCTGTAGAAAGATAAGCGGAAACAGCTGAAAGGTAAGTTCTGCATGACAGAACATGAACCCCTGACTCTACTATGGAGGACACGAAGGATAGCACCGTGTCAATCGTGGCCACCCTTGTATCCAACTTCTTCTCCAAACACCAATGACAGAACCTGAGCCATTTACTCTTGTACTGAGATCTGGTCGAGGGTTTCCTGGCTGCCTGGATGATGCGCATGTTATCCGTAGACAAATTCAGATGCTCTAAAGACTTGGACTCAGGCACCATGCCACCAAGCTGAGCGATTGTGGGGAGGGGTGCCACATCTGCTGTTCCCCTTGGTGAAGAAGATCGGGAGTTACTGGTAACCTGATCGGCGGATACACCGCCAGGTATTGATGTTCTGAGAACCAAAACCTGGCCGGCCACCACAGAGCTATGAGCAGAAGGGAACAGTTCACTGAGTTCTTCAACCTCCAAATTGCACGGTGAACTAGAGGCAGAGACGGGAAGGCGTAAGCTCTCATGTTGTGCAATGGAATCTCGAGAGCATCCCCCAGAGAGGAGGCTCCCAGCCCCCCTCTGGAGGCATACTGAGGAAGCTTCTTGTTTACCGCCGTAGCGAAAAGGTCCACCTCCGGTGTGCCCCAATGCGAGAAAATCCATGAGAGGACATCTGCCTTCAACTCTCACTCGCAGGTGACCACTGTCCGCCGGCTGAGGGTATCCGCTGTGACATTCAGCTGGCCCGGGATGTGTACTGCAAGCAGCCAGACACCATGAAGCACGGCCCACTCCCATATCTGGATAGACAGGTCCACAAGGGGGGAGACTTCATTCCCCCCTGTTTGTTGATGTAATACATTGACACCACATTGTCCATTCGTATGCAGACCACCTTGTTGGCAATGAGCGGTCTGAACGCCTTGAGCGCCAGAAAGATCACCAGAAGCTCCAAATGATTTATGTGCAGGAGCTTATCCTGTGGCGACCAGAGGTCTGAGACCTGAAGAAGGTCTAACGTCGCACCCCACCCCAGAAGGGAGGAGTCCGTCGCGATCATCACCATGGGGGCTGGGTCCTGAAAACCCGCGCCCACCGACAGGTTGCTGAGAGATGACCACCAGTCCAGGTCCACTCTCATGGAATCCGGAATCATTATCCACTTGGAATCCGGGTCCACAGCCTGACGCCAGGAACTCCGAAGAGCCATCTGGGTCCGTCTCATCTTGAGACGAGGAAGAGCCAGCACGCACGAGGCCATGAGGCCCAGAAGCCTTTGGAACCACCAGGCCGACATGCTCTCCGACTGCACAAACATCTGACACGTGGCTAACAGATCTGCCATTCTGTCACCGGTCAGGTACACTCTGAAGTCGAACGTGTTCCAGCGAAAACCCAGGAAAATCAGGTCCTGCGAGACCGTCATGGAAGATTTCCACCAGTTCTCCGACAGCCCAAGATGGAACAAGAGTTGAAGCAGAGACTGGAGATTGCCCGCTGCTGCTAGCAGACAAATCGTCCAAATACGGATACACATGGATACCCTGCAGACGAAGATAGGCCGCAATCACCGACATCATCTGCGTAAAGACATGCGGCGCCGAGCTGAGGCCAAAAGGAAGCACTTGAAACTGGAAGTGCTCCTCTCCCAAAGAGAAGCGGAGATATCTCCTGTGTGGGTTCCAAATCAGGATATTCATGTACGCGTCCTGAAGGTCCACAACGCTGAGCCAGTCGCCCGCCTGCAAGGGGGGGCGTAATCATCTTGAATTTCTCTTGGGGTAGGAAAAGATTGAACTGGGAAAGGTCTAGGATGGTGCGCAGGCCAGCCTGGTTGGGTTTGGGCACCGTAAACAGCCGGGAGTAGAAGCCCTCCCCTCGCTCCCTGAGGGGAACGGGTTCCACAGCTCTGAGGTCCAGAAGTTTCTGAACCTCGGCTTTGAGGGAGGGTGAGCCCAACAGCTGGAAAGGAGGTTTGAGGGGTGGGGTAGAGGGTAAAGTTAATCAGAAGCCCTCTCGAGCGACTGACAAGACCCATCTGTCTTCTGTGATGGTCTGCCACGTCTCCCAATGAGACGCAATGCGTCCTCCCACCGGGGCCTCGTGCAAGCGCGGAAAAACCCTCATTTGGCAGGCTTATCGGTGGCAGTGCCACCTGAACCTGATGAGGAGGCTGAGGAGCGGGAGAAAAACCGCATGCGCTGTTGTCTACGGCGGTTATTCCCCTCTGGAGTATCCACTTTGCGGGATTTTCGGTCGAGGAAGCCCCTAAAACCAGAGGAGGGTCGACTTTGTGACAACGGTCTCTGGGATTTGAAAGGAGCTTTGACCAGAACAGACAATGATTTAGCCGTTTGAGTGCTATCCTTGGTCTTGGTGAGCTCTACATCAGTAGTAGAATGAAAACGCTCCTTACCATCGAATGGAAGTTCCAACACCTTGTCTTGCACTTCCTTAGAAAATTTAGTGGCATGCAGCCACGCCTGCCATGAGGTATCAATCCCCAGCATCAGGCCCCGAGCTGAGGTGTCTGCGTGATGAGCTGCAGCCTCCAGGAGTTCCTGGGCGAAGACCCTGGCATCGGAAAGGCCTCCTTTGAAATCTTCCACTTCTCGACCGGGATGTGCTCCTCAAACTCCGACAGACCTTTCCACATCCGCATGTTAGCTCCCGCCAATATCAACTCAGCATTTACCTGCCTGAGCTGCAAGGCCGAGTTTGCAAAGAGTTTCCTCCCTAGGGAGTCAAGGGGCTTATCCTCCTTACCCAAGAACTGAGTAGCCGTCGTGGAAGAGGATGCTGCAGGTCTGGATTGCAACGTAGCCGCAGCTACCACTGTGGAGGAGGGAGGCAGACAAGACGACAGGGCCGCCTCTTCCGAAGAATGTAGCCTGTACCTCGCGTCAATCTTCTTATTGACAAAAAGTCCAGAGTATGGCTTTTCCCAGATTCTTCGGTCCTCGGCCAGAACATCCTTCTGCAGGAACAGGCCGGTACGCTCCAAGGGAGACAGGGTGAACGCCCCAGAAAGCATGCCCTCCTGCAGAGTGGGTGCCTCGGGCACCGGAACATCTAAGAAACTCATCATGTCCAGTACCCGGTCATGAAAGGCTCTGATAGAGCGGGGAAGGTCCTCGTTGTCCTGATCGCCTTGAGGATCATCTGACAGGTCAGGATCCTGCTGAGCTGTGTCTGGCACTGCCTTGTCCACTGGGGACAATGGAGGCACAGGCGGAAGAGCCGGGGGAGGCACCACGGGCAAGGGAGGCACTGGCGGAACCACCGGAGGAACGGGTGGAGCCAGAGGCGCAGGTGGACATATCTCCTTGAAAAGCCCTTTCAAATATTCCCTCATGGGGTCTTTGCGCATAAGCGCTTGAAATATACCGAAAAAGGCGTCCTCAGGAGATTGTTTCGGAACCTGAGGAGGCCTCTCATGAGGTGGACAAATCCAGGGACGTAACGGGGAAGGGTGCCAACCGGCCCCTCCACCGACCGACGTATCCACATAAATCAAAGGTGCCTCCCCCGGGGGCAACAAAACATTGTGCGGAAGAGGCATTCGGGCGTTCCAATCATAAACCGGCCGGTAAGGATACGCACAAGGGACCTTAGGTTCACCCAAGGGACTGAGCCCTACACCAGAAGCCGATGGCGTAGTTGTAGGCGTAGCACCTAAAATGGCCGCCGTCATCGTGGCGGGAACGGGCGCCATTTTGTCCTCATCTAAGGGGAACTGCGGCACGTGAGGAAGTGAGGCAGGGGTCCCCGTTGATGGATCAGGGGTCTTAATCTTAGCCTTAACATAAGAAACCTCGGCAGAGCCGGTACTATGAGGCCTGGAATGTTTTTGAGACATACCAACCGCCAACTGAGTCTTCGAAGGAAGGACCTCGGCACTGCCGGTAAAAGAAGAACTTTGCTTCTTTGCCCCCTCAACAGATCTGGTGTCACCACAAGAGCGGGAACGGTGAGCAACCGCTTTCACCGATAAGTAGCTTTAGCCTCTGAACGAGGGACCTCGGACCCAGGCCCGGTAACAGCCTTATCTGCACAGGCCTCTAATATCCGTTCGGTAACAACAAGCCCAGCCAAGGCCTCGGGGCGCACCCCGGTCTTGTTTTTAAGGGAAACCGACAGAGAGGCCTCAGAGCGAACTCCGGTACCCCACGATTCAGTAGAACTGGGTCTACAAACAGCCCCCACAGGAGGGGCCTCGGAGCATACTCCGGTGTTCACAGGCCCCTTACGGAGACCCTCGGAGAAAACTCCAGTAGAATTATTAGGCCCAACGGGCACCTCAGGGCAAACCCCGGTGACAGAGCGATCAACGCCCCTCCCGGACCGAGAGGAACCCAGAAAGGTATCCCCTGGCCAGGGTGGTCTGAAAAGTAAAGAACTTACCTGTCGTTTTTTCTTTTCGTCGATGAACGCCTGAAAATGCGAAGGAAGAGTTCGTTGGAACACCTCCTCCCACTGCTCCAACTGACGTTGAAGTGCCCGGAACGAAAGGGAGTCACAGTAAAAACAGGAGTCCCAACGGTGTTTTCCGGACCCAAACACTCTAAACAAAGAGGATGGGGATCCGCCTTCACGAGGCGACGGTGACACGATGAACAATCTGGAAAGTCTAACTTGAAAGACATAGACAGACTAATAAACGAACGCTAGCGAGAGCCAGAGAGGAAAGAAGGGAAGAAAATCTTCCGAGGATGCAAGTAGTCCGGCCCCGATCGAGCGGATAAAAGGACTGATGGGCGATGCGCGGGGTGGAACCAAGATGGGCGGGGTTACGGCCGCGTGCTGGGCCCCGCACAAGATAGAGATGAAGGACACATTTTTGGAAAAATTTGGATGCTTTTTACAAATGCTCTGGTCCCGTCCCACAGGACGGAGAGATGTCCAATAAGTATGGAGGAAAGGGGACGGGATGTAGGAGTAAAAAACCTTACATTCATACTCATTCTTAGACCACTGAACTACGATGAAACCTTTGTAGAAACCTTCATAGAAGCTATAACGACTATCGCCATCAAACACGACCTCCTGATCATCCTCGGGGACATCAACAAGAAGAGAACGCAAACTTTCAAAAATCACTAATCAAGGAACTGGAGACAATGAAACTACACCAGATGGTAAAAGGAGCTACACACACAGCAGGACACTTTTTCGACGCAATCTTCGCTAACAACAACCTGATCTCTACTGCACCACCTATACAAATAATATGGAAAGATCACCTCATCATACCATTTGTGATCCAACTACCAGCGAAAGCACCATACAGCCCCAATAGCTACCCACGATCTAGAAAATAAACTGGCATACCATCAAAAGTAGCAATTTAAAAGAACAACTGGAATTCTTGAAACCATCAACCGCAAGTCTGGATGGAACCGACCTAGATGGAAAAGCAGACCTAATCCAGAAATGGCTCGCTGATACAATAGACAGCATCTCCCTGGAAAAATCCTTCATCCCTTCACAAGAGAAAGCAGTGGCAAGATGGTTCACACCCCACCTCAGTAGAATGGAAAAAAACAGAACTTTGAACTAGAATGCAGGAAAAAATACAACTAGGCAAAATGAATAACCTATCAAAAAATGTTTGCAGCATGCAAAAAGGAGATTCTCAAATCCAAAAAGGAATACTACGACACCTGAATCACTGTAGTGACCAATACCCAAAAATAACTCTTCAACATCATAAATGATCACCTGGATGCCACAACACACCAGTACCCTCACAAAAACTATGCAATAATCTCAGAGACCACTTCAATAAATCAAATCATTGACATACATCGGATTGTACAAAGCAGACCCATCGACCAGACCCTGCACCACACCCCACAGAACCCGGAACCACAGAAAAACCTGCAAAGCTTCACACAAATATCAGAAGAGAGATTCATCATTCATTGGTGAAACGTTGCAATAAAGCAGGGTCACCAATAGACCCCTGCCCACCAGACATCTATAAATCAATACTCACACAAGGAATGAAACTGGAAAGCCACAGATACCTCTTCAACCAATCACTCTCAATGGGAAGAGTACCGCGGTCCTACTAATCTGCATACATCAGATCACTCCACAAGGATACTTCAGGCGATGTGTAAGACCTCTCTAACTTCAGACCGATATCAAGCATTCCCTATCAGGCAAAATTGCTAGAAGCTCATGACTACGAACAAATACTGGAACACACAGAAACACACCAACTGTTAGACCAGTCACAAGTCGGCTTCAGACCCATGAGAGGGACAGTGACGGTGCTTCTCTCTATCTGGGATGACCTAAAGATCAACGCAGACTCAAACACAAACTCCACTTGACCTCTCTGCAGCGTTCTACACAGTCAACCACAACATCCTAATCAGAACACTGGAAGAAACAGGGATCACTGGCACGGCACTGACCTGGATTAAATTATTCCTATCTGAAAGAACAAAAACAGTTTGGATAAAACCATTCAAATCTCATCAAAAGGCATGGCCTCACCTGCTACAACTACGCAGATGACACCCAAATAATCTACAAAATCGAAGCTGTACAAGAGAACACGACACTAGGAGACTGTCTGAAAGATCTCTCTCTACAATTGGATGAACACAAACAGCCTCAAACTCAAACCGGCAAGAGAGAAATCATGATCATATTCAAAAACTAGGAAAGCAACCAATACATCCCGTGGCAAACAGAACTAGGAGCAGTGGCCATGGCATCAAAAAACGTCAAAAACCTTGGAATCCAAATGGACAATGAACTAACACTTAAAACGCAAGTAAACGCAATGATCAAGAAATGCTTCTTCCACATACACACCATCAAAAAGAACCTACCATTCCTCCCTTTTACCCACAAAACACTAGCCGTCATTTCACTCATCATGTCCAGGATACACTACGCCACCAGTTTATACCTC
Source organism: Ambystoma mexicanum (assembly GCF_040938575.1). NCBI lineage: Eukaryota > Metazoa > Chordata > Amphibia > Caudata > Ambystomatidae > Ambystoma > Ambystoma mexicanum. Next base: position 941,927,195 of record NC_090923.1, read on the forward strand.
TGAATGCCGGATTACCTAATGAAGAAACTGCAACGTATACAGAACGCAGCGGCCAGACTCCTCCTTAAACTAGCATGAAGAGACCACATAACTCTTCGCTAAAGATGCTACACTGGCTACCTGACAAATTGAATCACATTCAAAACAATGTGCACAACACACAGAGCAATCCACGCTCAAGGAGCAGAATTACTACAAAAGAAAATCACCATTTACCAGCCGGCCAGAACACTCAGATCCAGCAACGACATCTGCCTAGAACCAAAATAATACACAAGGAAAAAACTTGGTGGATCAGCATTCTCTTGCCAAATGGCTAAAACTTGGAACTCCCTCCTGAGAGTAATTCGAAACACGATGGACCATATAAAATTCAGAAAACTCGTTAAAACCTGTCTGTTCAATTCAGAACTGGACGAAAATGAATGAGCAACACCAACTGCGCTCAGAATGAACACACACCACAAAAGAGGGAGGACCAAAGCATACCACGACAAGTGCAGGGTGGTGGAGAGACTTCTGAGTGGAAGGGAGACCTGGGTCCCCATGGAGGGCCATAACAAGTCTAAAGAGGGAGATGGGAGCGCCCTATGTTGAACCTCAGACAGAGGGCATAAGCGTCGGAAGAGAAAGAGTGGTGAGTGAACCTAAAAGCACAGGGACCAGGTAGATCTAGTGCCCCCTGACCTCAACGCACCCCCGAAGAGGCAGATGTAAGAGATGGTTGGTGCATAACAGTCTAGGCCGAGGGCAAACCGGGTGCAGAAATAAATCATCCAGGATACTGGGTGGAGGAAGAGGGGGAGGAGGAGGAGGCACTGCCTCTAGATAGCCCCACAGACGACCCACCACCCTACACAGAACAAGGAGGGAGACCCCCTGCCCTCCAGAGCACCACAATATGTGACGCTAGCAGAGACACGTATCACAGGCAGCCACAATGTAGGAGGTACAATGGAAGGCCACCACTAACTAAACCCCACTAAAATTCTCATCCCTCTGCTCACACCTCTCAAATTCCAAAATATAACACAACCATACCCATACTTCACATCAAACCGTACACACTTCACCACACTACAACAACGAAATAAACCACACATAGCATCGCACAACAGAACATGATGGCTACCGACTGAAAAATCACACCCACGCTCAGCAAACGGTGTAAACTGAACTGGAGCGGCCAACAGAACATCACAGCTCTCCTGAGCCTTTTCCCGCTAAGCCCTAGTAATTTACCCTACCCTCTTGCTTTTCATATCCGCCAGAGCACCAGGGGACCACTTTGGTGGCAAAAGTGCACAGTATAAATATCCTTTACATAACATAGTATAACATAACTTCTCTTTACCCTTCTGGAAAGGAAAGGAAATTGCACCCTTGTTGCATAGCTCCTGTTATACCCTCTTTGCAAAGCATATACCAAAGCCCAAACTTGCGACTTTACCAATCCTTGTTTAAACAGCACCTCTAAGGCTCATTTCTGTTTTAGCCACTCCTAGTTTTGACACTTACGTGGACGAAAGCACAAAGAGCTAAGGTGATTCACCCCTGATCACAACGTTTAGTAATGTAAGAACAACAGCTTTCCTTTTTCCAAATTATGCACTTGCGCCTAAAGCAGGGAGACACAAAAAAGAAATGTCCTTTTAATCGAACTTGCCAAGCCTTCCACCCAAATAAATATAGATTGTGCACTGGGTAGAAATGGTTGGCATACCTTTGATGGTTTAACCAACGATAACGGTGCTTTGGTCCACTGTGTTTAACCTGGTGACAGGAGGCAACGTATTGTTTATCAATTTGTCTTCTCTTTCGAAGACCAGCCCCCGGAAAATAACCCCACTCACTAAATGTTTTAGATTATCATTTGTTCGAATTTACTGAGAAATAACAAGGTCTCAAAAGTGAACCCGACTATATATAAGAAGTTACAGAAACATGTTCGGCAAAAAAAGAAGCGTGGGTCCCTTTTAGAGGAGAAATGGCCTCACCAGGGAATCGATATCTTCAAAGTTAATGCAGTAAAGAAGGTGGATTAAACATTAGAAATGGGGAGGTAGCTGGCAGCCCACAAGATGGCTGCCTAATTCTTTCACCCTCTTCACCAATTTAATAGCTCCAGATTTCTTGTTTTCTTAATGTGTTAGCTTGCCACAGTAGTTTAGAGGGTTGAGCACCGCACCTACTGAAGAACCATTCGCTATGCCGTGGTACATTTCTTATTTGTCCTCCTTGGGCAGCCATCGCAGCAGCCTTCCTACAACCATTTGGGGAAATGGTGGGCTCACCGATGAGGTAAACCTGCCATTTGCTTTGTTACTTTGATCCACGGTGCTCCAGAGAGGCCAACATTGTATGTCTGATGAGCGATTCCATCTTGCTCTGCTCTATTTTACACTTTATAATTCTGCTCTGATGATCAAGTAAGTACTGGCTTGTTTCTGTTCTGAAGCACTGCCTGTGATAAATTGACATTTGCCCTGCAGAAGTACATGGGTAAAACGAGGCTAAAACCGCCTCTCACACTTTTACAAACGAAGAGCCAACACAATCATAAAGGTAAAAAGGCACATTCAAGAGATATACCTCCTTTGCTTTTTGTGGTAACGTGGGCCGTGAGAAGGCTGTACCCTCTAGAGAAATGTGAATGTGTCTCAGTAGTAACCCAATTAGCGACGTATAAGAGTCCATAATAAAGGCATGTACAATAAAGTTTCTATAAAAATGTATGCACTTTAATTAAATACACCATGTACAATAATAACTAATTAGAAAAACGCTACACAAAACCCACCTCTGAGAAAAGAACACAGAATAAGCAAAGATAGTAGATGCAGCACTCTGGGTAATGAATCAGGAGTGAAAGGCAAGCAAAAGCAACAAAGTTCTTGAAAAAGGATATGCACTTATGAGCAAAGAAGGTTCAAAGTGACCTCAGGGCCCAGAAATTGACTAAGGCGGGAGTTAGCAGTAAATAGTACCTTCTTTGCAGCTCTTGGTGGTCAGCAGTACCGAACCAGACTTCTTGGCGCTGTGACACGACCAGGGGAGCACAAAAGGCAGCACCAGAGGGTCCTGCTTATTCAAATGTGTTAAACAGTTCTTGTGACATGCTGCAAGCAGTTCAATATTGAAAGAAACACTGGGATCCGAGCTGCCTTGGCTCTCAGGGTGCTGTGAGTACAAATCTAGGTGCTCAGGGACAAGAGGAGTCCTGTTCTCATGTTCCCAAACACGGGGGCGGCTCACACACAACTGCAGAGGTCCTTGAACATGGTGAGGTCCTGGGTACTGCTGCAGTTGGCCAAGAGGCAGTCTTGCTCCAGCAGCAGGTCACTCCTTAGGTTGCTCAGCGACAACATGGATCCTTCTTCTCAGGCTCCCAAACACAGGGGATGCTGGTATATAACGGCAGGGGTCCTCCAACACAGTGTGGTCCTGGGTGATGCTGTGGCTGGCAGAGAGGCAGGTCCTGTTCCACCAGCAGATCCCCCTCAATGGTCACAGGGTGTGGTTAGGGGAATGAGGGTGGTTCTGCCTTCGTACCCTGCCTTCACCTCACAACTGGAGGACTTCAGAAAGGACAGCTCTGTCAGAAGGGTAAAGTTAAATATTGTCAAGTGATGATCCAAAGATGCTTCAAGATGATTCAAAGAAGTGGTCGGAGCTAGCCTGCTTTAGGGGTCCAATTCCTGCTCTTGAAATGTGTGGACTTTGTTGTTATGATGTCACACCCAAAGTGCTTTGCTCCAGAGGACATGGAGGGGACAGGAAAGAGAAAGAAAGGCAGAGAGGATCAAGATGGCAGAACCCTCACATAACTGTACAAATCCTTCTCTACCTGCCCTCCTTTCTTTCTCAACAGAAACAAAGGCATTTAGAAATGCAGCCCCCTGGTGTGAGGCCTGGCTCTTTGTGAATGGGTGTGACCTTTGATTCCTGTCCGTGGCCAGAATCCTGTGGGGTGGCTGTCCCAGGCAGAAGGGTGTTACTTTTTTTACAAAGGAACCAATAGAGGCACCACACCAGGCTACCTCCATGCCAGTATGGCATGGTCCAGCCTGTCTGGAGGAATGCACATAAACCTTCCACAGCTGAACTGGGCCCACAGGGCTTGGACTTGTGCAATATCAATTTAATGTGGCTGGGATAACTCTGAGAGATGCTGGCCACCAGCCCCTAACTCAGGTATGCCTCAATTTACAGTTTTGTGTCCACAAGGACAGGATCCTCTAGAGGTATGCCGCTTTTGGAAGAAGGGTGCATATTTTAAATACAGCCCCTGCGCAGCAGAGACTTGGGTTTCACTGCAGCAGTCAAGAGGGCACATGTGACCTCTGAACATGCTCTGTGCCACTGGTAAAGCAGGTGCTGCAAATCAGGTTACTGATGCAGCAGGGCACAAGTACACACTTGGTCATGGAGCTGATGACAGTAGAGTCTGATTAGCAGATTTGCCTTTCAGAGATGGAACTACTGCATAATTTTATTACTTAATAAAAATGTTAAAAGCCGAGGCTTTCACACCCTTGCCAGATGGCAATTCATCACACTGCCCAGTCTTCTGTCGATACCTTTATGCCAGATACTGTCATCTACGGGCACCACCCTTGACAACCACAGGGATGGGCATTCGTCTCTCATAAGATACATGCCTTGGTTTATCTATAGCGACTACCCTGGTCACATTAGAATTTCTGCTGATTTATTATCTGTTCCTCAGCATAATAGTGCTTGAGATAATGAACATAAAAGTGAAGAGGAGAAAGTGAGACTAAATCCAAGCAATGTTAAAAAAAAAAATAATTGGACTAGAGTAGAGGAGATTTGAGATGCAGTGATTGGGAGAAAGAGCTCATACTCTTGCAACTTTATTAAAGAGTTTCCGCTGTAACTTCCTCATAATAACATTTCTAGCCCTCTTCTCTGGTAATGATTTGGTTCATCTGCAACATCTTCCACTCATCCTTCTTTTTGATTCTCTGTCTCTAGATTGTAATTGGTGTACTCTTAGATGCTTGTCTCTTCCTTTACTGCCATTTCTACTTGTGCCTTTCAGCATTTCCACAATGACTAACTTTATCCACTAATTGAGTTAACTGCATACATGTTAATTAAAGTAATTTAACTCCTCTTCAGCTCAGCTTCAGGTTGGGAAAGGTTCTTGATAAGTTGTCCAATTTTGCCCCTCCATTTCCACTGTGGAGTATCGTCATCTATCTATGCAAGCCGATTTTCTCTCATTTAAGGGAGAAATTATCAGAGGAGAGGATATAATCAGGAGAGGACTGTGTGGAAGGTCTTGAGCATAGGAAACAGAGGCTTTTAAAACCTGAATGTGACAATGTTGAACTTGAAATCAGAAATAGGAGAGAAAATGCTCACCTTTTTGTATTCCTTGAAAGATTTGAGGGAGGCAATCCTATTCTCTTGCTGGAAAAAATGGATCACCAAAATCCTAGGCATTTCTTCTGCTCCACCACTTGAAACTCAATATGCTAATCTGATAAGATTTTAGCCCTTCTAATAACTTATGATTTTCCAGACCATTGATTGCTTTTTTCCTCCGTCATCAAAATGTGAGCCAGATTTTGAAGGCTGCCAAAAAAGTCTTGTTTAATGTGTGTTGGCCAAAATGTGTATATTTCACATGATTTCACCAAAGAATCACAATTCCAATTACAACACACTGAGACCACCTCTTAAACAGCTTGGCTTTATGTATGGAACCAGCAAAACTGATTTGTGCCACCCTAAACAGTCCTACCACCTAGAATTACTAGAATGAATGATTTGTATTTCTTCATTCAATCTTTGGGTGTGGAAGCCATGTGCACCGTGTAATCAGATCTTGCCTCCACTTAGTCTTTACCAAATACTTCCCTTTCCTCCCCTCCTCATGGAAATAGCAAACAGTGAAAATCGGGAAAATTCAACTCACCCATAAGCAGAGCTGAGTCCTCTATGTGGTCCTCTTCTAGTGACATCCTCGGCAAATCTGGAGACAAATCCTGTTCTTCAATTACATCCTATGATCCAACCCTTACTAACTTTGCACTCCATGGCTGAAATATCTCCTTTTGGCTTCATATTTTCATTTCATACTCTGTTATGAAGTTGGTTCATTCGTTCGAATGGTTGTCTTATCTCATATTTCCTGCATGCTACTATTATCATTTCCCTAATGAAATGTTGTTAATTGTTTTCTGCTTTGTCTAGATCACCCAATATTTTTGATCTTTGCGAATGCTTAGTGTTTTTCATGTGTCGCAATCACTCCTTTTCTTTAATTTCATTATAAATTGGGCCCTTTCCTTCACTCATTTTGCATCCTTTTTTCTGATTGGGTTGACTGAGGGATCGGGATTGATGAGCTGTCTTTCCTCTCTGTCTATCCTAAAGTATCTCTTATACACATGCTGTTTTGATTTTAATAGTATTGCACACCATAGCCACATTCTCTCTTGTTATAATTTCTAATGGACTCCCCTTTCCATCTTTGCCTCCCCCTGCAACTCTGTTTTTACCATGACACATTACTATATGACATGCTTGATCTTGACCTGGTTCTATTATTATGTATTTAATTTGTATTATAAGAGCACTTTTTTCCCTTTTGATTATTCAAATTCACTATCATTCCTTTACCATAATTTTGCATGAGTTTTAATATTATCAGATGGAATGTTAAGGGCATTAATCATCCTGTTAAACATACATTCTGTCCAATTTATCCAAACTTCAAGCCTGGTGTAGCTTGTATTCAGAACACTGATTTAAATGCTGATGGAATTTTGAAGCTCAAGAAATGTTAGCTAGACCAGGTAGGTCTTTTTGCCCCAAGCATCTTAGAAGAGCTGTGCCGTAACCATTTTAGTATAATAAATGGCCTTTCATCTTCTTCAAGAAATAAAGATTCTGAAGGTTTATGGCTGCTTACTGAGGCTATTGTCAACTGCTTAACAATGACTTTTGTTAATATGTGTGGTCTAATCTGCCGTAACGCTTTCATTTGACATAGGCTTAAGCAAAAACCAATTAGTAACAATGTTGGCTGTCTTTTATTGTTTGGTAACTAAAGGCAAGCATATGATTTGTCAACTGCAAAACATGTAACAATTTTCTAAGTTTCATAGATTATCTCAATTTAATAAACTTCTGGCATTCCCCATTCTAAGAAGAACCTGAAAAGGATACCCTTTGTGTTCCTTACTTTCTTAACTTATCTTTGAACCCTTACTTCAGTCAATAAGTATGAACACAAGAATGATGAGCATTACCTTTCAAATCCATCTATATTTATGGACAATTAACTTTCAACTATTTATGAATTTTCAAAATCTGTCAGTATGAAAATGAAATCTTGATATATGTGAAATCCTCCCTCTCATGAATGCCTGTTCTCAGTCTTTTATTAACACTCATGGAGGGATCTGGATTCCAAATGTAACTAGATACCCAAGTAGTGATTTAGATACTACAGTTAAACTCAATACTATTTCAATACTCAAGAGGGTCACAGATTGTACAACAAATTGGTCTCCCCTCTTCCTCTCTTGTTGAACTTAACTTGATTCTATCAAATGTATGCTAGGCTCCCTTATTATTTATTCAATTGTCTATGTGCATCTCTTTTCTTCATTCCTTCTTCAAAATATTAGATAGCATCCTTCCCACATTTCTGTGAAACAATACATTCCACAGATTTGCTCTTTAAAAACATATACTCCGTAAAATTCAAGGAGAAATTAAATTTGTGAATATTGATCATTATAGTGTTTGATCTATGCCAAACAATTCCATATTTACTTATGTGTGACTTCCTTCATGTACTGGCCTAATGGCCTAATATAAAGAAATTAATTTTACAACACCACCTCAAGGACCCTTTTCTAAATAATTTGTATTAGATGACATTTCATGACAGTTCTTTGTAATGGCATAATAAACTGATTCATATTTATAGTCATTCTGTTTTTCAAAATCAATGATATAAGGAAGGAATTGATTTGATCTGACATCTAATAGAGGTGGTTTGCCCATTTCCTTTTCTTCATAACTTTCCTTATATTAACTTGATGATATTGATTTTAGGCTTTAACTCAATATTACTTGCACAATATTATGGATGTTAGCTTCCCTCATACACAAAAAGTCTCCTATGCCTACTACTAAAATCCTCTACCAGGGCCACCTTGCTGTAGTCCTTATTGAATGACTTTGCGGATGGAAAGGATATTAAACCCAAGATTATAGACAACTGGGAATACACCTGTACTTTCTCTATCTCCAATTGTAATTGGGAAAGGATCTGGTTAAAAATGTTAAATACATCAGTTGCCACAAATGTTATACCCACCATGTTTTGCAATAAGCCTATCTCCCCTTGAAGTTATATCAACAGCCTCCTCTGAATGCTATAATTTATGCTAGACATGTCATTAACCTTGCTACATTTTTTGACATTATTTTTATTGTAAATGTGTGCATGCTTTCTGCACAGATTTTTGCAATTTTTAATTTCACTGCACCCATTTCTCTTGCCAATATCATTTAAGGCTCCTTTGGTGACATTGATGTTAGTATTATTAAATCTCCCAAATTACTCAATGTATTGATTCGTACTACCTTTCAGGATATCTCATCCAGATAGAAATGTTCTGAAAAATGATTGATTGTAATTTAATAGAACTATGTTTATTCTACTTCTAGAATTGGAAGGTGTTGTACGTAGCCAGTCGTAGAATATCGCAAAATGTGTATTAACTGGTCCTCGTCGATTTTCTTGATAATACTCATCCTCTTTTCACAGCTCACCGAGTGGTCAAACATTTCAATGTAAATGAGTCACCAATAATTTTTTACAGTTTTTTAAAACTACTTTTCCCCTTTCTCATCCATTTCTTCTCATGTACCCATACTGGTCTTGCCTCCCATGTTGTCGGTTTCTTTCATGTTACTGTAAGCTAATATGTATTATTATTTGTGTGACCTTACATAAGGTTTTCAACCAATGTCGTAGCTTTCTCTTTTCATATACTTTGTATCCATGGTTAGTTGATTACTCTATTCACTCATTGTTATTTTCATTATCTTGAATTCCTAATCGTTTCAGTAAAATCATTTAACTAAAAAAACTTTAAAGATGCATGTGTTACTCTACAAATACAAGGAAGGGTACAGGCTGTGAAATACGTTTTGAGAAGTTGCCTAACTCATTGGAACAATACATATTTCAGTAGAGATGATGAACTATTACATTTTTTAAAGAAAAGGAGAGCCTTCATGTAAAAGTCATCTCCAATCTTACATGCCCGCAGTTCTATGTTTGCTCACTCCAATGAATTGTGCCCCCACCATGTCTAACAATCCCGAGGTGAGAATGGCTCTGCTGGAGGGAGCAGACTAGAGGAGGCGGGTGCTGAAAGAAATCAACACATGAACGGGAGGTGGCACGAGCAGCTCCAGGTGCCCTTTCAGATTCAGCGCCTGGCCACCCAAACAAAAGAAGAAATACATCCTCACTTTACACTGCCTGCAAGGACCTGTTTAATAGCAAACTGCCCCCCGTGCCCTGCCTTCCCAGTGCTGTCCCTGATCATATGAATGCCTACACTGACCGGAGTACCTACATTGGACTCTCTGGACTACAGGCTTAAACCCTTAACTGGTGGGCTATTGTGCATGTCTATGCAACTAGAACGAGCATACTCGTCCTCGGCACTTAAAAATGTGTTGTGCGATGCCCCCGAGGTTCCCGCCAGCTACAGACATACACAGGCCATTCTCATGGCCCCTTGCCTGCAGTGGGCCTCTGCACCATAGGTGCTGCACCGGTCTCCACTCTATGCATGGTTGTGCATAGACCTGTTGGACATTTAAAGGGGCGGACCCTATTTTGCACTGGATCCTGGGACGACACCAGGAATGGCATACAGTGGAGTGAATTTCTCTTTGAAATTGATCTTTTCAGGGCCCTCACAATGACCTTCAATGAGGATCTGCAGCTTGCCACAGGTGTGCGCCCTGCAGTTTAATGGTTTCGCCTCCATGACTCCTGTGTCTGGCGTCGGTTTGACTGATCCCTCTGGGATTCGATTTTCTGCCCTGTGGTGTCGTTAGGGGTCTATGGAATACCCCAAAGGCCCCGAATGCTCTGTACAGTAAGACCAGTGCTTGGACTGGCAGAGGTGGCAACAGTGATTAGTCTGAGAAGCTCACAATTGTGGCCAATGTGATAAGAATGTACTTGTGTGAAGAAAGGGAGAAGGGAAATATCAGTGTTTTGAAAATGTCATGTACAAAAATAAAAAACAGACATGAAACCCGTATTTCTTCATTTCTCACTGGCACCAATTCAAGCAGAGGGAAATCAGTCACACACTGATGGACTCTGAACAGTGTGCACAGTCAGAAAACAGTTACCTATGATGTGGGGTCCTTCCTCTCCTCTATCTCTCTCTCTCTCTACCTGTGGTGTACCCCAGGGGTCTAACCTCTCTCCCTGGCTGTTCAATCAATACCTGGCACCTCTGGCCCACTACACATCGCTGCTCTCTGCTCCAACTTTCAGTATTATGCAATGACACCCAGCTTTCTTTTAGGCTCCCCTCAGCTGCCTCTACTCCTTCTCTCATTACAGACTGTCTCTCCACAAACAGGAGTGGTGTGCCACCAAGGATCTCTGCCTTAATGCCAATAAGACTGAGATCCTCTTCATCAAAACACCAGCACCCACCTTTCCCCTCTCTCTCTCTCTCTCTCCCTCTCTCTGGTCACCCACTCTGGGCCCTCTTCCTACTCCTACCTGTGAGCTAAGAACCTTGGGGTCATCTTCGAATCCACCCTCTCTTTCTCTCCTTACATCTCTGACGTTTCTAAGTCAAAATATCAGCTGCATCTCCTCAGAGGTATTCTTTCTTTCCTCACTTTCCCCCAGAAGCTCACTGTCTCCAGAGCTCTGCTCCTCTCTAGGCTGGACTATTGCAACGGCCTCTTTCTAAATCTTCCTGTCTGTACTCTCTGTTCCCTATAACTTATCCAGAACAGGACTGCGTGGCGTGTCCTTGGCCTCAAGCTCAGGGGTCATATCTCTCCAGCCCTGAAATCTCTTCACTGGCTCCCAGTGAATTCAAGGATCATGTTCAAGACCCTCTGCATCATCCACATGGCTTTCTGGAACCTGGTGGAACCTGGGACCGTACTATCTCCAACGCTCTCTTCCTAAACATCACCCTTCTCAAGCTCTCCACTCATCCTCCTCCAACTCTCTGAGGGTCAGTATGTTTTCCAAGCAGACAGTTGGTGGCAGATCTCTTTCTTCAGCTGGGGACTCCCTCTGGAACAGTCTTCCTGCCTCTCTCAAACTTGAGCAGAACCAACTCTTGTTCCGGAAGCAACTCAAGACCTTCCTCTTCGCTTCCACTTTCTCTCTTCCTCTCCCATGCTGATGACCAGTCTGGTCCATGCACCGGTCACCTGGCCACCCTCTGAACTTGGGTCCAGTTCCTTGCATGTCCAGTTGCACCTCACACTGCCTCTTGGCTCCCCCAGCACTTGAGGTCTGTATCTGTAACCATACGGTCCCCTCTCTGTGCACTTATGGGCCACCCGTTGGCTGCACTTTCTATTACCTGCACTGAGCCACCCGCAGGCTGCACTCTTGATTACCTACACTTGTCCCCCATCCCCACTTTTTGGCACTTCTCCCCATCCACTTCCCTGCTCTTGCGCCATCTGAATGACACAAGGCCTAGTAACACTATTGTATTGTCCTCCCTCTGTTTCCCCCTCTTTGTCTTGTCGTGCCTAGAAGTTATAAATGCAATATCATATCATATGTTCCTCTATACTCCTATGGTTGCCATCTGCCATTGAGAGAAATGTGCGCTAGAACACGTGGTTCATCCGAAGGTTACTGATGTGCAAATATTACATTTCTACTAGGGTAGGAGACAAGCCCCATGAAAAGCCCTACAAGTACTGTCTAATGCCAGATTCAGGAGGTCTGGCATTATATCCCTCTCGAGGGCTACGTTCATGGTATTCTGTCTGAGAAACTCAACAAAATAGTTAGAAATTACAAATATAGCATTGCATGTCCTTCATATCAAGAGCGCACAAAGACATCTCCCTTCCGGCTTGCACAAACACAGGGCATGCAATATTTAGCTCTCCAGAAGTTTTGAACCACATCTCCCACCAGCCCTAGCCAGCATACTCAATGGTGAGGGATCATGGAAGCCATAAACCAAAACATCTCGGGAACTGCATGTTGGAGACCCCTACCAAATACCTCTGGTTGTACCACATTGCATTTGGTTTCTCTGAGTACTCAAGACCAGGGAGGAAAATGAAATGCCCTTAGTGCTGCCTGTTGCCACTTTGCCCAGCCCTCTCCATCCGTCTGGTGCATTAGGATGCCGGGGCATTGGAGCACGTAATGAGCCTTAATGAACCGCTTAATTAGACTCCTGAATTGTATCTTCATCCGTGAACGTCCGTTGTTGAGCCAGTCTATTCATTCTAACATATAGCCATGTTAGGGTTTCTCGTAAAGCGCGTGCCCTCTTCTTGGCACTGGAGAAACAGGGGAGATTGTTAAAAGGTATAGCGACCAGGAAGAATGCCGAGCTCAGCACTGAATGCTCCAAGGCTTAACACGATCTTGGTTCTCCGTGCCCAGATGTGCAGTGGCAAAGCATTCCAGAGTTGAGTCCCTAGCAGAAAGAAGCCACGACCGCCTTCACGCGCTTTCTTAAAATGTAGCATGTTTGGGAGAAGTACCTCGATACAATTGAAGCAGAACGATGGAATTTTTCCTAGGAACGAGCCAATGAAGCAAGCTCCCTAGTGATGCATTGTGGTCTCTCGGGGACAGGTTAAGCCGCTACACAGTGCCGGACCTCTTTGGGGATTCTACATCGGAAGTGCAGGAAGGTCTGGCAGAGGACAGTCAGAGAACATGTGAAAAAGAAATAGGTTTACATTTAGATCGCACAGATGCAGGAGCAGTTTTCACAAGAATGGCAGTGAGAAATCGATCATGAGAAATGGCCTGGTGGTGGCCAAGTGGTCTGGGCAATGCCGCCTACCAGTTTAGAAGGAAACAAGGGCGCATTGGTTTAGTGCAAAAGAAAGTGAGGCCCATTGGTTAACGCGGATGCCCGCCCCATAACCCATAATAACTTAAGAAAACAAGTATTGCCAAAGCCAATAGTTTTAGTTTCAATATATAAACATTGGAAAGATTCTCTGCGAGGAGCAAAAGAAATAGAGTCAGCAAGATAAAGTGGGGTGAGTAGCATGAGAAAGAGGGGCGGCAAGGGAACGAGAGGTAGTGCATTGGAAGGGAAAGAGGGATGTCGAGTAATGAGGGGAAAAGGGGGCAGAGGGAAAGAGTGAAGCCCACTGGGCTCTATCTTCAGATGAATTGGCGAGGGGGCGGGGGAGGCAGTGCAGTGCATGGAGAGAGGCAAACATCACTCCTGAATCTTTCTTCACAGTGGTCCAGAAGATGTACACAAACCCACATGCCTGCAAATGGATCCAGTAGAAACCATTTGGAAATGAATAAGTAGAATTTGTACTAGAACAGCGTGGGCCTAACTCACAGAAGTGTTTTATAATGGTGCGGTCCGATTGGAAAACGCTCTGTGAATCAGGCCCCCTTGTCTTTAAGTAGTAACATCTGGTGATTACGGCAGGTGTGGGATATCTCAAGTGGCTTCATGTCACCTCTGAGTGGCTCAGGCCAGGGGAACCTCATCCAGTTTCGACATATCTGTTTTGCGACGCCAAACTCTAGATAAATATATAAATGTAGCCATTGAAAATCTTTGTTAAGCGCAGTTACTGTATGGCTAAAATACTGTAACAAATAGCTTGGGAAGTCACTGAAAAACATATTAGAATAACATTATGTGATGTTATGCTACGCTATGATAAGCTAGGAGTATTTTATATTGCGCACATCACACCATAGTGGTTATAAAGCACTGAGCCTTCTTCGTACAGAGAGCAAATGGGGACCCCCGCCTACAGTAAAAACAGGAGCGTGCTCTATGGGGTGAAAACGGAAGTCAATGTACTCAGGGAACTATAACTGAGGTGCTGTATGATAGTGATCAAGAGAAGGAAGGAGAAAGCTGTCTATATGGGCAAGAAACATTTTTTGGAGGCAATTACTATTATAATGCAAGAGTGGCACTTATTTCTATCAGAACATGGACGCATGATGGCCTTGGGATTTGCCTTTGAGGTCTGCGGGCTTCTTATGCAGGATAGCACAAGGGCAATGCGCTGGACTTGGCAGCAAGACCACACAGAACAAGAGGTTCGAATCCCAGATCCGTGCTTAGAAAGCAAACTCAGGTGGTATTAGGTGCATTATAAAAAAAACAATTAAATAAATAAGTATACCAGGTAATCATATTGAATTCCACCCTGATCAAACTTTTCATCAAAAGTACAATGAGGAGGAAGCCAATAGAATGCATAGTATTTCCCGCCTATTGCATCGTGGGTTAAACTGGAGAAACATTGCTATAATTCTCGCAATCACTCCAGACTGCTCCTATTTTAGGCGCCATGGCCGGCCAAAATCATTTTAAAAATTGGTCATAATTATTTAGTCCATTTGCCCTTTTGACACGCCCCTTTTGATCCCCTTGCCTGCATGCTTGTCTTTTGTGGTTATTGGCCCTATTTGATAACAAAGTGAAGAATCGAATAAAACGTTGGCGTGAAGCCAGTCACTTGAGGACAGCTGTGAATATTAATGTGTTTACTGTCTTCTCCTAGTCCGCCATCTCTTTCCAGCTATACAAGTGCTGATATTCTGATTGCTTATCTAGACGCGACTTCTTGTCATCATTCATTCATTGGATGTGTTATCTGTTCCGCTGGCACCTTTAGAGTAATTTGCTCAAAAACAAAATGCCCAGGCTCACTGTGACTGTCTTGGAAGCGGGCACAGAGTGTACAGGTAATTGTGCAACTAGGTGCGGGGTTTCAGTTGGAAACGTTCCTACACAGTTTCAATTGCCCACCTATATATATGCATAAGGAGAGCACTTCTACGAACAATGAAATGTATTAGAGAAGTAATTGGCATGCCTTTGTTAACAGCACAAGACCAGGCACCGTTTATTATCTGTTTCCTGTCCTGCTCCAGACAACTCTTTAGGGTAGGAAAGGGCAGTCAGCAGCAGTCCCGAATTTCGGGCTGGGTGGGGAATAAAGCCCCATTCGCCCAATGGTTAGTGCGTGCCTGTAATGGTTTGGATGTGGCTATCTATAGGGGGAGTGGGGATGACGTGTCCCAGACTTGTCCCCGTTTTTCCAGCCATTCCTTGTGGTATACCAAGTCCTTTTAGTCGAATGTAAATTCCAAGAAGGAGTTGTTAGGACACCAAAACATCCCAAAGCAATATTTGTTTGTGGCGTGACCTGCGACGTATAAGCAAATAAGGATTTATTGGAGAGATGGGTGTCCTTTGTGCATTGGTGGCTGGCTTGTTTTCCTGAAAGGGCGCTTGCTCCGTTGTATTCGGCGCCAGGTTAAAAGGGTACATTGTTTCACCTGGTGCGAACATAACAGGCACTCAGGGACAGCTGCTAGGGGGTGAGCTCGGGACCAAAAACATTGCGTTTGTTTTGCCTTTGGAGCGCAGATGGCGCAGCTGTTTCCATAGGAGCCTGGCGGGTTTCTTTGACTCGGTGCGAAAAACGCCTAAACAATAGCTCTTAATGGCAGCACACGTGGGCTAGTGAACTGGAGAGGGCCAGGTTTGTGTGCGTGTGTGTGCGTCTCAATGCATGAATGTGTGTGCATGTAAATGAGTGCCATCTTTGCAGGGCACAAGCCCAGTTGGGGCGGGGGGGTTGGGGGGGGGGGGGTGGCGGTTGGGGGGTGGTCGACTCATTAAACACAATGGCAAGCGACGTCACCCGAAATTAGCATACCAGTGAAATATGCAAATTTCATTCAATTGGCTTTGCATAACCGAACAAAGTGCAGGGGGCCAGTAGGTATTGGTCTTTCATAAAGTCAACATACACAATTACCCAAGAGAGTATATTTTCTTCTATTAGTGTTGGAAAATTATAAATGGCGTGCACGTTTTAAACCAAGAATCGATTCCAAAGTTTCCCTGGAGAACATAGTCCCAATGTGTGACATTTCACCTTCAGTGATTTGTACTCTTTCATAAGGTGCAGGGGTGAAGTGCCGGACCTGGGGACCTGGCGACTGTGGTTTGAATCCTCAATCCAATGCAAATACGGAGTATAGTCTTATAATTTAGAAAACATAGACCTAAGTATTTCGTTTCGCTCACGGTCTCTAAAGTACTCAGGAGGGACGGAGTCCACCTTCTGAAAATGTGCGTGAATGTGTGTACGTGTGAAAGATTGAGGTGTCTCTATGTATACAGCCATAGGTGAAGGGCCAAGGGTTGTGCCACAGCGATGGAGGGAACGCACAATGTGTCAACAGTGCTGACAGTGAAACTTGGACAGCATGGACAAGGACTCTTACAGTACATCGCTTGGATTATAAGCAAAGTCAAAATGAGTGTTTAATTACGCGGGGATACTTGCATATATTGGTGCATTCAGCATATACATTTGCTTACAGTAGCATCAGTTCATCAAGGTTGAAGGCAACATGAGTTTTCTTGTTTGCCAACAGTGGCATATATTGGTGCAGCCAGCATGGACATGGTTTCTTACAGTTATATTACTATATTACTGCCATTATGAGTACAGCTATGAGTGCAGCTAATGTGAGTGTTCTTACTTGGGGTTACTTGTTTATGTTGGTGCAGTCCGCAAGGACATATCCTCTTGAATTGCATTGCTGGTATTATAAGCGAAGCCAAAAGGAGAGTTTAATTATGAACAGATACTTGCATATATTGGTGCACCCAGCATGTACACATTTTTAGTAACATTAATCTGTGATGGGTGATTCCGGCACGAGTGCTCTTACTTGGGAACACTAGCCAATATTGGTACATCCAACATGGATTTGTTTTCTTACAGTGACATGGCAGGCATCATTGAGCGCAGCCAGCATGACAATGTCTACTTATACTGGCAGAATTCTGGCACATATTCTGATCAAAAACATCATGAAAATGTTCCTGTGTACTGTTTGTGGCCTAGTGTCTATTGGATATTTCATGTGTTACCCAAGAAACATATTGTAAATTGTATGGCTTTTTACCTAATTTTTCACAAAAAGTGTGCTATAAAATGTATCATTTCAACACATTACTTTAAGAAATTTCTTGAGGGAGAACTTCGCCAAGCTCTTCTAGGTTGGATATGCCTGCCTTGCTACGCTCGGTCATTTACGCACATTTGTCAGAAAAGTTTACGTTCATTCCAATGAAAATATTCTCCAGACTCACTCCCTTTGAAACTTAAGTAGTAATGTAATAGACCCAGGGGAGTTTTCTACTACAAAATATACATATACATACAAGTAAGACAATCTACACAAAAAGGTTCTTTTAAAAATTGTAAATTTAGCAATTAGCACACATAAATCTAGTAATAAAAAAATATTCAAATTTAAAAAATCTAATTAAAACAGGTCAATGAACATCCGAATCCATGAAAGATAGGCCAGGGTGTAATACTGCCAGGGTGTTGTATCCCATGACCCCCCCATGAAGAACATCAAAGTCCATATCTGAAACACTACTGTTAGACCACGACACATTTAAAAGGAGGGTTGCTCTCTCTCCAAAACAGTGTTTACAAAGAATAGGGAAGAGGGTCATGTTCAAGCGCATGTGGCCCCAGTTATAGTCACACGGGATACATGGAATAGTTGCCCAAAATGAGAAAACTTTACAGTTTGAAACACTTGGAAGCCAGTTCAATGTACAAAAGGCACTAGATTTGAAATACAATTTGTTTCAACCCAGCTTTCTACTTTCTCTTAACTTATACTCTTGAACTAACACCAGATAAATGCTGTCTCTTTCCGTTGGATGTCCTCAAGTCTCTTATTCTGAAGACCCATAACTCTCTTATTATGGATGCCTTGCCCCAGGATGTGGTCCTCTAAACCACAGGGCAGTTGTGGGGCCGAGTGTTCACCAAACAGCCTGGTGCCAGAGGTACCTTACAGAGGGCAGGCACAATGTTGTGATGAGGGTTTAATGCATTGATGCCATCGCCAAGTGCCGGGCCTCCGTTGCTTTTAGGCTTGCTTTGCGACCACAAGGTCTGTTGGTCGGCTCTGAATGAGGAGTTTGCTTCCCAACTCACCTCCCTTGGAAGAGCTATTGCTCAATTGTGAGTTCCATTGTTGTAACTAGTAGAGGAGAGAGGTGGTAGCAGTTGAGACGTCTGGTGGCACCTCATGAGTAGTTGGCAGGCTCTTATTTAGCTAACTACCAGGCAAGGCATGTTTGGCTTCCTGAACTGAGAGGTCAGGCAATGGTGATATCCAATGTCTGACAACTCTTATTGTACCACCTGCCATTCTCTGTCCATTGATCCATACAGAACCGAGATACGTCTGCCGGGTCTTATTGTGCCACCAAATGGCCCTGTTGAGCAAAGTGAACCAATTTAAAATGAATGAAAGTGAAGCTGAGGTAAATTCGGGGTGGGCGGGGAAGAGAATGCTGGCCGGGAATGGATGCGTTCCAGAAGGAATCGGGATGTGGCCCTTAAATTTGATCAATTCTAGGGCATCCCCTTTTGGTGGCCTCTAGTGTAGCAGCAAGTGGGATTAGGTGCACTCTTCTAAAGGGGCTATCGCCCCTGCTAATTTGACACTCTAATGTTAATTAACAGCTGTCTGGTTGCGGCCTATTTTATAGCCAAGCCAAGTTATAGTGTCTTTCTATTTTTTTGTTTAAGTCTTATCATTTCTTTGTCTAGATTCCTGTTGGTGGGTCTCTATTGACTATGGATGAGCACTGGGGGCGGAGGGACAGTGTGTCCATGGGGCCTCTCCAACATCCCCTACAAGTCTGTGTCTTTCTCATGCCGTATAATCCAGTGGGTTTCATTTTAATTCTAGATGCCCACTCTTGAACTCTTCTGAATACACCACTCTTCATTTTACTATTATTGCCCTGCATCTCTCCAGGGCAGTGCCGGGATGGCCGACCCAAAATGCTGTGTTAAGGATTTTAAAGATACGGCACACTCCAGACCAGGACTCTTTCTACTGGCCAGGGATGCGGCGCACAATAAAAACACTGTTACGTTTCTTACATTCAGATTCCATTTTTGAGAAGGCAGCCGCCCCGTCTCACCCCAACCCCCTTAATGTACGCCCTGTGTCACAATGGACCATGAACCAGGCTGGTGTGTAATAATGATATATTTATTCATTTTTAATTTTGAATAAAAATCAAACACATTCAATAGATGGCTGCAATCACCAGTGTGGTGATAATTACACAGTAAAATAATAGGATACACTTAGTTGAACAATCTAACATCATATACACAATTCACAAGTGAATGAAAGCAAGATTACTTTTTGGGTAGTATTTTCAAATGGCACTACAGTTAGGCATTCCCCCTTGCAACACTCCCTCAAACCCCTGTTAATCAGGTTGTGTGTGGGTTGAGAGGAGTAATAAAGAGTCAGGTATACTAGGCACAATTCAGATTGAAAATCTGACCTACCACCCCTGAATGGGAGGCCAAAATCGAACTGAGCTCCCTTGAAAAATGAGCAAAATGGCACTCGGAATTGCTGAATAGTCATTTTACATGTGCTGATGAATGAATAAGACAAGAATGTTTGTGACTGTACTAAAGAATCAAGAAAACCTACAAGCTACAAGGCAAAGTACTAAACAACACGCATACAGTTTACAAAATCGACTTTGGGAAGGAAAAAACAGTGCAGCAAGAATCACACGTGGCAAACGCTTTTTCCAGAAATGTCCCTTTAAATGCCATTCACGTCCCCCACGTGCTAGGATAACCCACATTGTCTCATTTTAATTGTACAAAAATTACATTAAAACCATCCTAATTTCACATTACTGCGTTTTCAGATTACTGAAATAAATATAAGAAGTCTTTTAAATGAAGTAGGCTGGATTTATTCCCAAAAGTGGGCAGTCTTTCCAACCCCCCAGCCAAATGTCTTGCTCCTGTCAGCTTTGCCCAGAGGTTGCTATGACTCCCCTTTGATCCTAGGCAGTTGAAGCTGAGGAGAGGTGTCAAAGGAATTCACACTTCAGTGACAAGGTTGTCCATTGTCCCTTGCTGCAGCAATGTCAATCAGTCTGATGAAGTCACCACTTCCCACACCTCTGGGTCTTTCATGTTGGAAAGGAACTTCCTTTCCCATGGGGCTGGTACATTAGAAGTGTCTGCCTTGAAAAACTGGTTTGACAGCAATTCCTGGGCCTAGCCAGGATGTTGAAGTTCTTCTTGTGGGGAAAAATAAACTACATAGAGTACAATTTACCTATATTTTGGTAGCTTTTATTCACAAAGTATACAGTTTTGTTTCTGGGCATGTTACAGTATTATTTTCATTTAGCTTGTACAATGTCAATTCACTGCTTTGCAGAGCAGTGCAATACAGTTCATTTTACTTTCCCTGGTCATTTACAAATGCGATTTTCCTCGCATCTTCATTGTGAACATTTCCATAGATCTGGTCAATTTCTTATACACAGGAATATGTTTGAGAAATTGGTTCTTTGAAACTGACACCATTCAAAGGAGGGAGAGAGCTTATCTTGAAGTGTTTTGCATGTGTTACTTTGTTTTCCCAGTAAATGCCAGCTGTATGGGCTGAAATGGATTTTCTCTGCTCTTCACAGATTTTTACTTGATAAACAATGCCGTTCTGGGCAGGAAAGACTTATTTGATGAAGTTAAGTTGAAAAAAATGAACAGGGCTGTGTTGAATTAGAACACAACTGTGAGTTTCGTAATGAAGGTAGCACCAGTGTCATGTTAAATGCAGATTATTTCTGGCCGCAGCCTTGAGTTTACAAATGACAGAAGCAGTGCAGCACCATTCTTCATTTAATTTCTTTTCTTTGGGTTGACATGAAGAAATCAAAGTGCAGCCATTCTTGGGGGCTATGTTCCCTCTCACCCCATATGTGGTCAGCAGACACAGAGCAACCATTATTTCTGTAGCTGCTAAAAGGCAGTTTGTGATGCCAGGGAATATGTGCTCAGCAAACACAGCGCAGCCATGATTTCTTTGCAACTGCTAAATGCAGTTTCATGATGCAGGGATTTCTGTTGGGCAGGTAAATGTACCCCACAATAAAAATATCTACTTTATTATTATTACAAAAGACAATTCTAGCCCACAACAAAATACAGCCCACCCTGTAAAGGAACACAGAGGACAGACAGTGTCATGAAGGAAAGGGAAGCACTCTGGATACTGATTGGAGGGTAGCTGGTAAAGCAATCAGTCTTAACTGTTCAAGGTTATTTGGCTATCCTCCGTCATTGGGAGGATATCTCAGGGGCAACATGCTCGCCTTGGAAGCAAGACGACATGAAGCCCCACAGTTTCTATCACCGAGTCTGCACTTGGAAACCTCTGGGTATTAAGCGTGTTATAAATAACCTATCATATCAAGGTTATTTGGTTTCAGCACCAAGGGAACAAGGGGTCGTAAATGTCACTAGTGGCCTTTGGAGAAGGACCGGGGGGGCAGAATCACAATGTACCTGGTGCTTGAGATGATCTTGATGCTCAACAGCATTGTGCCAATACGGGAGGCAGTTGTGGGTATCAGGTGGCAGGCAGTTCAGCAAGCGAGGCTGGATGGATGTCAGCAGACTGGCCTACACAGTGGCTCGGGGTCAAAAATCACTTTCTCTATGCTGGTTGGCGGATCTGGAATGCTGGTCGAGACGTCTCGGATGGGTTTTGTGACTGCATGGCGACAACAGTCATTGATGCAGCCGGGCGCTATTCGAGGGCTCGACGGCCTCGAAAATGTCCTTAAATGATGGATGCTGGTTAATGCTTTTTGTGGCACTCCTCCTAGGGCTCGTGGCAACCTTTAAGGCGGACGGCCCAAAGCCGAGGAGATTGTTTGCACGCAGCAGCCTTGTCCTTTGTTCTGAGACTCTCTGGCACTTCCCACCTAGGAACCATTCTGGCCAGAACATAGCAGGGCAAGCTGTGTGCTGGCTGGGTACCAGTTCTGGAGCTGCTGGACGGGTCCTCTGAGTCCAGTATCTCCCTATGTTCCCTGGGAGATGTTTAGGGGCGGGATCTTGATTCCCTCTTGGAAACCCTGGCCTTCCTACACTGGTGGAAGCTGTAAGGCAAACTGTACCTTCAGCCAGGGTCCAAATGTGTCCTTCTTACTCCTTTCGAAGTTGTCAGCTGATATTCTAAGTGAGGGGGTCAGCCCTCTTCCAAATGGACCCCAGTGATTGGTACAAGGTAAGCCTACCTTAATGAACCATTCCTGGGTCCCCACCAACAATCGTCTGTTATGCGTGAAGTCTTAACCAGAGTGCTTTGCAACAGGAATGGTAAGGGGTGACAACATGTCCTGCTAAATCCCACCGATATTCCTGTCTGTTGTGGATAAAATTGTCTCTATGGTTAATTGAGCTCTCTGTGACTCCTGATCAAAGCGTAGTTCTCCCTTGAAGTTTGTGGTGAGAACAGACTTTCTGTCTCCAGGAAATCATACTTCTTCCCTCTGAAAAGGGGTTGCCTACTGTAAACAGTTGCCCCAGACATGACATTCACTGCCCTTCATACAGAGGGGCGGGAGCTAACTTCAAGTTGACACATTGCATATCAAAGAGGTGTTAGTTTCCTGTCCCTTGTGTTAGTTCTGTGACCAGGCTTCTTCGCAGGCCTACCTTCATTTAAATCTCATCAGTATGCACTGCCACCACACAGAATGTTGACAATAGAACAGGGCGGATCCATGGAGCCTCTGGTATTTAGTTAGGCTGGACATGGAAGTGGGAAGATGTTGACTTCCCCCTTCCTGAGATGCTTGGATATCCCTGTGGCTGTCACATTCCAGCTAAATGTGACAGGGAAGTCTGCGCCCATAGGCTGTTCCATCTAATCCCCCCTCCCCGGAGTACACTTGACAATATGCCTCACGACAACCCTGGCGCTAAGTAGTTAACGGCGCCGTAAAAGGCAGCGGGGCCGTTAACCACTTAGCACCTTATTACGAGGTCCCTTTGCGGACCTGACCTGAACGGCTGGTCTGGTCCAGCCGTTGAAGTAGGGACCCGCAAAGGGACCTCGCAGGCAATTACGGTACCGCAATTTGCGGTACCGTAATTGCTGCCTTCCCCATTCCCATTGAGCCCTATGGGGCAAAAATGGGAATGGGGAAGGGCCATGGTGAAATGGGGAAATACCGCCCCGCCAACCTTGGAATGGGGTGGTAATTCCCCATTGAACCATGGCGGACTCGTTACAACACCGGCACCAACCATGGTGCTAATAGCGCCATGGTTTAGCGCCGGTGTTGTAATGAGTGCCAATGTGTTTGTTGTGCAGCGAGCATGGTAAAATGTGTGCGAATTAGCCCCACACATTTTCTGAGGTTGATCTTCCATCTTTATATTGCTTACAACATTTGAAAAAAGCCCAGGCGAGTGCACACTCCCCAATGCGGATGGTCGAATTCCTTACACAGGGTGGAGGCCCAATTATCTCAATGCTGTTGAGTGCCTGTTCCCTGCAACCCGTGGCAGCACCAAGAAGATAAAGAAAACAGGGATTGTTCCTACTTCCTCTAAAAAATATAAGTTTTATGATGCACTTTTTCCATCATTTAAAAAAAAGCATTCTTGGGGCTAAACCCTCCAGGGTGGGGTCGGACTATCTCACTTTGTTCACTCACTTGCTCATGTTAAGGGGAGAGGGAGCAGGCGCGAGGCCTGCCCCTTTAGAGAAAATCCACAGTGGTCACTGGAGCAACCCAGCACTGTACATATTGGGGACACCAGTGCAGGAGTTCTCTGCAAGGCTCCATCACACACTGGCACCCAGTTCCAAGATGCAACTCTGGCGTTTTCAGACAACAGTTCAGCAAATACTCAAAAGCCCAGATTCCTGCAATGGGATCTACTACACCATTATAGTGAACTTACGTATCATTTCATCAGAACTGATGGTACCTACTCTTGCCATAATGGTGTAATAATAGGAATGCCTACGTGTAGGTATAAGTCACACAAAAAGTATATAAACAATGTACAACCGGTCAGCTGGAATCTCTACCAGGGCCTGGTCTCCAGCTTTCGGAAGTGCTTTTCCTGGTCTCAGTGGCATTCCTGCAGAGCCCGCTACCGGCAGACAGACCCACCAGTCCTATTTCCACTCCGCCTTGTTTTGATGTGTCAGGCAAACACATTCGCCTAGCAGTGTGGGGGGAACCCGTCAATTACCCTGCGTGGAACCTGTGGGCTCCGGCGAGCATGCCTGGGCAGCTGGGCATGAAGCAGAGAGCTTCGGGCCTGCCAGCACGCCTGCCACCCCAGCTCCCAGCAGGCACACCGCTATTTTTAGATGATATCATTATCGCGCTGGTTTGTTACCTCACACGAATGCCACCTCGTTCTTCAGGGCCAGGCCGCACGCCCTGTTGTGCGCACCTCTTGCGGGTTGCCTCGTTTGGTCGGGCCGGCCCTCTGCGTTAAGCAGTCTAGACGCCGCGGGGCAGAGCACGCAAGGCCCTGCATCTGGCCAACCGTCTCATTAGGCAAATTACAGACACGAGCCAGGCAGTGTCGTGCACGCAGCTCCTCGAATTATCGAGGCATGTTCCTAGTGAGAGTTGCTCTCGAGTGGTTTAAACCGGCAGCCTACCATCGAGTCATCAAGAAGGTGGATCCCATTGGACATACGGTGATTAGCTGGCTGCACAATAAACCCACCAAGAGAAAGCAAACTGCGGACCACATATTCTCTTCAAAGCACATACATGCAGCCAACTCATGAAGTAGACAAAGAACGCCTTGGGGGTGTGCCACAAGAAAAGAGAGGGTGTTGGGCGGAGGGTTGGGCAGAACATTCATGGTTAGAACCGACCCAGAGCTCGGCACGCCCGTAGGACCTGCCTCCAGAGCCAACACAAGCCGAGTCAGAAAAATAATGGCTGTGGGCCCGATTCATGTAATTTGTTGCACAGTTCAAAGTGACTTTGCACTGCTGAAAAGTGACTTTGCACTGCCGAAACAAACCCTGGAACTGTGCAAAGTGTAGTTTGATAGTGCAATGTCAGTGCAAAGTCATTTTTGCAGTACAAAATTAGCTTTGCACTGCAAAAATACACTTTGCACAGTTCCATGAATCAGGGGTTGTGTCGGTAGTACAAAGTCACTTTTCAGCAGTGCAAAGTCACTTTGAACCGTGCGAAAAATTCCACGGACCGGGCCCTGTGTGCCAGCATCTTCCACCCTTCCCAGCAACCTGGCGTTTGTGCCTCTAGTTTCTTTAAAGAGAAGCTGGGAACCCGCGCTAGTGCTAGCATTTGGGAAGCCGAATGTTGAAACAGGTGTGCAGGCCCCACTAATTTGAACCTGCATTTATAGCACAGAAAATGATACCACAGGGAGAAACACCAGTCTTAGCTACTCAAGGGCTTCGTTGAAAGTTACATTACAAGACATTACTATGAGTGGGATAAGAGACATAACCGATGTGCAATGCACGACTAGTCACTAGTATTGCATCTGGTGCAAGCTTATATACGAGTATACTATGAGGAGGGTGTTTTTCGAATAGTGGACACTGTGAATTAAATTAAAATTAAATGCCCGTGAGATAGAATAATACTCTGCTTTATTAAGGTGACTTGAAAAGTAAACAGATCAAAAACTGAACCAACCTAGTCATTGCATCAATGATTACAGAAACCTGTCCAGTTCTTGAACATAAGACTATAAGTACCGCAATCCAAAGTACTGTGAGCCTAAACACGATCTTCGTGGTTTCGTAACAGTTCTTTCAAGACTAACCACAAATGACAAAGTGAGATAAGATCCCCAGCTTGTAATCAGTGTTGATATAGGCATGTAGAACGCGATTATACAGGATGTCAACAAAAAAAAATGAACATCCGCAAGACAACACGCCCATCTTTGT
Organism: Ambystoma mexicanum; assembly: GCF_040938575.1. NCBI lineage: Eukaryota > Metazoa > Chordata > Amphibia > Caudata > Ambystomatidae > Ambystoma > Ambystoma mexicanum. Next base: position 941,953,308 of record NC_090923.1, read on the forward strand.
TTGTGTCACACTAGCAAAGATCACTGAAATAAATGATCATGTTTAAAGGGGGGCGGGGTGGGTGAGATGGTTTAGTGATTGTATTTTGTCTTGTGAGAAAGCAGCGATGTGGGTAGTTAAATGGAGAGGGGGCGACTTTCCCATTCAAAATGCATCCTTTGGAGTTGTTTTCACTCAATAAGCCATTTCATTTGCATCATTCAGGGGCTTTTGTTCTGGTAAAATATCACTCACATTATTATTCCTTTTGTCTGGGCTACTATTGGCTGGGCATAGCTCTGCAGGTGGTGGGATGGGGTGGCGAGGGGCTGACAGGTATGGAAGGGGTGGGAGAACGGCTATAAGAAGCAGCAACGTTTTGGGATGGTTTTTTGTCCGGCTAGTGGAGATGGAGGAGCCCGCCTGACCCGGCATTGATTTGATGAGTGGGGAATGTGAACAGGCACTGTGGACGGGCATGCACTTTCAGAAACATTTTAATGAGTCATCTCCTTGCGACCTCACTCCCTCCACATATTCCCGCCTGGTTTTGCAAAGTGGAGTAACTTTGCAGAAAATGTTGGGGCGGACATGCCTTCTAAAGAAAAGGGGCCACAATGGTGTGCCACGAAAGTTGGGGGGATAAGCACCCTTGCCCCCCCTAAAATGACACCCATGGGTTTGCCAAAGGGGAAACATTTTTTTATCACCCAGTGTGCTCATCACTGACACTCTCCGGCCTGCTGTTTCCCTGCTGGGATGCATAACCCATCATCTCGCAGACCTCACAGCTGCCCGTATAGGGACTCCTTGTGCTAGTGGGGCAGGAAAGGAGATCTGACAGACTCCTTGCAACCCCCACCCCCTCAAGATCTTTCTTAAATGATGACATTTTCTGTCACAAGCAGGCGGGCCCTGCCAGGTATTTGGATGCCAGCTGCTTCAAACCAGGGTCCGTCCCAAGTCATCCACTAGGCACAAGCTGGCCGAACCCCGCCTGGACCTCTATACAGGCAGGAACCAACAGCACAACCATTCTACCTGCCCATCAAGCCAGTCCACCATGCCCTTACATATTGCAGAACCGGGAAACTGGCTATAGTCCCGATATCGACAAATATAGAGTTCACCAACTCTCCAAGATGGGCCCGTTCATTTATGTTCCCCATGACTTTAACTCTCTTGAAAATGTTCTCACGCATAGAAGTGCAAGCAGACGGATAATGAGAGTGGCGCCCTTAAAGTGTAAGGCAGTTACAACAGCATACCTGAAGAAAAGCCGGCCCAGTCTCTGCAAGATGGTGTGCAGGGGTCTGCAACCTTTGGCTCTCCAGATGTTCAGACTGCAGCTCCCATCCGCCCTCACCAGCACAGTTTATGCTGAGCAGTCATGGGAGTCTAACATCTGGAGAGCCGACACAGGTTGCAGACACATGGTTAATATGGTGTACAGCGCCTCGTGCAATCCAGAAATCTCCCCCTAATGCACCCACACAACACACACGCCCCATAATTACAGCTGCATACACAGGCAATCATAGAGTATTGGCATGCTCCACCAGCAGCGAAATCCCAATGCAGCGAAAACAGACAAATCCCACTTACCACAACGTCCTGAAACCAGTCATTCCCGGGCCTTTAGCGAGAACATTCCTCAAGCCTTTGCCACTGTCATAATACAGGCCCATCTCCCGAACTGATCAGATTTGTACATTTATGAAAATACAGTATTCCCACAGCCACAGACCTACCTGGTGCTCTATACTCTCCACGATGCTGTGCAGTCTGGCTTCACACACACACAGGGGACAGCACCGGCACCGGCCTGTGTGCTGGGTGACGTACAAGGCATCTTCAAATAGGGCTATAGGTAGGGCTGCTCGACCCCTCCAGAGTCTTCCACACCCCCAGGCGTGAGGTCCTTGCAGACAGATTGGAGGCGTGTTGAAATCTCCAACTGAGATAAGAAGTGATTCCAGGCCTTCCTAAAACAAAGGAAACAGAGGGTCAGATGGGGATCCTTCCAGCCCCCAAACACAATAGAGATATGGACAGGCCTGGTGTGCTCTCCCCTCCATTCCCACATTGACCCCCGACTCACAATAAACGTCATCAGAGCACATTGTGTTAGTCTACACACTGTTCAGAGGACAGTCAGCTTTGCTTCTCGGAGACACGAGTGCCAGCCTAAGCCAGCGCCTAGCAGCTGTTCAAAGCTAGCACCTGGATGAAATGAGGAGCTCCCAAACAAAGCTGATTTTCTAGTATCCAGTGGATCCTTAAGGCAGCCACAATAAGTCCCAAGCCCATTATCCTCAATATCCAGGGCCTGTTATGGAAATATGGCACCTATATTGAACTACTTGGCTGCTTCAGGGCGCCCACTGCATGGCTTCCATGAGGACTGCATAGTAGAGGGGCTAGAAAGAGAAAGACAGTCAAAAGTGGCCAAATTGAGTTATTCTTTCATATTTGGATAGTGTGTTATAGTGAGGACTACACACTCCACATGACAAGCTCAAATAAAACGTGCTTCACAATTCACGACCTTGCCCAACAGGAAAGGGCATCCCAGTGATGTCAGAGCCTCAGGTGTTCCACAGGGTGGGTTCCTGACCAGTGAAACTGCGCTCAACCCACATTTGTTTAATTATCTTGACGCTGATCACTAAGTTCTCGGAGAGCGATCTCAGAGTCCTATGGGAAGGAATAAAGATTATTCTTACTCTATTTTGATTTGGGTCATTACATTTGTTATGTTATGTTAAAGGTTCTTACCCCGTGCATTGTTGCCACCTGCGTGCATTTGGAAGAGTGCATACCTTACTGGGTGGTTTACGGCACAATGAGCAACGTTGAAACCATCGCAATTATGAAATATATTCACACACATGAAAAGACATGGGCATCACAGTCACCATAAACCTCCACATACCAAACAAAGAGTGTAGACTGAACTCCCCACAGATTCACCCTGTGCCCAAGACATCCTGGCTCAACCAAGCCAGAAACTGAGGAATATGGATATACCGGGACTTTTCGCTTGATCCTTGTGACTGTATCTTCATCTACCCATGCTTCCTCATTAGCTTGGTCATTTCTTCTATGTAATGTTGCTACAATTCTTTAAAATACAATTTACAAGAGTGAGTGGAACCCTGATTGATCCTGTGCAGTCCGTTATTTGCTTGTGGTCCCCAAATCTCAAGATTGATTTCTAATAATCTTATCTACTTGCCAAATGCTTTCTTTATCATCTGATCACTATAGTGCATTGTACCCACAATTAAATCTGTTAAACATTATTCCCATGTATATATATATATTTAGATTTCAGCTCCTGTGTTCCGGTGAGTGTTTACCTAGTGTTTTTTGGCCCAATTCGATAGATTAGCCCGTGTTAGTAAAGGCCCCAGGCCCTCCACCAGTGCATCTCCCTCTGCTTCCTCACCCCGCTCCCACTTCCTGACTCGGATCCCTCCCGCCCTCCAACACGCCCACCTCATCCGTGATTGGCTCCCCTGGCCCATAGTGTAGGCATAGTGACCCGCGTGCACCGTAGGTGCGCATTCAGCTCCTGTGTTCCGGTGAGTCGATAGATTAGCCCGTGTTAGTGAAGGCCCCAGGCCCTCCACCAGTGCATCTCCCTCTGCTTCCCCACCCCGCTCCCACTTCCTGACTCAGATCCCTCCCGCCCTCCAACCCGCCCACCCCGTCCGTGATTGGCTCCCTCTGCCCATAGTGTAGGCCTAGTGACCCGCGTTCACCATAGGTGCGCATTCAGCTCCTGTGTTCCGGTGAGTGTTTACCTAGTGTTTTTTGGCCCAATTCGATAGATTAGCCTGTGTTAGTGAAGGCCCCAGGCCCTCCACCAGTGCATCTCCCTCTGCTTCCCCACCCCGCTCCCACTTCCTGACTCGGATCCCTCCCGCCCTCCAACCCGCCCACCCCGTCCGTGATTGGCTCTGTCTGCCCATAGTGTAGGCCTAGTGACCCGCGTGCACTATAGGTGCGCATTCAGCCCCTGTGTCCAGGTGAGTGTTTACCTAGTGTTTTTTGGCCCAATTCGATAGATTAGACCGTGTTAGTGAAGTCCCCAGGCCCTCCAGCAGTGCATCTCCCTCTGCTTCCCCACCCCGCTTCCACTTCCTGACTCAGATCCCTCCCGCCCTCCAACCCGCCCACCCCAGCCGTGATTGGCTCCCTCTGCCCATAGTGTAGGCCTAGTGACCTGCGTGCACCGTAGGTGCGCATTCAGCTCCTGTGTTCCGGTGAGTGTTTACCTATTGTTTTATGGCCCAATTCGATAGATTAGCCCGTGTTAGTGAAGTTCCCAGGCCCTCCACCAGTGCATCTCCCTCTGCTTCCCCACCCCGCTCCCACTTCCTGACTCAGATCCCTCCCGCCCTCCAACCCGCCCACCCCGTCCGTGATTGGCTCCCTCTGCCCATAGTGTAGGCCTAGTGACCCGTGTGTACCGTAAATGCGCATTCAGCTCCTGTGGTCCGGTGAATGTTTACCTAGTGTTTTTTGGCCCCATTCGATAGATTAGCCCGTGTTAGTGAAGGCCCCAGGCCCTCCACCAGTGCATCTCCCTCTGCTTCCCCACCCCACTCCCACTTCCTGACTCGGATCCCTCCCGCACTCCAACCCGCCCACCCCGTCCGTGATTGGCTCCCTCTGCCCATAGTGTATGCCTAGTGACCCGCGTGCACCGTAGGTGCGCATTCAGCTCCTGTGTTTCTGTGAGTGTTTACCTAGTGTTTTTTGCCCATCCGTGGCAGCTCTCAGGTAATTGTTAATAAGTGTGCCTGCTCCTCGACCTAAAAGCAAACTTGCGTGCCCCCAGGCCCCTGACCCGCTCTCCTCGTGGCCCGCTCTCTTCCCGCACCCACTTCATGGTTCCACCCGCCTCCCGCTCCGCCCCCACTCCTGATTGGCCATCTCAAGCAGATCCCCGCTCATTGCCAGTCCACCCAGGGCAGCCCTCTGCCTGGCATCCCATCGGCTAAGGACCCAAGGCAAAGGACGGCTCCACTTTGATGGCTCCTGATCATATCTGCAGGTATCCGCAGGAGAAGCAAGAAGCCAACAATAAGTAAGTGTGGCAAGGGCGGGGACAGAAGCAATAACTACTCGCCATAGTACCCTACCACTCAACCCTAGAAACTAAACCATTGTAAAATCTTCATACTGTGTCTGCAATGCATTTAAAAGTTCACATTTATAATCATGTCTGTGGTATAGTTGATTTCATAAAGCATGAAACTAACCATTAAACTTGGAAGTTGCCTAGTAGTGTTGAATTTAAGAAGCATGCATAATATCCTGTCTGAGCAAAGTTGATTTTAGAAGTGTGCATAATATCCTGTCTGTACAAAGTTGATTTTAGAAGTGTGCATAATATCCTGTCTGAGAAAAGTTGAATTTAGAAGGTGCCGAGTAGCGTCCCTGGTTACCTTTAGAAGTGTGCATAATATCCTGTCTGTGCAAAGTTGATTTTAGAAGTGTGCATAATATCCTGTCTGAGCAAAGTTGAATTTAGAAGGTGCCTAGTAGCGTCCCTGGTTACCTTTAGAAGTGTGTATAATATCCTGTCTGTGCAAAGTTGATTTTAGAAGTGTGCATAATATCCTGTCTGAGCAAAGTTGATTTTAGAAGTGTGCATAATATCCTGTCTGAGCAAAGTTGAATTTAGAAGGTGCCTAGTAGCGTCCCTGGTTACCTTTAGAAGTGTGCATAATATCCTGTCTGAGCAACGTTGAATCTAGAAGGTGCTTAGTAGCGTCCCTGGTTACCTTTAGAAGTGTGCATAATATCCTGTCCGAGCAAAGTTGAATTTAGAAGGTGCCTAGTAGCGTCCCTGATTACCTTTAGAAGTGTGCATAATATCCTGTCTGTGCAAAGTTGATTTTAGAAGTGTGCATAATATCCTGTCTGAGCAAAGTTGAATTTAGAAGGTGCCTAGTAGCGTCCCTGGTTACCTTTAGAAGTGTGCATAATATCCTGTCTGAGTAAAGTTGAATTTAGAAGGTGCCTAGTAGCATCCCTGGTTACCTTTAGAAGTGTGCATAATATCCTGTCTGAGCAAAGTTGAATTTAGAAGGTGCCTAGTAGCGTCCCTGATTACCTTTAGAAGTGTGCGTAATATCCTGTCTGTGCAAAGGTGATTTTAGAAGTTTGCATAATATCCTGTCTGAACAAAGTTGAATTTAGAAGGTGCCTAGTAGCGTTCCTGGTTGCCTTTAGAAGTGTGCATAATATCCTGTCTGAGCAAAGTTGAATTTAGAAGGTGCCTAGTAGCATCCCTGGTTACCCTTAAAAGAGTATGCCAGGTATCCGCCATGTGAAAGCTGAATTTAGAAGTGTGTCTAATACCTCCCAATGCAAAGTTGAAGTTAGGAGTGTGCCTAGTACCCTCATGTGAATAATTGAATTTAGGAGTATGCCTAATGTCCTCTCAGTGCAAAGTTGAATTTTGAAGTGTGTCTAATACCTCTCAGTGCCTAATATCCTCCATGTGAAAAGTTGAATAATGAAGTGTGTCTAATACCTCTCAGTGCCTAATATCCTCCATGTGAAAAGTTGAATAATGAAGTGTGTCTAATACCTCTCAGCACAAAGTTGAATTAGAAGTGTGCTTAATATCCTGCATGTGAAAAGCTGAATTTAGAACTGTGTCTAATACCTCTCAGTGCATAGTTGAACTTGAGAGTATGCCAAGTATCCTCCATGTTAAAGCTGAATTTAGAAATTGTGTCTAATACCTCTCAGTGAAAAGTTGAATTTTAAAGTGTGTCTAATACCTCTCAGTGAAAGTTGAATTTAGGAGTGTGTCTAATACCTCTCAGTGCAATGTTGATTTTTAAATTGTGTCTAATACCTCTCAGTGCATAGTTGAATTTAGGAGTGTGCCTAATATCCTCCATGTGAAAAGTTGAATAATGAAGTGTGTCTAATACCTCTAAGCACAAAGTTGAATTAGAAGTGTGCTTAATATCCTCCATATGAAAATCTGAATTAAGAAGTGTGTCTAATACCTCTCAGCGCATAGTTGAATTAGAAGTGTGTCTAATACATCTCAGCGCAAAGTTGAATTAGAAGTGTGCTTAATATCCTCCATATGAAATGCTGAATTAAGAAGTGTGTCTAATACCTCTCAGTGCAAAGTTGAATTTAGGAGTGTGCCTAGTACCCTCCATGTGAATAATTGAACTTAGGAGTATGCTTAATGTCCTCTCAGTGCAAAGCAGAATTTTGAAGTGTGTCTAAATACCTCTCAGTGCATTGTTGAATTTTAGGAGTGTACCTAGTATCCTCCATATAAAAAGTTGAATTAAGAAGTGCACCTAATACCTCTCAGTGCATAGTTTGAATTTATGAGTGTGCCTAGTATCCGCCATGTGAAAGCTGAATTAAGAAGTATGCCTAATACCTCTCAGTGAAAAGTCGAATTTAGGAGTGTGCCAAGTAGATTTGGAAGTGTGCCTAATACCCTCCCTGTAGAAAGCCAAACCTAGAAGTGTCTACTCTGTACAAAGTTAAACTCAGAAGTGGGCCTAATGACCTCCCCTGTTTGAACTCTGAAGTATGCTAATTGACCTTCCTGTGCAAAGCTGAATTTAAGAGTGTGCCTAGTATCGACCGTGTGAAAAGCTGAATTTAAGAGTGTGCCTAGTAACCACCATGTTAGAAATTGAATTTAGAAGTGTCTAATACCTCTAAATGCAAAATTGAATTTAGGAAAGTGCCCAGTATCCGCCGTGTGAAAAGTGGAATTGAGGAGTGTGCCTAGTACCCGCCATATCAAAAAATGAATTTAGAAGTGTGTCTAATACCTGTCAGTAAGCAGTGCATAGTGTCCCCATTATCCTCACTGTGCCTGTGTCTAATACCTCACAGTGCATAGTTGAATTTAGGAGTGGGGCCAGTATCCTCCATACAAAAAGCTAAACTTAGGAGTGTCCCTAGTATCCTCCATTTGAAAAGTTGAATTTAGAAGTGTGCCTAATATCCCAACTATGAAAAGCTGCATTTAGAAGCGTCCCTATTATCCTCACTGTGCAAAGTTAAATCTAGAAGTGCGACTATTATCCTCACGGTGCAAAGTTGAATATAGAAGTGTACCTAATTATCCTGGCCTGGTAGACTTCAGAACTGTTCATAACGTACAAACACAAATGTGGGAAGTTGGTCTGTGAACTGTGCCTAATATCCTTCCTGTGCAAAACCTGAACCTAGAAGTGTACCTAATACCCTCTGTACAATGTTTTAACTCAGAAGTGTGCCTAATAGTCTCCCCTGGTTTGAATCTCTGAAGTGTGTTTAATTACCCTCCCTGTGCAAAGTTGAATTAGACTTGTACCTAATATCCTCCCAGTGTAAAACCAAACTTTAAATTGAAGTGTGCCCAACACCCTCCCTGTAGAAAGCCGATTTTGAAGTGTGCCTAATACCCTCCCTGTACAAACCTACTTAACATCCTCTCTGTACTAAGCTAAACTCAGAAGTGTGCCTAACATCCTCTCTGTACAAAGTTAAGCTCAGAAGTGTGCCGAATAGCCTCCCCTGGTTGAACTCTGAAGTGTGTTTAATTATCCTCCCTGTGCAAAGTGAAATTTAGTCGTGTGCCTAATATCCTCCCTGGACAAAACCGACCTTAGAAGTGCCTAATATCCTCCCTGGGTAAAACCGACCTTAGAAGTGCGCCTAATATCCTCTCTGTGCAAAGCTGAATTTTGAAGTGTGCCTAATAGTCTGACCTGGCTGACTTAGAACTGTTCCTTGCTAGTTGAACCCTGAAACCTTCAATAATATCACAGCTACTTACCATGAGTGCACACGATCCACAGAGGACTAGCGGAAACGAACACTGTGCACCGCCCCCCCTTCCTGCCAACCCTACCTCATGTCCCAACCCCCCCAAATCCTCCCTGCCTCCACCACACCCCCCACCCTGCCTCTTTCCAAACACCAGGCCAGAGGTGCACGATGGCTAGCCACCCACCCTAAGACCATGGCTCCCCTGAACGTCTCCACTGAGATGCCAGTTATGAGCACACCCGCCCCCCCCTGCACAGCATCCATGCACCCACACTCCTCCCATCAATCCCAACCATCACCCCACACCGACCACAGTCCTTCCCCTCCCTAAAAATTGCACGCAGAGCCCTAGCAAGAACGGAATCCTCATCTCTGGTCCCCTCCGACCCTCCTACCCTCTCTCACACACCAATCGCAACAAAGACACTAAAGAGGAAACGTACCTGGACCCCTCAATCTCTCAACACTCATCGCCTCCCCTATCTAGGCCCACCGCCTTATCCCACTAACCACCCTCCCCCCACGCCTCACCTTACCTAAAACCCCTCACCCTTGACTTCTCACCAACCCCAACTGAAACCACTAACCCTGCACACCCCACCTCCAAACCCCACACACCAAACCCAATCATATCATCACTCACATCCATCCAACCCAACCCGAAACCCACCAACTCCACTGCTTCCCACCGGCCATCAACCACCTCACCCCTCCCACTCCCCAGCATCCACCCTCTCCCATCCCACCCCACACACATGCAGCCCTGACATCAACCTCTTCTACCAAGGTGAATTGCATCCTATTTAATGCTCGATCTGTAGCAAAAAACAGACACAGCATCTTTGACCTCCTCACCTCTGACAAACCAGACCTGGTTCTCTGACGACTTTGCCCCTATCGCCAATGAAGCCTTCCCCCCCAACTACTCCCTCATCCCATTGAACCGTCCCTCTAGAGGAGGAGGAATAGCTTTCGCCTTCAAGTCTCACTTCCATGCCTCAATCACTGACAACCAACCTTCCATTCCTTCCTGCGAATCACTCCTAGTTAAACTATCCCTTTCCCCCTCGTTCTCCCACAGCTTCCTAATAATCTACAGACCCCCTGGATACGATAGACAATTCTCAAACAACCTCTGCGACTCCATTGCCACCATCCAACTAAACCACCCCAACCTCACCCTTCTAGGTGATTTCAACATATGGCTGGACGTTCCCACCAACCCTATGACACACTCTCTGGTCGACGGCCTCGACGCAATAAACCTCCAACCCCACACAAACGGCCCGACTCACTACAAAGGACACACTCTTGATGCCATCTTCAGCTCCCACAACCTAATACAGCTAAACCCCCCCCACCCCTATTATCTGGTCCGATCACTTCATTGTTTCTTCCACCATCCGCTCTCCCAACCCTCTTACCGTATGCGAACCTGAACCTCCTAACCTGTGCAAATGCTGGAAGAAACTAATAATCCTTCCGGACCTAGCCAACGCACTCCTCCAGTCTCCCCCGCCTACCTGCCTACTCAAAAAAGAATTAACCCCCAACGCCTTTGACTCATGGCTCAACAAAGCACTCCTGCAAACCATCAGCTCGCCGTGGCCTCTTTCCTAGATGGTTCATACCTGAGTTAAAGACCAAAAAAAACTATATGAACACCTAGAACGCAAATGGCGGAAGAAAAAAACTCCCCTGAGCAGATCACCTTAGTCCAGCACTTTCGTCAGTACAAGGCCGAAATCCAAAAAGCAAAAAAAGCCCATTACAACTCCCGAATCCTCAACGGCAAAAACCCAGCAAAGAACTTCACAAAATCATCACCGAATTCACCAAACCAGCATGCATCACCACCGCCACAACCGCCTCACAATCACTGTGCGACTCACTCTCTCTCCACTTTTACACTACAGCTCTCGAAAGAACAAACGCTCTAACCAACAAACTAGCTTGCTTACTCCCACCAGGCAACTCACCCTCATTACCGACCAACCCACTCCCTGTGACCACTACTCAACCAACGTTCGACTCCTTTAGTCCAATATCTGCCGACCAATTTCTAAAACTTCTCTCTGCCCGCAAACCCTCCGGCTCTCTGCTAGACCCCTGCCCAGCCTCAATCCTCAAAGAAATCTTTGCTCTGACTTGCGCAGGAGAACACGGGAGAACCATCATAAATGACTCCCTTTCCTCAGGAATTTTTACTGACGCATTCAAACCAGTTCATGTCAAACCTCTAATAAAAAAACCTTCCCTCGCCCATCTCGAGCCCAAAAACTACCGCCCCATCTCTAACACCAGGTTCCTTGCCAAACTCATCGACCGAACCGCCTACTCCCAACTAAATGCATTTGTTGAAGCCAATAATCTCCTAGACCCCGCTCAATCAGGTTTCAGAGCCCGACACGGAACCGAAACCATCCTAACCTCAATCTGGGATGACCTTAAAAACACAGCAGACTCTGCGGGTTGCGCAGCATTAATCCTCCTTGACCTATCTGCCGCTTTCGACACAATCAATCACTCAATCCTTCTTGACCGCCTCCACTCCCTGGGAATTCGAGGAACCGCTCTCAAATGGATAGCATCCTTCCTCAAAAACAGGAATCAAATAACCCTACTCACAACCTATTCCTCTCAAGCCCGCCCAGTCGACACCGGAGTTCCACAAGGAGCATGCCTATCAGCCCTCTTATTCAATCTCTACATGGCCACCCTCCCACGAATAATTTGCATGCACAATCTCCTGTGCTACAACTACGCCAATGACACTCAGCTAATTCTGAAACTCCTGAACTCAAAACCCAACTGCCAACCTGACCTCGCTTCCTGTCTCCTCGACATAGAGCTCTGGATGACCACAAACCACCTCTTGCTAAACCCCTAGAAAACCGAAATCATGGTATGTGGCAACACTAAACTTCTTCTACACCCACTACCTTGCCCATCCGCCATGGGCAACTCACCGACCCACTTTAAATCAGTAAAAAAAAAACCTTGGATGCATCCTAGACTCTGACCTAACACTCTCGCGCCAAGTCAATAACGTCTCAAAGTCCTGCCACTACCACCTTAAAACTCTTAAGCGCATATTTCCGTACCTCTCCTTTCCAAACAGACTCTCCGCTATCCAATCAATTGTCATATCAAGACTGGACTACGCTAACCCCCTCTACCTCGGAGTCCACGCTTACCAACGGACTAAACTACAAAGAGCACAAAACGCTGCAGCCAAACTCCTACTAGCGCTTGGCCCAAGAGACCACATTTCCCCATCCCTCAAAACTCTGCACTGGCTTCCGGTCGCCTGAAGGGTGACTTTCAAAACCCTATGCATTTCTCACCGAGCACTGCACAAAACCGGACCACAATATCTTCAAGACAAACTGAAAACCTATCACCCTGCACGTACTCTAAGATCTAGCTCAACAGGCCTCCTAGTGATACCAAAAACAAACTCAGTCAGATTAGGCGGATCATCATTCTCAGCCTTGGCCCCCACACTGTGGAACACACTCCCACCCCACATCCTACTCACAGAAGACCTGATGTCCTTCCGCAAATTGCTGAAAACTTGGCTTTTCCCCTAAAACCCACCCAAACTCTATCTAACTCAAACTAGATAACACCATCGCAAAGATTCTCCCAAAACACTAGATCATAAATAGCAATGCAGTATCAGATCCAGGCCCGAAATCACAAATCATAAATGAATAACCTCTACTGATTAGCTAAAAAGACAAACAAAATAGATCCAAAAAATGAACAAACCTGAAAAGTAAATAAAAAGAAAAATCGAAATAAACCGAAAGAAACAAAATGAACAAAAAGAACAAAATGAAGAGGATCTAATGAAGAATTAATTAGAGTGGATGAGTATGCAGAGTGTGTAGAGCGGATGAGTGTGTAGAGCAGATGAGTCCGTAGAGCGGATGAGTGCCTAGAGCGGATGAGTGCCTAGAGCGGATTAGTGCCAATGAGTGCGTAGAGCGGGCAGGCATGTAAATCAGACGAGCGCGCATAGCGGTTGAGGGCCAAGAGTAGACGAGTTTGTTGAGCGGATGGGTGCGTAGAGCGGATGAGTGCATATAGCGGCTGATTGCATATAGCAGACGAATGCGTAGAGCATATGAGTCCCTAGAACGGATGATTCCGGAGAACGGATGAGTGCGGTGACAGGATGAGTGCAGTGACCGTATGAATGCGGTGAGCGGATGAATGCGGAGAGTGGATGACTGTGTATAGAGGATGATTACGTAGAACCTATGAGTGCATAGAAAGGGTGAAAGCCTAGAGCGGGTGAGTGCGTAGAATGGGTGAGTGCCTAGAACGGATAAGTACTTATAGCGGACGAGTACCAATAGTGGATGATTACGTAGAGCAGTTGTTTGCGTAGATAAGTAAGTGCCTAGAGCAAGTGGGTGAGTGACTAGAGCGGGTGAGTGCCTAGAGGAGGTGAGTGCCTAGAGCAGGTGAGTGCCCAGTGCGGATGAGTGCCAAGATCAGATGAGTGAGTAATGCAAAGTGGATGAGTGCGTAAAGCCGATGACTGTAGAGCAGATGTTGCGTAAAATGGATGAATGTGTACAGCAGACGATCGCGTAGAGCAGATGAGTACATAGAGCGGTTTAGTAGTCAGTACAAACGATTACATAATGCGGTCAAGTATGAAGAGTTTATGAGTGTATGGAGCAGAACAGTATGTAGAGCGGACGAGTGCGTAGAGCGGACAAGTGCATAGAGTAGACAAGCGCCTAGAGCAGATGAATGCCTAGAGCAGAAGAGTGCATGAGAGGATGAATGTGCAATGCAGTTGAGTATGAACATTCGATGAGTGCATAGTGCGGATGAATGCCCAGAGCAGATGAGTACGTGAACGGATGAATGCAAAGAGCGGATGAGTACATAATGCAGATGTATATGAAGTGTGGATGAGTACGTAGAGCGGATGAGTGCATAGAGCGGATGAATGCGTAGAGCGGATGAGTGCGTAGAGCGGATGAGTGCGCATAGCTGACTAGCGCCTAGGGCGGACGAGCGCGTAATGCGGTTGAGTGCGTAAAGTGGTTGAGTGCGTAGAGTGGTTGAGTGCATAGAGTGGTTGTGTGCGTAGAGTGGTTGAGGGCATAGAGTAGTTGAGGGCGTAGAGTGGTTGAGGGTGTAGAGCAGATGTGTGCGTAGAGCGGATGTGTGCGTAGAGCAGATGAATGTTAGTCCAGATTAGCGCATAATGCGGATTAATAATGGGCTCAATGTAAAGTGCATGGAACAAATTGGAGCGCATAGAAATATGCAACATACATGGAATGATCTACAGTACATAGAACGGATGAATGCGTTGAGTGGATGAGTGCATTGAGTGGATGAGTATGTAGAGCGGATGAGTGTGTATAGCTCACTAGCGCCTAGGATAGATGAGCGCGTAATGCGGTTGAGTATGAAGAATGGGTGAGTGCGTAGAGCGGATGAATGCGTAGAGCGGATGAGTGCGTATAGCTGACTAGCGCCTAGGGCGGACGAGCGCATAATGCGGTTGTGTGCGTAGAGTGGTTGAGTGCGTAGAGTGGTCGAGTGCGTAGAGTGGTCGTGTGCGTAGAGTGGTCGTGTGCGTAGAGTGGTTGAGTGCTTAGAGTGGTTGAGTGCTTAGAGTGGTTGAGTGCTTAGAGTGGTTGTGTGCATAGAGTGGTTGAGAGCGTAGAGTGGTTGAGGGCGTAGAGCAGATGTGTGCGTAGAGCAGATGAATGTTAGTCCAGATTAGCACATAATGCGGATTAATAATGGGCTTGATGTAAAGTGCATGGAACAAATTGGAGCGCATAGAAATATGCGACATACATGGAATGATCTAAAGTACATAGAATGGATGCTTTGAGCGGATGAGTGCATAGAGTGGATGAGTGCGTATAGCTCACTAGCGCCTAGGACGGATGAGCATGTAATGCAGTTGAGTATGAAGAATGGGTGAGTGCGTAGAGTGGTTGAGTGTGTAGAGTGGTTGAGTGCATTGAGTGGTTGAGTGCGTAGAGTGGATGTGTGCATAAAGTGGATGTGTGTGCAGAGTGGATGTGTGCGTAGAGCAGATGAGGGCATAGAGCGGATGTGTGCGTAAAACAGATGTGTGCGTAAAACGGATGTGTGCGTAGAGCGGATGAATGTTAGTCCAGATGAGCGCATAATGCGGATAATTAACATGCTCGATGTAAAGTGCATGGAACAAATTGGAGCGCATAGAAATATGCAACGTACATGGAATGATCTACAGTGCGTAGAACGGATGAGTGCGTAGAGCGGATGAGTGCGTAGAGCGGATGAGTGCGTAGAGCGGATGAGTGCATAGAGCGGATGAGTACGTGGAGCGGATGAGTGCGTATAGCTGACTAGCACCTAGGGCGGATGAGTGCGTAATGCGGTTGAGTATGAATAGTGCGTAGAGTGCTTGAGTGCGTAGAGTGGTTGCGTGCGTAGAGTGGTTGCGTACGTAGAGTGGTTGCGTGCGTAGAATGGTTGTGTGCGTAGAGTGGATGTGTGCGTAGAGTGGATGTGTGCGTGGAGTGGAGCTGTACGTAGAGTGGATGCGCATGTAGAGCAGATGAGGGCATAGAGCTGATGTGCGTAAAGCGGATGTGTGCGTAGAGCGGATGAATGTTAGTCCAGATGAGTGCGTAATGCGGATTAATAATGGGCTCGATGTAAAGTGCACAGAACAAATTGGAGCACATAGAAATATGCGACATACATGGAATGATCTACTGTGCATAGAACGTTTTGAATGAACATGTAAACCATCATATCACATCACCATGCTTACTCTCTTCCTTACACCACCATCCAACTAGAACACAGAGATACTATGACACCATTCGGTATAGCTGTTCTCATACCAACATCCGCCTCATACTCCCCATCACCCTAACTAAAACACTGCTGGTTACACCCCCCAGCCAGGCGTTCTCCTCAGGCCTAACGCAGCCAGAATCGGTCTGGATAAAACCTGCCAGAACGAACCCATACTCCTGATCTCTCAACCACCACACCTATCGTTAAGAAGCAGCTACCTCACGAATACCACACCAACTGCACACATATACGGTGCTCACACGCACCTTAGACTCTCTCTACTCTCTCTACTGACTTGAACTTCGGTTCCCGAGGGCGTTCAACCTACCAGCGCCTTGAGACTATACTAATGGTACATAAGGCGCTATATAAATGCAAAGTAACATAACATATATATATATATATATATATATATATATATATATATATATATATATATATATATATATATATATGTGTGTCTCGTCTCACTCACCCTCATTACAATTGTTTTCTCTATCTTGTCACCAATATGTACTTAAATGTACCTTTCACAAGAGTCCTTAACTGTTGTTAGGAGATTGTTCCTATACCTTATTTGTAAGGCAAAGCCTGATCAAAGTGATGCAAGTGGTGCATCAATGGTTCAAGGCAGGTTAGTCTGCCCTTCTTCTGACTCTCCCAGGTGAGGTCGCTGCCGTAGAGCAACTGCAGGTCACAGATCCCAACTGCTTCCGGTCCTTGACGGTTGCCACTGCTGCAGCCATCAGATGAGCTGTGCCGGGTCCTGCATGTGAACCTTCAGGGGCCCAGGAGTCCTGACGGGACTGTGGATTGGTTCCAGCTCCTCGCCTGAAGCCTGATGAAGCCTGGATCTTGCAGCCTTCAGCGGTACTTCACCTTTGGTTGTAGTGCGGAGGCTCCAACACAGCCTCCTTTGTCTTCCTCGGTTGAGTTTTCTTCCAGCTGCTTCTGGACAACTCCCAGTGATTGACAAATGTATGCTGCAGAAAGCCATATCTCACAGCACCCATTGGAGCACAATAAACATTCAGCTTCCAATCAGATTCACTGTACCATTCATATTTTCGATTGACACCCAATCAGGAATGGTCAAAGGTTTCCCAGGCTTCTTTCCTGGCAAATAAACAGTCTGTAGATGTAGCCTTGGATGCTAGGCATTCACAGGCCCGGTCGTATCTGGTTATGGCTCCTTTGAGTCTCAGGAAGACCAAGACCATAAATGGCCACACACTGGTAAACAAAACTGAGCTATGGAGTCTCACTGAACATCCAAACATCGTCCATATTTTAGGGTGAGCTGGAGGGAACAGCCTTTGTTCCCTGAAAAGAGTAAATGGCTGCAGCTAAGTGTAGTCGACTACAGTACTCCAGAAAGCCACATTTCCTTGAGGCCATTCCAACAGAAGTTAGACAGTGTATACAAGGCACAAAACATAACCAGAGATCGAAGTGGGTGGGAACCAGAGGGTACGATGTTCCACTACTTTTTGGTAAAACCAGACATTGTTCCCTTACTTTTCGTCACACTGAGACTTGTTCCTGGATGGTCCACGAAGGGCACCTTTTCTGTTGTTGTTGCTGCCACCTTGCTGGCGATTTGAACCCCAACACTGCTGGATCTGCTCTAATGTTACATCCCACAGAGCTGGCTTATATCCACTGGCTTGCTGTTGTTAATTCTGGTGGTCGGCTTGGGACATAAAGCCCATCACGGAGCCGCCATGTAGCCCTGCTCCCACATTGATCAACGTTTGTTTTCTGCATTTAAGCACAACTAATGTGACATTGCTGCAGGCACAGCTGTGTGGGAGGGGTACATTTAGTCATGTCTTTTACGAGGTGTGACTGGTTGATGATTAGAATGGGGAGGGTGTCTCAAGCCTCATGCTCTGAGGGACAATGACTGGTGATAATGGTGGTCTTGGTGGTACAGTTGCAAAACACAGCAGTGGGGGTGGAACAGAAAAAAAGGCCGGACCCACTTATGGGAATTGTATTGCGGGGAAGGAGCGCAGGGAGGTGGGGGTTTGGGGTGAGCGGGAGAAAGAGTGAGCATGGGTATGGGTACAGTGGTGAGCTGTGTGGAAGGGAGAGGGGGCACGGCGCAGCAGGGACCATAGCTCCACTACTGTGTTGGCACACTTTGACCCCCAAACACAGCAAAAGCGCGTTTACATTCTCACAGTCTCAACTCCTTTGCATGCCAGCAACTGCAAACATGTATCCCCGGTTCCCCATTACAAGGCAAGGATGCTATAATGTAAGATACAACAAAGTGAACAAACACGATGCAAATGCCATCTAGGTAGTGGCACGCGTTTCCCTGATGGCAGTACCTATCCCTCGTTTCCACACAGCACTGGCTGCTGGAGGAACAAGGCATGCAGCTCCCCTGCTGCTATGGCGATGGGTTGAATACATTCATCTGTGCAGCCCTGCGGAGCACGCGCAGAGGACACGTTGGTTCTTTGCCATGCAGAGAGATGGCTTGTCCACAATGAGCGACGGGGCAGAGCCCCGCTATGCATTGTGGGGAACCACACGCGCAGAGCAGGATTCGCTGCTTTCAGCAGCATCCCTGCTTCAGGCTGAGCAGCCTGCTCTGCAGCACCAGTCCGCACCCCAGGCAGTGCCACCTCCAAGGACATGCGCATGCCAGGCGTGCTTTATTGCCCTCGAATGCAATGCTTTCACAAAGACACTATGGAGTACGCGGCATGTGTCTCCTGCACAGTGATTGCTCTGGTGGCAGATGCTCTTCTGTATCCATCTCTGCCGGCCACTCGTGTGCCCGAACACAGGGCAACAAACCTCAGAATTGGAACTGTTCATTAGGGCTGGACAAACGTTACCGCGAAAACCTCGAACCTTTCACATTTCAGGTGGTTCGATCAGATCAAACCTTTGACGAGAATGTATAAAAGTGCCAGGGACGAGTATGCTCGTCCTTTTTTGCATAGACTTGCATAATAGCCTGGCACTTAAGGGGTTAACGGTTTGCCCGAGGATCAACCACATGGCCTAAAGGAGGACCAGTAGTTGGAGTGTCTCCTTTCTCAATTTCAGGTAGCTTTCAGAGGCAGGAGGTCGTTGCTAGGGGCAGGCCTAGGAAATGCGTGGATGGGTTGATTAACTGGAGTGGAGTTAGAGTATTTGAGTAGGAAAAAGTGCAGGGAGCGCAGTGAGGATGTGGGACTCAGTCAGAGAGCTTGATTTAGAACTTGTTTTGCTTTTGAAGCATTGTATGACACATTCAGTCATTTGAAGTGGGAGAACAACCCAAGCAAGGTCTGCAGAGAGTTTTGGGAGAGGGAATCCCCAAGGGGGAGAGCACCTTGAGTGACTGTAAGTGACTCATGCATGGGACTCTTGATGTCCCTGGCGGCAGCCTGTGGGAGAGCTCAGCTTTCCTGATTTTCGAGGGCGGGAGCATCAGAGATCCAGGGAGGCAGGTGACACACCTGTCACTGTTTGTCTCTTGAAGTAAGTGGACGATAAACATGTCTTTGGTATACACATGGGAGGAGGCGCAAGAGAAGTCATGAATCCTCGAGGCAGCTTCAGGGAGGGTCGAATTCCCGAGATTTTGGTGGGAAAGGGCACCAGAGATTCAGGGGGTAGGCGACACACTAGTCTTTAAGTGATTTGTCAAGGCACATGCGATTGTGTGAAACCGGGAGGAGAAGGTGGAGGAGCTGGGGAATCCCAGCGCGCAGTTTGTGGGAAAGTCGCGCTCAATTGATTTTGGTGGGAGGAAGCACAAGTGATTCAGGGATGTGGTGAACACACCATCCAGTTTCCGTCTCTTGAAGTGAGTGGACGAGACACATCTTATTAGATGCCACCTGAGAGGAGGAGTCAGAAATCCCTGACTGCAGCCAAACAAGCCAAAGGTAGGAGGAGAAGTGCTGATTTGATCTTTTCACTTCTGCAGCCACACTTTCTGTGTGCACTGGGGGTGTCTGAATTGAAAATAGACATTTGAAGGTAACATCAAACTCGACAATAGGTTTATGGCAACAGTGGACTAAATTGCGCTCTGAGGCCTAAGGGCATGTGGCACTTTATAAAAATTGAAATAAATAAATCGATAATATCGTGTCTATGGGACTAAAAGACCACTACACCATAGACATTTGGGCCAGTGGTCAGAGCACTGAGTACATGGCCATCTCAGCACAATAGGAGGCATTTCCTTCCTTTACCACCAAGGGGGGTCACAGAGTAATTCAAGGAGGCAGCATGATATGCCGTCCAGCCCGAGACAACGTTGGGCATTCAAGGGTTTCAGGGCAAAAGCCACAGCGGTTAGAGAAGGTGGAGGCCGCAGAGGCACAGTGGCTAAGGCCTCATAGTTTGCCTTTGCAGGTTGTTGAAGCAGACAATGGATCACCTGACCCTGCTGCCTTGTGTCCTGCCAAGACAACGCACATCCCTTGCTTTGTGTATGTCCTTCACCTCGGGGTCACACAATGTGTCAGTTTATCAGCAATTGTTATCGTGTGAAAGAAGCGATCACTGTGCCCCAGAAGAAGGCTCCCACTTCAACACATCTTACCTTGACAGAAATGCACTGCACCAACTGCAGATGAGATGTCCCACAAGTTATCAATGAACAACCAAAAGACCTCAGTGGCCATCTTTTGGAACTCGGCTTTACACGCGTTGGATATGATACGTGAGCAGTGCAATGCCATCACAGATTCCTTGCAGCAGAACTCCAGATGGGGCACTTAACTCCATGTCAGTAGCAGCTGCTGTCTGTCTGCTCTGCACTATGCCCTTTGAAGGAGCCCACAAAGCATATTAGCCATGACAATGTGTCACTGAGTGAGTTTCTCTCACTGGTGTACCTCCTTGAGTTCAACTTGACCAACATAGCGAGGGACAGTTCCTTGGCAGGTGATGCCGACATGGCACAGCTGGTGAGAAACCTGCTTTCAAACTTAAGGTAAGAATGTGTACCTGCATATTTCTTCATGGACCCACATCTTAAAGTAAAAGTTACTGCTCTTCATGAGCATGTGTCCGGGCATGAGGACTTGCAGCAAACATCACAAGGAGGAGAGACTGTGAAAACGTTCAAGGATGCTTTACTGTAGTGCTTGCAACACCATTTGGGTCAAGAATGCAGGCAATACAAAAAACACCAACCAGCCCATGATTTGCCATTTCAAGCAGGAATAGCAAGTACAAAAATATTGACGGCACCAATGGCCATTACGTCACTGAGGCCTGTTGAAAGCTTTGTGAGCAATGTAGTCAGAGCATACAGGGAGGAGATTCTGTGGCACACCATCCTCAATGCCTCTAGCATCGAGAATAAAGACAACGGACCATCAACCCCACAGAAGCATGATGCCTAATTATTGGAAACGTCACCTGTGGAAAGGGATTATGACCCAGTACTGTATTGGTATAGTAAGCAGTCTGCCTGGCAAGTGGCACCTGTGCAAGTGGCATTGCTAAACTGCTCCCCCACCAGGGTGCAGTCAGAGAGATTTTAGTGTGACCCAAAACTATGCGGCCATGGGCCCCAGTTAGGCCAACACTTATATGGCATCCCTAGATAAAGCACAGGTTTTAAACAATGAAAGCTGGATGCCTCATCTGAAATGTTTTTATAGCTACATAGATGATCTGTTTGGCATTTGGACTGGGACATTTGAACAATTGTCTGAATTTTCTGAATTCATGAACAATCTAGCGCCTCGGATCAAGGTCACTTTCAAAGCACATATAACATCAATAGATTTCGTAGATGTTTTAAGTAACTTAAAAAAGGGGGAATTTGCAGACAACTGTATATACTAAACCGACCAATGGAAATAGTCTTTTGTATGCATCAAGTTTCGATCCAAGATGTACCATTGAAAGCATTCCTTTTAGCCAATTTCTGTGTTATACAAGTATGATCTCAGAAGATCGACAGTAATTTGAGAAATCTGTTACCCTAAAAGATAAAAGATTGAATAGAGGTTACCCTCAACATGTAGTAAACCGTATTATTGAGAAAGCAGCTCCGGTCACAAGAACAACAACCTTAACACCTGAAGACAGACCATCTGGTTCCAACTTCGTCTATATGGCTACCTATTCCCAACAAAGTTCCAATATTTAGAATATCATTAAACGGAATTGGAACACATTGCAACTTGATCCTAAGTTAGCCTGTCTGCCCCTTGTCGGGACTGCCAGTGTTTGCGCATTGCATAAGTGGGTCATTAGGAGACAGCGTGATTAGGGCAGATGTCAGTGCTCCATCTATAAGGGCAGTGGCCATGCAAGAACTCACAATGTCATTAAAGGGAACACTATCAATCATCCATGCACTGGCCAGAAGACGTCCTTGAGACAAATGCCTTTGGTGCCCTTGTGGCATCTATTATGTCAGGATGACCACTCGGAAAGTGAAATAAAGATGGACGGAACACTTTAATGAGCGATATTCGATTGTTCAAATACAATTTATACTACTTGAACAAGTTTTCATACCAAGAAGAGGTGGTGATTTGACCAAAATGCTTCTTCAGAGAAACGTGTATTGGACTGAACGTTTGTAATCATTGATAGCTGTTTTTAGATATTTTAGTGTGGTCATGTCTATTGCCTCTAACGACAGGAGATGTCTCTTAGTTCAGTATGTTTAAAAATTTACATTTATAAAAATGAACGGTCACTTTATTGCGGAACACGATGGAATGACATCTAGCAATAGCCAACACACCAGCTTGTATGAGGACAATGATTGCCGCAGGGTACATGTCAGACACTGAAAAGTGGAGCTGGGTTGTCTTGTGGTGCGTTTGATTTTGCAACACACAGCCTTGGTAGTGACTGAGGGGCCATTACCACTTGCTGTCTTGCACATGCAATTGTCTATTGTGAGAGTTATGTTTTTGAATCCTACTATTGTCTTCAGCACCCCTTCTCAAATGTTCCTGGATTCACCCAGAAGATGCAGGCACCCACTACCTTTCTTGGGTCCTCTCACATAGTGCAGTCACCTATACACGTTTATGGGTTCTCTCAGATGACGTAGCCTCCTACTGAAGGTCTCAAGGTCTCCCAAAGAGAGCAGCTACCCCTTAAAGGTTTCAAGCTTTCTGACAGGCCAATGCTTCCTACTAAAGTTCTCAAGATATCTCACAGAGCATTTTCTAAAGTTCACCAGATCTCCCATAGACTGCTACCACCCTCACAAGTACAGGGTCTACCTGTGTGGCCAATCCCTCACCCATGACTCACTCATTCTTTTTTCATGCAGAGCAACCAACTAGAGGGAAGGATGGTCGAGTTCCATGTTCCTCCTCAGGTTAGTCACCACCCTAGTGTCTTCCAGCACCCACTAGTTCACGGTCAATGCAGGCAATACATGCCAGCATGCCTCATTACATATTCCAGGGGTTCCTGTCCACGGTTAGGTGTGCCAAGTGAAGCACTGCCCCCAAGAGTGTATTGGGGTGGTCACATCAACAGGGGCCTGCCACAGTTGCCCATGCTACTGACATCAATTGGGCGGGCTGGACCGGTGCAGGGTTTTTTGCACAATGTGTTCAATTTCACTACCCTGCTGCACCCTGCCCATTGGAAGTACCAGGTCCCACTCCATCGTGACTGCTACTGGAGGGGGTGTTGTTGGCAGCTGCAATGCTGGCACATCCTGTAGAGACAAGTGACTCATGGCCTAGTAAATGTTGTGTCACCGGCAAATGAGCTCCCTTATGGCCATCATCCCCAGGGGGCGAGTCTTGCCCTTTCCTTTTTGCATCCACTTCACCCTCTTCCAACAATCCTTCATTGTGCAGAAGCCCCCCGTCTCCTCCCCCTGGGTCGTCTTACGTGGTGGCTGGGCAAAATAGCCCCTCCCCCATGATCATGTAGACGGTTTGGGGGGAGGGGTAGCAGTTGCTGCTTCCTGGGGCTTCTTTGTCGACATGCTTCTTTCACAATGGCTCATCTCTACCAACTCCTAATCACCCTCCTCTAAATCCCTGTCTTCCTAACTTTTAAGAAGATCCACCATCTGCTCAAGCCCCTCCAAAGGTTGCTCCTCCCCCTGAGCCTCCGCCTGATGGACATACCCCTCGGTTGCCACCCTAGTGCTGCTGGATGGGGACCACGTCGTCTTCAATACCCCCACCTAGACACTAGCTGTCCCATATTCTTCCACCAGGGTGCATAGTGTGGCTGCCTCTGCCTCCCACATAAGGAATATGAACTCTTTCTCCTCAACTGGCCCTGCCTCGTTGGGGGACTTCACAAGGGGCCCTGAATCCTTGGGGTGGCCACAAGAGTCCTTGCCTTCCCCCCTCCCCATGCTAGTATTCAGGGCCTCCTCCAATGCTCCTGCCTCTTCTCCTACTCCTACACCTCTTGAACGTGTACAAGTGTTCACAGCAGCAGGTTCTACTTCAGTGGGCCAATCAAGCTGCAGAATGCCTTCGAGTGGATCACCCAGGGAGATGCAGAGAAGGTGGTGGGAACTAAGCAGGGGAGGATGTGGCAGAGCGTTGGGCACTCCAGAAATGAACAAGGTGGGTGTGGAGGTGGTGGGTGGGTCTGCAGACGACCATAGAGCAACAGGTAGGAAAGATAGAGATGGGCCACCAGTAGATAGTTCAGGGGGAACAAGAAACGGAGGTGGGGGCAAGGAGGGCACAGCCTTCCTTTGTCAAGCTTCATGTTGGACAGGCGACATCCCCTCCCATGACAGTGGCAGCCACTTCATGGGTCTGGGAGTACATTGTGTTGCTATTGAGGAAGACCCTTAAGTGGGACACATGCTCTCTGAAATGCAACCTCTTCAATGAGCCAGTGGTGCAGAACAGGAAGGGTTGTACATGTCCAACCACAGCAACGCAGAACCACATTTGTAGCTGGCCTGACACTGACTTTAGTGCACGCATCAGCTTCCAATGACCCTCTACCAATGTAGGACTTAGCGGTGCGGACAGCAATGAGGGAATCTCTTCTGGTTCATCTCTGGAGGGTAGAGCTGCTTGTCTGTGGGCGCACTGATGCAAGCTGTCTTCACCCCGCATGCTTCTGACATTGCTCAGGTACCTCTGCCCCCCATGCATACCATGCTAGTGGCACCATTCTCCAACATGTCTGTGTTGCCACGACAACCACAGACGCGTGATGTTGGTGGTGGTGTAGATTTGTGGGCGTGGCCCTATTTGGGCAGTTAACGGTAGATGATCATTTGGGGAAGCTAAACCCGATGGTAGCGGAGGATGGTGTGGAGTGCAAATGCTCCAGCACCACCAGACCCTCTTGTGGTTGCCAGCATGAATGCCCATGCAGATATTGGATGTAGCATTTGTTATGGAATTGTGTTTATTGGCCTCTTCCTTTTCTGTCGCTGTTTTGCACTTAGGAGATTTATGTCAATGCACTTCTCAGCACATCCTTACTTTTTCTTTTTCGCAAACATGTTTGTAACTAATATAGTCGTTTGTATTTTTATAGAATGTTGTAATGAACTGTAGGTGTGCAAATCTAAATAAGTCAAGCAGTGAATATAAATGGAACACGGCTCGTATCATTATAGGTGGTGTATGTTGGCATGATCATTACATAGTGCACACTGTGCAGCTCGGATGGGCGGGCACTTACAGGGCACGCACTCCTGTGGCCGATGTAAGGTGCCCTCTAGCCACATGCTTACCCACCACCCTCCAGAAGGTTTAGGTGCTCTGGATATGTGGGCATTCAAAATGATCACTTCCCCCGCTACCCACAACAGATGGCACCCATTGGCGCATTCAGTTACAGCCACGGAGTGCACTCTCATGTACGCTAGTGCCACCAAAATAGTCAAACACTTTTTCTTTGTAAATACATTTGTCTATCCATCACAAAGAGTTGGCAGAAACAGTAACAGCCATTGAATGTATATCCAGCCTCCAAACAGTTCAAAGAATGTTTCTTCACAACTAGTATTTTGCCACATAAACAAAGTTGGCACCGTTAGGTATAGACACTGAATGTAATCCTGTGCCTTCCTAAAAATACATTCAGGGATAGTTCAGGGATAATATTCCAGCACAGTGCCTCACAGCAAGGTTCATGTGGCACACTGATGGAGGATTAAACACTGCGTCATGAAAGATGAGCTAGATCTCGAGTCATCTAGAGACAGGCATACCTCTTCCCAGAAACAGTGCCCTCTTCAGGCCCATCTTCGCGGAAATGGGCATGAGACCCGACTCTCTGAATAGAAGGCCAGCTATTCACAATACTCAAAAGTGTGGGCCTCTCACTCTGCCTAAAACTCAGCAATGGACAGCATTCTTGCTAACATTACATTCGCTGTGATATTAGGGTGCACCATCGTAAAGTCACAGATTCAGATAGCAGAATAATAAACATTTGTTTTCACCAAAAAGCATTAATTGAGTGGTTCCTTCATGGCCAAAAACGAAGAACGAGCAGGATAGTCACTCAGGAGAAGAAAAAGCAGAATTATCTGACACAAAAATGGATAATGGTGCATACCGGATTGTGAATTGAAATATAGAAGACAGTGGGAATGGGAAAAACTGAGGTTTGAATGTTATTCTCGCATGAGTTCCAAAATATGAAGATTTATGATGCAAAAGCGTTTATTGTTGCATAGTGATTATGCATTGAAATGGTGGTTCCCTCATTCCCCACCCTTTGCACAGAGAAGGGGTAGTAGCATTAGGGGCGTCTTAGAGGGGACTTGTAGGAACGTAAAGAAGACAGCAAACCAGGAGCTGCACGTTTCCTTCCCTTAGCTGTGCAAAATGGTCTAATGGGTTAAAAGGGGAAATGCATCCATTGAAAGGATAATACATTAAGGTGAGAAATGTGTTCATGTGCAATATAGATTGTGAATTAAACGTGTTGAAATGCAGCAGGACCTCTGTAAGAGAGTATTAGATATTTAAGAAAGGATATTTACATATTAGAGAAATAGATACATAAAAACACATCGATGGCGAAAGACCCTTAGGGCCATCAACACACAGTAGCACAGCTGAGATACCAAGACCTAGAACCAATGCAGCCACTCAGGACAGTGTTAGATTGAGAAAATGAATCCTTTGGATAAATCATTTCAGCAGCTTGTCACCGAACGGCTTAAATGAGAATCAAATATTTACGTTTTACATCTGAGAGGTTGTTTGATGAATTATTTCGACATTTAGGTTATTTTTGAGATAGTCTCAACATTTTGCTTTCTATTTGTGTTAGTTTTTGGACGGGGCTCTATGATTTATAAAAGGTTATGACTGCATGGTGAAGGTAAGTTATGGCTTGACTGTGAGTGCCGTAATTCTTTGTGGTATTTTGCTGTGAAATTAAAAGCTGACTAACCTATACTGAGCATAGGCATAAGGAGAATGCCCACCACTTTAGTATTTGGTGGCAAAACAGGGTAGGTTTAAGTGACACCGATCAGTATTTCGTTTAAATATTAAGATGAATTGAGATCAAGGTAAGGAACCATTTATAATTTTAAACTTATGCTATTGGCATGTGTATAGCCCAGCTAATAAAACATGTGGCTTCATTTGGAGTAATACATTATTTTCACTAGGAAAACTATTATGCAAATGTGAATAGTCCACTTTGTTGGAGATATTCATGTGATAATAAGAAGTGTAAATAGTGACATAACTTCATAAATAAATCTGGCATTAGGAGTAAACTACTAGTAGAGGCAGAGAGTGATGAAACAGCAGACACTAGGCGTGGGGTAGTAGTATTCCCAATCTTGGAAGAGAATAGGATTCATCTTCCAAGTGGAATCCCAGTATAGGCCAAGCACATCGTATTGCTTCAAAGCATGATTATCTTGCCATACTTCCCGCCAGTGCCAGTGCCTCACGCTGACCACCAAGACCAACCTCACACTGACCAAGAGGGCCAACCTCACACTGACCAACAGGGCCAACCTCACACTGACCAACAGGGCCAACCTCACACTGACCAACAGGACCCAACTCCCACTGACCAACAGGGCCAAACTCACACTGACCAACAGGGCCAAACTCACACTGATCAACAGGGCCAACCTCACACTGACCACCAGTGGCATTTGCTCACAAGGCCCTGTATTGTCAACTCATCATAGTGCTCACCTTTGTCGGCTCCTCCAAGTGCCTACCAGCGACATCTTCCCACACTGCCCACCAGTACCAGCTTCTCACACTACCCACCCATATCAGCTGCTCATAATGCCCACCACTGTCAGCTCTTCAGTGTCCACCGGTACACTCTCACTAATATAATGCTACTATAGCTCATCATGCTGCCCACATGTGGCTGCCTCTCACACTGCCATCTAGTGGCAGCTCTGCACACTGTCCACCAGTGCCAGCTCCTTAGAATAGCCACTGGCGTCACCCTCACCAAGTGCACATCATTAGGTGATTGAGTTATTTGTACAGTGGTAGTTAATTTTTTCTAAT
The DNA here is from genome assembly GCF_040938575.1 of Ambystoma mexicanum. Lineage (NCBI taxonomy): Eukaryota > Metazoa > Chordata > Amphibia > Caudata > Ambystomatidae > Ambystoma > Ambystoma mexicanum. Next base: position 941,981,399 of record NC_090923.1, read on the forward strand.
TACACATGCAAGAGTCGTTGTTTAAGGCACACATGTTATGGTATTGTTTATTTATAAAGCGCCTATACACAGGCAAGTGTTTCAAAGCACTCAAGGAGGGTGGGAACATAGGGAAAAAACAACAGTAGCTCAGAGCCCTTGAAATTCTGAGACGATAATAGTCTGCACAGGCAGAGTAAGTGTGTATGATATATTAACAGTTGAGACACAGCAAATAGGCCTAACGGCGATTCTGCAGTTTATACCAGTGCAATTAAGGGTTGAAGGCAAGGGAGAACAGAAAGACGATCTTCAGACACGAAGCTTGCCGATCGTGCAAGTGACCATTTTGCTTAGGTAGTTCATTCTTGCTAATTGGTGCTATTTAGCACGAGAAAAAGGCAGTGCCACAATAAAAGCTGTCCACAAGAAACAAGCTTGCTTCAAACCTTTATTAGCATATGTCAACTGCCCCATTCAACTGTGGGCGTGCTAGTGAACAGGTACATCCGAAACTAATGTGTAGCGCATGCAGCCAACATTACATTGTGCATTAACTTATCATTCTCAAAAGTGACTCGGAAACACAACCCAATTATCACAACACTTAAGGACATAGCCTTCTTGTACCAATTTTGATTGGGTAATATTAATGTATGTAAATATGTCCTTTGTAAAGCGCTTTAGACTAAAGCACAATAGTCTTGGGAGGATAGCTCATGGGCAACACGCTCACCTTGAAAGCAAGACGATGCAGAGCAACACATGTTCGATCCCACCTCTGGCTATGAAGCGTGTTATAACTAACCAACACCAAAATAAAAAACAAATAATTATCTTTTACAGATATATGGCCCAGTTAACAGGCCTGACAGGCACCCATGCTATCACAAAAAATTCTTCCCGCGCTGCGTCCATCCCTGTGTGTGCATCCTTCCTGCAGGAGAGAAATGTCTGGATAGCCCCGCTGGGGGAAGATCACGGCACTCCGTGGGAAAGCCTGGGTGCTCTAAAACTGCAACAGTGGTTATTTGGAGCAGTTTACAGTCCTCTGAACTAAACCGAAGATACCATGAGAAAGTGTTGATTTCTCGGGTGAGGGTGGATGTGGGTCACTGCTCCTGGGGACAACGCATGCTAGTGTGACAGTGACACATCCCTGTATTGGGCGTCTCTCAGGCAACTGAGGGAGAGTGCCGAGTGCCTTTTATACATGGGCTAAGTGTTGCAGCAGCAGAGACCAATGCAATTAAACATGTAGCGGCCCACGCAAGATCAAAGCCGCTAAACTCTGGAATGTCTTGCCAGTAAACTTAAAGGATAGTTCCGGGACTTTTTTTTTATTGTCCCTACGGTTCGGCCATGTGTTTTTAAGCATAAATCGGTAGATCGTAGAAAACCTTCCTATGGACCTTACCCGACTTTTAGTCCATTAACGCACTCGAAATCAGCCGCCATTTTGTGATAATCCTATCATTTCCCCCCATCGACCTGGCTCACCTGCGTTTGCGGCACTAAATCAAATCCCCCGCCCCTGAGCCTGACATCAGCAGACGCGTACCGCCCATTTCCCAACGCCAAAGCACATTTCGTGTCAACAATCGCTGCGCCTCAGCTAATGAAGTGTCGCCATGGAAATGGCAGGACGCCTCTTTCCTCAATAAGTATAAACACACCGTTTCACAAGACACAGCAGCAGATTTTCGATTCCATTACTCTCTCTGTGTTACTTTGAGTATTCTGTGACTCGTTTCTGTGCTCTGGTCAGCTACCTTCGCCGCTTCTAGGCCTTGTGAACACCTGTACCATCTCTGTAAATTATTTTACTTTCTTTACCACACAATGGCTACAATAATGCCGTATATGTACGAGACCGTGTACACCGAGGAGGAACTACTGGAAAGGCAAGCACGCGAAAACGATGGGGATTCGGACGGCAGTTGGGAGGACCAGTCAACGGATGAAGAGCCTGGACCATGTCGCATGGACGGCGTCTCCACCTGGTGCACGTGCAATCGGTGCGAGCTAATGCCAACTAAGGAGGAGAACTGCTGCTGCCGTGAAAATTCCGGGTGCTTGGCCTACATTTCGGAAGGCGAGCCAAGTCCGCAATGCATCACCGAGCTGCCAGAGTTCAGGGAAGCCTGCCTGTCACGGACCATGTTGAGGATGATGATGGTGCTTCTGCACGAACTTCGCGGCACTGTTCGTCCGCGTAATCCGAGTAACGAGTAAGTATACTCTGGTTGTGATGTCAGTGATGCCACTACGATTTCATGGTCGTCTCCCACATATAGAATTACATCTACATATCATTCAAACGCATGTAAATTGGTTCCATATTGTGCATTTTCTAGATAGAATTTTTTTCAAAGCAGAATGACATTTTTTACCTGAATCGACATTGATAAGAAAGTTTTGTCATTTTAATACAGTTTGCATCTTTCTTTTTCACAGGTGGTACAGGCTGGTGGCCTATCGTTGCTTCACTTGGTGGGTTCACGGGAGGCTCGGACACCGCGTTCGGAGAGTAATACCTGCTGTGCGGTACTTGCCATTAGACAACATTTCCCCAGCGACAGGAACTTTACAATGTGTAATGTTTATTATTTATGTTCAATTGAAATTAAGATCTAAAATAAAACCCAACATATATTTTAACAATGGTTGTTTTGATTTTTTAAATGAATCTAGTGTGTCTCCATTGAATAGTCTTCCTGTGCCTTGTCTTGTCACACCACATGTCTCCGGCCAGCATCCTCCCTCACGCTGGCCGCCCACCTTCAATCCACATAACCGTTGAACCCATATGCAGCAGACATACATATGTTATATTGTGGGTTGGCATCAAGCCTCCCGGCCTTGCCTCCTCCCCCAAAAATACTTGCCACACCACTTTGTTCAAGCGTTGGCAATAAAAGGCCGTTGGATTTTATTGATACAAAACATGGTTATAGGTAAATAATCAATATGGTTGATCATAATAAATCATCCTTTTGGGCACCGGGTACAGAGATGACCCCCTCTGGCCCGTGCCGCCTTGCCACCACAGGCCAGCCTGCTGCTGTCTAACTGCCTAGGCATCCAGGGTCTCCAGGGTGAACTGCACCCATATATTCTCCTGGGAGGGTGAGGTATTTATAAACTCACCCCCCTGCCTGCCATGTACTAGATCCTGCAGCCTGCCTCTTACAGGCAGTTAGATGGCCTCTCCTTGGTGAGGCCCTGCGGCAAACGAGTCTTGTCCGCACAACCACCGCCCCAATCCACCCCCCCGCCCTATCAAAGGCGGTTCGCACCGGGGTACTTGCGCTGGCAAGTGGAGCTGTCAGGGAGCGATAAAGGCCAAGAGGTGCCAAAGACCATGTACACTTCAAAGTGGTCTATAGAGCATGGTTGTTGTTGTTCCCATGTCTACCTCCAGACCCCGTGTCTCCTGCCAAGCATCCCCCCTCACGCTGGACGCCCCCCTGCAATCCACATAAGTGTTTCTCCATTCACGAGTCTTCCTGTGTCTTGTCTGCACGACCACCGCCCCAATCCACCCCCCCGCCCTATCAAAGGCAGTTCGCACCGGGGTACTTGCGCTGGCAAGTGGAGCTGTCAGGGAGCGATAAAGGCCAAGAGGTGCCAAAGACCATGTACACTTCAAAGTGGTCTATAGAGCATGGGTTGTTGTTCCCATGTCTACCTCCAGACCCCGTGTCTCCTGCCAAGCATCCCCCCTCACGCTGGACGCCCCCCTGCAAACCGCATAATGCCACCACATATACACGTCATTCATTCACAAACACACCCCTGTTTCGAATTCTTTATAACCCACTTCATATTTCTAATGAGAACTTCTTTGCGCTTTGCTAGTCAACCCGTGGAGGTGCTGGTTATCTGCTCTTCGTCTCTGTGAACTTCCGTGACCACTTCGAGCAAACTCGTCAGTTTGCAACCTGTGAACTGCTCCCTGTTCTACGACAAGAAACTACTCTGATCCCTGCATTTAACTGTTTGTTCGTCAAGGTACGGCCATGTACCATAATCATTTTGCGTCCAATTTTTTAATTTATATCTATTTGCTAGTAGTCATCAAATTGCATCCATGTTTTCTTTTCGTTCAAGACAGTACATGCAAGGAACTAGTCACATGTTCTGAGTTTAGTCAAATTATTTTTCTATTTTTTTAAAGTTATTCAAATACTTATCCGCATGTGAATAAAGTGTATAAAACGAACCTTGCATTGAACCTTTTATGTGTCATTTAATTTTTTAACACATTGGTATTCATAGAGAATTGTTGATCTTTACTTTTCAGAACTTTCCACAATGCCTGCCTGTTCCATTGGCGGTTGCCCTTCGATGACCCATAAAAAATCTGAAGGTACTATAATGCATGTTTTCCCTAAAACAATAGATCAGATAAGAGAATGGGTCCGATATTGCGGATATCCACCGTCTGAGCTTGAAAGTAGAGTCCTAGAAGTCTTTGCGGACAAGAGGGGTGATCGATACCGCATCTGCAGCAGGCACTTTAGCTCAGACATGTACTCCACATCATTGCTAATAAAGAAGAAAACACTGCGTGTGTAGCATTAGCTAACAATAATTTCCCCATTTATGTATCCACTCAATATGAAGGCGGAAGATTCTCCATCCGTGTCGTTATTGCAGTCATCAGCCACTTCAAGCGCCTATCGGGTAATCTTACTTAGCTATTCTGCCACTGACTTGTTTTAGGCATGTAAACCAATAGTTTTAATATATCGTGTAATTATTTTACCTAATGGTACACCCTAGTACTCGTCCTCTAGTCTTTGTTTTCAGTTATAATTATTGTTATCCAAAATAATGCAAGTGCTGTCTTTCAGGGAGATGCTGAGGAGTCCAACGCATTGACGACAACCGTTGATGTCACTCAGATGCTCGAGGTACGTTTCCGGACAGTTCCATCGATGGAGATCATCAGATCTTGCATTCTTGTAGCGTGATTGTTACACACAATGTTTCTTTCGTTTTTAGCCATTGATATGTCCTTCTGTCGTCGCCCTCCTATGTGTCTTCTTTTTTCAATATTGTGTTCATTACTAATGAAAGTCCTATGTTTCAGGGAGTCGATGGAGCATTAGTCCAAGAAGAAGGGGGAGCATGCAGTTACGGGTCGGCGCAACAGCTTGCAGAAGTGTGCACCGCAGTTACAGTGTCCCTTGATGTTCTTATGCATTTCGAGGTATGGATACTGACAGTTCGATCAAGCGAGATCATATGACGTGATTACATCCGCTATACTTCCTTCTTTATTAACGCAAGTACTATGTTTCAGGGAGATGACGGAGCTTCTTCTACAAGAACATCACCCCTAGTAGTTGATGCAGATCTCTGGGTGGTGACACTTCCAACGATCGAGCAAATCGAATCATATTTAGATATCCATTATTTATTTTAGACAACTGATCATTTGTGCAGGTCTATTTAGATGAGCCGTTGACGCCTGCACAAAGTTTATGTTCTTTTTAACAAAATAGAAAACCATACTAATGCAATTACTGTGTTTCAGGGAGTTGCTGAAGCGTCATCTTCAATAATATCATCAATGGAAGTCTATGCGGAGCCCGAGGTATGGATCTTGACAGTTCCTTCTAACTAGATCAACAATGCGTGAATAATTGTCGTTTGAATGTTCTACACAATGCGTTCATTCGTGTTTTGCTATTGAGATGCACGTGGGTATTGGTCCCCAAGTACATTTTGTGTTTTCAATATTATTATACATACTAATGAAAGTTCTATGTTTCAGGGAGTCGATGGAGCGTCAGTGCGTGATAGATGTGCTTATCATGGAAATATAGTCGTTGCTACGCAAGAGGAAGTGGAGACATGCACACACGAGTCGGATCAACAGCGTCCAGATGTTGAAGTTCGAGGCAAGAAAGTTTCAAAGAAAAGAAAGCAAAAGAAGGTTAGTGTCCTGGTCACTATATTATGTTGTTTTTCACTGTTAATAGTTCAATACTGTAAGTTGTGTTTAAACTGAACATCCCTTTTCCAATCTGTCCTCACGTTGCGAGTGGGTGTACGAACTAGATCTACACAGACAGTGAAGCGAACGAGAGATGTTGCTTGTCAAACCTTTTGGCAGGGACTTGAGACTGGAGATGCATCGTGCCAATGGGAAGAATATGAAGTGATTGACAACGGAGCTATACCACCACCAGCCATTGATAGTGAATGTCCTCCTGGTAGTTCGGATGCAGTCGGAGATCAATTCACAGAATCCACACCCGCAAAAACTAAGACCGCGAGAAAGTTGAAGAAATTGTTGTATTCTCCCATCGCCGGAGAAGGAACAGATGTTGCAATGGAAGAGAATGAAATGGACGACAATGAAACACCATCAATATCACTGAACATAGCGGAAGACGATATCAGAGATTGTACCTTTAATGTGAGTGACGTGTCCTCAACGTTACAGGCCGAACCAGCTGGGATGCAGAGTGACAGTATAAGGAAAGAGGCAAAATTCATTGTATTCGATAGTTGTTTGATTGATATTATTATTAGGATGAAATGTGGGCATTCGGTTGGTGGGGAAGTATGTGGGGAGCCATTGATTAATGTGACTCGTGCAATTCGAGGCACTAACCTTAAAATACATGCCACCTGTACAAAATATCATCCTTTCTCATGGTCTGCACAACCCATGCTGGGGCAACTGCCAGCAGGCAATCTACTTTGTGCAGCGGCCGCACTTTTTAGTGGTTCAAGTTTTAAAAAGTTAGAGTATTTCTTTCAGTTTGTGGGAATCCATTTCATTGCGAAAACTCAGTTCTACAAATACCAAACCGATTATCTATTTCCAGCCATTAGCGAAGCTTGGAGAATGGAAAAAATGTCTATTGAAAGTACATTCGCGGGCAAACGGTTCAGGCTAGCCGGTGATGGACAGTGCGACAGCCCAGGATTTTCAGCCAAGTACTGCACCTACCACTTTCAGGACATGGAAAGTAAGAAAATTGTGAGTTCGGTGGTCGTGCAGGTGTCACAAAGTACATCCTCAGTGGCCGTGGAGAAAGTTGGCTTTGTAGCATCATTGCAAGAACTACAATCGCGGGGAATGGTGATCAACCTGATAGCCACGGACAGACACGTTTCAATTGCCAAGACAATGAGAGAAGAGTACAAAAATATAAATCACCAATTTGACGTATGGCATCTTGCAAAAACAATCAATAAAAAAATGTCGGCTGCAGGTAAAAAAAAAAATATGCAAGGTATTTCACAGTGGTCCAAGTCAATCAGCAACCATCTTTGGTGGAGCTCAAAAACATGTGGAGGGTCGTTGGAAATTCTACTGGAAAAATGGCGGTCAGTAATGCTACACTGTAGCAACGTTCACCGCTGGACCACAAACCAACATTTCCACAATTGTGAACATGGCCATTTGTCCACAGAGGAGGCACGGAAGAAGAAGTGGTTGATTCCTTCATCACCCACTCACAAAGCCATTGAAAAGATTGTATTTGATAAAACTATAACAAGAGATTTGAGGGGACTCACGGAATTCTGCCACACAGGAGATTTGGAGGTGTTCCACAATATGTGCCTAAAGTACAGGCCAAAACGATTGCATTTTGGCATGGAGGGCATGATAAATCGGACTCTTCTAGCGGTCTTGGCACATAACCATAATGTTGGCCGTCAACAAAGTAGGACGACCAGAACTTTAGGGACGCTTCGCTACAATAAGGCCTTCACTAAAAGAAGTAAACAATGGGTGATCAAACCAGTGTTTGAGGATATGCAATATGAGTTTATTGAGAGACTTATTGTTGATGTCCTAGATAGCCACATACATGGAGTTGTGAACGAACCTGTGCAGGGGACAACTGCATTGCCACCCAACATTGCCTCTGTTCCATGTCCACCTAAAGAAGATCTCATTGAGAAATACATATCACGGTTTAAATGATTGTAATTTGATTGTCTGTTCTCTCGAGTCTCCTCATGTTGCAGGCCCATTGAATATGTGTATCTATGTAATGTGTAAATAAAAGTGATTGCTCAGTGTACATGCAATGTGTCTCTCCACCCTTGCCCCTCCCTTCACCGTGCAGTAGTGCGAACCACCTGGGTGTCACCTGTGACTTTGCTCTGGAGTCTCCTCATGTCGCAGGCCCATTGAATATGTGTAGCCATGTATTGTGTAAATAAAAGTGATTGCTCAGTGTACATGCAATGTGTCTATCCAACCTTGTTCATTTGCGCATTAAATTAAACCAAACAGTAATATAAATCATTTTTCAAAAAATATAGAATGTCTCCGTATTTATGGTTCTCTGGGGCTGCAAAGCACGCAGACAAAATGCAAAGATGGAGTGTACATTTCAAGTCCTGTGAGATGGCCTTACACTGAATGTAGCTAACTAGGAATGTGTGCTCGTTCAAAGTGAAGGTCAGCTGCTTTGATTTTTTGCTCGGGTGCCGGAATGGCCCACGACTCAGTATAAGGTTCTATTGTTATTTGACCTTGACAGGCCGGGACCATCCCGAAAGACTTCTTTTTGGGGGTGTGGTGCAATAACGTAAGAAACGATAATGAATAAAATTTCAGAAACGATAGCCATTTAATGTTCGTTCATTAGAAGAAATAACGTCGGCATAGAAGGAGTGGTATTTCGGGGCTGCCCTACGCACAGACACAATGGAAAATGCAAATATAATGTAAGTAACTCTTTAGATGAGTTTATACCGCAATTTAATTACTATACAGTAGCTTTAAAGACGGGTTAAGTTGTACTTGTTCGTTCTATGTGGCATATTGTTTTGTACCGCGCACTATCTTGAGGAGAACCATCTCCTTTTACGGAAGCACCTCAAAACCTTCCTCTTTGCTTCTGCTTTCTCTCTCCCTCTCCCCTGCTACAACTGGTCCACTGTCTGCGACCTCCGTCCTGGGCCCTTCCACTCTCCACCTGCACTGCCTCCCTGTCAACCCCTGCACTGGGGGACTGTCTCAGTATCCTACAGCCCCCCCTTCCCAGCACTTGTTCTGCACTTACCTTGCACTCGCCACCAGCTGGCCCTATGTATTTATTATTTTATGATACTTACCTTGTACTCCACTTCCCCCCTCCCCTTCCCCTTGCACTTTTACCTTCCCCCTACCCTTGCACTTGCGCGATCTGAATGACACCTGGCCTAGTAGGATCGTTGTCTGTCTTCTCCTTGTTCCCCCCCCCCTCCCTGCCTCGCCACGCCTTGAAACACTTGTGTATAGGCGCGTTGCAAATGCCATATTATATCATATCAGTGACGAAGTGGTCCACTGGCGCTCAGGCGGCTCTGAAAAAGGCAGAGGAGAGGGGGTGGGTTACTGGAAATGACGTATAATACCCAGTTGCACTGTCCTAGCTATGAAATAATTTCCCGACCTAATATATAAAATGAATAATTTTAATAAAGATCTGATGGTGAGACTAATTTCATTTTTTATGTTTTTAAAACAGGTACATCCTTCATTATTGTCTGTAATGGCTAGATGCAACATACATACCGTTGTGGTGGCCTAGTGCCTCGTTGTTGGAACAGCCATGTGATTATCAGTGCGACCGAAGAGCTTATTTTATCGTAAACCAACACCCTGTGTACTGCACACGAACATCGCTTGCCTCAAGACGAACTATTTTGGATCGAGAGCAAAGAAAAATGCAAATCGCTGAATATTCTCTAAATATTTGATGTCCAATAAATGTACTTTGCCAAATGTACAATCTTGCCGTTTGATTTAAAAGTACAGTTTCATATTCCGAATTGTGGCGCGCTGTGTTGTGAGCTGATCTGTGTTGGTTTCTGGGTTCTGTGTGGAGTCGCGTAGAAGACGCCTGGGCGCGTTTGCCTACGCAGCACAGTCACGTCACGGATAGAGGCGGGGAATATGAATGTTTTGATAAAGTCTGTTTCAGGGGCGGGGGATATGATTTAGTGCCGCAAACGCAGGTGAGCCAGGTCGATGGGGGGAAATGATAGGATTATCACAAAATGGCGGCTGATTTCGAGTGCGTTAATGGACGAAAAGTCGGGTAAGGTCCATAGGAAAGTTTTCTACGATCTACCGATTTATGCTTAAAAACACTTGGCCGAACCGTAGGCACAATAAAAAAAAAAGTCCCGGAACTATCCTTTAAGAGCAGAGAAAGCATTCTGGGCCTTCCGCAAAAAACTGAAAACATGGCTCTTTGCACAGGAGTAACAACGTTGAAGCTTCCATGCCATGGGATCTCAACATAAATGTTCATGCCTCTATTGATGTAGGTCCCCACCTATCTGTTTTCTTAGTACCTTAAATAGACACATATATAAGCTGCACATTGTAAACAATGCTGTTGACTGTTTTTATGCATATGTATTACAATATGTCGCCCAGTACTAATTATGTAATTATGTACTTTGCTTTATGTAATGAAACGTCTGGTACCTTACTGTAACCTGTAAACCTGCGCCCAGAAACCTCCGAATTAGGTGTGCTATATAAATAACCAAATAAATAAATAAATAAATAAATGCCATTCCCTTTGTTACCAAACGAATTATTGACACACGTATGCACTTAGATTCGCAGAAAACAGAACTGTTTGCTGCTGCGTGGTAAAGTAGGTCCTCCTAGATATGGGGAGGGGGATGGGGGGGGAGCGGCATCTCTAGCCAGGACGTGTCAGTAGGAAACTTTGGTCGGGATTTGACCTGGTAAAAACGGAGGCGTTCTGTAAATTGCCAGATCCCAGGTTATGGGCACATAATCCCACACCAAGACGTCATAGTTGGGAACCCTTTGGGTGGAGGGAGAAGCACCTAACTTGCTCTAAATGGTCAAAATGTAGGTGGGTACAATGGGCCATCACACACAGGGGAAAGAAATTACTAAGAACCAAGACCAAAAATGGGATCCCTACTTCCCTTACTCATAGATGCAGGTCCTGGAAACTGCAGTGGCTGAAGCTTGCAGCAGGAAGACTTTTGACCCCGCGGTCCCCGCCCCTCAAAGGAGGGTCTCTTTGAAGGAACCAAGCATCATCACATTTGCGAGTCTAGCAGGACAGACCGGACATGGCTTGTCCTGCAGCACACGCTGCTTCACTGTCAGTCATTGTCAACTTTCCCTCAAGGGCTGAATATTTCACTATTTATTTATTTGTACAGTGACAAACACGCTGTGAGTGGAGCTTCCTGGCACTTGCAAGAGGTGGAGAGGAGTCAGACGGAAGGTAAGTAGGCAGTCGAGAAGACAGTTGTTTTCAGGAGGTTTTTTTTGAAGACCAGGAGGTTGTTTGTGGAGCCAAGATTGGTAGACGGTTCCAAAGGGAGCGACCCGTGGCTCTCGAGCTTCGGGGTGGGATGAGCAGAAGATCTGTGAAGAGGTCAAGTTCAAGGATCAGAGCCTGCGAGGTGGTGGTACACAGTCCATTTGCAATTGAGGAAGTGTGGGATTTTGCCATGAAGTGCTTTGCGAAGATGGCATAGGACTTAGAATGGTGATCATTCTTAAATGGGCAACGAGTGAAGAGGTCCGATGTGATCCCTTTGTGCATTCATCTGGCTGCATGGTTTTGGAGAACTTGGATTCCGTGTAGCCCAGCAAATAGAGCGCTGCACTGATGCAGACCTGACAAAACAGTTGTTAATGCAATCAACATCTTTTGGATAAGGGGGAGTAGGGGTAACAACTATTTTGTGGTTTTCAGTTTGCAGCTGGCAGAAGGGCAGAGTTTGGAGATATGGGCAGAAAAGTAGAGTTTCTTGTCCGTGATGGCTCAGAGGGTCTGAGCATGTCATGCCTGCTCGGACCCTTCATCAGCAGCCTCTGTTGGGATCCTGGGGAGTGTTTACCATAGATATGGTCGCCCCCTGCGGTCACGAACGGGACTATCTGACAGAACCTGACTTCCACGCCCCATAACAATTCAACGCTACTTCTCTATAACCTAGCCATCATGATACCTAATAGTTTTGTGATTTATGTAGTTCTTTATACCAGATTCCCCCAGCTGCTATGCAATGTAATAAGTGTTGTCTGGTACACTATGTATGACCTGGGGAGAGGGGCATGAAGGGCCGAGTCCTCCCCAACACAGGTATCGAACCCATGACGCATGGCATCGTCCTGCTGCCAAGGCAATCACATTGCACTCAAGCCATCTGCCTCTCACTACATTCGCTCACGCAGCCTAATATGGGGCCACGTTTAAAAACATTTCCAGAGCCACTTTTGGGTCCCGATCCACCTGCACATCTAGAGCTTGGCCTCTGCAGGAGCTGCCAGTTTATACTGGTCACATTGGTGTTTTGTGATTCTTATAGGAATGTGAGTGAAGATACATTTGATGCACACCGGTCTTGAACGGAGAACTGTCTGTGTTCCTCAGATTTGCCTATGATAAACCAATAATCGACTATACTTGCCGGATTAATACAAATCTGTTGCTCCCTCCACTAACACTACTGCTTTACTGTATAACAAGCGAAGTCCAATGCGAGTACTGTAACGGTTTATTGGGATGCTGCCCTTAACACAGGGAGTTCCTTCCCTCCCCAAGCTAATTGTCACAAAATAAACAGGTAATGTAATTTCTTTTATTCAGCTCTATCCCAGCCTCATATCATGCACCTTGGATCCCTCCCCCTGAGCTACCAATGAGCCACAAACTAGGCACGCGTACACAAAATACATTTGTATTTATTTAAATTAGAAGTAATAGACATCACAATAGCCTACACATTCCACCTTCTTTGTGGCTCACAATTAACTTATTGTTACACAAATAAATCACACAAATTACAATACTTTTATTTTTTTACAGATTACACTTTGATAAATAATCAAACTGGCCAATGAACCAAAGTCATTTATTTACATGTGTAATGCCTTGCAATTTCGATTTTCCTGCACGCTTAAAAGGCGAGCAGTTGGGTTTATCGATTGGTACAAATTCATATGGCAATTATGATTTCACCCATACTTTTGGTTTAAAATAAACACAGGGTGATTTAGAGGTGTTTCAGACCCCCTCACTTAAAAGCCTGTGTTGGGGAAGTTCGACCGTAGGAATTAGGATGATTTGAGAATCTGGGTTTCAGACGGCCCTCCAATTAAAGGCCTGTGTTGGGGAAGATGGACAGAAAAATGACTCAATTAAATGACAGTCTCTAGTTCACGGTGCACACTGCGAATGAGTTTTGTTAATTTTGAATTTTAACAAAATTCACCCTGTGTTGAACTGCCAAGGGGAATTAATATGTATAGTTAAATAGGCTAATGATCTGGACAGTTTTGCCCCCCACACAAACTATAAAGGAAAAGAATTTAAGGCAAGCAGATTACCCCCTTCTGGTCTCCCAGGGTTCAATTCTACCTACATTGAATTCTTTTGTTTAAAGTCAGGGAAGCCATCTGCATGTCAGGACCCTCTGGAAGGACGGGGCAGGGTTATGGTCACACCACTCTCAAGGATGGCCTCCAGCTCTACACGATAGGACCCAGTCCGTTTTTAGGCCTTCCCAGAAATAGACAGTTCCACCCAGAGGCAATCTCTGCAAAGTCTCCTTTTGGTGTTTCCTGGCAGCTGTCAGATGGTAATTTTTAGCAGCTCTCCCGATGGTGAATTTCAGTAGTTATCTCCCCTACTCCACTTAATATAGCACTGATGAAACCGTAAAGTTTACAATCTTGGGGAGTACTCTGCAAGAGTTCTCACAAATAGGATTGGTCAGTTACCCTTCTCTCTCCTCCCACCTCCTGACCCTCTCTATGGATTGGTTTAGGGGTTTGAAGCAGACATATGTTAATTCCCATTTGCAATCCCCTTTGTTCTCATGTTACATTTTTGGCAAATGCCAGTTAAGTGGCAAAACTTCATAATGCTACCAGCAAATGCCATATATATATATATATATATATTCCCATTCAGCTAATCATGGGGAATTCAACAAAACACCAGCTAGGTCTGCACCATGTTGCACAGCTGTTTGGCAATTTTCTGCCATTTTTACAAGAAGCATAACAGTTAGGAATATGAAATGTATTACCCTATTCCTAATTTTACCTTCCACCCATTCACCAACTCTCAAATTTGGAACATTTTCAGATCAGCCAGAAATCCATTTTAGATGGCCATTACAGTTCCCTGAGTCGCATGTGAATGAATTTTATGCCACCAAAATCACCTGGAAATTGCCGAAACAATGAAACATACATGTAATCAGTGCCACCCGTGGTTGCAGAGAAAAAGGCTTGAGTTATAATAAAGCTTTAAAATGAATAGTACATCTTTAGGTTAATTCAAATAGGAGCTCTGCTTCCTCCAAGCCATTTGTCTCTCTCGGCCAGTGTTTTTATTAGTCTCTTTGTTCTTTGAGGTGTAGGGTGCAAATTGTAAATGGGGATGCATTTGATAAAAAGAGATCCCCCCACTGCAGGCATCTGGCATCCTGTCCTTTTATCTGAAAAGCTTCAATTTTCCTGTATTTTATTCTCCAGAGTTCAGCCTTAATTATAGTGCCTCTATTCACACCTCCCACTACTTTTGTCATGCACCAGCCAGAGCATTTGGCCTGCTCATAACTGCCCTCAGACACAGCAGGTCTAAGAAAAGTCTGTTTCCAACACCTCTTAGCAGCCCTACGTTATTGCAGTTGTAAACAGTTGGATGCCGAACCAGACTGGCAGTAGGGGAGTTTTGTGAATTTTGCCCCTTTGTCCTTTACTGAAATGGACTCACATATTGCATTTTCTAACATCAGCCTTGAATCCTTGACATGCAGTGTGATGTCAGGGTCAACTTTGCGTTATTGATGAAAGTACAGGGCTGTTTCTTTCAGTCATTCTTAAAATACACTTTTAATTATCTCCTGTTCATTTTCATGCTGACAAGTGAGTCTGAATTGTCACAGTGCACTACCTCTTGATGGGTGGCAGTTGCAGTGAATATGCTGCATTTACTTCTCAGCCATTAATGCAATGTGCTTTTGCAATCTGCACTTGGACTACATTTTTGTTTTAGCCTTCTCTGGATTTCCCTTACAGAAAGACACCCACATAGTCTGCCTAAATAGGTCTACAGGAACTTTTCATGGCAAGCAAGCAGACTTTTCTTTTGAAATGGTTGCCGGTATTTTGCATGTGAAGCATAATCTACCTTACTTTTTGTCAGCACACATACCATGTCTTTTCCCTGACATCTTTATGGCAGGGTGACATTTTTTCCATGTCTTGCTTTAACTTGCAAACAAACATGCAAAGCCATTTTTGTGTCAGTGTTTAAACATCTTGTTTTTCATGTGAAGGGGACCTTGGAATTTCTTCTTCATTTGTTAATTAATGATGCTGCTTTTCCTTTGGTAATAACAGGTAGGCCTTGTTCACACGCCCTTCAGTTCCATTGGTTTGGGGGCCTTTAATTACACCCCACAGTACCTCCCGTTGTAAAGCGTTCCACTGCTCTCGAGCTAAGTTCGAGCTTCAAGCAATAAAATAAAATCATAAACAGAAGCACATTGGGCCTCATCAAAAGTTTGGTCATATTTCAGTGGTAAATCTGATGAAATTCAGCCAAGCAAGTTTACCGTTACCGCCACTTGGTCCAGCGGAATTACCACCGAATTACAAGTGGTGGTTGGCAGTGTTAGTTCTGATTTATTGCCGTTTATAGAACTCAATGGGGATTTCGGCAGAATTACTACTGGCAGTAATTCTGTTGATTTTGCCGATATTTCAGAAAATCCTCCATCTCCCCACCAAAGTTGTAGTATGGTGTCGCAATAATGCAGCGGTAATGGAGTTACCTCAATTTTACTGCCTTTTTTACTACACCACCATACTTGTAATAAGGCCTATTATATTTTACAATGCACATTCATAAAACAAACATCAACTAACCGAATTAACAACTAAAATGGCATGTTTTAAATGCAATAACATTGATGGAAATTTACATTAAATATTATCCGAAACGTGTCCCTGATGAAGTCTTGTGCACTACAGTTAAAACAGCCCCAAAGAAACAGCCGAAAAACATCCATATACTTAAGTGGGTCTAGTATCATTTGCAGTTAGCCCCTCACGTAAAGCACATGCATAGAATGGCAGTCGGTGACAGATCAATAATAGGTAGGGCTCATTACAGGCCAGTGACTGGACAATGGCATGCTAGGGACAAGCCATGGACAGACCGTGGCAAGTCGGGGTTGGTGTTTCTGGCAATTAAATGTATATTACATTGCAAACATTGGCATGTGAAAGGACAATGACAGGCCAGTGACAGAGGTTTGCATGCCAGTCCCAACTTGTTGATAAGCAGGCTGGTGACAGGTCAATATTTCAATATTTCAATATTTAAATGTGTATTTATGTAGTTGACATAACCAAGTGTTTCAAGCAGAACACCTGGGCATGAGAAATAACAGTAGGCAGAGCATTTCCGTAGCAGAATGCTTTACAACCATAGAGCCTGAGTATGAGGATGAGAAGTAAACCAGGTGATGAAAGGGGGATTCTGGGACAACGGAGGGGACAGTGCACACTGTTTAACGGCAGCAATTGCAGTGACATGTCAGTTACAGGCAGGTGATATGTAACCAGCCGAGAAGAGACCAATCACAGAATGGGTGCATACCTGTTCGCATCTTCATGCCTTGGTACGTTTGCATACACATTGGCTGGCCTCATTTTCAGGGAACAATCAAACAATGTCAAAAGGGTTAGCAGGGATAGAAAAACAAAAACAAAAAGTAATTCGTTTTAAACAACCCAGATTAGAGATGCAAAGGTATTAATGCATCCTCCCCCGGACAGTGACAGGTCAATGAAGGTAGTCCAGAAACAAGCCAACAACAGCCTGTGGAAGATCGGTTGGACTGGTGCATGAGCACACTTTTCGTCAGAGCAATCTCCAACCCCACTGGCCTTTCAGAGGTACCAAGCAGCCTGTAGTGAAATATACTAGGGGCACTTTGCTGTCACTGTATTAGGTCATCTGTCAGCCAAAGACAGAGGAGGTAGAGCCCCCTCCCCCCTCAACCCACCCTCGCAATCCCCCCCGCACCCGCACCCCCGCGCGCTCCCGCTATCACAGGAGAGCTGTCATCTCATCCTGAGCAGACAGGAGCAGCCCCAGCCAGCAGCCAAGGGCATGACATGCAATGTCAGGCTTGTCTCTCAGCATTGCTTTATAAGGGCAGGCCGGGCAGGCTAAGTGCAGGCACGTCTTTTGTTTCAGACCGAAAGTCCCAGCCAGCACTTGAGTTAAAGTTAACATAGTGGGCCAGTACCAACAATTCTCAAAAGTCTGACACCCGTTTATTGGAGCATTGGATGACGTTAACAACAGGGGTCCTTTCCCAAAGTAACAGTTCTAGCCCTTCTCACCTGGGTCCTATTACCTTTAATGGGTCAGAAACAGCACTTGTTTACATCGCCAGTGCACTTTAATATGGAGGTACCTGCACTTAGTAGCAGGGCTGATTTACTTGTAATGGGGTTTCCCTGTAGAACTGCTAAACTTTGAATGGGAGAGTACTAACGGCACCAGGCAGCGTGCGTAAGTATCAGAACTTCTCAGAACGGCTTTTTACGCTGTTCTTCAGACAGTGCGAGCACTGCTATGCTGCTTATGAAAAGTACCAACACTGCTCAGCTTGGCTGCAATATTGCTAATGGGTGAGTGCTAGCACTTCTAACAAGGTCTATGGCCCTCATTAGGACCCTGGCGTTAAGGGGTTAACGGCGCCGTAAAAGGTGTCGGCGCCGTTAAACCCTTAACGCCTTACTACGAGGTCCCTTTGAGGGACCCGACCTTAACGGCTGGTCTAGACCAGCCGTTAAAGTAGGGGCCCGCAAAGCGACTCTCGAGGTAAGTACGGTACCGCAATACCGTAGTTACCGCCTTCCCCATTCCCATTATGCCCTATGGGGCAAAAATGGGAATGGGGAAGGGCCATGGTGGCATGGGGAATTACTGCCCCGCCAACCTTGGAATGGGGTGGTAATTCCCCATCCCGCCATGGCAGACTCCGGCATCGACCACAGTGCTAATAGCACCAGGGTTTTCCCCCGGAGTCCTAATGAGGGCCAATGTCTTGTGAGGGGGGATAGCTCAGGTGCAACACGTTTGTACTGGAAGCAAGACAGTGCAGGCAACGCAGGTTCGAATCCCGAACCTGTTCTTAGAAAGCAATGAGCGCGTTGTAAAAGAACAATTATAATTAATTAGTACCTGGCACGCTCTGTCCACGGGAAATAATACACATAGCTTGGCTCTTTTCTGAGCCCTACCACACGGTATTCCTGTGGATGTACGCACGATCTGGCATGTGTTCCCAGCAGGGGGCGTAGCAGCCCCTTTGCCAATGAGGAGGCTCGAAACAGGGCAATCCCTACTCCGAGCTGGAGGCTGCCTTCTTCCCCCGCCGGGGACTCAGGTAAGTTTTTTTTCCCTCCTCCCCTCTCCCATGCAAACTATCCCCTTCCGCCCTCCCAACCCCACTTACCTTCTTTTTTCTTTTTCTCGGGAGCGAACGCGCTGGGAACACTTCTTTTCCCAGTGCTTCCGCTCCCGAAGGCCGCCATGAAAAGGGAAAATGCGGCCATTTTATTACTTTTTTTTTTCTGTTTCGAAACGCAGTATCGTTCGGAACAGAAAAAGATGCCATTAGTACTCCGGTCTAACACGGGCCGGAGTAATATTGGCTATAAGACCTTCGCCAGTGGGCCAATACCACGGGGCCCATGGGCATTACCTGGGGCAGTATTGGCCCGCCGCCTCGGGTCTTGTTGCCACATTATGCTGAATGCATTGTCCCATATCAGCACTTCAAATGTACTGTTTATACACCAATGAAATCGATTATTATGATTTTGATTCCAAATCACCTTAAAACGTACAGAAATAGTGTGCATTTCTTGTGTGCTCTGGTAATATGCATACATTCTGTGAAGTAGGTAATAATCTTCCCTACAACCTCTCCCTGAAACCAATTTTCAAATTCATGCTGTCCGATGCCTTAATATCCATAGAGAGAGAGCAGCCTGTGTGCTCATAAACACAGGGTCGGCCTTATCGGCAGCAGCGCCCTGGGCGAATTGGTGCCCCCGCCCTCCCTGCACACCCCTGTTCAACCGGGGACAGGCGGGGGGGCAGGATGCAGCACCATTTTTTTAACCTCCTCGCTCCGGTGCCTCGCGGGGGGGTTAATCACTGGAATTGCATGAGCGCCCTATTCCAATGCAAACTGCCTCGCTCCTGGGTCGGAGCGAGGGGGTAATCATGCGATTATTGCGCCTGCCACGCTTTCTCGTACTACGCCAGCTCGGGGAGCCCTTGAAAGACTCCCCCGAGCTGGAGTGGCGGGGGCTAATGGCACCCTGGGGGCTTGAAGCCCCAGGTGGTCACCCGTCCCGCCCTGCACTAGCTCAGCCCTCCCTAATTGGCGAACATCCAGTGCCTGAGCGCTCTCTCACTGATGCCCAAGGGGGTCTCGATACTCTGTGGGCATAAAACATGTTTCTAAAATTGAAGTGAGAAGAGTAACTGCAGATAGGTTAGTCCTTTCCACGTAAATATCTTGGGAGGGGATAATTTACTCTTCCAATTTTATTTCCAGAACATTTGAGGTAAATGTTTGATTTTGGAACCGTGGTGGTGAACTTACATGAAGTCCCCAAAGAGGACTAATGGCACTTAGCCTCCCTGAACCTAACACCACAGCGTCCTGAAAGGCGGACACATCCACTAACCCTGAGCACAGCTGGTTCTGATTGACTTTCGAGTTCTCTGAGCCCTTCCAGCTGACTTCCGGTCTTATGCATCCCAGCACTGACTCGATTCCTCTCTGAAATATTCACCAGGGAGACTGACCAGGTTTTCTTTGCGTTCATTTTTCTTCTGCAGACAGGCATTGTTCAATCTTGAACAAATTAATATTACCCACAATTAGTACCCGACACGCTCTGTTCACGGTAAATACTACATGTGGATTGGCTCTTTTCCGAGCCATACCAAACAGTATTCCCATGGATGTACGAGCGTTCCGGCGTTTGTTCCCGGCGGGGGCGTGGCAGCCCCTTAGCCAATGAGGAGGCTCGAAACGGGGCAATCCGTGCTACGAGCCTCCCCAAGGCTGGAGTCTGCCTTCGTCCCCTGCCAGGGACTCGGGTACGTTTTTTTCCCTCCACCCCCCTGCCCTGCAAACTATCCCCTCACAACCCAACTTACCTTCTTTTTTCTTTTTCTCGGGAGCGAACGCGCTGGGAACATTTCTGTTCCCAGCGTGTCCGCTCCGGATGGTCGCCATGGAAAGGGAAAACAGACTATGTTTTCCCTTTCCCGGCGGCCATTTAATTTGACTTTTTTTTTCTGTTTTGAAACGCTGCAGCGTTTCGGAACAGAAAAAAATGCCATTTGTACTAATGGCTATAAGACGCTCGGCGGCGGGCCAATACCGCCCACGGTAATGCCCCCTGGGCCTCGTTAACTAGGGGTCCCAGGGGCACTACCTGGGGCGGTATTGGCCCACTGCCTCAGGTCTTATTGCCACAGTAATTTTCCCCAAGCATGCACGATGTATGTTCCTTTCTGAGAATGGGGCCTGCTTCCGTGCATGAAACCTAGAAATGCTGATGATCGATTAGTGATTGGCCAATGACAAGCCAGTGCCATGCAGGGGGCAAAGTGGCCGGGCAGTGAAGCCCCATGGCAGACTAGTGATGGCAAGTTCCAGGTCACAGGAGGTTTCAACATCTAAACAGAGTTCATCTCTCTCGCATCGATCACATTCACAGAAGCAGCCAATCAGAGGAAGCGTGGGGCTGTGCCCACAGATTGGCTACATAACCATCAAACATGCAAGAGTAGGTTTCATTGGAAGACTTGTGACTATAGGGTGTTTATTCACCAGACCAATGTTAAGGAAAGATAGTGCCATGAATTGCTGAGCATCGCAAACTTCAAATTCTACGAATACTGAGATTGAAGACAATGCAGATCTCAGCAGGCGAAGGAAAGGAGTTGACCCATAATACTGAGAAATATGCGGCCGCTATGGGAAGGTCGAAGTGAGCGGGAACGGCAGCAAACCGATGACCATTACTTTTATGTTTTACAGTGACATCCGATTCACATATTCGTCTACTATTTTTGCAAGTGAGACACGCCTCTTCATTTTATTTCATAGCCTCTTTAAAGTGAATCCCCTCCCTACATCTATACTGGAACTGGGTGGTAGTGCAGCCGTGTATTGTAAAGTGCTGTGGCATGGCTATTGTGTGAGGAGGGCTGGAGTGGTCTTCAGGGAGACGCCCCCTCCTTCAAACAATAATGCCCTAATCACTGCAGTATTGATTGTGTCACACGCTGCTCAGGATCCTTAAATCTAGGGTAGAAATGCGCTCTCTGCATCACTTTGTCCCTGGATTTCACTCTCGGGTCTAGCCCCAGCGGCCTCTTTGGTACCCCTGGATCTCTTCTTGTGAACCCAAGTTCAGATAGAGGTCAAAAGAGCAGTGTCTAGGGAGGAGGGCACAGCAGGGCCCATGAGCCTAGTTTACTTTGTGTATTGGTTGCAAGTCTCAGCAGCAGAGACGTGCTGCCACAGAGGCTGTCTGTTTTTTTGTGCTGTTATGGATTGTGTGGGCTAGGTGGATTTTCTTCTTGTGCCCTGTTTTGCTTTCTTTCATGTGTTTGGCTGAAGTGTTGCTAGAATGACCGAGCCCAAGTGCTAAAGGAAGCACGAGATCAATCAGCTGTACTAAATTACCCTATGATCCCATATATCACATGCATTCGTTATGTTTGCAAAATAATAGCTTTCGCACAAACCTTAGTGCTCATTTCCATTTATACAATAGTGGTATAGGTTTTCCTGATGTATTTAAAAAAAAAAGAATTTGGAGAGAGCTTCAAGTGTCATATTTGAAAGATTGCCTACTTATATTTTAAACATCACTAATGTGTATAGGGAAAATGATGCCCTGACTAGCTAGGATCTGATTGAGTGCAAGCATATTTTAATGCAAGTAAATATTTGCTTTTGGCTACATGCGCCATGCCATTCGGGAATTGCTTATGCAGTCCTGTTTTTTTTAATTTTCATTATGGAACGTGTAGTCCTTAATTTATAATGGGGAAAGAAAAACTACACTACATATAGCAGGAAGTCACGCAATTGGTGGATCTACACGTGAGACATACCAGCTTATAAAGGTGGCAAAAACACATTGCTTAATCCATTAAAGGAAGCACGTGACAGTGGTGCCATGGCCATTCAAGTGTGTTAGGGGAAACTCCCGAAGGCGTCGATACCTTTGGAGGTTTTCCTGGGCCTAGTCTAATTAGCTGAAGGGTTGCATGTGTCACAAAGGTTGGCAAGCAGTGGCTTCCTCTGCACTTCTAAATACTTTTTAACAAGCCTGAAAAGGAGCAACCTGTTCACCCATTGTTTCGAAAAGGGGCAAATGATTTCCTGATGACAGCTGCTGTCTACATATATGCATCTGAAAGGCCCCATATCATCTCTACTTAGTTCGGCAGCTGGGTACCTGGCCCCGAATGTACGACCTGTGCAGTGGTAAAGGTAGGTCTACTATTAAGTCATTGAATTTTGCCCTGCTGTCAGATCAAGAGATCCTCCTGGCTGTTAACTTACCATTTCCGCCTTCCCCGTGCAAAGGGCCGTCTAATGACACGTCTAATGTGTCCGCTGTGATCAACAGGCATGGGCTTTTTAACCAAGGGAAGAAACTGGAGAAATTACACAAACCCTTCACTCAAGGTACAATTACCGACCATTTCTCTGCTTACTTACTTGACTGCGCACCAACGTGTTAGTTTACACCTTCCTCAATCATATCTGATACGCTTCTCATTCCACACATTTTGGAAACTCCCTGTTCTTACGCCCAAGAGGTTCTTTTGGAGGACAAGGAATAAACATATAACGGAACTCCGTAGTTACCCAGTTTAATACATCAACTATGAAGGACATTGCACCTAGTGTTGTGCGTCTTGGTCTCCCTTACTGTAAGACCAAGACTCACTCGGTTATGCTGGAATCCTTGCTTTTTAAAGAGAATAATTCAAAGATCCATAGTCATTTGAAGGACTTTTTGACTAATAAGCAGCTACAGTTATCCGCCACAGTAACAGTTGCTCCTTCTGGTGATGGAAACCTCGTTCCAGTCATTCAATCAGTGTCTGATGCTACGACTGATGGGAACTTCAATGTTGTTTTTTGGTCCCCATTCCAGAGCCGTCTGGCACACTGTCAGCTGCTGAGATTTTAATAGAAGACACTACTGTGAAAGTTATACACAATCAGGGAGCAGCCCCAAACTCTCTAAGATCATCCAAGTATTTGGAGACGGCACTAAATGACTGTATGGCAGTAATGGTGCATGTCTCGGAGGTCCCAGTTACTTTGAATGGTGTTATTTCCCCATGCTCTAGCCATACCTATGTCTTAGGTTATCCATGGTTCATCGGGATGGTGGTCGTGTGGATGGGGCCACTGAGAATAACTGCTTAATAGGTACTACCCTCACCCGTGTGTATACTACAAGTCCAAAAAATACGAGAAGCAAACAAGTAAAGAAGACAAAAAATATTACACACCCATATCAGAAAAAGCAAAGTATGAGGAAATGTGTTAGTTGCCTGCTAAACACGCCTTTAATTGAAGCAGTTTTGACTAGGGATGTGGTATGCTCCGTAAAACACAATAATCAAGTTGTATTGGTAGAATCAGAAAACATTGGTGAGCCGGATTGCGCTATTGTACATGTCGAGCCCATTGTGGAGGTCCATTCTGACATCTCATGTACCATTGGGTAGTCTTCCTTAACACGATTCATTTAACATTCACTGAGAGAGATTGTAATGCATCGGCAAAAGAGATTGCATTCTCCCAATTGAATACTTGCACCCAACAAACCATTGAATGCTATGGCACAAAACTGATTATCCTCTTAAACCACAACTCTGAGTTTACCCTCATGCAAAAATCTTGTTTATCCTGCAATAGAGCCTCTAACGAGTAGTAATCTCGTGCACCCTGGCACGACTTCTCTTAAAAATCTTACTACACTGCTTCCTCTTTCTGACTCCCATAATACTCAGAGCACTTTGCAATAAGATATTGGTGACTTAAGGCAATGGGAGGAGAATACACCTCTGGGACCCCAGAAGGCTGTTTATAGCATTCTGAAAGGTTCCAAGGGTGGATATTGTTCGAATGACATTCAGCTGGCTCGACCACTGAGGGGTCCTGCATATTTTCAGGATACTAAACCTCACTCGGTTACTACATAGGATAAGGGCATATGCAGGGACACTTCTTAAAGAGTCCTGTTCAAGAGTATTCTACCCGAAAATAAACACATTATTTTAAAACGGACAAACATACTATGATTTCTAAACATCATTCCTAATATTAAGGATATTACTTCAAGTGATTTGGATTGGATTATGTTTGGTGACCGAGTGGACATTTATTTTCACTCAAGAATGATATTTGATGTGTTGATGGGTGAACTCTCCACTACACCCGCCTATGGCTTAGATTTGACACTCTATATGTATAGGGGTCAATCTGGGGCAGGGGCTGATGTGGATAGATTACCCAGTTGTTCACCCGATGTAGAATCATCTTTTCTTATGGTCCTCTCAGGGACATTCTCACCTGATGACTGTCGGTACCATGTTGTGTTCACACTCCATACTATTTCTCCAAGAGACCTGGCTTACTGTGGCACCAATTTTTGATGGCTATGTGACAAATTTCAGTTAGCAAAAAAGAGCAGTCATGGACGTCCTTTGGGCGGCCTGGTTACCTTAGTCTGGTCCTGTAGTATTTGATCAATTGTGGCAAGTTTCCAGCCTATATTCAGTATACTGGCCACACATATTAGATTCCAAATGGATTGCCAATACGATATTATAACCATTAATGTTTACTGGCACCTTGGGATAGGGAACATCACTACTGTTACAGGCAATATATTAAACTACATTAATTCATGGCTGGATATTTGGACTAGTGGTTATATCTTCCTTTGTGGAGACCTTAACGCCTCATGCATTAATCTGGATTGCAAGTGAAAAACCTGTTCCAAATTAATAGAGAATGAATACTTTGGTTACATGTGGATGGAAAGCATGAGTGGGTTAGGTCTTAATCTGCTGAATGGAGCGGTTAATGGGAACATCCCAAGCAAACACACTTGGTGCAATGGATCCTCAAGTTCTACGATTGATTACATTTTTGCTAGTGATGGTGAATTTGAAAAATGTGTAACTCTCAATATTACTAGTACCAAATATAGTGATCATAGTACAATGAAGGTAGAATTTGACTTGGGCAAGGCTAAATTAGAGTCCTCGGTACAAGTCAGTGGTGATCTCCACACAAATATAGCCGGTAACAGAATTTGTTGGAATCCTGTAACAGTCCAATGTGTGAATGATTCTGTCACCCTATCTCTAATGGAGATGCCACCTCTCAATATAACGTCTTTTCAGTGGACAATATTGGTGATTTCATCTTTGATCATATTAGTCACACATTTAAGCCTAGGGAGAATCACTTTAGGATTGCTTATAAGAAACATACTCATTGTTTTGATCTGGAGGTAACTGGTAGGAAAAAGGAGGTGAGGTCACTGATTAGGTCACTCAATAAGTCTAATACCTTATCTCCCACAGGGAGGGATATGAGTATTAGGAGAATCGAACAGCACTACCTGAATTGGCTCAGGGGGAATCTAGCTCTTGGAACTCAGAATGATGGTGAAAGCATTTTGATTACTTTAAACAAACGCAATCCTCAAGAGTTCTGGAAACTTGTCATCTCTATTGATAAGCCTCAAATAGAGTTCACTAAATCCCATCCCTGAACTAACTTGGGTGAAGCCTTACTCACATGTATTTACCCTTCGGTAAATGCTGTCAGTGGGTGTTCCTCTGCTTTTACGCCAACGGACTTGAATTGGCATCTTAAAGTGGATGCAGAGTCTATTAAAAACATTATTAGCCTAATCAGTACCTCAAGGGCCCGCGGCTCCAATAGTTTATCCAATCTATTACTTAAAGGTAATCCTGATGTATGGGCATCGATTCTGACCACTCTTTTTAATAACATTGCTCTCTCTAACTCTTTTCCTCAATCATGGTCTACAGCCTATATTATACTCATCTATAAGAAGCGCTCGGTCCTTGAACCAATCAACTATCGCCCAATAGCAATATTGGGTTCAGGCATCAAGATGTTTGCCAATTCGCAAAATGTTGCTGCAGCAAGGCAGCAATCAGGCGTGGGTATGATTAAAAACTGGCAAACAGACTTCCAAGAACAACTTGGTACGTCTCTAAATAGCTTTACCTTGAAATGTATTATGAGTCAGGCAGAGTTTAGAAAATACGATTTCATTCATGTCGCAACAATTGACCTCTGTGCTGCCTTTGATGCAGTAGATAGAGACATTTTATGGTCCAAATTATGGAAGTGGGCTATCTCTGAAGGATTGCTTTGACTTATTTTCGACCTTTATTCCGAAACTAACATTTAAGTTAGACTTGAACATAAAGGCACACTTTCGCACAAGATATCGACCACTAGAGGAGTTAGGCAGGAATGTGGGTAGACTCCCTGCCTATTTAATCTCTATATGGTGGACATTGAGGAGTATTTTCGCCAGCCGCATTCGCAACGCCTAAAATTAGTCATATATGAAAGTGATGTGTCTAGCATATGCCGATGACTTTTTACTTTTTGATTGTTCTAAATTGGGGATACAACGGTTGATTAATGCTTTCTTGGACTTTGGTACTGCTCACACTCTTTGAATAAATCCTGACAAAACTAAAGTGATGTGCTGTTCTGCTCGTAAGAAAAAGTATAAAAATGAAGTGTCATGCGGGACCAGCATTCTTACAACAAGTTGAGAGCTTTGTTTATCTGGGTTTTCCCATTTTCACTAAACAGTATAAAAGTCTGCCTAAAAACTCGCTAAACACACGTACAGTCGCTTTTTTAAACCATTTGTTAAGGCTGGATACTAAATATGGCAGGTACTCTTTGGTCCCTATTTTGCATTTTTATCGAAGTAAAATAGTTTTTAAAATCTTGTATTACATTGAGATATTGTCATTTTGGATCTTGGAATACCTGCCAGAGCTAGAATCAATTTAGGAAAAGGTCCTAAGGCTCCCTTATTGCGTTCCTCTTCCTGCAATTTTGTATGAGTTGGGCCTGCAGTACTTAAGTCTAGGGCCTGCTGGAAACTCTTGTTTCATTTTGATAAAATTCTGTGTCCTGTGAATAACTCTTTGTTCCAGGACTACAACTTAACTAAAGAATCGAAGGATGGCGGCTTTGTTAATTATTATAGTACATTTTGCGTTAATCTATTAGACAAAATTGGACTTTAAAAAGATGATTTAATTAATAACCCAGCAAGAATGAAACAGCTTGTTCATAGATGTGATTGGACTGAAATGATGTCAGGCATGCACTCATGCAAATCTTTGAGTCATCTGCAGAATGTTTATAAAAACGTGGAGGGCCTTGCCCCATGTTTAGCCATTTGCCCAAACAAGATGACTAGGAATTGCTTCTTGTGCTTCAGATTTAACATTCTTCCTACGCGTGTAGTTTTATTAAGATACAGCCTGCTAGACCCTGACTCTGCGTTCTGTCGTACCTGTAAGTTGAAGAATCAACCAGAAAAACGACAGCATTTGGTCATGTCTTGTAGTGCGCTCGAAGCAAAAAGATCCATATAGCTAAACCCATTTTTCAACCTATCAAGTGCTGGCAATTCATCTTTAATCTGGTGCTATTGTCTTGCTGGATGGACCACTTGCATGGCGTTGGCTGTCTCTGGCTTTTTATTTTTATTGCAATTGTATCAAAGATGAATGCATGTATTAACATATTTTTCTACCTTCCTACGAACACCTGTTGTATTTATTGCCCCGTTTCGATTTTTTAAAATTGTGTTTTATTTTTTTATGTGATGATTTTCCTAATCTTATTGTGATTATCCAAACTGGATGAATTTTATGTGGGGATATCTGTCGATGTTGATTTCTTTTTTTATACTGATATTTTACAATTCGATCTTATACTTAAAATTGTTAATCAATTGATCTGGTATCTATTCTATTTTTGTGATCAATTGTTAAAGGTTATTATTTAACCAAATGACAATACCGAAAAAAATGTGATGTTATGTTGTGTTACGTTATGTAACGTCATTTTATGTTACTGGGATTTATATAATGCACCCTTGGCATTTGCATGGTCTCGAGGCACTCTGGCAGTGGTGGACACTGCCAGCAGGGAAGTCAACATTTTCTCAGTGGGCCTCTGTGCTCTGGGGCTCTTTATTGAGGGCACTATGATTTGTTAGCATTGTTGCATGCAGCATATACAATTAAGACGTGTCTGCTTGCACAATGTAATAGGCGGTTATCGAAGCCTCATTTTGTTCCCACTCCACGCTGGTGTATCTGAAATAGAGAGTGAGAATTAGGATAATCGAGAGGGAGGAACATATAAGATAGCTTTGCTCCTCTGTTTATCTGTGTAGGCTGGAAGTACCCCATTCTCTGCATCCATTTCTGTTTTGTGGGTTCTGTGTCAATAGCATATATGTATTCCTGTCTAGTGGGGAGTCTTGTGTGTCCATGGTGCTAGGATGCCTTGGCTGGGACTACGATATGCAAGTTGATTGTAGACCTATAGGCATCTGCCAGGGACGTCACTCAGAGGTCGCCAGGGGTCGCAAATGCGACCCCTGAGGTCTGCCTTGCTACCCCTTGCTAACCAGGAAAAAAAATGTTTCTTTTTTTAAATTGAGGCCCCTGGGCTGTGGCTAGCAGTATGTGGTTATTTGTTTCTGCAGTGGCTGGTTTTCTGATATCTATAGTGGGTATGATAGCTCACTGGGTCCTCACTGCTGTACTGTGTGCAGTCTGCACGTTTGCCTCCCGGCAAGGTCAACTCAGCTTTTCATCCTTCTGAGGTTGATAAATTGAGTACCAACACAGGTCGGGCAATAATGTATGTATATTTGTTATATATGAAGCACTTTAGAGCAAGTGCTATATAATATCACATCGTTATCGACGTCTGCTTGCATTCACAGTCATTTGGTAATATGGGCCTATACACGCTGATATTAACAATAAATATGGTGATCCATTCTTGTATGAAATATATATCACTTTACAGTGATATCGTAACCATATTTCTCGTACTGTAATTAGGAACAAGGATATGTGATGCCACTTCCTGTTTTGTCAAGGGGTGAAAGGTTGTGTTCCATAGCTTCACGTAATGTCGCTTCGTGGTGGGGTCAAATGACATCACTTCCTGTGATGCCATCAGCTGTCAAGGGTCATGTGATGTCACTTCTGCTACCCCTGGCATTTTGGTGAAATGACATCCCTTGGTTCTGCTGTTGTTACATTAGGACAGACACGAGCAAAATCACAGTGGGGCTCATGGAGCAAGGCATGATTAGGGCATACCAATGCACGAAAGCATAGAAAATCATGAAAAGCCTGAACTCTTCCCATCACCTCTACCACTGGCCTCTGCAGACAGCTCTTATTTCACTTTCTGACTTTGCCACTGTCTAACCCTGGCTCTCAGTCAGCCTTCCTCACATCACCCAAAACCTCTCTAAAAGAGATCTTGCGCTGTCTCCAAAAGACCACAAGCCCCTCTCTAGCAGTGCACGCCACCACAGCTCAAAAATGAATAACTGCACATGCCAGCAATCCTTACCTGGCATTAAGGCAGCTCCATTATGCAGGTTTCAGAACAATGATGAAGCCCTGCAGGGGTTCTTCACAGGGATATCAATGATCCGAGAAGTTGGCGATATAAAGGGTGGAGTGTGGATTCCACAGTTCCTTACTAAGCTGGGTGCTCACACCAATGGATTTGAGGGGTGCCATAGCTGCAGGAAGGTGAAGAGAAGGCTGCTGACAGTGAAAGGAAGGATGATGACGGGTGAACTAGGTTTGCTTTTTTGGACACATTTGAGTATTCTTTGCATCCATAAAATCAAGAGGCATGAGTGTCTATAGGTAGATGACTTTGTCAGTCTGTTTTGTTATGTATTTAAGTCTTTAAAGTACAGTCGAAAACCTAGAGGCAACTGAGTAGGCACACTTCAGTCTGTACAGTCGTTCTCCATTTATGATAGTGACAATAAAGCAACTGAAAATAAAGTGACAATCATACTCTGTTTGCTTAGCATGTGTCTATAATGATTTTTTAGTTTGGGCTATTAGGTGTTGATTGCGACACCTATATAAGCTGAAACTATTGCTTTGGATACAGATAGGGAGAAATGGCATATGAGGAGGCACATCTTGTAGCTGTTGTTTGGTAATTTTCCCACCCAAAACACATCCTCATGGGAACCCGCTTTAATCAAGCCTTACCATCAAACATTGCACTCAAAGTACCTGCCATGTTTTTTAAAGCAGTTTTCAGAGTTCATTACTTAATTATAGTTGTAAACCCACTACAGGTGTGATAAAAATGTCTTAACTAAGCCCACCTTCAGCCATTCAATGTATAAGCACTATGCGTGTCCTACACAGAAATCCTTTTAAAAACAAGCATTGACAAAGCCAACCATTTCGGTTTGTTTATAAGTATTAGGCCTTTGTCAGGCACTGCTATTAGATGCCCAGGTACTCATACAATTTTGTGCCTGCTACCATCAATGGCCAGTTAATAACACAGCAAATGGCGTTACCGTGCCCACACAAAAATCCAAACTGTTGGCATTGCCAATGTTTGTTAAATTGCATCTGCACAACTTCACTACTGGGAACAAGCGTCACTATTGTGTCGTCCGATGAGTGACAATAATAATCACATTTCACCTCAAGGTTTCCAGGTTATTGCAACGGCCCAAATTACTTTGTTGAATTAATTACTTAGAATATTTAGTTTGTTTTGTAAAAATGTTGGAAGTCCTCTCCCATTCCCCCTTACCCTCCACTACTACCCCTAACTCAAACCCCTGCCCACCCCGTTTTAGCCCCTTAACGCACAACTATCTATATTTATCGAAGTTTTTTCGAAGTAAATTATTTCAAAGTACAACGGGATACCATAACAACACCATTTGTCTCTCAGCTAGTTCAAGGAAAGACAACTTGTTTTATTTCCTATATTCGTATGCTGGATTGTTGTCCATTTAAACTTCTCCCAATTTGGGCTGATAATAGAGCTTTGGTGCACTGAGATAAAGTGACAAGGGGAGAAGCTAGAATTAGATACCTGGCCGACCGAGATAAGAGACAGCAACCTGGTAGACCCCATGAAGTGAACCATCAGATGTGCTGAGATGTGCTGAGACAGTGCCGGTCCATAAGACCCTGAGGCAGAGTACAGCCAGGCTGCCATGGCCCTAACCCTTTTCCAGTAGATGCATCCTTCCCTGCTCGGCTCACCAGTCCTGCCACCTTTGTGGTGAGTCACGGGGAGAAACGTGCAGTAGTGCACTACCCTTGTATCCAAAACCCGCACAGATGATTTGAGTACTGCGAGGCAAATACCTGCATATTTGATGGCTCAGTCTGCTAATGTCTGGCACATAGTGTTAGAACCAGGCATTTGATGGCAACACATGTCATCAGTAGCCAGATTCCAGAAACTCTGCACCGGTGCAAGTGCAAAGTTGCACAATATTAGCACTACGGCAAAGTGTGCCCTACTTTTTATTTTTATAATGGTGCATATTAGAAAACCTTAGCAACATGACAAGTTCAGTTTAGCACATTATAAGCACCAAGGCAAAAAGTGTATTAGTGCAAAAGAAATACATTTTCAATGCATTTTTGCACCATGGCAAAATTTGCACCAGTGCTATTACTAATTTGTATTAGCACTAGGGCAAACTTTGCCCTGGCGCACAAATGCAGTGAAAATGCATCTTTTTTTCAATAGGGCAATTTCTGCCCTGGTCCTTATAACATGCCAAACTGAACTTGCCACGGTGCAAAGTTTTTCTAATATGCTCCAGCATTTTTAAAAATAGGGCAAACTTTGCCCTAATGCTAATACCGTGCAAAGTTTCAGTAATCTGGCACCTGATCTTTACACCTTCCCCTCAGATGGGAATAGCTGGCATAAAATGTGAGTGTGGGCCTTTTCATGGTGATATCGGCCATACAAGGTGAGAATTTGGACACTGCATGTCAATGCATGACATATGATATTACTACTTGGCATGTGGCATTTCTTAACAACAACTGGCCCATGTCACGGTTTATTATATGGTCACACCCAAGTCAGGGAGCTCCTTCCCCCACAACGAATGTGTCGCACAAGAAAGCGCTTTGAGTTTTTATTTGCTTCACTTTGGTAAGGGCTCCAACCCGTCTCACAGGCACCCTCAACAAATACCTGGTGCCACAATGGACTAGGAACCAGGCTGGTGTGTATTAATAAGATATTTATTAATTAATTTAAGTCAAATTAGGGCAATCAGATTACATCTGCCACGAAAGCCGTGGCAACACAAAAACAAAATAACCTTTTGTAAAGTACCAACACAGAGATGACACTAGGATATGCAGTTACAATAGTTTCCTTGTACATCACCCACCAATACAGCAAAGAACAGTTCAAGGCACACAATGAATTCAAACAGGGTTATGCTTTTCTCCAAGCAATCCTCACCCCCCCAAACATCCACTAGGCTTGATTCTTTTGAATGGAAGGCAGCGGCAGGGAAAATCGTTTTTTGGGTAGTGCTCACAGAAACAATATAGGAGACAGAAAGGTAATGGGGAAATTCGTTTTGCAGAGCATAATGGTAAAATCGGTTTTGAATTATTTAGCACAACTGCCATGGGAAAGAATAGAAAGAAACAGGGAATTTGTTTGTCTACACCAAAAGGGGACAGGCAGGGCTTTGGGATATTAATCAGCACACAATGGGAACATCGGTTTTGAGTTGGAATCGCAGATGCAATGTGAGAAAGAAAATGC
Organism: Ambystoma mexicanum; assembly: GCF_040938575.1. NCBI lineage: Eukaryota > Metazoa > Chordata > Amphibia > Caudata > Ambystomatidae > Ambystoma > Ambystoma mexicanum. Next base: position 942,014,429 of record NC_090923.1, read on the forward strand.
AAATGGACATTTGTTTTTCAGATCACAATGGGAAGACAGGGACAATTTCCTTTTGCATAGCACAATGAGAACACAGGAACAGTTTAGTTGTTTTACACCTTGCATACGCACTGGCCCTATTGGACTACCCACTTCAGATTTAACATGTATGAGATCAATGGGGATTTTCATTTTTTACACCCTGCACACACATGCCGAAGTAGGGTTTTTTTAAGATGAATTCTTTTGGAACATCTTTATGACTATAATGGCTCAGAACACACTGGGAAAATATTGTTGGTTTTGAATGCCAACAATACAGATCCCATGAATTAATGGGGGAATTAATTGATTTACTTTGATAAATATGCTAAGGATCTAGACAGGCAAACAGGGGATTTTCTAATGGGGAAATAACTGAAACAATGCTGAAAGAATACAGGGAGTACACAATCTATGGCTTTTTGGGGGTAGTTCTACTTAAAGGAGATGTCTGGACTGGGCATTAGGGAGTATCAGGGCACACTGATGGGACAGCCAAGGGGGTTAGTCTAGGGTCTCCTCTCTTTCCTTCAAGGGGCCCCAATCAGCTTCTATGTCTCCTGCTGGGCTCCTGTCTCCACTGCAATATTAGGCCTCTCTCTTCTGGGATGTTCTTGCCAGATTATGGCAGTAGGTAACTTCTCGGAATTAGTGGAAGATCCACCTTTGAGACAAACTGACTTAGTTATAGGGCAAATGACATCACAAATTTGTCATAATTCTTGCAAAAGGGATTGGCTTGCCTTGACTACCCATCTCCCACCTGTGTGCTGATAGGACAAGGGGATGCAGTGTGCTCTGGGACAGCTAGGGGAGGAGAGAGCTTCATCATCTCACTTTGACAGATGGGCTCGGTATGCTTTGAGGACATAGAAATCTCACTACATGGCAAGTGCCCTTAAATTCCCAAACTTTACATGTATGAATATATTTACAACATCTACATTTTAAAGCGAATCAGATGAGACTAGTCAGGAGTCTGCGCATCATTCCAGTGCAGAGATACAGTTTTTCTTCATTTACTCAAGAACCGTATCAGTGAAAAATATGGCAATTTACGGGCATCATATTTATCATAATTGGCATGCATTTATCAAATTTTTCCATCTCTGGTCATCACGGTAAGGCCCAAATCACATTTTCAAAAATAACTTTAGTTGTCTTTATCACACCAAAATTGATTTAGCATTGTTGGAAGGGGTTAACTGTCACCTAATAAAATCTTACAATGACTGTTGTCCCATGTGCATTGTCCATTTTAAAAGCAATGGGCAGTTTCACTCAATTGTTTAGACCACCCCCACCTTTTCTTAAGTTTTACTCCCCTCTGTAGGCACATGACATCAGCAGAGGGATCTGTGTTTATATTAACTTACTCCTTCAAGGTCTAATGGCCATGCTAATACACTTTTTATGAGACTTAAGTGCTGGAAGAACGGACCTTTCCTTATCTGTTCTCCAGTGGATTTCTGGTCTCAAAAGTAATTATTTCCTTGTATATTTAAGGAAAGACACAGACAATGACGGCAGCCAGGCCTAAATCTCCATGACAACAGAGAGGCCCGGGAGTTTAGTTCCACATATGGAGAAATCACCAGCAGTTCATGGCCTTTCAGCAAACAACATGTAAACTCATACATAAATGCAGTTTAAATGACATGAAGGCACACAATTTACAATGTATGCATATGATTGCTGACCGGTACATGTACATGAGAACACCATTCCCAACCTTGAAAGTCTGGTGAACATTTTGATGAGCATATCTTTAGTCTAGATGAGGAAAACGAAATGACATGCATTATTTATTTGACAGTAAACTGCTTTGTTTCATTGCGATGGCTTAAACACAATTCTGCCATTTCATTTAAGATTCTGTGTACTGCTGTTTCTGGAAATATGAGTGCAGCTCTCCATGGATTTGTCAAACATTATTACCACGTGTTTTTTTCTTTTAATGAAAAGCATTGTGCACATTTTATCATCCTGACGTTTTTAGGCTCACTTTCTTTCCTTTTGACTTGGCTTCCATAGGTCTTATGTCAGACATCATTTCACCGCAGACCTTTCATTTTGGAGAGCCCTCATAACTGCCTCTTGCCTCTTTAGTTGTGGCATCCGGGCCTATTTCACCCCAGACATATGATTTCAGTACATGTCATTTGATGGTGATCCCAGTCATATGATGTGGGTGGCTGGCATTTGATGGGACTACCTAGCATAGCAGGACTGTCTGGGCATCTGGTTAGAATATCTGGCATACAATAGAATTCCCTGGTGCATCATGGCATATGATTTGAGTACCTGACCAGAATGTCTGTCAAATGACGTTTGAATATGGCATGAGCGGTCCATAACAGGCAAGGCCATGAGGCACCAGGATAGAGCATGTGTGCACCAGAATACATTATCTCCCCCTACATGTTGCCGGCAGTTCCTGAATTTAAGCATGTGATGCATGTACCTGGGCTTTTGATGGAAACTCCCTTTAACACTGACAATAGTTTCACAATATAAAATCCAAAACTGTTGGTTTTACCAATGCATGCTTAAAAATAACTATACCATATTGATTGTCAGAAATTTAAAGGTGCCCCTTAAAGCCAAAGTCAATGGGCCTCATTACGAGTCACCCGGTATGTAAATAACGGTGGTGGTAAACCCGCCGCCACAATTGTTTCCATACCGGATGATCTCGAGTCCTGCAGGCAGAGGTGTCATTCCCGCCAGGTCTGACCTGGCGGGTTTAACACTGCCTGCCTGCAGGCAGACGTGGAAACACCGGCACCATCACGAGATTCCACCTCCGGAATTCCCGGGTCACCGGGGTTGTAATGCCCCGGTAATTCCGGGAATCACGGAGGCGGAATGGTAATATGAGTCCAGCGGTAACCGAGCCGGAAAAACCAGCAGGTTACCGCCGGACTCGTAATGAGGGCCAATATGTTTTTTGATCGACTGCAAATATCAAATTCATGGTGTATAGAACTTTAACACATTTTGAAAATGATACTACTTTTTTGTTTTCAAAATTAAATTAGGGTCTGCTCATTTGTTTAAGGTTATGTCAAAATGAAACTTCCAAAAAAGGCATGCTTTTCGAGGTTTCCAGTCCATGCTTATTCACAAAACATTTGCAGGGTCTTCCTTTTAGGCGCCCCCCACTAGGGTGTTACACACCAGCTGAGAATAAAAGGAGGCTAATTTGGAGATCTTAATAGTCACCCCTTCAACTCCTCATGCTGCATCTTGTTGGCACATGGCACTTTATACAATACACTTGCTGCTTCTATTACTAAATGAATATGTGTGCTTGCAGATTTAACCCCATATATGTTGACAGCATGGGGGGGCAGCCGTGGGCGATGGCAACTGTGGGTGGGCAGCTGTCCATACTGACGTGTCATGCACGCGTTAGAAAATATTTGAGGCCAACACGTTTCTTTAAACAAATTGAGCATTGTGGAATGGCATGAGCTGATGGTAGAGGACCTGGCTACTTCTGAGCAGGGACGCAACCCCTATTGCTTAATTTTCAACCCTTTGATAATGGAGCGCAAAGGTGTCCATACAGACACCGTAGCGTTTAGTACTGACAAGCCAGCGACTTGCAAAAAACAGGCTCCTGCCTCCTCTCATCTGTGCGCAAAGCGCATAGAGGCAGCTCGTTGACAAGAGCGGCAGTTATGCATGAGCATGTGGTGGTCCATCTTGGTCAGTGTGTGGCAGAGAGCAGAGACGGCACGAACAGGCAAGCATAAAAAACCTTTGCATGCACATAGCATGTATATATATCGTTTGTAGGTGTGTCCGCGTGTATTCAAAGGGTTGTCGCTTTCTGATGTGGGCATGAACGTGTGAATGTGCCCATGTGTGAATGAGTGTGGTTGTTAATGGGTGCAGCAGTACGCAGGTACGAGGGTGTGAGCAAAGCACGTGTCTAACGTGTGTTTGGGTGGGGCAAATTGGAGGGCTGATAATTGAAGCAAGGAAATAAGGAGGAGAATGCCAGAAATGAGAGAAACGAGGCACTGGAAGTGACACTTGGCAGCCAGTATGAACATATCTTGCAGTACTGTGTCATTTGGGTACTATGGGCAAGAACAACATTGCTGAGTGTGTCCTTAGGGGGAACAACTGGTATATATTGGTGCTGCCATCCTTGGGTTTTCATACTGTGTTATTACTACTGCATCTTTCTTATGTGTGGATACTGGCATGTATTGGCTCAGCAAGCATGGGCGTGCTTTCTTACTGTTGCATTATTCCATTAGAGGCAAAACCAACATTACTGAGTGACATGCTTCTTTTACTACAGCATTATTACTGCTTATGGGCAAAGTCAAAATAAGAGTAGGGACACAGGCATATATTGGCACAGCCAGCATGGACATGTTTTCTTACTGTGTCACTAGTGCATTATGGTTAAACCTAATATTACTGACTTCTCATTTTTGTTGGTGCAACAATCCTGGACATTTGCTGTTACAGTGGCGTTATTACTGATTATGGGCAAAGCCAATATGAGTCCTTACATGATGTTACTTGGATATAGTGACTTCCCCCCCCCCCTTTCCTTCCCTTCCTCTTCTCTCTTCCCTTTCCTTGGGCCTCATTACGGGTGTACAGGTCCGGTAACAATGATGCCAGTAAGCCTACTGGCACAGTTGTTACTGGACTGGCACACTACGAGTCTGCCTGCCGGAGTCGCTGTGCCCGGCAGGTCTGTCCTGCCGGGCACATCGACCATGGTAAGCAGACCGTAACGGAGGCACCAGCACCGTTATTTTTGGTGCCGGTGCCTCCGTGTTACCCATTCCCATTACTTCATTGAATCTATGGGACTGAAATGGGAATAGGGAATTACATTTACCGGCACCTGACTTCCCTGAACGCCGAGGTCGTAATCCCCCGGTGATTTTGGCAAGCCAGGTGCCTGTAAATATTGCAAGTCTGGCAGAAAGCTGCCCATTTTACCGGCATGTTTACTGCCAGACTTGTAAGGAGGACGCCTGTCTTCACTTCTTTTCCTTTCCTTTCACCACTGGGGATCCAAAAATTAGTAAGGTTTTCCCCATGTTGTAGCAAGATGAATCCTGTAGAGCCTCAGAGCAGAAAAGGGCGATTGCGTGCGACTAGGCAGTGTTGAACAGTTTGTTTTCTTGTTAATCAGATGTCAAATTCAAAGAAGAAGGGAAGGGCAGAGGGTGGTAAAGGCCTGGCACGACAGATACAAAATAGTCATGAACAGCAGAAGTGAATTCCCGAAGAGTGCCCCTGAGATGCAGAGAAGGGCGTAATGACTGTGCAGTTTTAGGGTTATCAGCTCACCCCAGGAGTGTGTTTACGGGGAACTCTTCTGCACGAAGGAGGGATGGGGGGGAGGAAGATTACGTGACTAACTGCTATGCTTATGTAAACTTCTTCTTTGTGCACGTGCTAGAGATTGGAACCAATGATATTTGAAAATGTATATAAACCATGCAGACCTAATGCTTATCAGCTCACTCCTGCGCAGTCTTTTTAATGTGCAGGAAGTCATGCCCATTCGCGAATGCTGAAATTGAATAAATGGATGACTTGACCAACCGTCTGAGTCTTTTTTGGAGTGGGGTCCCCTTTGACAGAAGTAGGTTGAGCGAAAGTGTACCCCCATTTACTGGCGGCCACGAAGGGACCCAAAGGAGTGGCAGCCCTTCACTGGGTGAGGCCTTCCAGGGCGAATATGGAGGAGTAATGGTATCGGGCCCCAACGAATGAAGAAGCACCATTGACTGCACAAACACGTTACCCTTCCTCCGCCAGCCCCGCCGGACGACAGGACAGCAGGCTGCCGCCCTTTGGTTCCAGCAGACCTCGAGGCGAAGACCCCACAAGAGGGGAGTGCAGGTAGGAAAAACGGTTGGTAAGTCCGTTGGGACAAGAGTATCAGTTTTATGGTACGTATTAATGATGAGGTCTGTTGTGAAGACTGAAAGGAAGGATGGATGTTTGATGTAAAGGAACGGTCCAGATGTAGAAGTTACAAGTGAAACAAAAGTCATGGGAAATTTGTTGTTAAGTTTAAGGATTTCAATCAGGTAACACGCCTTTTATTTTGTATTTGTATTTTGTTTATTTATATAGTGCGCCTGGCCAAAGGCATCTGGGCGCATGTCATAGGATACATGTTATAGAAAAGTAGTTTACATACATTCCATAAATGAAAGTACATTGCAGTGAGGTAGGTTTACAGGCATATGAAGGTGGAAGTACAGAAAGTTATGTACAGGCATGATAGGTATTGTACAGGTATCATGATATGTGAGTAGGTTAATGAAACAATGACGTTTATCAGTTACATAGAAGTGGATCCACGGTAAAGTCCCAATGCGGTTCAGTCATAAGAAGCCACAGAGTACAGTGACAGGATGTCTGAAATGTGTACCTTGTCTCAAATGTGTGAAACCTTGGTCTCAGCCTAGTATGTAGCGCACAACTGAGATGCCTTTAGCTTTATTTTTATGCGGATTCAATTTGAGATGGTACACAACTCGTATTACACCCCTTTTTCAAATACCCCGGGTCGCAATGGACCATGAACCAGGCTGGTTGCTGAAAAAAAACAATATTTATTTATAAAAAAATAATAATAATTCAAAGAAATCACGCAGTTTTTATGTGGGGCAGCAATCACCAATGGGGTGATATTTACAATGAAAATGGAAGCAATGCACTTAATTGACCTTCTCCTGGGACATATATGAAGCACAAGTGAATAGGAGCACTTTTTAAATTAGGATAGATAGCACCCAAGTTAAGGTTCACCCCCTGCAATGTTCCCTCAACCCACAAGTAATCAAATTCAGGAGTAGGAGGCACTAAAGAGAATCAAAATCCGACCTTCCCTCATACAATAAGAGGCAAAACCCTTTGCAAACGTCTAAAATGGCACTCGAATTTTACAAATAATTACTTAATGTGTGGTCAAAATTATGATATACATATGTTTTATCACAATAGCAGGTATGTTGTATCACTGGCAACCACAAGGCAAGGATCAGCAAAAGGCATACAATTTGGAAACAAGTGGAAAGTTTAGAACATGCTGCAGTCAAATGACACGTTGGAAAACTTGCAATTTACCTAATTCCCGTTTAAAAATGACACAAACGAATTTGAGGAAAATGGGTGAAATACTTAAATTCTTAATATGGTTTTTGGGCTGGGGGATAGATGTATATCGCAGGGATGGTATAGAGGTGGAAATAGATCTCTAGCTGGTAGTTTGAGGGAGATTTGGAAGGTGGAGTGAGGTTCATTTGGGGGAGGGTGTAGCAGAAAAGAAGAGAGGGGCAGTTTTAAGGTGAAGGACGGGTTTTACTTGGATTGGATTTGGTGGCTGGGAGGGCAGGGGCACCACCTGTGAATATCAGGGTGCACTGCAGTTGTGGCCCTTCATGCGGTCTGTCCCTTTTTCTTTGGGGAGAATTGATTTGTTTGGTCAAAATATCGCTAATGACTTATGATTTATGCCGAACAAAAGGAAAATAGGAAAGTGGCCCTGGCGCTGGGAGATTCAGCGGCAGGGTGCGCAGAGAATTCTAGCAGTTTCAGTGGGTTTCCGGGGTGGGGATGGGATTGTTTGGAGAAGTGGAACAGGGACACACTGATCAGAATGGGGTAAACTGTGTGTTGTGGGGTGTGGGATGCTCGCAGTCTACGCTTGGGGTTTGGGAATTTTGGAGAAGTCAGCAGGGTTTGGTCACTGCACTGCTCGGGTCGCCGGGTGGTGGACTCTCTTGGTGGAGAGGCGGCTAGGCAATTCGGGACACTGGAGGGCACAGGTAGTGGACAAGCCGGTCTGGTCTCAGGATGCTAAGGTACCACAGCCTGCCCCCCCCTTTCTTTTAATGGGATTTATTTTGTGGGATTTTCTTAAACTAGGCCTTTGCTGGAGTGGAGTCAGCTATGCTTTGGCCTAGTAGTGAAATCTGGTCAGCTTTGTTGTTGCTGTAGTGAGCTTATTTTACACAACAGTCTGTACAAGGAAAAAGTCTTCATGAAAGTGACATGTGCACAGAAAGCTATGACTTTCTTTCAAGCAGTGATTTTTGACATTTTGTAGCACAATTTAAGCATTTCTCATGTAGCTGAAGGAAAGCCTTTGTTGATCTTCTCAGGTTTGGCTGGCACAGCCTGTCTTTCAGGAATACGGCTCTTTTCTGATGGAGCGCAGTGTGAATATGGCTGAGCATGACAGGGTTTTTTATAAAGGTGGTGTGATGAAGGACAGGGACAAATGGCATCAGAGCGGCATTATTTTGACTGTGAAATAGTCCCTTTTTTCAATAGCAATTTTGGGCTTGCAGTGGAGCGGTGCTGTTTTTCTTTTCGCTCCCCTTCTTTTGTACATGTAAAGACACCCTGGCAAGCCTTTTCAATGTGCCCCCCTTGTTCCAGCCTGCCCAATATGCGGTTGGCCAGGTGGTGCAGCCTTTTTTTGTCATTGCAGAATGCAGTTTTGGGGTGAGGCAATGGTGCTTACAGGAGCCGGCGAAGCCATTTTGCTGGTTCTGCTGAAGTGCAGCTTGGTGATGTGAGGAAGAACTGCTGAGTGGGTAAATGCTACCAACAGGGACATCCTCGGTTCAGTACATGGATCATATATGGGAAGCAACTGTTATGGTACTGTTTCACCTGGTAAAACATAATCACAAAGTGCCTTTAGCAAAAATGCAATATGTACAGCGACGAGTTGACTATTTGGGCTATGTTTTGTCAAAAGAAGGACAGTCATTGTCAACAGACCGAGTAGCGTTGATTCAGGCTATGCCGATTCCCAGAACATGAAAGGTGTTGGGAATGTTGTCATATTGTAGGCACTAGGATACCAGAGTTCTCAGTAATATCTAAACCACTGTTAAAAACATTGAAGGATGAGAAACACCACATACCCTTCGAATGGAACAAAGAGATGGAAGAGGGGTACGTGGCGTTGAAGAGCGCCTTGTGTAACGCACCAGATATAGGGACACCCTATCATAAGAAAATGTTTTATTTTTTTATGGATGAGGTGAATGGGTGTTCTGTGTCTGTATTAACCCAAGAACAAGGTGGGAGGAAAAGGCCATGTGCCTACTTCTCAACTGGATTTGATGCAGTTGCCTGAGGATTATCGCCATGTACGAGGGTGGTGGCAGCGGCACTTGGACAATATATGTGTGAAACTGAAGGAGGGGAATTGGGTGTGGGGGAGCAGGTAGTAAGAATCCAGGAAGATGCAACAGAGTAAGAAAGGAAAACCTGGCACTCGGATGAAAATATACGGCAACTGGAGAGTGGGGCATGGGCAAATGTGAACACAAGGAGCTGGTTGTTACCAGATGCATACCTCCCTGTTGTAGTAAGCGTGGCACATGGACCAACACATGTAAATGCTAGAACACTGACAGTGTGCTAAAAACTGTCTGGGAGAACAAAATAATTGGTCCTTATTGCAGGCAATGGGCAAAGCCGGGCAAAATCTGTGTAATGTACAATGTTGGAAAGGGTGTGCCGGCCACAGCAGGGAACTGTAAACTGCCCACACAACCCTTTGAGTGGTTTATATGGATTTTATACATCTGAAACTTGTAAACAAGTTTGCTTACTGCTTGGTAATGAAATGTGGTTATTCAGGATGGGTGCCTCAACTGCAAAGTGTATATTGAACCATTGGGTACCGCTGTATACGGTCTGTACCTATCTATGGTCAGAAAATGGGTCGCATTTCATGCAAGGCACTGTGGATTGATTAAAGATTCCATGCCATATTTCACCTCCAGTTAGCAGGAATTATTGAGGGTACCATAAAATATTTAAGAACAAAGTTGTAAAGGCATGTGCAGAAAAAGGTTTGAAGTGGCCTGGTGCCTTGCACCTGGCATTGCTGAGCATGAGATCTGCGCCCAAACACACCCATGGACTGAACACCCAAAAAGATTGTCTTAACAACATTGTATTGCATTGACTAACAGGCTTCTTTCTATACATACGCAGGTGAAAGATGCGGCCCCAGTACCACCAATTGGGCCAGGCCATGATGTGAAACCCAGGTACTGGGTGGTAATTAAAGCCTTTGACAGAACTAGCGGCCTGCAGCCGCGCTGAAAAGGACCCTACCAGGTGTTGCTGACAATGCAGACAGCACTGAAAGTTGACGGCAAACCACACTGGTACCATGCAAGTCATGTGAAGAAAGCTGCTGCTATAGAACCATTGCAATCAACTGGAGTACAAACGAGCCTGTTTGGAATCATACCAGACCCCTCTCCCAATGGATGTCCTCAGGTACAACCTGAGATCACGGAAAGTATATGTGCCAGGCAACGAGTAAGGATTGTGAATTGAACTTTGATTGTTAGAGAGACACAAACTCTTTTGTTGGTCAGAGCAGTGCAAAGCCTTGCTGAAGACAACGAGCAGTTGCTTGAAGGGCCTCCGGCGTCCCTCCTGGACAAGGCACAACAAGGCGTGGGACAGATCGGTGAAAGGGCCGCTGGTGCGGCCTGTACATTTAGGGTACAAAGACACTGGAGCTTTAAATAGGGTTGGGAATGTAAGCTGTAAGAGTGAGAGGTTGCTCACTAGGGTTGAACACTAGGCGCTAGGACCCAGCCAAGCCACGGAACTTAACCTGCATATGTCAGCATAAGCTCAGGTAAAGTGGCAGAAGCAATGATAAGTGAGATGGAACTGAAGGATTTAGCTCTGCCTGCCCACCCACAAGGATGGATGAAGGTGGACAAATATGGGTGTAAAAGGAAGGAAAAGACTGTTTTAGGTATGACAGGTGTCTTGGTGGTAACAGGGCTTGGGTATTTTTTATGGTATCTGGAACACCCTTCAATGTATGAATTTAAGAATATGTTTCCCGTGGCAAACTCCTCAAATGATACCAATATCAATTATGTATATAGTAGAGACAGGCATGAGCATGATGGTCATGAAGATGAAGACTATAGTAGGAATGCATATATACGCTTAATGAATGCAACACAGAAGGCGTTGAATTTGTCAAATTGTTGGATATGTAGTCATGTTCCCCGCCATGTACGAGATGGAATACCTATGTATGTTTTTGGGGTACCAGAAGTTGACAGGTGTATTTTGCTTTGGATGAGGGTTCTCTCACTAGACAAGTATATGCCAAATACTTCCAGGTGCTTTACAATGGAATGGTCAGACATATCAGCAGGTATAGTTCATAATATGAAACAGGAGGTAGTAACCTACTCTTTAAGAGACCTTGTAGGTCAGGCAAGGGTAGGGAAATTACCTCTAACCCCCTTGATGGTAACCAGAGAGTACTCAAGGAAGAACATTTGTTTCAAGGGAATGAAAGGAGAAACTATTTTGGGATGTAGTATAATATACAATCTTTCTTGGTGTAGTAGGGGAATAGGTGAGATTGAAGGGTACACTTAGGTTTGTAATAAAAAGGTTTTATCTATGGCTTCCCAGGAACTTTTCGGGAACATGTTCTTTTGCCAGGATAATACCTGCTTCTATGATCTATACCCCAAAAGAAATGTATGCTAAACACAGGTATAAGAGAGAGATAAAGAAAGGGCTTGACCAATCAGACACTGATCTGGATATATTTATTGACGTAGTAAAGGCAATGACACCCACTGTAGGAATATCCCTGAACTGCCAAGAGGTACGCAGACTAAGTAGGGCAGTGGAGACCATGATTAGTGAAACAGCTGATATACTCACTAATATTACATATGAGATGAAGGCCATGCGGTTAGTTGCATTACAGAATAGGTATGTGTTGGAAACTCCTTCTTTGTGCACATGCTAGAGATTGGAACCAATGATATTTGAAAATGTATATAAACCATGCAGACCTAATGCTCATCAGCTCACTCCTGCGCAGTCCTTTGAATGTGCAGGAAGTCATGCCCATTCGCGAATGCTGAAATTGAATAAATGGATGACTTGACCAACCGTCTGAGTCTTTTTTGGAGTGGGGTCCCCTTTGACAGAAGTGGGGTGAGTGAAAGTGTACCCCCACCACCTTAAAGTAACCCCTCCAACTTTCTTGTTACCTAACAGACGCCCCCAGGAGCTCTAGGTTACAAGAGTGATAGTGTGTCTGTAAGTGTGTGTGTGTGTGAGTGTGTGTGTAAGTGTGTGTGTGTGGGTGGGTGTGTGGGTGTGTCCGACATGGTCAATGCTTGTAGTAGTCATGTGTTGGGCAATTCCTCCACAGCCCCTTAGTGGGCCGGATTCATGGATGTAATGCTTCATTATGAAGATTTGCTCTAATGTATTCCCAAACCTACACCACCCCATCCAGCCATTGTATCTCATGCCCTATTGCTATTGAGACCCATTGCTGATGGAATGTGCTAGCTCCCCATCTATATCAATCACCTCAGCAGCGGGGGCGTTTACCAACCAGTAACGGCCCAGGGACCAAGTTACAGACCAGAGTGAAGCAGCCTTGGGGGTGGGCAGAGAGGGGACACAAAGGTAAAAGTTCAAAGGAAGTAGAAGGATAAATAAAAATGGCATCTCTGACAGCATCCAGCTGATCCGGAGGCTGGAATTCTGGGGCCACAACAGGAGGTAAGGCCTGTATTGTGAGCCCCTGATCGGCTTGGAAGTCACCTGACATCAGAGGTCAGGTGCTAAAAGGGGAAATGAAACATCTCTATCAGACTTCACCTCTTAATTCTCTTTCCCAGATTATACACGTTCATGAGATTTCTGATGCATCCTTAAGGCTGAACTACCTCTATTGTTTTGGGGATGTGATCTTAAGATCTAGAACACAGTGTTATATCTGAAGCCTCACCAGTGATTTATGCAGTGAGAACATGGGTCATCCCCCACATTTCCCCAAGAACCCTCCTTTGCCTTGAACACTGCTTAGGCACATGGTGATCACTGGATATGATGACTCCAAGATATCTTACCTGTAAATGAGTATGTATGTTATGTTATATTACTCAGATTTTGCACTGCACCATTCAGCACCATAGGGGTCTTACGACATCAAGGAAAGTGCCAAATTACCACTGTAGTGGCTTCAAAGCACTGAATCATGTTGGAAAGTTGTATTGTGCTCTCTCTTCTGGTATTCAGAACGTAGCCTTTGAGGGAAAGAAAAAGGGAATGGGTAAAGTTGGGAGGGAAAGCGGGCATGGATAGGTTCTAATGGAGGTGGGGCAGATTGAAGGAAGGGCAGTGTTTGTGAAAGCCTGGGTGCATGCCAGTCCAGCCACCGTAGATCTTAGATCAGGATTGCAATTATTAGGAGGGTCAATTCTAAAGTGCCTTGAACGAGATGGCACTATTTACAGAGAAATAGGTATCACAAAATATAATACGTGGCTGTGTGATAGACCTGAGATGTGCTCAAGAGGGCTCTTGAAGGGTATTGCCGTTATTGTCCAGGAGCAGAATGAGGTATGATATGATATGATATGATATGATAGTTTATTTATATAGCGCCTAAACACAATGTGTTTCAAAGCGCTTCAAGGCAAGGGAGGGAACAAGGGAAAATACAATGACATTCTTACAGGCCATGAACAGTAAGGATGTGAAATTAACTATCATACTCGACATTTCAGATAGTGCAAGAGCTAAGACATAGATATGGAAGGGAGGGGGAGAGTGGGAAGGAAAATGGAAACAGACAGGCGACTACCGTACTAGGCCTGACGACATTTCTGGTAGAGCCGGAGAAAACAAAAGGTGAGGGAGAGGGGTGCAGAAAGGGAGGGGAGGAACAAAACAAGCGACTATCATACTAGGCCTGACGACATTTCAGATAGAGCTGGAGGGGATGTAGGGAGGAATCAGACGAGGTTGCTATCATATTAGGTCCAGGGACAATTCTGATAGAGTAAGTGCATAGAAGAAAGTAAGGGGAGGAGATAGGAAAAGGGAGAAGGGAAAGGAGGAGAATGCAAAGGAGGAGAGAACAGAGAGGATGCACAGTGGCGGAACAGAGATAGTGAGACCCAAGCAAGACTTTTGCAGTCAATAGCAACATGGGAATGTGTAGAGTTTTGCCTCACGCCAGAGGGCGAAGAACCTGAAACACAAGCCTGCATTGTCCCTTCTCGGTCCCTTTTCAGTCCCTAGCAACTTCAAATGTTCAACAACAACAACCTTGTCTCCCTTCATTACACTGCCCAGTAACTAGAAAGCTAAAGCAAAAACAACCTCTTCTCCTTTCATTACACTGGCCAGAAGCTTAAAAGCTCCAATAAAATAAACCTCGTCTGTCTTCACTGTGCTGCTCAGCAACTACAAAGCTCCAGCAAAAACAACCTCTTCTCTTTTCATTACACTGACCAGAAGCTTGAAAGCTTTAGAAAAAACGACACTGTCTGCAGGTACTTCTATTCACCGAAATGCCAAGTGCAGCGGAAGTGACATCACAGACCTGATGACATCACCGGAAGTAATGTCACTTGACATTTGACCCAGCTGGCGTCAGTTCCTCTTTAACAGTGGTGACATCACCAGAAGTGGCTTGCGGGCTTAAAAAAGGACATACAGGTAAACATTTTAAAATACCTAGTGGGTACATAAGCAGACAAGAATATTTTTGATATCAACCACATTTTATCAAGGTGCTACCTTCATATGCCATGGAAGGGGTCATGATATTACAGGGTTACACCCAATAGAACATCATATGCTGAGGCACTGCCAGAGATATGCCACTTTAGCATCGTATGGCCACTTCCATATCATCCCAATTATACAGGCCAGGCTATTGCCATTATATGATAAGTAGAGCCCCTGCACATTGCCAATTCCTGTGATAATACAGTATCCAAAAATCCAATAGATGCAAGTCACCAACAGTGGACATGAGCATTAATGCTGTAGTTAGTACCCTGACGCCATGTTTTCTTCTTACCAAGTTCTAGTGATTGGACGCTTCCCGGGCTTTACCAGCTGCCAAATCCCTCCTTTACTCACGCACCTCGCACCCGAAAGTATCTGGTTGCCGCATTCCATCCCTTTCTGTTTGTCTTTTGTCTCCCCTCAGTCACTGCTGCCGCCATTTTCTAGCCGTTATACATTTTCTTCATTCTCCATAGCTTTTTCCTGTTATGCAGTATTTGCAAACCACACCTCTGTGTCACTCAACATCTCATGTGCCAAACTTCAGCAGTAACTACTATACTGATTTGTTTCCGAATTGGCTTCCAACATGGCCACCAGACACTATCTACCATCAAAACAAGTTGAGTGTTCTAGTGTTTTCCTTAAAGCACAGTGCAGCCATTTAACGGTCGCACTTGGCATCAACCTTTGCATTAGTTCACCGTAGCCAGATCGTGTCACTGACCCTAATAGTATACCGGGAAATACACATGGAATACTAATAGCAGTAAACACCTCGCTGGGGCAGGGGGTGGAAGCATTACTGCATCAGGTAATGCCATGGCGCCTTAGTTAAAGCCCTCACTTCGATCAGGCCTGTAACTGAGGCCCGGGGCATTACCTGATGCGGTAAACCTCCCACCCCCAGCTCAGGGCGCATTAATTAATGCCAAAGCGCTGCGCATAGCATATATTTACATACAATTATCATCCCAACCAAAGTTGGTACTCATTTATCAACCTCAGAGAAACGAAAGGATGAGTTGTCCTTGAAAGGATTCGAACCTGCAACCTGCAGATCACACACAGATCACAGAAGTGAGCACTCAACCCGCTAACCTATCTTGCCGCTTTGCTATTAAAAATTCAAGGCCACCATAAGAAAACATGTCAAAACTGGCTGCACAATGTAGGGTAGACACGTAATAACATATATCTTGTTTGCTGTAGCCTTAATGATGCCCAGAAGAAATGCCAATCTACCCACGCAATAACACTTATTATACTTGCACTATCATAGATACCCAGAAAAATATACAGTTCCACAGTAAGGACTGGCTGCCCCCCAATGCCAGTCTAGCCAGGTAATTACACTTATCATGATTGCTTTATCAGTGATGCCTAGTACAAAACGTTAAGCCACAGTAAGACAGTAAGACAGTCATAGACTTTCTAGCACCAAAATGCTAGTCTAGACACGTAATAACACTTATGATGCTTACTTCATTGTAGATGCCCAGACAAAATATGCCCTTGCATAGTAAGAAATGGCTAGACTAGCTGCACCCAAATGCCAGTTTAGCCACTAATAAAACATGCCATGCCTGCTTTCTCCTGGACGCCCATCATGTTTTAGCACACCCCCTTCCTAACCCACCATCTCTACAGGTCCCGTCTCCCTCCCACCCTCTCTCCTCCTCTACTCACCAAAATCAGGTCCTTCGCCCAGCATTACCGCCACGTCCCTCTTCCCCGTCCCAGTAATTATGTATGAAGGTGCTTCATAGGCATGTACTAGGATGAGGAAGAGTAGGACTAGGAGTAACAAAGATAACTGTTAAGTAATCCAGGAATTGAACACAAGCGCACACCTTCACATGCTCATGTCCACCTGTACCCATTCACTCACACACGCATACCCAGCCACCCATGCCTCATACACTCACACACATTGCATAGTATAATATACACACACATCCGTGCCTGCACACACATACACATTTACAACAAAAAAACATTTTCTTATCTTTTCCCAAATACGTTGTTAATCAGAGTAACTGCTCTGCAGGTATACCGCTCTGGGTCCCATTCTCCACAGAAAGGAACCAGCTTTGGTTCCTCTCATGCACAGAGCATAGGAGCCAGAGCCTTCCATGTCCTGGCCTCAGACGTAAGAAATAATTTCTTTATTTCTGGTACGGAAAACCGTAATGGAAATAATGTCTTTGAGGTCAGAGTAACTTCAAGAAGAAATTAATGCAAAGAAGCCTCTCGTCTGATCCCTCTTTACTTTTGATTTCTCTCGGCGTCTGCAGCCCTTAACTAGGGAACGCGCAGGCAGTGCCGGGGGTTGCACAGGACTTGCCAGGGGTCACAGTTGTGACTCCTGGCAACCGCCAAATTATGTCTCTGGTTGTCTCTTACTGCTCAGCAACTTTAAAGCTTCAGTAAAAAAAACTTTTCTACTCACATAATACTGCCCAGAAACTTCAAACCCACAATAAAAACGACATTGTCTGTCTTCGACTGCTTAGCAACTTCAAAGCTCCAGTAAACACACCCTTGTCTCCCTTAGTTGTACTGCTTAGCAACTTAAAATCTCCAGTAAAAACAACCTCCTCTCCTGTCATTATACTAGCCAGAAACGTCAGTAAAAACAACCTAGACTGTCTTCCTTAAACTCACAGCAACTTCAAATCTCCAGTAAATCACCATTGTCTCCCGTAGAAATACTGCCCAGCAACTTCAAGGTGCAAGTAGAAACAACCACATTTTTCTTCATCATACGGCCCAGCAACTTCTAAGTGCTAGTAAAAGCAACCTCATCTCTCATCGTTATATTGAGCAAGGTTTTTTTCTTCTTTTTTTCCTTATATTTGCCTCCCTATGAAGTGTTTATTCTGGTTTTATATTTGCTGATTTATGTACTTTATTTTACGTTGATGTATACGTGCTAGCTAAAGGTTAAGGTTTCTTAGCCAAAAACAATAAAGAAAAAATATGTTTATGTTGTGAACAAGTGGGCGGAAGACCGCAAAATGCGTTAACTCCATCTAGTATGCGCAAGTCACCTTGGGAGAACCACAATGTGCGTGGTTTTTTGATTTTTTGCCATGAGAATGTGCAATGATTTTATGGAATTCTAAATAAAGTGGAACATTTTTGTACTTGGTTTCCTGACTTCCTTCTTGGATTGTTGGATTGAGGAGTGCTCCTCCGACTGTCAAGTTTACAGCCGTATGGAAATATATATATATAAAACCTCATCTCTCATTATACTGCCCAACAACTTCAAAGCTCCAGTAAAAACAACCTCATCTCTCATTATACTGCTCAGCACCTTCAAAACGCCAGTAAAAACAACCTCATCTCTCATTATACTGCCCAGCAACTACAAAACACCAGTAAAAACAACCTCCTCTCTCATTATACTGCTCAGCACCTTCAAAACGCCAGTAAAAACAACCTCATCTCTCATTATACTGCCCAGCAACTACAAAACACCAGTAAAAACAACCTCCTCTCTCATCAATTGCCAAGCAACTACAAAATACCAGTAGAAACAACCTCATCTCTCATTATACTGCTCAGCAAATTCAAAACACCAGTAAAAACAACCTCATCTCTTTTCGTTGCAGTGCCAAGCAAGTTTCAACCGCCTCTATAAAAAATTCTCTCAGTCTTTCAAATTCAAATTTCCTTTAAAAACAACCACATTTCTGTGATTCTTACATTCAGACCAACTATAAAAACAACCTATTTTTTCTGCTCCGTGACCAGCAACTTCAAACCACATGTCCAAATAATCATGCTACTGCTCACACCACCCACCAACATAAAATAATCATACTTTCCTTCCCCTTGCTACCTGGCAACTACAAAACTAAACAGGCTCCTTCCTTTCCACCCCACCGCCAAGCTACTTCCAACCTCCTTTAAAATTACATTAACTTTCATTCGTCTCCCTTTCCAGAAAATCCAAGAATGCTTTAAAAACATTTGCATATCATTGGCTCCAACTGTCCATTAGGTTTACACCGACTTTAATAAGAACCCGATGTCTTTTCATGTCTTCCCACATCAACCTGCTTCAACTGATATATTCTTCTAAAGGAACCCCCCTCTTTTCCTTCCACAAGCCGGCAACTCCAGAACCCTAGTAAATTATACTACTTTCTTTCACACTACCTGTCCACTAAATTCAGTCTTCCCCCAAGGCCAGCCTAGTATCTTTAGTTGCACTGCTCTGGAAATGTAAACCCTCTTTAAGTAGAAGGTACTTTCTTTCCTGCCACCATCTAGCACTCTCCAGTACAAAGCACCCACCCTTCCTCTTTCACAGTCTCCCACCCATGCCAAAAGGGTCTGCAGTCCATTGCTTACTTAAGTTCACCATCTCCTCTAAAGAGATCATTGCAGAAGCCCTTAGACAGCTGTGGCCACTTGCTCTTATTTTCTGTCCGTACCTTTCAAAATAATATGAAGAAGTCACAGTGGATGAATATGGAAAGTTCTGATTGATTGAGCCAAATAGGAACGAGGATTCCTTGCAAAATTGCAGAAACCTCCATCCCTACCCAACTGGACCATTCTGAAGGTCTTCGGTGCACCCACCTTCACCTGGGTCAAGTCTCGCCAGCGTTCTCGCCATGTGCGACTCTCACTCTTTCTCTGCTATCTCCTCCCTGGCCTCTGCTCCACAGGACCCCCTCTTCAGGCTGCTCCTAGAGGCCGCTGGCGACTCATCTTTCAATTGGTCTTCAGGCGCTTCTCTCCACATGACAGCGTCCTCGTGAGGAATGGCACCCTTTCAAGGCCCGCCCATCTGATTCTCCCATTTGCACAGACAGGAGCCTTTGTCCACGCTTCATAGCAGGGACTTCATGGACAGCAGCAAAAAGCTTTATTTATTTATTTTTAAAAGAGTGGGGCTTTTGACAAGTGTTAAACGCTAGGATGCTTGGGTGGTGAACGTCTCTAGCATTAGATGTGCTGCAGCCCTCCTTAAAGGCCCTCACAAAATCGGGCATTTCCGGGCACCTAATGCCTGGGAATGCTGCCCCCCCTGAGGGAACATAGCCGTAACTAGAACATATCACGTGGGCCCTAAGCAGTGATTGTTTCAGCCAAACATGCTAGCAAGCACACTGACAAAAAACAGAGCATCTCTGTTTGATGTCACCTCTATTTATAACCCTGTACATCCTCAGGTAGCGAAACTGAGGCCCTACAAAAGTTTATCAGATTCCACGAGGTAAACAAAATGTACGATTAGCGTACTGGGAGAACATGAACGCCAGGAAAATGTGCAGAGGAACACAGTCTCTGTATATTACCTTTGTACAATTATTGTATGTCTTATCATGTCAAAAAACGGTATCTATACACATTCATACTAAGTATTGTACTGTATTGTATTATAACATGTAATCCTTTCTATTCTAACTAAGAAACCGTATATTGTTGTAATACGCCCAGATACCTACGGGTAAGGAGCACTTTATAAATAAATAAACAAACAAACAAAGTGCCCATTTAAAAGGCAGTCATCATGAAGTCCACCATTTGAAAAATTGGGGGGAAAATGTTGACTTAATTTGACAAACAAAAAACATCTTCCTGAAAAAAATGTCTCTGGGAAGATTCTACCATTTACCAGCCTATGAGTATATCTGTCGCCCCTTTCTATCTGACAGGAACCACCAGACTGACAAGAATCGTGAGTGTTACAACTTCCAAGAATAGTTGGATAATAAGAGTGCACGGATGAGAGATAGAGTAATCCAAAATAAGTATACAGGAGCACCTCCCCCACCCCTCTCCAGATTATGCTCACAGTGGTTCGCCCACTGTCACTTAACTGGTGCAAAACCTTCACTCTCTGCTTCCTCCCACTACACTAGGAGAGGTTGGTCGGGAAGGAACACTGGTGGGTGCCACTTCCTGCCCGGCAGATAACCAACCCTTCTGTCCATTTCAAGAGACACCTCCTTGTTGTTCCTCTCAGTAAACATTTTTTTTAAAAGGCTTCCCTTTCTGAATGCAGAGGGCTCAGTGATCCTAACCACCTGGACCTCGCCACTGCGTAAGAAACACCTGTTACTGAATCTATGGCACTCTGAGATACAGGCACTGGCGTAACAGGGGCCCCGTAGCCCCTGCAGCGCGGGGGGCCCCGCCAGCACCTGTCCTGGAAGGGGGCCCCACTGGAGGAAAAAAATATATATTTTTTTTATAAAAAAAAATATTTTTTTCCTTTTTGAATTTAATCTGCATTCATAAAGAAATGATTTCTGTAACAGAAATCACTTATTTATGAAGGCAGAGAGACTACAAAAAGAAAAGTTCTTTTTGAAGTCTGAGGGCACAGCCCTAACCATGGCATAGAAGACCCTAGGCTGGAGGTCTCTATGTCATGGGGTGATGGGGAGCCCTATGACTTCAAAAAGAAAGAGTTTATTTTTGAAGTCACTCTGCCTTCACAAAGAAATTATTTACATTATGGTTCGCTCCTTAACGGAAATAATTTCTTTATGAAGTCAGAGTGACTTCAAAAAGAAACAATGGGCCTCATTACGGGTTTGGCGGTAACCGTGCCGGTGCTACCGGCAGGTTGTCGCCGGACCCGTAATAATTTACTGGTGCCCGACTTCCCGGTAACACCGGGTGATTACAACCTTGGCGGTCCAGGAAGTCAGGCTCCGGCAAATGTTAAGTCCCCTTTTCCAACAGACTCTATGGGAATGGGGACCACAGAAGCACCGGCATGTTAATAACGGTGCTGGTGCTTCTGTGAAAACTCTGCGGGTGGGTGCCGTTCTGCCCGGTAGGTCTGACGTGCAGAAACAACGGTGCCGGTAAACTTATCACCACCGTAGTTTCCAGACCGGCATGGTTGTAATGAGGCCCAATTTCTTTTTGAAGTATTAGGGCTCCCCTAAACCCCATGACATGTGCATGTGTGAGTGTGTGGTGAAAGGGTGCACACTTAAATGTATAGGTGGCTGCCTGTGTGAGTGTATGGTGAAAGGGAGCACACTTTAATGTATGGGTGGCTGCCTGAGCGAACCTGTATGGGGAAAGGGTGCACACTTAAATGTATATGTGGCTGACTGTGTGAGTGTATAGTGAAAGGGTGCACACTTAAATGTACGGGTGGCTACCTGGGTGTGCCTGTATGGTGAAAGGGTGCACACTTAAATGTATGGATGGCTGCCTGGGTGTGCCTGTATGGTGAAAGAATGCACACTTAAATTTATGGATGGCTGGGTGTGTGTTTGTGTATATGGTGAATGGTGTGTGTGCTTGCGTTCAGGGGCGCAACAAAACCTTCATTTCGGGGGCTACCCCTTCAAATGTTGGGAGAGACGCTAACGTCATTTGCGGTGGGGGAGGGGCAAACTTATTTGTTTGGGGGCATCTCATTTCTTTATGCATTTTAATGAGACTATTCTTGTGCTGCTTCAATATTACAAGCAATTAACTCTCTCCTTTAAGATTGAAAGCACCTACTTATGGACTGCTGTGAGAATGAGTGGTCTCCTGTTCCCCCTCTACCCTTCCAATCACTCCCCTGGCATGCAGGTATTAAACCCACATCACGATTTCAATTGCCTAAAAAATGTGGCATTTGAATGCAGGTACTAATAGTGAAATGCTTTATGTTAGTAATTGCTGGGCTCTTGTTAACAGCGAAACCCAGGTGCCATTTAACATCTGTGTCCTGTTCTGTCTGGCAACTGCTCTGAAGGTCAGTCAGGTAGAGTCAACGTAGCCCAAAATTTCAGAGGGTTTGGGGGGGGGGGAGTTTTCAATCCCAGTCAACTAAATGGTGTTGCACCAATACTTTTGTTTAATGCCTTGATTACTCATTACTCCTAGCCCTATTCTTCCTCGTCCCAGTGTGTATGAGACAGTGCTTGTGTATAAGGCACGCTGCCTCATACACAAGTACTTGGGTGAGGTAGAGGTACATGGAGGTAATGCCTGGCTTAGCTACCTGTAATCTTCATTACTCCTATTCCCACTCTTCCTCGTCCCAGTACTTTCCTATGAGGCAAAGAGCCTCATACGTAAGCTCTGGGACAAGAAAGAGGGACGCAAAGGTAATTCTGGGCTCAGGAGCTGATTTTGGAGGTTGGCGTAGGGTTGGGAGGGAGAGGGGATGTGTGCGGGGGGGCAGGATTGTTCATCAAATCATAATGGCTGTCCATGTTGTGATGCTGGAAATGCATCAGAGGGACAGGGCCTCTGAATCCTTGTCCTTTACTGCTTTTTATCGTGTGTTCTGTCATATTTTCTGCCCAGGAGTCCATGTGGGACTCCTGGCAGTGCAGCTCTCTCTTTTGGTTTGGTGAACAGACCCATGGGATACCCTTATGGCACCCATGGGTAGGGGTACAACCCTGTGCCCCTAGTGTATGTTTTTGGGCACCTGTGGGTGGCCCACATAGCAGGGTATGGGCTGGTGGCAGCTCCATGCTGAATTTGACAGGTGCTCTGGGTGTCCTCCATTTTGGGATACCTAGGCCCTGCCATTGGGATCAGTTGATTCCTGATAGGAAACAAGATGGCCCCTGTGGCCTCTTGTTTTCTATTGCCTGTTACCTTGTTTTCCCAAAGTCCTGGGAAGCCCTGACTCTGTCCCTTCCCCCTGACTGGCTGTTGGGTGGAAGTTCCATATATGGTGTTTTGTGAAGGCCCAGCTAGACTGACTGGAGCCTTCCCAGTGACTGTATGTTGTGGGTACCTCCTGTGGGTGGGACCTGGGTGAATGGAGTGTGTGACCAATATACACTCCTTGTTGTGGTTGTCTGGTTTCTGGCATGAGAGACAAAGACTGAGACAGCTCTGCCCGAAACTGGCCTGAATGCAGCGCTCGGACGAAGCTGCTGCCTCATCGATGCCGTTCTACCCTGTTTGTTGTCGGACGTTCGACGCCCCGTGTCTCCCGCTTGAAAGGGAAGGCATTCAAGAAGGGCCGTCGATTCCCCGACGCCGAACGCCGAGTTCCTCGATGGACGTTCGACGCCCCGTGTCTCCCGCTTGAAAGGGAAGGCATTCAAGAAGGGCCGTCGATTCCCCGACGCCGAACGCCCAGTTCCTCGACGGACGTTCAACGCCCCGTGTCTCCCGCTTGAAAGGGAAGGCATTCAAGAAGGGCCGTCGATTCCCCGCCGCCGAACGCCGAGTTCCTCGACGCTTCTCGACGCCTCTCGACGATCCGTGACTCCCGCTTGAAAGGGGGTCGCTCAAGAAGGATCTGACGACGCCTCTTCGAAGAACTCGACTCCACCAGGTACATTGGGGGGGTAAAAACATTATAGGAGGAAATAAGACTTGCAGAACAATATATGGACTGGGCTTGTGCTATATCTTTATTTTACAGGTTGCCCAGGTGGGGGAATCTCCACACAGAACTGTGTCTAGTGGTAGGGGCCAGTATTCTGCCTATTGCTCAACCATCTTATTTTCTCTCCTCTCTCTATTGCTGGTTTCACTCTATTGATCTGTGTGACATTGTTACAGTATTGTTGATGCACTTTAATGAGATCTAATACAAAGGGTGGTACCACTTTAGAATTGTATATATTTGCCATTGTTGATTTTCCTAAGTACAAAGTGAGTTATTATGATAAGTGTACATAACCTTGAATATTGATTATATAAAGACTGTGTTCTAACCAATACAGTGTGTGGACATTCCTTTGTGGGGGCTTGGGGACTACACTGTACTTAAGAACCAGCCTGCATCACCTCCTGAGAAGCTAGGCCTTGATTGCTCGTCCATTGCTACCGTAATAGAGAATCTTGGCTGGGGTCTTCTGTGCCTCTCTTCTACCATATAGAGAGCAGAAGTACAGACACCCCCCACCGGTCCTTTACACATGTCCAGAGTAAGAAGGCATGATATGTGGCATTAGTGGCTAGAGAGGCATTTTGGTGCAGCCAGTCTAGTCATTCCTCAGTTGGGTATGACTTTTTTTTAACTGGGCATTTCTGATAAAGCAGTCCTGCTAAGTGAATTACCTGGCTAGACTGCCATTTGTGTGCTGCCAATCTAGCCATTTCTTACTGCAGCATTGCATATTTTTCTGGGCATCTGTGATCAAAGTATATGATATAAGTCATTGATAACGCACCTGTACACAGGTGTTTCTAGGCGCAACAAGACAAGTGAGGGAAGATAGAGGGAGGACAAGACAAACGATCTTACTAGGCCTTGTGTCATTCAGATTGTGCAAGTGCGAGAACGAAAAGTGCAAGGGGAAAGGGAGGGGGGAAGTGCAAGGGAGAGGGGAGGGAAAAACGGGGCAGCAATGCTCTGAGTAAGTGCAGCCAGGGCAGTGGGGCTCTGGGTAGTTCAAGGAGAACAAGGGACTGTAGGGTTACAGTTACAGCCCATAAGTGAGTGGTAGGCCCAGAGGCAGTGCAAGGGTGACTGATCAAGAAAGAGTCTGGACTCAGTGAGACTCTGAGAGTAGCCAAGAAACCAGTGTTTACAGCAGACAGGTGGGTCAGGTAGGTCAGCAGGGGAGGGAGAGAGAGAAAGCAGAGAAGAGGAAAGTTTTGAGCTGCTTCCGGACCATCAGGTGGTCCGGCTCAAGTTTGAGAGGGGCAGGGAGGCTATTCCAGAGGGAGGCACCTGCAGAGGAGAGAGATCTACCCTCAACCCTCTGCCTGGAGAAGCATCTAAACCTTAGAGAGCTGTAGGTAGCTGAGCAAAGGGCTCGAAAACGAAGATATTTTGGAAAAGAGCATTGGATGTAGTGCGGGCCCCAGGCCCAGTAAGCCTTGTGGACAATGCAAAGGATCTTGAACTTGATCCTTGAAGCAAGTGGGAGCTAGTGGAGAGATTTCAGGGCTGGAGAGATACGGTCCCTGGGCTTGAAGCCAAGAATAAGTCTCACAGTCCTGTTCTGGATTAGTTGCAGAGGGTGGACAATAGAGGAAGGCAGATTGATAAAGTGGCTGTTGCTGTAGTCCAGCCTAGACAGAACCAGGGCTCTGGTGACAGTGAGCTTCTGGGGGAAATTGAGCAAGGGAAGAGTCCCTTTGAGGAGGTGCAGCTGCTAGTGGGACTTCTTGGCAACGTCCGAGATGTGAGGAGAGAAAGAGAGAGTGGAGTCAAAGATGACACCAAGGTTGTTTGCCTCACAGGAAGGTGAAGGAAGAGGGCCCAAGGCGGGCGGCCAGAGTGTGAGAGGGAAAGCAGGTGCAGGAGTCCAAATGAGAAGGATCTCCATCTTAGTGACATTAAGGAAGAGATCGTTGGAGGCACAACAATCCTGAATCACGGACAGACAGTCAGGAATGAGCGAGAGAGGAGAGGAGTGTGAGGGGAGCCTGAAGGAAAGAGGAGTGTCATCCGCATAACACTGAAAGTTAGAGGAGAAGGTAGAGATCAGGTGGGACAAACGGGCCAAGTAGAGGTTGAAAAACCAGGGTGAGAGGATGGAGCGGAGAGAAAGGGACCATATTGGACCTGGGAGGAGCTGTCCAAGGGGAAGGAGGTCAGCCACTCAAGGGACTGATCCGTGATGCCCAGTTCTCATGGAGTCGATTGATCAGGATGGATCAGGATGGCGTGGTTGACCGTGTCGAAAGCAGAGGAAAGATCAAGGAGGATGAGGACAGAAGGAATGCTGGAATCAAGGTTAGAGAGCAGATTTTCACAGGTGTTCAGGAGAGCAGTTTCCGTGACTCTGTCATCTCTGAAGCCAGACTGAAGGTCATGGAGACAACCAACAGATTCTGTGTGGAGAGTAAGCTGGGAGATGGCCAGCTTTTCCAACGGTTTGCCCAGGAAAGGGGTGATGGAGATTGGGCGATAGTTTGCCGGGCAGGCAGGATCAGCAGATGGCTTCTTGAGGAGTGGGTGCATAAGGGAGTGCTTAAGGGGAGAGGGGAACGTTTCAGTGGCGAAAGAGTGATTACAGAAATCGGCCAAGGCTGGAGCAAGGGTGTCAATATGGTCCTTGATGGTTCGGGAGGAGCAGGGGAGCACCTGTTTGGACAACACTTTCATAGATCAGATTTGTCTAGAAACCTCGTCAGGTGTTGTCAGAGAGAAAGAGGAGAAAGGAGGAAGAGAGGTAGAGATGGCCTAAAGGGGTCCGAGAGAGGAAGAGGAAGAGGGAGAGGGAGAGGAAGAGGAGATGGAGGACAGGATGTCCTGAGTTTAAGCAGAGAAGTGAGATGACAGAGCCATACAGAGGGCCTGGGAGGGAACAGGAGAGGTAAAGACTGCAATAGGATTGACCAGTTCCTTGCAGATTTTAAAGAGTTTGGCTGTGTTGTTAGAGGCCATGGGCTTGAATGTGTGTTCTCTTCTTGATGAGTGTAATTGCTTCGATTGGCATTTTGGTGCAACCAGTCTAGGTATGTATAAATGTGGCCTTGCATGCTTTACTGTAACGTTATTACATGTCTACACTGGTCTACATTGTGCAGCCAGTTGGACATGTTTTCATTGTGGCATGGCATTTTTAATAGCAAAGCATTAATGTTCCTATGCACTGTTGGTGACTTGCATCTATTGCATTGGTGTTACCCTACAAAACAATTGCAAACACCCTGGCTTTTTAGCCAATTTCTCTCAGAAAGTGTGCTGTATATTGCAACAAAACACATATTTATATGTTTCTCCTAGTGCAGTGTGCAGCATATCCCTTCAGCAGCACGTTTGCGTGTATTGCGCAAGCATGATAATCTATGCCAGCCCAGAGTGAGGCGCGACCAGTGATTTGTTGCCGAGTTGGGGGGCGGCCCTCAGCATGGCTCGCAGGGGGGCCCCCACATTTTGTCTTACGCCACTGGATACAGGCATTTCTCAAACCTCACTTTTTTCCAAAATGCTTTAGAAGGCACCACTCCCTACCTACAGAATCATCTGCAGAGTCACAGCTGTTGAACAGGTGTTTTAGTAGAATTTCTCCAGAGAGCCACCAAACGTCGCATCCTGGATATTACCAAGAGCTCCCGCCCACAAGCACTATTGATGACCATCACTTCCAGTAATGATGGCTATCCTAATCAAAGGACCCTTCTAAAGAGGGTGAGTCAAAAGACTACAGCGTCTCCCACCACTGTTCAGTAGCTTAAATATGGTCTCATTAAAGACAAATCGCAATTATCAAACAGCGATTTCACATCTTATTCAGTAACCAGGATCCTCGTTGAGAGTGGAGGGCTTCCACAGGTACGGCATGTTTCACTGGCTCCATTTGGAATACCACAGGCATGCTGGTGAAGAATAGAGGGCAGGTCCACAGAGATGGCGCCCTGCTCAGCCATGCATGTTCTCCAGCCAGTTGAGGAGGGTGGATGACGGGCAGCTGGAAGAAACAGTGCTCAGTGGTCGAGAACTCACAATCCACTGCCTCGCCTGGCAGAAACCAAACACCATGCACACCTTAGGCGCAATCACAAGGGTGCTCCCTATACCACACCCACAGATGGTAAGGCAAGCGTGCTGAGGGACAGCATGCTGGCCTCCTTGCAGGCTTTTCAGTTAGCTCTTTGTATTAAAATGTTTCTTAATCATAACATTTTGTACTGATTTGAAGTTGCCCGCCATGGTGTGAGCAGAATCGGAGTCTATATGTTTGAAGGCTAGAATTTAAGGCAGGCATTGCATTTTGTTTTTAATTTGATAGATCACTTTTCTGCCTCTGAGGAGGCTTCCTGGCACTAGAAGGAAGTTGTATAGATTTGTGTCACACTAGACATTGAGGAAGAATGCAAAGACAGAAAGAAGAGTAGAATCTGTGAGGACACGGAAAGCAGACAATGGGAATAGGCCCAACAGGAATGGGGTCTGGCGTAGGGGGCAGTCATTAGCTGGCCTGGTTACTGCAGTGACAGTCCTTCACACAGTGCCGATTCTGTAGGAAAGCCTATGTTGGAGCAGGGGAGAGAGTCATAGGAAGGAAAGGAAATCCTGGGGTGCAGAAGGGTCACTACTTCCTGCTCCCAACCACCAGGGCTCCCAGAGGACAGCATGCTGGCTGAACGGTAGTCCGGAGGCGCGTGCTGCTCAAGTTATGCAACAGCTTGCTCGCAGTCTCAGGAGCAGCAAGACATGGGTAATGAGGGTGTAGGGGGCATCGTGAAAAGATAATGATATTGGTGCCGATTTTAGCTCTTGTGGCTACCCTCGTCGCCCAAGGACCTAATCCAGAGGGGGGGGAGGCACAGAGGAGGCAATTTCCCCAGGTATTTTGGTTATAGACCAGGATAGAAGCTCAGGGGCTACAAACAAAATGCTAGCTAGCCCCGATTCCTGACAGTCCCAACATTATCAAGACCTAGCAACACCCCTGACCTCATTCCTCCCAATCATTAAAAAAAAAAAACAGCAGCAGAAGTAGTGGACCGGCATAAAGCCTGCGTCACACAGCCCCCACCAGTGCATGGCTCCATCAGACCAATGCTCTGGTCATCCACCATGCGCAAGCTCAAGATGCTGGGTCCTTCTGGGACAATATCCGGAAATACTTCCTGCAGGTCTTCTTGGTCTGTCTGCCACAACAGCCCCGATCTTGTCCCCAGTGCTCCAGTATCCGGCTCATCGGACTGGCATATAGGGCAATAGGGCAATGCCCGAACCAAAAAACGCAAAATGCTAGAGTGTGTACGTTTTTTTGGGTCAAAGTGGGTGACTTTTTTGCCAGTTTGATAAGTTAATTCACCATGGCGGCCAGTAGTTTTGACGCATGTAACTGAATTACTATTTTTTAGCATGCACAATTTGCATCGCATTTTATCAAAAACCTCCCCCTTGGGTACTCAGTCTGTCACAAAAGGAATGAATTGCCTTTTGCAACTGTGGGCTACTTTCTCATTGGTGCCCGGGAAAATGTTATGCCCCTGTCTGACCCTGCCCGGTATCTGCGTTTGGCGTCCGGCCGCTGCACGAGGCGCAGGCCCCACTTTCCTCTGTATAAGCCCCTAAGCCGTGTCACATCATGCAGGCTCCCGAGCAGAGCCGAAAATGGCCAGCCCAGCTCCACATTCCCTTTTATGAAGCATGACGCTGAATATCACAGGTGTAGTTGGACTCAAGTGTAGCGATTAAGACTTGGATATACACCTGTGTGAACGTATAAGTGCAGGCATTTGGTCCAGATGTACACACACACAACACTACATTATGCGTTTTCGGATTAATGCAGGGACGACATTTAGGGGTCGCCAGAGTTCTCCCTTGCGACCTCTGTGGTCACCCTTGCGACCTCTAGAAAAAAAAATAGAAAAAAAAGGTTTTTGGTTTTTTTGTAATGCAAGCTCATGGGCTGTGGCCGGCACCATGTGGCTCATTAGTTCTGGAATGGCTGGCTTTCTTGTTAAAGCCCCTTAAAAAAAAGAAAAAGAAGAAAGAGAGTGACACAAGTCGAACACTTTCAGCACTGACCCTAAATAAGAAACATTAGGAATACCAAATAATGTGTCTTTCTATAATTCTATACAATAATTGCTAGACTCATTAAAGGTTTATTTCAGGCACACTTCAAGGGGTGAGTCACTGTTTTAGTCTTATCTCAAACGCCTCAACTCAGCCTTTCATCCTTCTGAGGTCGATAAATGAGCACCAACACAGGTTGGGTGATATTGGGTGTATATTTTTTCTATATAAAGCGCTTAAGAATAAGTGCTATATAACAACACATCATTATCATTTGGTCATGGACGTCTGCTTGCATTCACAGTAATTTGGTAATATGGGCCTATACACACTGATCTTAATGATACATATGGCAATCCATTTTTGTATGAAATGTACATCACATTATAGCAATATCGTAACCATAGTTTTTGTAGTGTAAAATGCTATGCGATAGCACATCCTGTTTTGTCAACGGGTGAAAGGTCGTGTTCCATCGCATCCCGCAATATCACTTTGGGGTGGGGTCAAATGACATCACTTCCTGTGATGTCACCAGGGGGTCAAGGGTTGTGTGATGTCACTTCCGCTCCCCCTGGCATTTTAGTGAAATGATGTCCCTGGATGAATGCACTGCCAACGAGAGAGATCTTATCTGTTAGATGGGATCTGAGGGAGGATACGATGGGGTGCCGTTTCTGTAATATAGCAGACTCTAAGGAAACGCTACCACATTTGTTGATTGACTGTCAGCGAATCTCTCATTTTAAAAACTTTGTATTGAACCCCGTGCGGGTCTGTTTGTTACATTTGTGGTGGGTTATTCCACATAGCAAAACAGTGGCATTAAATCTGGCAGTAATGAAATGTTTATCTGTGGAATGGAAACTATTTTAGAGGTTAGAAATGAATTTTGTAAAGAAATGGCTGAAATGAATTATAATTCTGAGAGTGTTAATATATAATGAAATGCACCATACTGGTTTTATGTGGTTTTATGTGTAGTGCGGATGTTATTTCTACTTGCATTGTATTCTAGATTTTCTATGTAATATTAATTTCAAATTGTGTAGTTTTTCCTCATTGATTAATCACGATGTATTTAAAGAGATCTTATTGTGTTTTAAAACTATTTTGTAAAGGTGTATATTAATCAAAACAAATAAATAAATAATATCACTGCATATCAGCTTTAGCAAAAACGGATGTGAACCTTATGCGCATGTATGCGTAAAATATTACCCGTTGAATTAAATTCCTAGTCATAAGTATTTATACCGGAATACTTGATTTAGTTTAAAAAAAGCTTTTCTTTTTATAAATGTTCTTTTTATAAATGCATTGTTTGACATAATAGCCATATGTGAACTGGGGCACATTTGTTGCGCTACATATCATTAAAATGAGTTTGCATGGAGAACGGGGCCTAAAAACCAGGGGCACAGTGGTGAGTTTCCTAGTAAATAATGACCGTCCATAGAATTAAAGCTGACATAGAAATGCAACAGAAGCAGTATGCGTAAATGGCCCTGCATAGCCCAAAAACATGGATTTGCACTGCATGCGCCACTCTCCGCTGCTGTGCCTCAATGAAGAGCCTACCAGAATCCTGGCCTTATTGGCAAAGAGGTGGGATTCTTTTAAGGATGTTGAATCAGTTGGGCAGTTGAATTATGTTAAAACTATTCATAGGAGCAGATTTGCCAAAAAGAATTTGGTGCCCATAAAACGTGTGCCCTATTCTCAAAGTGCATCTGAATGTGTGCATCACAGATGCAGACAGATATTCAGTTGCTCCTTCCCAAACCCATTGCGCATTTGCCCAAATAAGGGAGCTTTTGTCACATTTCCGTGCACATGTCACATTCAGAAATGGGGTGTTCTTTGGACATCCCAGAAAGGAAACACGTTCCTTGTGCCTGTTTGGAAAAAAAGCAGTGCAGGACAGGCTCATTCCAAACACTGTCACTAATTTTCTTTTAAGTGGAACAGTGACTGGCCCTTTAAGAGCCTATCATTGTAAAATGCGCTCCCAGCACGCCCCTGAGTGCTGGGAGACAGCCATACACTGCTGTTGGAAGTGCGCTCCTGATAGTAATTTATGCAAGGGGGCGGGGCTGGCCAGCGCATCATTTGCGCTACATCTCACCCTTCTGAACACGCACATTTCATCTTTAAGAATTACGGTGGCCTGTGCATTTCCAAAATAGAGCATCTAAAAATAGCACATCTTCTGCCCTTTTTTCCTTGTGCTCATTTTTCAGAATCTGCCCGTAGTCTTCTAACAGAGGTGATCCTGCCACTGAACGCAGGTCGAAGGGGACATGTGTCATGGCAGAAACTCTGGCGGAATGGAACACATAGTGGTGTAGGGATCTTTTGAACTAAGTGAGAGGAGGGGGGCTTGAAGCACACCTGAAAGACTTTTCAAGGCCCAGGATGTCAGTCTCTCCTCCCAGTTGTGTTTTTGTAAAATCTAAGACCTGAAAGTTGTCTGATGTTGCAGGATGAGTCTGTTGTTGGACACAAGGGTGGGCAGTGTGGTGGGACAGTGTTGGGACAGGATTTGGACAGTGAGAGACAAGAGACGCTTTCTTCTTCCAGAAGCCAATAACGATGTTCAATCATGGGTAGAATTGCAAAATGAGAACAATGTTCCTGCATAGCACTATGAGAGGAAAGAAGGGCAACAACAAGCGTAATTTACACGGATCAGTACATTTAACACAATTTTGCATTACAGATTCTTATTAAGGATGCAAGCCATCAAATGTAAACCACCCTCTTCCAAACCCATTTAAATCTCCCCAAAAATGTCCCCCACTTCCCAACCCATTGAAATGTCCCCCAAAACAGTCATCCTTGTTGACCCTCAACCCACCCAACCATATTTAAATCTCGCACCTTATCCCACCGAGACTCCACCAGCGTCCAGTCGGAGTAGCACCCGTGGCCACCACCACCACCTGCTTATGGGTTCCTGTTTGATTAAAAGTGTCCTCCTTTGCAAATTCTTGCAGTTGGGGTCTATTGCTATGGAAAGTAGCGGCTGAGTAAAACCTGAGCTTTGTCTAGCTGAGCTGAGCCTGCTACTAACCTCCTGAGAGACTATTCAGCTGGGAACTGTTGACATGCTGGTGCTTTTGGCCATTCTGGACCCTCATCAGGCCTGGTATTGCCACTCCACCAGGGGCTCAGAGTCAGAGCTGTGGGCCAGGTGGTGGGTGGTGGTACTGTCTTCTCACTGGTTTTGATGACAACTGCCAGCAGCATGCCACACCGTGGACCATGGCATTCTGTGCTTGGGACACAGCACTTGAGTGTGTCTGCTCCTTTCTGGCAGATCGGTCCCAAGCTTTTTCCCTATCACTCTTTCTCCATCTCTCTCAACTGTTCTCTGGGGCTCTAGTAGGGTGCCTTAATGGAGCCAAATCTCTGACATCTTCATAAGGCCATCTTCTGCCGCTGCCGAGTTGCACTGCTGGCTTCCAATTTGACTCCTATGCTGATGATACACAGAGCCTTACTCTGGCTGGGCCCAGAGTCTGGGCAGAGCCATTTGAAGGTATTTCCGGCAGCCATGAAGGGGATAAGCATCACATCTGATGCAGTGATGAGCAATGAAGCAAAGGTGAGAGTAACTTTAGGACTTCATTTGTCCAGAGGTCATGGGCTCTCTGCCCCTATCTGTGCCCTGGGGGAAGAATCAAGTTTTTGATTTATATTTTGACCCTTCCACTGGTGCAACAAGTGGGGTCTGAGGGCTGCTGGGGTCCAAGGGCTGCTGGTGTCCTTTGCAAAGTCATTAATTATCCTGCTCCCTCAAAAAAACATTTGTTTTGTGATCATCTCTTTGCAGCTAAACCACAGAAACACACAGGATTTTGGGATGTCAGACACTTTACTTTAATAAAGAAATTGGAGGTAATCAAGAATGTGGGATCTTGTTTTTAAGGAGGAGTCAGAAGATTTCAATATATGTCTCCCAAATTCGTGCAGCTGTGCTGTCCCGCCACCAGAGAGTAGATTCAATTCTCTCCATTGTGTGTGGTTCCTTAAGCCTACATAGAGCATTGAAGCGTCAGTGCTCCTCTTCTCTGCTAACCAATCTACCACATAATATTCTTAGTTGAGTTCGGCACTTAAAGCTAACCACTCTAAGTGTTGGTAAATCCATCAGTTTTGGCATTTGTTGCGGGCCAACTGTCAGTCCCAGGACAAGGATTTAGGAGTGGACCTGCAATAAAAGAGAACAGTATTATAGCAGCAGCTCCCAGATCTCTGAGGAATGAGACCCCAGGTTTGGCATCCCACTTGGAGGCCAGGAGAATGACTAGGGCTGCCATAGAGGCTAGGGTAGGGGTTGCGCTGCTTGTCGGGGACTGGACCCACACACAAGATGGCAAACCACCAAGCCAGGGGAGAAGGGCACAAGCAGGTATAGTGTTACGGCCCATTCTCACAGGGTTCAGTAAGTGGCAGTGGACTGTGGATCTGTCAGGCAGCCGGGAGTCATGCTGTTTGCCAACCGGGGTGATGGGAGTCGACGAAGGAAGAAAAAGGAAGGAAGGAAGAGGTGGCGAGCAAGGCGTAGAGAGGGATCAAGCAGGATATGCAGGAATGAGGTGGAAAAATGCAGGAACACATTAATTGCTGCATTGGCCAGTTTTGAGCAAGGCATGAAATGGAATCCATATGAGCATGAGCATGGATGTTGAATAGGTGGGTGCATAACCAAAGGATGCTTGCCAGCTGCATGTCCCTCCTCATATGTGATCTCCCCTATACACAGAACCTCCCATGCCAGTAGGTTTTCTTCACTAGGTGGTACTTCTGGACCAAAATTAATAAGGCCATTAGGTCAGGCTTCCTCCATTCTGGCACCAACGCTTTGGACAGTATTACTCACTACGGATAGACAAACTGAGACTGCCAAGCATTTATCTGAGACACAAAGATATGGTTATGTCCATACTAAGCTCCAAGTTGAAATCACCAACCCACCAAGAACCAAGATACCATAATAAAAACTCTGGGATGCATGCCTTCACCAGGGGTGGACTGGCCTATAGGGAACTCTGGAGATTTCCCAGTAGGCCTCTGTACCCTGGGCCTCTTGTGTGGTAACCTATTGTATTTTCATTTGATCTCGTAGGAAAAGGATTGGGCTTGCTGAACAAGTGTTATATGGGGCCACTTTGAAAATGATTTCCAGGGTTTCTTTTGGTTCTCAGTCCACTGTGGGCTTGAGTCTCACATTTCGCATATCAGTGAAGGAAAACCATCTACCCCATGTACCCCTGTGGGGTACATTTAAGGACCAAAGCAGAACTCCCCTACAAAAAAAGCATTTAAACAAGGCCACAACGATGGGTGTACTTTTGTCTACTTGGCACATATGTGATGAGCTTTGAACACTGCCACCCCAAAGAATGGCTGCATTTGTTTTACTTCAAATAAATCAAAAGAAAATGACCTGCATTCAAGAAGGCATTTCAATTTGTTCTATTCTTTCATTTTAAACACCACAAAGTGTACGCTCCATTTAAACACAGCCCTGCGTGTGTATTTAATCTGATTATCAAAAAGTGAGGCAATACATCTCAAGAACGGCATTGTTTCTCTCTCTTTTCCCATGTCAATTTCAGAGAAACTCTTTGCAGTATCCTTTCGTGTCCATGGACCTACACTCTACGCAAAAGCCTACCAAAGATTAATTGAAACATAATCCAGTGGGCTGCAGAACCTCATTTGCAATTTGAAAGGAAAAGCCTGCACATGTGTAAATTGGTGCTTTAAAATAAGAAAAAATGTCATTTCAAAGTCAACTGTCAAAGGACAGCTGTTGCTCACAGATATATTATTGTATATGTGGGTGGGGGTTTGATGTACATTATATTTGTTCTCAGAAAAGTTGGTGTCCTTGAAAATGACTCAGAAGTAAGTAAAACTGGTTTTGTTTTCTGGCCCAGACACTGAATTCAGTGACAAAGCCCTGCCTCCAACATTGGGAAAAGTTGCATCCAGAAGTGAACCGGCCCACAAGGACACATGAAAAGGCCAAAAGTGTGAGGATTCACGGCCCTGCTAGACTAGCTGGCAGCCCTGCAACAATGAATAAAAGGAGCCAGTTGGGCTGGTGCATGACCGAGAGGTGCGATTTCCTCCAGCATCCACTCTGGAGGGGGAACTGTCAAAACATCAAAGGGCATCATAAAAGTCCTTTGTTGCAAGCCAAGCCTGGCAGGGACAGCTTTCTGTGGGGCTATAGCACCGCCCACACATGTGACAAATCAAATCCATTGACATTAAAGAACATTTGTATTTTAAGACATTTTTCCCAGCACCCTGAATAAGCAGTAATTTTATATTTATGCCAGTTTTCCATGAGATTTTTAGGAGAAGGAAAAGAGACCAAGTACATGTTTCTAGCACTTGGTGAACTGAAATGGCCATGCAAGATGCTTTTCAGGGTGAATTATGAATGGAACAAATCTGAAACTAAGTGGGAAGATGCAAGATGTTATTGGGAATATGTATAGCCATTGGTAGTATTTTAAATATTATGCATTTCATAAGAATGGCAAAAATGTGCCAAAGGGCGAGGCGACCTCGCACAGAGTCGGCGTTAGGACGGTCCAATTCCCTGTGACTTAGTGAATCCACATATTTACTTCTTATGGTGGAGGCTAGTATACATTTTAAGTTGTGATCGATAACTCATTTTGGGTAAAAAGTAGCTTTGAGAGACAAAGGAAGGTCATAAATGCAAACACACATATGGTGTAATTTCCCCTAGACCAATTGGCCCAGAGAAAGGAGGAAACACTGGTATGCTGCCCTATCCCAGGAGAGGGGTAAGTCCAGAGTACTGCCCCGGATTGTAAACCGATGATGTCATTTTGGCTACATAAGGGGGAGACAGGGAACACAAGGGACAATACACTGAAACCCAGACTTCAAGATCCAGAAAGGCAGAGATGCATCCATCTATCCAGATTCAGGCACATACACCAGAATCTAAGGAGAAAGGAGGTGAGGCAGCTGATCTCATTCATGAGACCCCAGTGCCCAGATCCCCTGCCTAACTGTCCAACATTCCATCCAGCTGTCCACAGTGACCAGACCTTTCCTAGCTGTCCAGCATCCCATCCAGCTGTCCACAGTGACCAGACCTTACCTAGCTATCCAGCACCCCATCCAGGAGAGCCCAGTGACCATACTCCTTGGCCCAGCTCTCCCAGTGACCAGATCCCTTGTCCCAGCCCCATCCTGGGTGACCAGATCCCTTGGCCTAGCGGTCCAGAGACCTGAATGGCTGTCTAGAACCTCAAACTCAAGCTTTCATTGTAACTATCACATCACCCAGTCCCCAAATTGCATATCTCGCTCTTTTGATCCTTGCACCCCCATTGAAATCCGATTCAAATCCCAAATTGCCAGTATAACCTGTTCACCTTTCCATAGAAATCTTTATTAACCTGTGTATGTTAGTGCATTTCTTTGATAAGTCTTTCCATAGTCTGTATACATCCTTAGCATTATTTGCAATTAAATCAATTAATTCCCCCATAACGAGATTCACAGTGAGTTGGTTGCCATTCGAAATCAACCACCTCATGTCAAGTGCCTTTCTTTAATAATTACAGCCATTAGAATTTAGTCTCAACAGAAATAATCTTTGTTTAACAAAAACCGAATTTGCCTGTACATTGTGCTTTCCTACCCATTCCGATTTGCATTTCACCCCATAGAAAAACCCAAACTGTAATCCCATTAAAAGTAACCCATTTCTCAGGAATCTTACCTGCATATGCCTCTGTTTTTCCTACTTGACACCGATTTCCAATTTTGACAGCTAAGCCCGTCACTTGGCTGCTGTCAGCACCAATCCCATGTGAAACAAAATTCCCATTTGCGCGCATGTGTTTTCTTTTGCATTTGTTTTCATTCCCAAATCGATTTTCTTACCTGTGTTCACGTTGCCTTGGTGCCCTGCTAGTAGTCTGTAAGCTTCCTTATCTCTCAAGTGTAGGAACAAGAATTTCTGTCGTAGCTATCCCACCACGGTTATGAGCAATCGTGGGAGTAACAAGTAGAATCCGATTATGCAGTTTTGCTACTAAAACGAGTTTCATTTTCTTCTTTGGCGCCGATCTTGAGGTGGTGGGCTGAATTCACAATCCAATTTTTCCGTCTTTATCATGACTCCTTATCACGGCTTTCCATCCAAAAAGAATTAAGTTAGCAGAGGTTTGGGGGTGAGTGTTGCAGGGAGAGTGCTCAACCTATGCACCATCACATGCTTGAAATTGTTTTCTTGTCTTGCCATTTAAGATTCATGTAAATTGTTGGGAGTTTGAATTAACTATATTGTGAGAATATTTGTATTGCCACCACATTGGTGGTTGCTGCCCAATTATTTTATTTTGCTCTGATTTTTCATTGAACCATAAAATTAGTAAATATGATATTGTTACACAACTACCTGGTTCCTGGTCCATTGCGACACAGGGTGTTTGTTAAGGTGGGTGTGAGACGGGTTGGGGGCCTACTCAAATAAAGAACCCAGGGTTGAAATGAAAATAAAAAGCATTTTTATTGTGCGCCACATTCATTGTCAGTGGAAGAAGTCCCTGGCTGGAGTGTGCCTTGTTCTAAAACCGCTACACCCCACATTATTTTGCCTTCACTTTACTCTTCTTTTACTTTGGCTGAGGGGTTTGTTCTGTATGTTTTTCGTTGATGCCCCTCACCCCCTCATGTTCAGTGACAGAGCAAACATCCAAGAACCTGCAGACTAGTAGCATGTGGAAAATGCCAGCCATACATTTTCATGGTCCACTTCAAGGATGCTCACGTGACTTAAAATGCATCCTATATAATCGAGGAGATATTGGTTAGCTTCTAGGTGGGCTCCATGAATGGGACTGTGTTTGCAAGTTGGCACTTCCATCGTCCATCAAGAATCACCCACAGCCCAAAGTGGAAGGTACGGGTCAGCTCAGAGATGAGGCACAGATAAAGCCGGCCCTCCCAGGTGTAGACCACAGTACAGCGGAACGCAGCAGGGAAGTGGCAACTTCAAAACAAGGGCGAATGTTACATTATTCACTCAAGAAAATGAATGATGGGTGATAGCAATGAAATGCATTCTCCATCACTTCGCTCAGATTTTATTACAGAGTCTAGCAGGCCCTCAGTTGTCTTTGTTGCAAGGCGCTATATACTGAAGGTCGGGTCTTGCATAAGCCTGTCATTTCGTGCCCGATCTGAGACTGTGGAGCTGTTTTGAAAGTGAAGAAATTAGAAGATTTCTATTGGTTTGCCATCAACAGTCTGTCAAATAAATTTTTCTGGTGGGAGGGGGGTGGGGAGAAAAGTTGAGTTTCAAATATTTTGGAAGTGGTTCTGCCATGCTGCATGTCCACAGACTGTGGTTTATTCTTGGTTGTGCGTACTTTATTTGCCACACCTGCACGTTTTGCATCTGCCACAAGAACAAACAGACGCAAACAACAAACAACCCAGACACGCAGACACTGGACGCTACTCCTCTGGACACAAGTCCAGTGCATACAATCAAAGCACACTGAGAAAGCCAACACACAGGCGCCAGTTACTCCTGGTTCTGCAACCATCTTCAGAAGAGCAGGAACCCTCTCCCTCCTCCCTCACTAAGCAACAACACCCACTTTCTTACGGAAGACCATAGAAATGGTAGCGGTGCATGCGCGCTACACATCAACATACCATAACATAATCTGTTAATTGTCTTGTCCAGGCTTTTTTGCAAAGTAACCATTTGGTGTAGGCAATTTGACAGAGATGCACTCTAGTGCAGAGTTACAGGCTTGTTTTACTTGGAAGAAATATGCCAGCTGCTGTGTGCTCATGACAGCAATGCTGCCCAGCAGCCAGTCTGGCAACTTTGTTTCTTTTATATATTCATTTGGAATTACACTCACTAGTTTGTACTTGTTCAGCAGCACATAAGAAACCCCTGTTTCATCATATGAAGATTTCTGTTTGTAAAACCTAGAAATCAATTGGGCTTTTTGGGCTTCCAGAACTCATGTTCAGGTGGTCTAGAGGGTAAGTCGCTCGATGTTCGTCCTGCTTACGTTTGTTCGAATCCAAGCAGCGGCAACAAAAGCACATTGAACCCCCTAAAACACTTTAAAGGGCACATAGAATTCCCATATCCAGGGAGACACTTTTTACCAGATCTGGAAAAATCTGTCCCAATGACAAGCGCTGAATGTGGGACAGTCTCAGAAGGTAGAGGTTTGAGTTGCTGTGAGGGCTGATAAGGGCATGGGGGAGGAACCCTTCCCAGGTTGATAGGTGGATCTTAGGTCTTGTCCTAACGATGATATGATATGATATGATTGTTTATTTATATAGCGCCTATACACAATGTGTTTCAAAGCGCTTCAAGGCAAGGGAGGGAACAAGGGAAAATACAACCACATTCTTACAGGCCATGAACAGTAAGGATGTGAAATTAACTATCGTACTCGGCCTGACGACATTTCAGATAGTGCAAGAGCTAAGACATAGATAAGGAAGGGAGGGGGAGAGTGGGAAAGAAATGGAAACAGACAGGTGACTACCGTACTAGGCCTGACGACATTACTGGTAGAGCCGGAGAAAAACAAAAGATGAGGGAGAGGTGTGCAGAAAGGGAGGGGAGGAACAGAACAAGCGACTATCATACTAGGCCTGACGACATTTCAGATAGTGCTGGAGGGATGGTTGGGAGGAAAAAAACTGTAATGGGAGGGTGGAGGAAACAGACGAGGTTGCTATCATATTAGGTCCAGGGACAATTCTGATAGAGTAAGTGCATAGAAGAAAGTAAGGGGAGGAGATAGGAAAAGGGAGAAGAGAAAGGAGGAGAGAAAAGAGAGTAAGCAGTCAAAAAGAGTGGAGAAGCAAGAATGGAGAGCGAATACAATTGCAGAAGTTAGTAGTAACACATAATGTTGCAAGCAAGGATACAAGATGAAGATGGGAACAGCATGATTCAGGGTCACCATGAGTACAAGATGCAAAGGAAGTCCAGCATGAGAGTTGAGAAAGAGTGACACACGGTGAATGAATGAAGTCCATAAAAGTCAAATCCAGCATTGGCCACAAGACAGCGATGGTGAAGGAAGGCACCAGGTGGGCGGGGCTTGCTAAGTGGTGAAAAAGAGCAGCAGGCTCGCCTAAATGGCTGTGACGAGAGCAAAAGGGTGAAGAGAGGCAAGAGAGAAGGAAGAGAGAGGGCAGAGAGAGGGCAGAGAGGGGGCAGAGAGAGGGAAGAGAGAGGGGACAGAGAGAGGAAAGAGGGGCAGGGAGAGAAGGAAAAGCGGCATAGAGAGAAGGACGAGGGGAGAGAAGGGGGAAGAGAGGGCAGAGAGAGGGAAGAGTGGCAGAGAGAGAAGGAAGAGGGGGAGAGAGGGATTAGAGGGGAGAGAGGGGGATGAGAGGGCAGAGAGAGGGAAGAGGGGCAGAGAGAGAAGGAAGAGGGGCAGAGAGAGAAGGAAGATGGGCGAGAGAGGGCAGAGAGATGGGAGAGACCGTCCACCAAGGAACATTGTATTGTAGTGTATTGTATTTGGTTATTTATATAGCGATCTTTCACTGTTTGTATGGCCTCAATGCGCTTTGTGGTTGGAACGCCCTAGGTGATCTCAGTCAATGTGGTGGAGGTTCTAAGAGTTTAGATTAAGAGATGCTTGTGTGCATTTTCGCCAGTTTAGGACTTAGGTGGCTGACTAGGCTCCATTAAGCAGCCCAAAAGTTCAGGCACGTGGGTGGGCACTGTTGGTGGTTTGGGATAGACTGCTTTAGTTGAGAGATTCGATGTGTGTCCAGCTATAACGAATTTTCTTTTTCGTTGATAGTCGCTGTATGCTAGTGGCAGAGGTGTTGAGGTACGTCAAGGTGTTTCAGTGTGGACGGCTATGTGCGCTGCTAGACTGGAATGGCATAGCCATAGCTGCATTTTACGGTGCTTGGATGTATGGCCGTGACTGCGGCCTGTGTCCACAGATGTGGTGTAAGGTGTACGTACCATACCAATGTAGTTGGGATGCAAGGTCCTTTGTCCAGTGTGGACCACATGGTCTCATGACCACAGAACTCTGAAGAGGAATTCAGAGAAAGATAAGCAGTGCAATCCCCCCAGCTCCCAGCGCTGATCACTTTCCTCCCCGTTGTCTGCAGGCAGTGCAGATTTGGGGTCTTTCTCTGCGAGCCAGCAGAAAAGACTCGGGATCTTTAAAGAAGCAGAGGGCAACACTTTGACAGCTCCCATCCCTGCTCCTCCGAACTTGTTGGGTCGCACGTTATCTAGCTGTCCGTGAAATAATAATGTTCCTTAGCTCAGAGGACCCAAGTAGTATTTAAGTACACAAGTCTGC
This sequence comes from Ambystoma mexicanum, assembly GCF_040938575.1. Taxonomy (NCBI): domain Eukaryota; kingdom Metazoa; phylum Chordata; class Amphibia; order Caudata; family Ambystomatidae; genus Ambystoma; species Ambystoma mexicanum. The sequence goes on from NC_090923.1 coordinate 942,056,852, forward strand.
TTTCCTTATATTATACATCGCACAATCCGGAACATTGCAGCTAGGCCTTCTAAGTCACATTCTGGGCGGGGCAGCCTTATATTTGCATTCAGATGTGCATTTTCTTGTGAGTTCTTTTCACCTGTGACAAAAGCATCTCCATTTTCACTTATAGGGTAGATACTACAGCTTTTACCCTAAAAATATGGTGCTTCTAAGTGTTAACATTTTTTCTTCTGCCCCTTTTCCAGCAAAAATAAGATTTCCATCAATGTTACTTTCGCCATTTATTCCGCCATTTTGCTTGCTGTGATTTTCCTCAATTCTATAAGCTAATTTCAAACCCTTACGGAGGAAGTGACGTCAGAGGAAGGAGAAGCGGTACATTCTGTGGATCCATTATAGCCGCAAAGGGGCAAAGTAGAAGTAGTATTTCTTGGACTTTACACCATCCAGTGTATTTACTTAGTAATCCCTCCACAACACTGGTAGTAGTGCCAGAATTACCAATGCTACCATTAAGAGTAGTACTAGTACTAATAACAGCAGTAGCACTACCACGAGTACCAGTACAATGATTGTTACTGGCAGTCCTAGTACTTTTAGAAACAATTGCATTCTTTTTTTTAAACAAACTTTTTATTCAATTTTTTTGTAGAGTGAAAACCACCACCATCTGTACAGAGCGAATCAACTTCCACCTTAAAATTCTGCACCCCATGTCCTCTCACCTCCCCTCAACCCCCCCCCTACTTCCCATAAAACTCTTGACCTCAATCTTCTACCTCCGAGGCCTGGAACCCATCCTCCCACCCTCTACCTCGGCTGATTCTCGTCCTCCTGGCCTAGATTCCAGTCCACTGCTCAACCCCATGCCCCCCATATCTTCATGTTTGTTCGGGTATCTCCTACTCTTGTACACTAGCGACCGCATCTCTTGATGCCGTCCAACCCTCTCTGCCAGACCGCTATGGACGGAATATCTGATTTCATCCAGTTTTCCGCTATAACCCTCTTTGCTATCATGCAGGCTGTGTTTGGGAATATCTTGGCGTACCTGTCAGCCTCCCTATCATTCCATAAGCCCAGCAGCACATGTTTAGGATCCAGCTGTGCAAGTCTCTCCAGTACCCATTCCACCTCCCTCTGCACGTTAGTCCAGAACCTCCATATTTTGGGGTAGTACCATACCATGGGACAGAAGGTACCTGTGTGTATCTTGCATTTGGGACATCTAGCGCACTCCCCCCTTCCCATCGTACTCAGCCTCTCCTTGGAATATTAGATCCTGTGAAGGTATTTAAATTGTATCAGTCTCAGCCTAGCCACAATGGCCACTTCCCGGGGCTGTTATAGTGCATCCCTCCATTCCTCGTTGTCTATGTCCCCCAGTCTCGGGGTGATAGCTCCGGGGCAACGTGCTCACCTTGGAAGCAAGACAACACGGAGCAACACATGTTTGATCCCTGGGTCCACGCTTAGAAACCTCTGGGTATTAAGTGAGTTATAAATAACCTATCATATCATGTCCCTTTTCCAACTCCTTTCAGTACCTCCAAATGTCGTACAGAGTGAGAGGCCAAAGCCTTGTATAAGGTCTTCCCACCCAGAACGTTCCTTTCTATTGGGGTTGCCACCAGAATTTCCTGCCCTCTTGTGTTAATTGGCATGAGAGTGTGTCTGAGCTGGAGGACGCTTGAAATAGTCCGGTCCGCCCCGTCTCCATTCCACTTTCACCTACTGGAGATTGGTAGGCCCTGGCATCTCATCATGTTCCCCACCATCCCAATTCCGTTACTTTTCCACTCCCCTCCCCATTTTATGCTTTGTATTCCTTTGATGGGTTTGTTCTCCCAGATTCTGGCCACCAGTGTAAGTCGTTTGTCCCAACCCAGTTGTCTATGGGCTTGAGTCCACACTATCCCCACCGCCTGTGTAGTGTGGAGCCGCCGTCGAAGCTGCAACCTTCTGTATAGGAGATTCTTCCTCCTGCTCTTTCCAAGAAGTGATAGTTCCATGACTACCAGAGTTTCCTTGCCCTTCCGATATACCCATTGGTTTGCTGTAGCGATCTGTGAAGCCCAGTGATAAAGTTGTAGGATCGGAAGACCCAGTCCACCTACCCACTGAGAGTTCAACAGCATCTCTAGGTTCACTCTGAGGAGCTTCCTTTCACATAGGAACTCCCTCAGTGCTTTATTAACTCTGTCAAAATCTTCTGCCTTCAACTCCCTTGGGGCATGTTGGACTATGTACAGTAGTCGGGGAAGAGTTATCATTTTGTACAGCCTTATGTCCTTTTTGAATTTCTTAATCGCTGGGTCGAAATTAAGCTCGCTAAAGAGGACGAACACCCCAATGTATCGGAAGCCGTCGCGACTCGTTTTCAGTGGTGGGTATTGTCTCTGGTTCCCCTCTTTCCACTCCACTGGGTAGTGTATGGATGTGTCACACTTTATTCTGCGTCCCGAGTATCTCCCGAACATCTCCCGTATGGTCATAGCCCTCGGTATTGAATGTTCTGAGTTTGTCAGATATAACAAGATATCATCTGCATACAGAGATATCCTTTAAGTCGGCTACGCCCACTGCGATCTTCCAGTTACATTTCTGATGTTGTAAACCCTCTGCACGCTGTGATGTACAATCAATCTTAGTGCCATATTTAGTAGATAATGGAGCTGTGTATGCACATTTAGTTGTTAAGTACCTGTTGCCAAAGCCACACTATTTTGTCTTGAAATGCACCGTTTGACTTGTAAAACTTTTTAGCCAATTTCTGATGTCCCTTCCTGTGATTACTCTTCTTGTAATGTCTCCTAAGTGATGCCCCTCGCCATCACAGTGATGTCAAATACGGGGATGTCACTTTTCCTGGCATCATTGAAGGGAAGGTCCCTAAATATGCAAATGAGAGGGCTCTGCAAGTCCTAGCATGTGATGGCAAATAGGAAGTGCCGCCAGGTAGAGTTGGAACGAGGAAAGGGGTTGGTGGGGAGTGGTTACCCCTCGCCCCAAAGTCTTCTTTCAGATACAAAGGCGCTTTTTCCTTGCTGCTCTCAAACTAGACAAGTGATATTGACAGGTAAATATGCAACTAAGACAAAAAAAACACAATTCCTGTAACAGCGCCTCGATGCCCGCGGGCTGTGTGAGCACTTTAAAAATGCAAATAAATAAATAAAATCTTTCAACCGTGTTGGCGCCAAAACATGCCTGTGCCAGTGTATTGAGGTCTATCCAGTCGAACCATATCTGTGCTCAGAGTCCCTGAATGGTTTCCGGATTTACCTCTGCCAATACGGGACTTGTTCTCCTAATGCTGTCCTAGGCCTTTTCGAATCAGTACATTTATTTATTTATTTATTTATTTATTTATTTTCATTCTTGTAAAGCACCACATGCCTGTGGGCCTCAGAGCACACAAAAAACAGAGACAAGACAGGACGACAGAAATTCTGAGATAAGTGCATGGAGTCAGCAGTGGATATCATTTAGTCTGGTTTAAGGTTGAACAGGTGGGCTTTAAGCATTCTTTTGAATTCGGTGATGGTGCCTGCTGTTCTCATGCCCAGAGGAAGACTAATCCATGCTATAGGTGCAGGTACATCGAAGCTGGTACCGTCGAATCTTACCAGCTTCATCCTGGGATGGATCAGTTTGAAGTTGTCTTGTGAACGCAGGTTGCGGCTAGGCTGGCTTGCCTTCAGGAGGTTAGTAGGTATTTGGGGGTGGAGTTGGTCCAGCGTTTATAGGATAAAGTAAGAAGCTTGTGTGTTATTCTGTGCTTTATCGGCAGCCAACTGGGGGCTCTCCTGGCGGTGGAAATATGGTTTCGTCTGGACAGACCATGGATTGCTCGAATGGTGCCATTCTGAGAGACTTGAAACGATTTGATGAGGTACCGACGATCAAGCTATTGCAGTAATCTAGCCTGGTGTTGATAAGTGGTGAGGTTAGTAGAGAGCTAGCTACTACTGGTGGAAATGTACAGCGCGTATGTAGTTCAGAAGTTTGATACCATAGCCACACATGGCCCAGATGTGCGAGAGCTGTGGTCTCATGGTGAGCTCTGCGTCTAGATAAACTCCCAGCGTCTTGACGCTCTTGGACACTGCGACTAGTACTGCCAGCAATGGTGAAGCTCTCGTACTCGATGTTAAGTTTCTTTAGTCTGGAACCTTTGGCTACGATCAGGAGTTCGGTCTTGTCCCTGTTGAGGGTTAAGGAGTTTGAGGCCATCCAGACCTGGACTACTCTCTGTCTTTTCCCTGGAATTTCTGGAATCTGCGTCTTTGTTCTCCTCTAGGTGTCAGGCAGCGCCAAAAGTCTGCAATTGTGAGGAACATGTAGCTCCTCTTCTTTATGACAGGGGCAGTCACAGCACCTTTCAGTGCATAGTGACCCGCCAGAACTCTGATCTTCTGCTTCCTTTTCCCCTCTGTGCTGCAATTGTTGGGGTCAGGTTAAGAGGGTCCTTTCTGGTTGGAAGATGTGGGTGGGGTACAGAACCATGAAAGCTTCCTGTTGTGCCTTTCAATTGCGCCGGTTAGCTCTCTTGTCTTGTAAGAGCAGCAGAGCAGGTAGCAATGTATGGACAATGTGTAATAAATATGAATTCTACTGAAAGATGACAATGCTTGTATTAGCACTGTAATCTGACTTTTAAAAAGAAATCCCCACCACAGCCCAGAGACGATTGATTACTTTGTGAGAGAAAAGGTCAACTAACTACCTTAAGGTTTCTGCTTGTTTGAAGAATGTTTGCTTATTTCACATCATGACACATGTTATACCCATAATGTACTGACCTAAGAAGGATGTGACCCCATGTCAAGCCTATCAAGATTCAAACCTGTGACAAAGAGATCACACACATCTCCTCCACAAGCCCTCAGACTTCAACCTACTGAGCTGTGCTACCATCATACTCTTTTATGTTAATGTATAAGCTATTGATATATCTCAACACACTGCACTAATCAATCTCTAAATGTTATGTGGAAGCATGTTTATTTTCACCAAGTGTGGCAACTTCTTAAATTGATATTTATGGTGTATCATGTTGCAGAGTTGTTTACCTTGTTATTTGGTTTTGTGCACTGAAGAACAACAAAGATTCTGTTTTAACTTTGCTGGACTGTGTCGTAATATATGCGTTCCCTGCTGTGCTCTTTCACTTCACAAATGAACCCTACTTATTTCTCCTCACATGTTTCAAATGAAATGTGAATATAGTATCAGGTTGATTTACTTTCTGATTGGTGATTTACAAGTCAGCGTTATTGAACAGAGCCCCAGTGTAACTATTGTTTTGCATTATGGAGAAGGTGACTTTAATTTGCTACATAATGCAAAAGCAAAGGATAATCCTGGTACAGTGCAATACATGGGCCAGGGCTGGGGACATGAGTTGCCAGGGCCCTTACGCATGCACAACCCCGTGGAGGCATTGAGAGATCAGCTGTGATTATGCAGTCTTCATTGTGATCATTAGGCTCTGGAAACTCCGGCCTGTTGAGCATGTTGAAGGTCTCACCACCCCATCCCATCCCCTCCCTGCGGGTCTCAAACCAGAACTGGTGCCAGAAGGGTGCCCCAGCCTGATTCGTTATATTATTTGATTGAAAATAGTGCTTTATATTACTTGATGCAGGGTCAGAATGATACTTTAAACAGAAACAGCAAGGGCATGTTGATAAATAGATAAAACAATGTAACCAGCCACTCTTCTCTATGAAAATCAAGATATGTAAAGTTGTCATAGCTGAATATCTAAAAGCAAAGCAAGTTGTCTTAATGATTTATTCTGTATATGTATTAAGTCTGCATGGGTGTATGTACAGTGAAAGTACATAATGTTATATGCACAGCCAAGAACCATGTGTGCATTTCATCCAAAAAGCAGAAAGGCCCCTTACTTTTAGACACATTTGAGAAGGAATGTTTTTTTTTTACAAGTCAATAGATCTGTTAATGTTGTTCATTGGCTCCAGAGGGATATGAATGACACACGTCAACACGGAATTCTGTGCCTGACAAAAACAACACAAGCCCTCATAAATAGCATGAGTTGAGGTATTATGTTTAAAAATACAGTAATTAGCTTAACATCGTGGAACCTTCTTGCATTATGATCTACTTGCTTGCCCAGTTAACTTTAGAATGAATACATGGCTATGTCTGGAAGATCCGGCCTAACAGAATCTGTTGTGTTCAGTTGACCCCTAGGTTATTAAGAACGGTGAGCCCCAAAAGTTAAAAGCATTCCCAAGTGCAAACAGTTTTTCAAAGTGGGCCCTGTTGGAACAGATATGCATAGATCAAATCCTAGGTCAAATGAGAGGCATAAAACAGAAATGGTTTAGGAAGAGTTGAGATAGAATTCAAGCTTAATTAAGGTTTTAAACGAATTAAGGTTTTAAATTAATTTAAATCTGCTTAAAATGCAGAACCCCGTAAAATGCCATAGCTAAGCCTCCAAATGTCCTATTACATAAATAGGCTAATGGCATTAGTGTAACCCTATGCCACACCCAATACAAATGATGAATATTGGCATTAAATAACATTTTGAAACTTAAATTTTACAATCACAACTATGCAACTGTATTCTGGATGAAGTGATACACAATGTACATAGTGAGGGAGTTATGAACATTTGATTTTATATGACATGAGATACACAGAGCCTATTTTGTATTAAAATCATGAGATTACTCTGCCCAAAGCATGCTATTCAGTGATCAGATTCAATGAGGAGAGCCTATGGGGAAATAAAAACAGAATTGTACACAACACTCATGTAGGCAGCCTTCTTATGTGAAAGAGCCAATAGGAAGGTGGTGTGTCATTTTCCTGTGGGTCTGGAGACCAAAAGAATACATTGACCCATAGGAATCAGCAGTACACACCTTCCTCCTCTGGGTAGTATTTGCTGGTTATTTAAGCTCTAACACAAAGGAAGAAAGAGAGTTTAGGGGAGCACAGAGAAATAAGATGACCCTTGCTAAAGGAGAGAAGCAGATTCAGATTCCTTCTGGGCTTAGTTGATAGGAAAAACTCTTAAAAATGGGATTATCCAGACTGGAACGAATGCAGAGACCTTTCCCAAAGCACAACCAGTTTACTGGAAAGGGATTTTGAAGCAGGTGCACAGACTGGAGGGGGAGTCTACCGGACAACCTTGCCCAAGGATAGTTGATGTCCTTACCTGTCCTGGGCTTTTGAAGGCAGATGACAAATGAGGACCTAAGCCCCCAAGATTGTTTAAACTTTGTTTCTAAGAATTAATTAAATCCTAATTTGAATTTAAAGGTATGTTGAGAACCTTGCTCAGAGGTTATAGCACTAAAAAAAAGGGACATAGCGCAAGGTTTCTGTGCTTTGTGATTTATAATGGAAATTGAAACCCAAGGAAGCATCATCATATTTGGACTTTCTCCTGCAATTTGGGATACCTGGATGCTTTAGAAATCTTAAATTGATTGTGGTATAATAACCCTATGGCGTGTGTCTCTCATAGCCAATAAAGGTATTGCCATCTATTACTTAATGAACACTTTGAACTGGGGATTTATGAGGGTGAGCCTGGTTCCTCTAGTGTGTTATGTCCCACTGCCCAGGCATTCCAAAAGTAACAGAAACCCTGATAAACCAAAGCAACAAATCCAATATCATAGAACAAATAAAACAGTGCCTCTGCCCATTCTAGAAACCAATAGTATTTCATAGATAGTGTCCAACATTTAAGATTTAAATTTACCCAGTAATGGAGAATCGTATGTGAGTTGTAATTGAGGTACATTGTTTTGTTTTAAAACTTTATTTTGAGAACGGATTCACGTTTTAATTCTGGTCGTTGTGGATTCAAAATCATAGTTCTCTATTGTAGATTTTTTTTTATTGTTTCTGTGTGTTAGGAAAGATTTCGTAATTGTAGGTAATTTTCCTTCCATGTGGCAACCCCTAAACATTTTGCTGTTGTTTTACACCTTGTTCTCGACTTTGCCAGAGAAGTGCAGCCTTCTGCCCCACTCCTCTGGGCTTTCGCTCCTTTCTTAAGGGGAAACTGACATGCCCTTAAGGCAGTCAGTACCGGGAAACGCTGTTTTACGTAGTTTCTTTTATCATGTTGCGGCTTTCGTGCAACATGACACAAGAGGGCACTGTAAACTAAGTTACAGCTCTCTTGGGTCTCTAGCCTTCTACAGGCCCTAGATACTCGTTTAGGATTGTAACTGATCGGTGCAAGTGATTCACGGACGGGAATGGTGGCAGCGATAATTTCTTGTGTTTTGAGCTCCTTTTGGCGTTCTAAGCGCGTTTCTCGCGCTTAACCCAAAATGGTGGCCTGGCTCCCAAAATGGCCAGACCACGAGGCTCCTTTGTCCTGTCCGCTCACCGTCTTGCTCCCTTCACCTTCCCCAGGTCTAGACGACCCGGGGCCTTCCTTATTTGGGCATGTACTTTCCCGCGAAACATGGATGCTTTCGCGGGCTTCTACATGTCTTGTGTGTGCCTCCAGGATGTGGGCTGGGATGTCTGGTCCCAATACACATCCTGGGTGCCAGAGAGTCTAGGGTGGTGTGAATGCCTGGGACCACCGTGGTCCGTGATTGGTCCACGAATGGTGTGAGTGTTGATGAGCGGATCTCCCATTGGGTCCCCTCCGTTTTGGCGCGAAGGGAACCGTGGACAAGAGGGGGCTGGAAACACCATTACCAGGTCGAAGGAATACAGGAGCCAAGTATCCTGCAACCAAGAGGCTGAACCGAGGAATCGCTGGTGACCCGCTGAAGGACTGCTCCTCTGCACTGCAGTCGCCTTGTGAAACCCTTTTCACCTTTGATCGAACCAGAAGGCCTGTACTGGTACTTCGACCCTTGGAATAGCGGGAACAGCTATTCTCAGCATCTTCACCATCTCCGGCTAGTAAGCCTTCGGAAGCGTCTCTGGGCCATCCAGCTGACTGACCAGCCTACACAGGAGTCTTGCTCTGAAACCGCTGCCAGGTTGTGTAGTATTTCGAGTCCTTGTCACTCTCACACGATTCGTACACTTGGCTTTCCCAGGTCTGAAGTGAGTAGTGTACATTTGACTCAGATACACACGGCCGCTCCGTTGCCCTGCTGTGGTAACAAACTGTGCGGGTTTCTTCGATTGGGACGTCTTTTACTCAACTCTGCTGCTGCAGACTCAACACGACGACGAGACGTTCCCTGCTCTGCTGAACCTGCCAGCGACTGAAACTGACGCGGAGAAGCCTGGGTCTGCTTGCATCGGGGACCGGTGAGTAGCATAGCTAGGAACTGGTCGCCCTCCTGCAGGAGCCCATAGCTTTTCCCCGCTGTATCAAAACAGCACCCTTTTCCGTACTCGCGCTCTGCTTCTGCCCACAGTGGAGGCTGCGCTTGAGTTGTGGAACACTGATCTTCTTCATTTGTGCACTAAACTGAACTGCCTGATTTCCCCTCGAAGAGACTCCCCTTTTGCCCGTTGGCACCCGCGTGTGCAGGTACTTTTGAGCACAAGGCTCCACTCTTCGCAGGGCTCGGACTTCCTTTTAGTTAGGTGCCTCTGAAGGCGGACTGGGTCTAAGCATTATTTCCCACTGCCTGTTTTCCTTCCCTTTTAGGTGGACTACACATTTCATGCATCTAACGCTTGAGACTTGTTGTATTTGTATATATATTGTATTGGTACGGTATGTGTTGGTTTACTAGAGTTGTATTGTGATTTCTCGCTACGGTCATTGTTTTAAAGGCCTTGGAATAAATGTGTATATATTTTTAATATAACACCTGTTTGGAGTAGTTTGTAAGTGTCCTTGCTTTGTGTGCTCATTGCGGGCTTTCAGTCACCCTCACCCCTCTTGAGACCTAGTCTTGACCGCCGCGATCGCTACCCTGATTGGTCTGGCTTGTCCAGAGGTTACCCTGTTCCAAGTAATTAGGTTGGCCTTCTGAACTTCTGCGCCGCCAGGACAGAGTTCAGAAATCCGTCTTAACACTGTGAAACCATAAATGTCAGGTTGTGCACCTATCCAAATAGAAAAGTCATACCTGACACTTGGTTTTGGTTAAGGGGCAGGTGCAGCCCCATTGTAATTCAAGCGGGGAATCAACATTCACATTATGTTGGTGACATTGTATTTAGTAAACTAGTTTGCTATTGCAAGCAAACTTAGTTATTCTCTCAAAGTGTGAGGGAGGGATTGCTACATTCTAAATTAGTAAATTGACCATTGCCCACGATGGGATACTAAAGCTTAAAACTAGAAAAGCAAATGGTGTGCATCTTGTTTTGTGTTGTGCGTTTTAGGCTTCCTTGAATATGGTGTCACCCAAATATATATATATTCCGTAAAAAAAACTTTGTTAACGGGATGTTATGGTTAAGTTGCTCTACTAAAAACCTGTGAAATTCAGTAAAAAAAACTTTGTTAATGGGACGTTATGGTTCCAAGTAAAACCGAAAAACCCTTGAAATTCACCAGTTATGGTAAGCTAAGCAACCATAACTCGTGCCACCACTGTGCACTGCTAACACTAACACCCAGGACATCAAAGATGACATAAAAAATGTCATTGATGACATCACTGATGAAAGGAGAAAGGAGATTTAAAAAAATAATACACTCCGTAGCCACGGCCCCTGTTGACCAGGGGTGCGTGGAGAGGGGGGCGCCAATTCGCCAAGACGCTGCTGCCCTTAAGGCCGGCCCAGCACATGACCATATATCGGCGCAGAGCACGGTGACATGTCTGAGAATCCGTACACACTTAACAATAAGATATATCCCGCATGGACAGTGTGGAAGTAAATTTTTTACTGATGTAGGAACTGCACCATGATCATTTCCCTTGCACAGCTCCAACACCTATTCGTAGTGAGCCATTAACGTTCTAGCACACAGTACATACTTTTAGCAAAAATAGTATTTATCTGAAAACGACATGAGCTAAGGCCATCCTTCCTCCCCAAGAAACTGCAGCACTGCTGTAACGAAGGAGCATGAGAAACACTGCCCCTACCCTAGAAAGAACACGCGCACAACATTTTCCCCCGTCCGCCTAGCCCCCCATATTACTGTTTGGTGCCTCTTTCCTCATTTCCGTCAACAACTTTCTTAGCTGTCCTTCCAAAATAAAAGCCATCCATAAACAAATTAAATGTTTCTGTAAGAACCACCTTTCACAGTTTAAGAATAGTAAAAAAAAAAAATCGCATACAAAACAAAATCCTTTTCGAACATGGCCACCATAGAAAGGAAAGGCGGTTGTTCCGTACATGGCCCCTCTTCGCTTTCCATGGCAGCCTGCAAATAGCACAAAGTAGACTCTGTTAACATATTACCACCAGCACTTTTTTCCTCCCTTTCAAATGTATCGTAATCGTGAACAAGTTTACCACAAAGCCAGTCCCAGGTGGACATGGCCACTGTAACCCTACCTTTTCTCCCTTATGGTCATGACCAAAAGCCACATTGTGCGGATCATGACCTTATACCATGACCCCGACATTCTGCCCAGTCCCCATGTCTGCAGCCTACCCCTCAGTCAATAAACATATACCGCAACATTTTTTAACTACATTACGAAACCTGTGTAATACGAAAACACTCCCACATCTCGTCACATAACCAACCCTAGTGATGTTCAACACCTTTGTAATACGAAAACACTCCCACATCTCGTCACATAACCAACCCTAGTGATATTCAACACCTTTCTGGATGACGTTCCTCTCCGGCGTAGCCAGATGTGCCCATAAGCACTTACGTGCCATGACGCAGAACCTGCAAATGAACACACAGCGACGTAGAACGTAGCACGTTACATTTTGAAATAATAAACTGTTTTTTAAAGGAAAACATTAACAATTTTAGAATTTGTAAAGTACTTTAATTTCACAATAAACTGTCAGAGACCATCGGACTATTCCCATTTTCAAGGAAATAGTAACTTTGTTTGTTCCGTCGTCATCGAAAATGTTAATCGTGAGCCACATGTTGATCTTTTCGCATACACAAAGTATTCGCTTTCGATAAAGCAAATGCTTCAGTCGCACAGTGATTTCCAAGATGTCGCCATGAACTTTGGACTACACCACCATAAAAGATGTTATGTTACTCCAAATGGCCACTCCAGCGGATGGACAAATGGGGCTGGCCCGGTCTTCCCACAATACAGTCACGGTTAGGCAGCCGCTCACGAGTACGTGCATTTGGCGTCCAAAGAACCCATCACTTGGCATTTGGAATCCATGGCAATCACAGTACGGCAGAATGTAGCTGTTCGGAAACTGTAACAGAAAATATGTATCAATACCCAACCTTTAGCAAACAATTGCAAAAAAGACAAAAAGAACGTGGAAAGTGATACACAAATCGATGTGGTCATACATGACATTTTTAAAAAATAATAGCGTTGCACATGGGTGAACCTAAAAATAGCCTACAAACGGTGAGAATCTGCATTCTCCATAACGTTAAAAAAAAAATTGACAACTACACAGAAAGATAGTACCTCAGTCATAATGCCAAAATTACTGTTGTGGTAATAACAAATTAAAACTTGTTCCGGTGCAGAGTCGTCAAAAGTAAACTTACACGATATTTACCGTCTCCATTGTCTTCGTTAGAACCCAGACAGCGAGGTACTTGCAGCGAGGTACTTGCAGCAAATAATCTTTTTTAACTGATATTACATGTGTTTTACAAACGTTTTGAATAGATAACCTTATCAAATGGTATTTTTCCCAAACTTGCACTCCCTGCATTCTTATTGAATTTTTCCCTTTCGTTCAAGGTTGAAAAACAATTGACCCTTATGGGTTTCAGTTGGATGCGTGGGCCTACTGAGCTCACAACCACAAAAGCAAAGCAAGTGACCTTCGCTCAAAATGCAAATACATTCTGAATTTTCAACAACATGTCTGAACGCATTCATGAGAAGTGGTACTCCCATACACTTGCAAATCCACTCTTTCCTACAAACACTGCAGGTGGCGCCCTCAGATTTCCAACTCTACGACACTATTTACCGTATGACTTAGATGACAAGAAAACACCACTTTTTGCCTTCCTGCTCCACATCCCATCCCAGCCTCATTAACCCTCACCTTCCGATACAATATTTCATAAGTTTAACAAGTGCATTGTTGTATTGTTTTATATGTGTTACCGGCAATGTGCGCGTACACTAAAACACGAATAAAACATGGCGGGCGCAGCGACAGAATCTGACGCCGTTCAACACCCTATCAGTGAATGTGCCACATGTCCCTGAACATGACGCTACGGATTAGCCAATCAGTATTTTGTCCACGGAGTGAACATGGAAGTGTGTCCGTGGAGCGGACATAGATATCACAATTTTTTTCAGACTTACTTTTTTGTCGTTTTAAAGAAAACTACCCGATGGATTGGCACCAAATTTACAAAAGCATGCTTTCGGGAACAAGCTCCTGCTGCAAATTTGGGGAAAATCTGTCCAGCCGTTTGGACTGTAGACGTGCGCAAACCTTTTCCACCATTCAGTCTATGGGAAAAAAAGACGTTTTGGGACCCCCCGTATAACTCCCCCCCCGCGCAAAAATCACCAAACTTTGCATTTCAGAGTGGCCCATATACTTTTTTTGCAAAGTTTGGTGAGGATTCGTCCTAGGGGAGCGGAGTTATCAGCCGCCCAAAAAGTGATCTTCCTATGGAAACAGCAACATAACCATAACTACACGGCCACTACTATATATATATATATATATATATGTATATATATATAATGCTATAATGCAGTAACTCCACATTGCCTCTTGCTGCAGCTGGTCCATGGAGTCAGGGAAAAGAGGAGATCATTGCCACCTACTTCAAATAAGGTGAATGTTTATGTTTGTGTGTGTGTGTGTGTGTGTATGTGTTTGTGTGTGTGTGAGAGAGAGAGAGAGAGAGAGAGAGAGAGAGAGAGAAGAGGGAGGCAGAGAGAGTTTGTTTGAATACAGTTACATGCATGTGTGAGAGTGTGTGTGTTCATGTATGGAGTATGCATGTGTGTGTGAGTTTGTGAGTGAATGAGTATACAAGTCTGACTGTGTGCCTCATTACGACTTTGGTGGTAGCCATGCCCTTAATTAGGGCATGGCTGCCACCAAAACCGGGTCCGGGTTCCCTGAATGGGGAATTACCGGGCCATTCTGAGTTTGGAGGGCCCGGTAATTCCTCCTTCAGGGAACCCGGGCCCGGACCTTCCCTCATTTGAGCCCCATAGGGCTCATTGGGAATGGGTGCAGGGAGCTAACAACGCGCAGATTACGACTGGCCCGTTGTTAGCTTCCTGGTCCCCTCGGGGGACCTGGTAAGGAGATCTGGTAAAACTAGATGTCCACATCGGGTCCCGCGAGGGAACCTCGTAATGAGGCGGAATGGGTTTAACCGGTCCGCCACCATTAGCGGCACCCGTTAACCCATTCCGCCAGGGTCGTAATGAGGCCCTGTGTTTCCATGGTGTGCTGTAGGCCCCCAGCTATGTGTTTGGCAGGGGATGACTGTTATGCACAATGGAAAGGGCATAGAAAGCATGAAACTGATTAACAGTGGTAATGCTGGTGGCATAGTTTGAGGACAGGTAAAATTAAAGTGTTTTAGTTGGTATGGCAGCATAATACAGGTTAATACTGGCGTACGTTCCCACAAATAGCATGGATACATCTTCTTACAGTTACTATATTGCTATTATAATGCATAGCCGACATGAATGTATAATATAATCGCACAATACTGCCACATATTAGCGCATCCAGCATTATTGTGCACAATCAACACAACTGTGTTCTTACAGTCGCAATATTAGCATATATTGGCAGAGCCATAAATAAAACGTCTTTTTACAGTGGCAATATTGGCTTCAAAGGGCACAGCCAACATAAGTGTGCTCTTACAGTGGTAATACTGACATGGATTGACAGTCAGCGCGACCATTGTCATTTTACAGAGGACATACTGGCATTACTTGGTAAAGCCAACATAAATGCATTCTTGCAGTGGCAATACTGCCACATAGTGCCACAGCAAGCATGAAACTGCCATTTTACAATGACGACATTGGCCTTTTGGGCACAGTTAACGTGAGTTTATTCTCACAGTAGCAATACTGGCTAAAATATATACACTGAACATGGCAATGCCTTCTTACAGTGACAAAACCTGTATTACACTATCACTGCTTTAGGAGGCAGTTCTATAGAGCCCCATCTGTGGCATGCCAGTTCTGCATGATCCTTGCTGTGGTAGGTCCCACTAGCAGAGCAGGGTTGCCTTGACAGTCATAAAGAGCCCGGGCAGTGTAAGTCTCCTGCCGTGGCAGTGCTGTAAGACACTGCAACTATCCTGCCCATGCTGAAGGACTCTAGCATTTTAAATCTCCCACAGCAGAGCACTATCAGGGCTACAGAAACACAGCAGTTTGAACTTCCACCACCAGAGACACAGGACTAAGAAGTGAAAGCTACCTCCAGAAGTGTACAGTCTCTGATAAAGGACACCAGCAGTCACCTGTCTATGCTATATCCCCCTAAAAATCTGAGCTTCCTCCGCTGTCTGTGATTCATTGTGAGCGTCATCCACAAGTAGACTAGCAATGCTTTAGAATACGAATAGTGAAGGCATGCCTAAATAAATGCATCATCAGTATAGAAGAGCCCCAGTTGTGGCCCATCAGTCTGTGGGGTGAGCTTCATCTTGCAAGGCCTTGTCAGGCCTCGGGCCTCAGCGGTGTGAACTTTCTCCAAAACTAACATTCCAGTGATATAAAACCATGCAAGTGCCCTGACCATCTTGTAAGACTCCTGCAGTGTTAGCCCCCTGACGCAGTGCTCTATCATGGCTACAGAAGGACAGCGATGGCAATGCCTAGCAGTGCAATAATGCTGTTATAGACTGTGCTTCATGATGAACGAGGCAGTGACATCCCCTCCTCTAAGAGAATTTCATCTCGATGCAATGGGAAGAATTAGGATGCCACATCCCAAGGTGCAACAAATAGGGAAAGCATGACTATTCCTTCCTCTTCAGCTGCAGGCAGGAATGCCTGGCCTTGCCACTCTTTGATGCCACTTCATGAAAGAGCATACAGCCAAAAGGTGATTGGATCGCTGTTGATCTAGAAAGTTGAAACATTAGGTGCTGACGAAAAGCACACTTGCCTTACAGACATTGATAATTCCAGCTCATGCATATTAATGAGCCTGGTCAAACATTACAGGGTAAAGTAAGTGCATGGTGCATCACAACTGCACAATAGCCCCCAAACAGTGAATGCAAGCAAATCATATTGGGCCTCGTCTTGAGTTGGGCGATATACCGGCGGTAATACCGCCCAACTGTAAGTGCAAACCAGTCCGGTGCTATTAGCACTGGTTCACAGGTTGGGTGTTAATGGTAAATCCCCATTCCTGATTGGGTTCATTGGACCCAATGGGACAGTCACAGTGCAAATACCACATGCTAATACAGCTGCCAGTAATTGCACCGAAAACAGGGCGCTAAATGGGATTTTCACCTCCAGCAAGAATCTGGCGGTAAACCAGCCCATTTAGCGCTCAACACGTGATAGGGCACGCCCTTAAATGTATTTAATTGTTTTTTATAACATGCCCAATAGCATACCTGAATTCGGTTTCTAAGCGCAGATCTGGGATTAGAACCTCTGTTGCTCTGTGTGTTCTTGCTTCCAAGACCAGCATGTTGCCCCTGTGCTATCCTCCATTCACATACCGTTGCCGCTGCATTTAATGGCTACCACCCAACTCGTAATGAGGCCCATTGTGTTCCAATGATTTTAGTACACTGTGGAACGTGCACCTATAAAATGCAAAAAACGTATACTCATTGGCCAGAAGATGGACCTAAATTGGTTAACAGCTCTTTTGGGGTTTGATGGAAATGCAAACCTACCTCCTCCAGGAGAACATTGCCAGTGCATAGGACATCGGCAATTATATTGTCAGTGTTTTCTTTATAGAAAAATCCCTAAATTGTGGTCCAAATTATTCATGTGTTTATAATTCCACAATCACTAAAGGCATTGATCTACTATTATGGAAATATGTATCACTTTTTAAATAATTCTACATGTAGGGCGCCTCACAAGTTTTTGTCTTGGATATACTTGGTTCACTGTTACTGATATTTAAGTTCACATTGGAGCAGGTGGACGAAGATCCTGGTGTGCCGTTTCTTGAATTGGAGTTGGCATCATTTAAATTGCTGTATTTCTATTGGAAAGTGAACAAATTCCAAGTGTGGATACCTTTAATTGGACTAACTGAAAATATGTAGAGAGTGGGTATGAGATGGTATGAGATGGTAGTTCCATTAGCTTTCGAAAACCCAAAGACTTCTTCATCGGATGGTGGTCACACGATATATGAGCAACAAAGAAAATCACACACAAAGCTGGACATAGAAAGAAGAATAAAAATAAAGATGAGGCATTCTCCCACTTTCAACTCCACGGGATACAGGAAGAAAATTCTGCCTCATTGATAATCTTTTTTTCTTGCTGTTCGAATTGGTAATCAATCACGGCTGGGACTAAAGTAGCACAGTAGGCACTTTTGATGGAATACAGGAAGTTCATGTCTTCAATCTCTTTCCTGAGTTCCTCTTCTCTGGCACGGTTCCTGTATAACTGCATTGGGCATGCTCAGAAAGAAGACTGATTACCCTACAGATGTTTTAAATATCTGTTCCTCCATTTCCTGCTAAATCGCTCCTTTCTTCATCTTCAAATTTAGGACATGTGCAAATCCTTCAGCCTCTTGGGATCATTCTTGATCTGCATATTGCTGTAGGGTATACTTTCCAAGACCTTATTAGTTTCTTTCTTTATTAATCTCCCCAATTTCACACATTTTTCTCTCAGCATTCCTTTATGGGTACTTAATTTTTAAAAAAACATTATCAGTACATCCCTTACCTCGGACACAAAATAGTCCCTCCTAGATACATATTTTTATTTATTTATTTATATAGCGCCAGCCGCCCACAGGCGTCGGGGCGCTTACAATTAGACATATACATCGCTCAAGAAGGAGCCAGAGTGAGGCTACGGGACGGAGACATATATATACCAGATAACTGATTCAGAGGGGCCAAGACGGAGGTTACTTGAAGAGCTCTGTCTTGAGTTTTTTGCGGAAGACCAGAAGATTGGGCTCCAATCTAAAGTGCTTTGGCAACTTGTTCCAGTTGGAGGCTGCTCGGTTGGGGAAAGCTCTGCCCAAACCGAGTTCTTTCTTGAATTTCAGGGGTGTTATGAGTCCATATGGCCTTGAGCACCAAAACGTCAAACATTTAAGCCATGGTTTCTCCCTTCTGTGGCGTGAGGAGAACCAGGAACATGTTATGTTATGTTTTATTTATAAAGGGCACGTTCACCGAGGCATCTTGGCGCTGAAAAGGAAATACAGCAGGATTTTGTGGAGGCTGGAAGACAGAACAATTAGAAAAGGTACGCTTTCATTGCGCACCGCAAGGCAAGATGGTTACTTGTGGCACGGAGGGTAAATGGAATAGAGTTCCATAATTTGGCAGCCACCACTGAAAAAGATCAGCCACCTACATGCTCAAAGCGGTAACGAGGGACCAGTAGGAGGAAACTGGCCTTGTACTGAAGCACCCGGGCCAGCAGGTAGTGCCAACATTTTCCTGCAGATATTCTGCTCCCAGGCCATAGAAGGCTTGATGAACCATGGTGATTTAAACTGCACGTGCTGTAGTACTGGTAGCTGTGAAGCCAGCGGAGAACCAGTGAAATATGTGAACCAAAAGGTGTGCCTGTGCAGATCCAGGCAGCATGATTCTGAACAAGCTGTAATCGACGATGGAATAGATAGAGGCTGTGCAAGAAAAAGAGAGTTGCAATAGTCCAGTTGACTAAGAACCAAAGAGGCCATCGCCACAGGCCTAACCTGGGCCGGACGAAAAGGTCAAACTTTGCGCAGGACTTTGAGTTGGAAAAACCCTGTCTTACAGATGGCGCCTACCTGAGAACAAGTGGACAGCGAAGAAGAAATCTTAAAACCCAAATTCTTTACCTCGAGCACAGGTGCTGGGCAGGGAGCAAGCTCAGCAGACCAGAAAGCTGAGAACCAGACAGATGTAGAGGTGGTGTGGGGGCAGATCTGAGGACATGCGGGGAGTTACCCTCAGGGTCTCTGTCTGATCCCCATTAAGCTTCCGCCAGTTGTCGCCCATCCACCTAACCACCGCCACCAGGCAGCTCCTAAGCTGAGATGCTATGCCCGGCTGAGTAGAGCCCAGCCGGACAATGATTTGAGTATCATCAGCATAGGAGTAGCACCGGGTAGTAACATGGGTATTACTATCTTCCCTCTTTAAACCCCACCATCCAGGAACGGTACGAGTACTAGCCACTACCCCACCACTTCCATGTTTCGCATGGGGGTTGTGGTGAGGAGACAGACAGCATATATACTGTATCCCGAATGGCTGACCCCAGGATGAACTGGTGTTCTCACATGACCTTGCAGTGCCGGTGCAACTGCACCTCTTCACCTTCACAACAAACGACTCTGAAATGGCCGCCGGGCCACGTTTGTGGTTACATGAAACAGCAGCATAAGTAAATAAATAAACATTGATTGCTTTGTTGGATTTGCAAACCATACAGGATAGCAGGGACGTGCACATTAGCTTGCACGTCTCTGTTTCTTTTTTTAGAAATGTTCTTACATCTTGCGTCCCTGACCGAAGCATGCAAATGTGTACCAGGACACAAGCATGGACCCGCGCCAATGTAAGATTGCGATTCAAATCCCTCTCTCAATCAACAAAGGGGCTCCTAGAATTCAATTACTATTTCCCTGAACATGCCAACATTAGAAAAGGTCATAAGTGTGACATTTAGTTCGAGTGCCCTCCCGCTGGAAATATGTACCGTGGAATGGATTTTTAGAAAATGCACCACATTTTCTAAAAGCATTAGTTCTACTTCTAATACCCAAGCAACCCCCTTGTTATGGCAAAAAGGGGCAAAGTGCTCACTCTAATATGCCATAGATAGTATGCATTTCAATTTTTTGCACACTTCTCAGCCCCTCTAGGCCTTTATCGACTGATCACACACCAAAATCAAGGCATGCCAGCATCTGTTTTAATGCAGAGTTACACCCCATTCTAGCTTCCGTGTGTCCAAGCGAAAACCATGTGATCCCAAGGTAATGACTTGTCAGTCACCCCTGCTTTCCTTATCACACACCCTTACCCTCAACTGTAATGTCCACAGTCTTAGTCTGTGTGTCTTCTATCCTACTCCTGCTTCTCCCGTCCTCTCTCATCTTTTCCATCTTTCTTTTTTACCAGATAATCACGTTCTGGGTACCCCTGACAGGGTCACAAAATGCCACTTTCTGGAAAAGGCCCAGAACGGTCTGTTCACCGTGGCGATTGGCACAGTGTGGAAATCTTATCAACATAACATGCGTTGACCTGTTTGGAGCTCATGAAATGGATCCTTGTGGCCGCTGCTCGAAACCATTTGGAAGTATAACCCTTTGCATCTTTCTGACATGGGACCCACTTGAACGTACCCCACACTGGGGGTGAAAGAATCCCAGAGAGGAGCAAACTGTGTTGGGGGTGGAGGTGGAAGCTGCATCCGGTCTCCCTGAGAACTAGTCTGTAGGGTCGGCTTGTTTGTGGACAATGCTGCAGAAAGTAGAAGACATACAGTATGATGGCAATGCAAGCTGGTGACTCGAATTCTAACCAAGGCTCCATCAATTCATAACATGGTGTGTGCCTGACAATTCACTATTTGCCCGGAAGCAGTGTCTCACCATTACTGGAATAGAGTGCGATGGGACATCTGTGAAAAAACCTATATACAGACGTAATCTGGAGATACCAACATCTAGCCGGGCCTCATGGTAAGGATGGCTGTGCACGTGATCAGTTCCCAATCCACAGACATCATAATAGGATAGTGTCTGGGAACTGAGAATGTGCACAGCCATCCTTACCATGATACCCGGTCGCCAGATGACCTTTGGACTGCAATGGAGTGGCACATGTTGCAGCCGTTGTACACTCACATCCATGTACTCAGCCTGTCCAAATCAGTACCTGTGCTTAAATGTTACAAACATTAACATGTTAGGGCGACTGTCGTGACATATACTTTGAGCTGAGGGTTCGCTAAATGATTTTGATGACAAGGGAAGTCCTGCAGGCCATGGTCGGACTGGAGCATCAAATTGTCTCGGGCAACAATTAAAAAAGTGTCCCAACGTTGCAAATGGCAATTCATTCCTTTTGTGACTGACTGTTTCACTAGTACCCAAGGGTGACATTTTTGATAAAATGGGATGCAAATTGTGCATTTTAAAGAATATTCATTCGGTAACACTGGTCAAAACTACGGTTTATAGTGAAAGGTTTGAATACAAAAGGATCAAATGCAATAGTTTCGAATCAAAAGGATCGAAGAAAAAAAAATTGAATGCTATTTTTTGTGTTTTTTGTTTTTGTTTTGGGGGTCCCTCTGCCCCCAAAGCCCCTGTTTCTTGGGAAAAAATAAGTATTTTTTCATATACGAAGGCAAAAAAAAAAAAGACATTTAAAAAAAGGCTTTCAATTTTTTTTTTTTTTGGTCCTTTTGATTCGAATCTATTGCAGTTCAAAACAATGTATTCGACCCTTTGACTGGACACCGAAAACTACAGCTGCACAGTGAAGTAACTTATCAAACTGGCCTCCATCGGCCAAAAAAACATGGCCCTCTTTGACCCAAAAGAACTGGCCCACACTAGCATTTTGCATTTTTGCTTTGGGCATTGCCCTGATGCCCTATGGGCAAGTCCGAGCCTGCTGCAGGCTAACAACTTGAAATCAGCAAAGGAGCTACCCATCGTTTTACTAGAGGAACTATGCAAGACGTATGGCATAGTAGCAGCACTATCTATCGGCCCACCATTGAAACATGTTAATTAACCGTCCCCCTTCCACCTTGGTTCCATAACAGGAGATTTGGGACCACAGACCGACACCTCACCTATCATTTCCAAAATGGGCGTCTGTGAATCACCCGCTAGACAGAGAGGCCTATGCTCTGTCTTCCACATATGAGGCATCCAGGGGTGTTGCTAGGTCTGTAAAAGACCCAGGGCTAGGCTAATGTCGGGACCGTCGTGACTCGGGGCTAGCTAGCCTTTTGGTTGTAGTTCCTTCTATCCGAGGCTACAACCAAAAGCCTAGGGGCTATAGCCCCGTCAGCCTCCCCGCCCACCAGCAACGCCTCTGGAGGCATCAGGGGTCATGGTAAGAGAGAGGGGACAAACAGTCTGCTTGCAGAGGAAAACATTCATTCAGGTAAATGCCATTTCACCCAGATAGCTACACATTCTGGGACTTTGCAAGCAGAAACGAGCACCAGTCTGACTTGACCGCTCTTTGCCCATAGCTTGTCTGATATCTTATGTAACGTTCACCCATTTTTGTACTTTTTTTGGAATGGCTCTGGAAGTTGGAAAGCGCACTCACAAGGATCATCCATTACCGAGACAACCTCCTTTTTGTGTACGGAGCAGGCGAGGACCAGTGGACCCTTCTGGGAGAACAGCTGAGAAGCTAGGTGTACCATTAGCGCACACGTGTGAGAAACCCCCTTTCCCCCCCACATCCCTTACGTTTCTAGGAACAAGAGGTGGACATAGTTACCCACGAGTCCTGCACATAGGTAGCCATGGTAACTGCTTTCAGGGAAGCAGAGAGCATTTGTTTAGGGAGCAAGAAGGGAGCACAGCGCCAACTGCAGGACTATATTGGGCAGCTCAGCTTTGCCACCCCATTGATGCCAGTGAGCAGGCCATGCTCACAGAGCTTAGCAAGGGCCGCAGTGGAGCCTAAGCATTAGCAGCACTTTACAAGACTGAGCAAAGGCTTGGAGTTGGCAAAAACGTTGGATGGGAAATCGGTTGGCCACCAACAGCAACTTTCCTGGGCTGGTGCCCATCCGTGCACCTATAGCTATATGGGAATCAACCAGTTAACTGGAACTGGGTATTTTGGTTCTACAACTGGTCCGTAGTACAGGTTCTGAATAAACAGATTGCTCTGTACCCACAAATCCTCAAATTGTTTCAGGGTTTTCACTCACTCTGCTGGAAGAGGAACATTAACTTCTCAGCAAGAAATGTGAAGGTTGTAAGAATGGTGCTTCTGCTGCTTAGTCCCGTTTTGCAGGAGGAAGGATTCAGAGATCGGTGCCGAAGGTGGGAAAGGAGATGACAACGTTGCCACCCGGCCTACAGGATTTGGGGCACTTTCAAAGACTTCTCCAGTAAAATGCAAAGCTGGCCTCTGGGATTTCAGCCAATGGTTGATCAAGGCATATCTATCTCGCTGGTTTGGAGATAGGTCTTTGGTTGGGGGTACCTTATGGGCACAGGGGAAGGAGGCATGCATGTCCCAGCTGGCAGGAGCAATTGTAATTGGTTATTTATAACATGCTTAATACCGAGAGGTTTCTAAGCACAGACCGGGGGATCAAACCAGTGTTGCTCCATGCTGTCTTGCTTCCAAGGCGAGCACCTTTCCCCTGAGCTATCCGCCCGAGACATGACATTCATAGTGATATGGGGCAGAGATCCTCTGTCCAATGGGTTCCTTGTGGAAACAATGATGGCTGCAAGGCCAGAGGTAGGCCAGGAGAATAGGTATATGCTTGGCGATTCCAGAAACGCTCCAGCACGGCTTGCAGAGCGTGTGCCGGGATGCATTTGAAGTGGTGTTGTTCTGATGCACCTTTTTCCAAGCTTTCTTCAGGGCCACAAGATTGTAGAAACTAGCAGTGCTTAAGCGGGAAGAAGGCAGCAACAGGGTGGCTCAAGGTGAGGATTGCTGTGTAGAAGGATACAGGGTGAGTTTTCAGATTGCAATGTCCAAGACCGCCGCGAGTAGTAAGGGAGCACGGGTCTCTCTGAGGGCCAATGGAAAAGGAAGGTCTTTTTCACTGTGAGCAACGAGGGGGTAGCTACAGGGTGATGCTTTAAGGTGGGAGGGGGCCCCCTGGCATGGGACGATGGAACTCCATTGACTCCATTCAGAAGCGTTCCGAGAAGTGGGCCCTGATGTGGGCCCAGTCAATTATGGAATGCACGCTTTCAGAAATGGAGCAGCGTCAGTGGGGTGCAGCAGCTGGCATGGGGCACAGAGAACTCAAGAAAGTAGGATTATGGTGGGCAGTCTATTATAACCGTAATGTTCTACCCCCCCCCACCCACCCCACCCTGGCAAAACCACCGTAAGGAATCTCCTTACAAGTTTTCCTTTAACACTACTGTCTCGTTGGCACAAATGGACCCCAATAACCTGGACCCGGGGGAATTGCATCATATCAACTTTCCCCCCTAGGATTTTTCAAATGTGTCGTTGTTTCCCTGGCAAACAGTAGTGGGTGCAAACATTGCATGTCAGCCCAAGGGCTTCAAAACAGATTGAAGCACATATGTTACCCCTTGACTGAATATGTGTTGGCACACTTCTCCAGCAAGGTTTCTACCCGGGTGGTGGTTGGCAGGGGGCAAGGAAAGCTGGGAGCTGAATGTTTACTGCACGGTGGATACTGTTTAAGGGTGTTTAGTGTCTAATGTAGCAGAGACTTCACTGTTTAGGTGGTGGATTGGGTGCACCACTGCCAGGGGGTTGAAGGTTTTCCAACCGTGGCAGTAACGGGTAACCCAATCTTTTCAAAGCCACTGAACCTTGTAGTTGGCCACCTCCTGTGGTTCGACCAGGAGGGCAAACCTAAACCAAGAGGTCAAGTAAGCTGCATCTTTCTCCGGGGTCGGTTAAGCAATATTAAACACATTTCAACAACTCCTACATTTCGACTCGTAGAGTGAACCCGAAGCAAGCTATTAAATGAGAATCCGGAAGCATAGGTCGGCTCTAGGTGTATGCATGGGCAAGTTTCCATATAGTGCAAAAACTAGCGCGAAGCCGCGGAGCGCGCTGGAAATTGACAGGGTAAGAGAGTAAGGTAATACGGGTGCACTTAGGAGTTGGCTCATTTGGTAATTATACTCTGTTATTCATGAGCATTACAGTGATATTAGTGCGCTGTTATTTTAGTTTTTTAAATATTTAATTTACATGCTTGGCATTGCATACCATTTCCGGAAACAATTAGCCATGCTACATTTGAGAGTATATAAGATAACATCATGAACAAGTCACACACAAACATGTTTATATAGGTGCAGCCAAACCTTTTGAAGTTCAGGAGTCACATAAAGCGGTGTTAGCATCAATCAATCCATTGATATATTTAGGTTGAGCAGGTATGGCCTGAAAGGGGGACACGTGTCTTGTGGAGGGCAGATCCCAGGTATGGTTGGAACCAACCCACAGTTCCTCTTTCTCGTTGGCCCAAGCAATGTCCTTCATCTGTTGGCCCTTGGTCGGGGCCTTTGGGAGTGTCCGATAAGATGGTGCACGTGCTTTGGCTGATAGCAGACATACATGCAAAAACGTCCATGTGCCCCTGGCAGTTCTGTGTAGGATGGTAAATAGGCATGCAATCGGGGATAAGGGCATCTTGACCCCTATACAAGTTTCAAGTGTAGCACACACTTCAGGCCAAAATGTGTTCTTTTAGTTATTTCTGAACGTTATTGGGGTCATATTGCACTTTGATGGACACGGTGTATCCGAATAAAATTGATTGGTCATGAGTATGTCTGTGCGCATGCGTCTCCTGTGTGGTTTGCTGTGTGTATGCGTCTCCTGTGTGTTTGCTGTGTGTCTTCTTGTACTGCAGGTGGAGGCTCCTTCCACAAAGAATCTGGGATAACATGGCCGCCTGTTCACAGTCTTTCCACTTTGTGATACCAGAAGAGACACCGGCTGCACGCGCACATCGTGACCTGGATCCCCGGTGCCTTCCTGATCTCTCCTCCGCCTGACTCCCTCATCGTGTTACCCTCTTTCCTTCCCGCGGGTTGCACGGTGTCTGTGAATCGCAGGATCGTTTACAGATCAGCGAGAGGCTCGCGTGCCGGCTCAGGCCCATCACACCCGACACCAATGACAAGGGGTCAGGAGCTGCCCCAGGTCAGCAACTTCACCTTTGAGCTAATTACCTCTCGCCGCCCTCTCTGTAGCAGCAACACCGAGCCAGGTCAGCATAAACACCACAGCGGTGGCACGTGCTAACACAGGCTACCCAACTCCACTACACTGGGTGATCCTGTGCACACCCTTTAGTTTGCCCGCGCTGCAAATCTCTTCTATGCTAAACACTGAGACCAAGCTCGTATTACAGGCAGGACCTGAGCCATGTTATACTAGGCTATGTTATGTTATTTGTAAAGTGCATGTAGACCACAATGTGACTGCCTGGTGCTGGCTTTAAGTTCTGAGAGAGGCAAAGTGAGGAGTTGCAACAGCAAGAGCACAGAGAGCATAAGTTGGAAGAGGTGGATTGGCAGGGCAACATGTTTGTCACGTTACTAGAGGAGTCCATTCATGGACACGCCAAGGGTTGGATGTTCACAGAGAGTGTGTTGAAACGCATGGATCTGCAGTCAATATCGCTTGCCTGTCCTCTCTCTGTTTCGACTCTCCTCGGTCAATATCCTACCTCAGCCCTTGCATCACCTGATTCAGCGTCCACTGCGGATACTGTAAGGCTGCCGCCCGAGGGATTAGCCTGGCTACTGTTTGTACCTGGGCATGGGTTTCTTGTCAAAACACCATGTCCTTAATAATAATAATTTTGCATTTATATAGCGCTACGTACCCTCATGTATCTGCGCGCTGCTTATTACCCATGGTGTGTGGTGCTCATTTATCGACCTCAGAAGGATGAAAGGCTGAGTTTGGCACTGCCGGGAGTCGAATCTGCGTCGGTAGACTCTGCACATATGTCAAAGTATGCACTCTACTTGCTGTGCTATCGGACCGGCTCAATAAATTCACATCGGGATGCCCTACCACCAGCCACATCAGTTTGTTTTCCTTTCTGCATGGTTGACCTTGGCAGAACTGCCTAGCACAATGAATAGCATCATCCTGACAAGATTATTTTGGCAAAAGTAAGCAAACCATACTACTTTCCCTGGAGTCAGAGGATTGCCCTTCTCCCTGGGAGTGATGGTCTCTGGTCTGAAAACCTCTGTGCCTCAACGCTTTTCAATAGTGTCTTGTGATCTATTCGGACTTCCATGGTCTGGTCCAAGGATGTGGCAGACAGACGGGTAAATAAGCTAGCCGCAGATTCTGCAGATTCCCTCCAGTGTAGGGTCTGTCAGAGGTGCCTCTCATTCCCACAGATTCAACCTGGGTAGCAGAAAGAGCCTTGGCAGAGGCCGCAGAAGCATGGAGATACCACTGCCAGTGGAGCGGGGTGGTCAAGATTCTGCGGTCCCTCCAGGGAGGTTCTTGTGCTTGCAAATAGTGGTTTCCCAGGAAAGGGCAGTGGTCTTGGGGGGAGGGTGGGCGTAGGATCACCCCATGAGAAGCAAGAATACAAAGGTCACAGTCAAAATGAGGATTCCCCTAGAGCATGAAGAGGCCCTAGAGCCGCGGGCAGCAAATCCGTGAGCTGCACCTGTGTGGCGTGACTCACCAGTAGAATCTCATGGGAAGAGTCCAGCCATTGGGCTCCCACTATTCACAGGCATGAGGCTGCTGGGCTCACTGGATACAGGGTTCCCAACCAGGGTGGAAGGTGGAGCCTCTTCCATGAGGCAGCATTTGGTGCTGGAGGTGGTGAGGAACAGTTCAGGGGGGACCTCCAGTGACAATTATTGAAGGTTAGTGGCTATGTGTTATCTTTATCTGTGGCAGTGTGCTAACATTGTACACAGAGTTTGTACCCGGAGTTAGTGGGAGCGAGCGAGCATAGGGGGACATGAAGGGGGTTCTCATCAAAGACATTTTAAAATAATAATTTGAAATAGTTCTTTATACTACTAAATGTTTGAGGAAGAAAATGGGTAAAGATGGATACAATGTACAGCTGTTAAATAGCGATACAATTTGCAATTGTTTCTGTAGGGTAATAGATATAGTATAAAGTATAGGGCACCTGGCGGGGTCCTGATTTACCCAGGTGGGTATACGTATAATAAACAAATAATCAGGATGAAGAGATCCGATAGAAAAAACAAAATGGTGCTGTGTGTGTGTATTTATTTTGCAATCTCACAAACGTTATGGGTGGCTCAACAATTTACTTTACATTTCTTTCGATAAGCACGAAAGATGAAAGAAAAAACAGACAAAGTTGGTTAAACAGTGGTAACACATATGGGTTTCGACCTCAGGAGTGTTGAGGTCAAAACTTGATCGGGATACGTGTCTCCTTACAGATGGAGGGGGTATGAGAACCCACTGGTACAGGAAAGACACGAGCCTGAGACTGGGGGTGGTCCAAGGCGTAGTTAACAAAAAGTGCACACAACAATCTTTACATATAACATATACGAGCGGGTGGTACAGTTGTGTCACGTGGATCGACACAGGGTGTGTTTCGGCCAAAAAAGGGCTTGATTGGAGCCTGTCTTTATGCTGGCCTTCGTCAGGAAGGGCACCTGTGGCGGTGCTGTCCGTAGTATCACACACACAGCACCATTTTGTTTTTTCTATCGGATCTCTTCATCCTGATTATTTGTTTAGGGTAATAGATATAGACATGCAAGCAATGCCACATCCTCAGCAGCAGCAGCACATCTTAGAACACACTTTAACCGAAAATTGCCATTGAAAAAACACTTTTATGATCGATGTTTCAATGCAATTTGGCAGCATTGCCACAGTACAACACTGCCCTGATGCCATGCCCACACTATATGGCCACACAGCCACTGATCTGCCATTGAACTGCAAGAACTGTCATGCAGGCTTTGCCAACATATGTCACTCTTGCAGCTGTAAAACATTTTCCTTACAGTTGGCCCGATAAATGACAGTATTGTCACCGTAAGAACACGTTTATTCTGGCTGATCCAAATAAATGCCACTATTGCCACAATGAGAGCACACTTTAATTCTGGTTGATTTCCACAGTGCCAACATACTAATGCTGGAACATTGTCATGGTCCCTGTGCTCAGTCTGTGCCAACAGTGCCTGTGAAAAAAGATGTTGCATGTTACCTGTGCAGTCTGTAAATTCTATGCTAGTAAGCCACATTCATACGGTCATTTTGCACACATACAGTCAGGGCCTATGGGAGGTATGACTGCCCAGAACCTTGCACTCGAGGGGTCCTTGCAGCCACCACTCACCCACAGAACCATGACTAAGAGGATGCTGTGTCCCTGACTTCGAACTCCCAAGCCTTGCATTTGGGCCATGCAAATGCCATAATATATCTCTGGACATTTGCACTTTGCCTGTTGTGAAAATGCAGCATGTCCTCTAATTTAGAGTTTGCGTTTCAATGGTCAGGATTGATGGGGGCTTTTGCATCTGAAAGTCCTTACAAAACTCCACCAGTTGACTACCAAAATGTGCACCTTCTCTGAAGACACTTAAGTGGAGTCACAAAATAACCCTTAGCCCCATGTGTAAACTCATTTATTTCCATGATACTGCTAGTACACTGCAAGATGAAAGGTTGAGAGTATTGTAGTATAGGGAGGGAGTGCAGAAGTCATTCCTGGATCTCACATTTGAACTAAATTAAAATACCACATATTACTGATGTTTTGCGTAATATATGTAGCCCACATCAGTGCCAGCAAGACGTAAGCTAGATCATGTCTGAAATTGGTGTCAACGGATTCAGGAGGGATGTTTCGTCCTGATGAAGAGGCTAAAATAATTGGAAAGTGTTGAAACATGCGTGCTGACATTTAGTTGATGTAGTGTCTTTGTCGGAATGACCTCATGATTTACACTTTGATGTGGTTTTAATTGTTTCAATGTCAAAAATCTGTGCATAGTTTCTGAGCACTTAGTGGAAAATTGTCAAGGCACAGCACTCGCTATTTTTCACCTATCTGGTCAATTCACTTGATTGTTTAAAAATGTAGTGATTTAAAATTGTTTTTGAACAATTTTGAAATTATGTATTAATTAATTAAAAATAAATCTATATGGTGTGACTGCACTGTTTTGATTGCTTAAATATCTCACACCGTCAGTCACAAGTTCGAGAATGGATGAGGCCAAGTAGCTTACACCTTGCTGGCTCTAAAATGGAAGTGCATGTACTTGGTAGATCCAGCCAAGATCACCTTCCCGCAGGCATGCCCAGCAGCCTCCAAGAGGCAGCAAGAAAAGTCAGGAATGTACGGGTCAAGTTTATTGCTTCAGTAGCCTGCATCCCACAGGTGGACGCAATGACAAAGAGCACATACCTTTAGCTGCACGTGCTAATGTTTCTTTGTTCTGGCCACAAAGTGGAACTGATCTGGGCGATTGGCTATTGCACTTTGCTCTTACAGAGTTCCACCTAAGCGATTTTGAAGAAATTGCAACTGGTTCAAAAGTGGGCAGCTATACTTGTCTTTGGTCATCATGATGAAACACCATCCCCAAAACCTGACATTGCCACCCAATGGGGCAAAGAATCCCATTCAAGTTGTGTTCAGTTTATTAGTCAGTTGGTCTTAAACACCTATGGGACCATCCTCAACACTGCATACCAACCATCAACTTGAGGTCCCAGTGTGGAAACATGTGTTCAACGAAATGGATATAGGTCACAAGGCTCACTGCCGTCTCAGTCCTAGACCTGCCATGAGAATACAACAGACCCATTTAATATTCAGCCAGAAAGTAAACAACGCCCTCTTCTGTCGAGGCTTCTTGATGCAGAACCTACTCATCTCCCTGAAAGGCCTCCTTGGCAGGTGAAGAGAGGTAGAGGGTGTTAGAGGAAAGAACATAAAGGGCAGGTTGTGACATTTGACTGTGTGGCGACCACTGTGCCTTTGATTGCTCTCCTGGTCACCAGCTCTCCATGCCGTGTCACGACTGGAATTTCACATGTTAAAATCATTTGGATAGGACCACCCATCTTCAAAGAAGCTGGATTGGTGAACCTACTGTCTCAGTCACATCAACATTTGGTATATTGTCAGGCGCTTCTCCAGGCAGGGAGTGGGGGGGTGTAGATCTCTCTCCTCTGCAGGTGGCTCCCTCTGGAATGACCTCTCTGCCCCTATCAAACTTGTGCCGGACCACCTGAAGTTCCGGAAGCAGCTCGAGACCTTCCTTTTCGCTTCTGCTTTCTCTCGCTCTCTCTCTCTCTTCTGCTGACCTACCTGTCTGCTGCGCTAACTGGTGGCCTGGCTACCCTCTGAGTCGCACTGGTACCAGGCTCCCCATGACCAGTAGCCCCTGCACTGCCTCCGGACCAACCGTGCACTTAGGTGGCTTTATTTGGAACCCTACAGTCCCCTGCCTCCCTGCCCTGGCTGCACTAACTCAATACATTGCTGCCCTGATTGCACTTCCCCCACCCCTCCCCTTGGCACTTCCCTTCACCCCCTCACACTTGCACAATAAGAATGACTCAAGGCCTAGTAAGATCGTTTGTTTTGTCCTCCCTCTCTTATCACGTGGCGCCTAGAAACACTTGTGCCCAAGCGTATTAGAAATGACTTATCATATCATACCTCCATTTCTGTCTGTGTGAAGTGTAACAGCATAGGAGAGTTCCCTGTTCCAGCCCTGCAGAGGACGCAGCATGAACAGAGATGTGTTTCTGTGCCATGTCGCTAAGCCTACAAATATTAACAGCACCCTGGATTTTGCCTTTTTAAGTAGTTAAAAAATGGAGTGTTTAGGTGCAAGATGGAAGACCATTTCCACTGCATGGAGGAGGGCTGGTAAATGTATTGTGTATGAGTTTGTGAGGCCCCACAGCCAGTATGACGCTCCGGTCTCTGTGCCCAGCCACACATAGCAAACACACATACAGAAGTGTAGACACATAAATAATTAGACTTGTAGGCAAAGAAGGACAATACAGCTTAAAATAGGCGGCAAGTACCCCATCATTATTAACGTTAGAGGGTAACATTTATTTCAAGGAAATGCCCCAGTCAGAAGAGCACACGTGTTTACACATGCCGTCAAGATGGTAGCCACCTTTAGGGGATCCTGGGTCTTTTTACTGTTTCTGGGGCATCCCCTATTCTTTTATGCTCCCGTAGTCCTCCTCTCTGGACCAATCAAAGGTTCCATTTTCATTACTTATTCAATCGGTTCACTTTGGTCAGCCGCCTCATATAGATTACTGACCTATCTCGGTGCTGTTTGTGCAATGGGATAGCCATGGTAGGTGCAATATTCGAGCTTACAGACTGTGGACAATATTGCTACTTGACCTTTTGGTTCCGGTAGATCCGTGTGCCTTACCCTGGTGGGTGGCTAAATAAGAGCCTACTGACTCCACAGAAGGTGTCTGAACTGGTACTCCCCCTTATTCACTCTTGCTATGAGCCATACTACTTACCTTCTGAGGTAGAAGGGTGGGAAAATGAAGCCATCGCCACACACCACCACCAGAAAGACCCTGGGAGCATGCAGAGGCACCTAACATACCCCAGCCAGGCCCGAGGTGATGACATCATCCCACAGCTCTACTCTAACTTACAAAGCCCCCATGCGCAGCGGTCCGGACCCTTGGCTATTGGGTGCTCCATCCACTATTTCCGTCGACCGAGCGGCCATTGTTCCGGGGACACAGCTAAGCACTGTTTTACATGGCCTTCTGGAGAAGAGGTGTTGTGTCTCCTTTCACTTACTGTGGAATTAAGGAAGATGAGTTTCTGGTATCCTCCCCATGTTTGGGAGGGTCCTGTAAATTCCCTCAACACACAGCAGTGCTGCTTTCTGGTGCATGGATACCCACAGGGAACTTGCATCTTTTCCTAGGACGTTGTTGCAGCACTTTGTGAAACGCCAAAATGGTGAAAACAATCATGTAATGTAATGTAAAGTGGTCTTATATAGCACCCTTCTGCCAATCGCTCTGTAGGAAAGGAGCGTAGGGGCAGTCGGATAGTGGGAAGGCAGATGCATAAACCTTTGGTGTCGATCGATGCAGGTCGGAAGTACCCGTTACCTGCGTGTCAATATGACAATCTCTAGATTATTTGTTGTTGGTAGCAACCGGGCAGGTTAGCCATATGAGCAGCCTTGCATTGTGTAGTACAAAAATGAACAGCATGATTACTGATAGAAGAGGGATAGGGTCTGAATCTGTTAAGTACACTAAACCTAGCAGGTCGACATTTCCCCAACACCTGCATCAATAAACATCACTGACGATGCATAACTTAATTGTTCAATATCTAATGAATACATATCACAGCTAAAGCATATTTCTGTTTCATGGTGAGACATTAGGCCGCTGGTTTAATTCCAGTCGAGTTAACCTACGGTCGATACATTAAGTAATCAGTGGGGGTAAACATGAGAGAAGCTGTTAATCCCGTTTAATTATTTGCTGGTGAAGGCCTTCACCTCTGAGAGCAACATTATTAACGAGTTGTGGGAGAATGGCTTACCTTTGCTTCCGGTTCAGAGATCACTTCAGCTCTATCGCTGGCACTGAGCCAGGGCTGGACTGGGAACTAAAAAAGGCCCTGGAAAAATGTACTGGGGACCAAAAGAGGCCCTGGAAATAAAGTTCAAAGTGGCCCCATATGACACATTTTCAGCAAGCCCAATGCTTTTCCTATGAGACATTTTGAAAATACCACAGAAAAGAGGCCCAGGGTGCAGAGGCCCACCGGGAAATCTCCAGAGTTCCCTATAGGCCAGTCCACCCCTGGCGGACGGGCCGGCAAAGCTATGCACTTGATCAGAGGCCTCAAGGCCCCCACCCCGATTGGGATGGCGAGTCATCACATCCTTCTCGACCCCGGATTTTAAATTGCATCTCTCAAATGTTTGTTATTGTTACATTAGTGGGATTTGCACCGTTCTCCGTTTTCATGGTCTCCAGGCACTCTAACACAGACCGGAACGAGAGGGCAGTGAATTAGGTTAGCAGGGAGAGAAGGAAAACCCAAGGAAGCTTTGATGTGTGCAGACTGGAAGTACCCTGAGCCCTGCATGGGTGCCTGTTTCTAGGTATTCTGTGTCGGGAGCACTTGACTATCTGTGTAAAGAGGGAGCTTTCTGGACCCGTGGTGTGAGGATTCGTAACTCCATACTGTCGCATATAAGCAGAGGCGTAGCCAGGAATGGCTAACAAGTGGGGCCTGAAGCTAATGTAGATGGGCTCACTGCAGTGACATTAACATCTGTAAATGCCACTACAGTTCTGCTTAGTGGCTATTTACAGATTTTGTGTGGGTCTTGCCTGCTCAGGCCCTACCCTGTCTACGCCTCTGCATATAAGTTGGTTGGAGAGGTGTAGCATTCTGATGTTTGAGGTCTATTGGGAGGGGCTGTTCATTTGCCATATGTTGCTGGCTATGTTGGTATGAATATTTTGTGTTGGAACATAGAAAATGAACATTTAAGTGCACAGAGCAGTCAGTTGCGATCATGATGGGCATTTTGGCATCCATCTGAGGCGGCTGTGTTAACACCCTGGTAGTGGTACACTAGTGGTAGGGAACTTCCAAGGAGAAGCCTTGAGGCATCTGGAAATGGATGGTGTTCCCCTCATCGGACTGGGTGCCACGCTTGGTCTTAAAACACATTGGGGGAAGACATACGGGAGCCAGCTGGCAGCAGTGGGTTCCAAGGCAACAGTGGAGTGAAATCACTCGGGGAAAAATATCCATTTGGAAAACTAGGACCAGAATTACTCTGTGACAGCTGGGAGCACAATTCCAGTAGACCAAGTTACATTGAGATGGCAACAGCAAAATCACAGTAGGACACAATTACAGTTGGACACCCAGGAGCGAATCATCAGAGAGACAAAATGACAGTGGGACACAGAGGAGTAAAGCCACACGGGGGCAAAATGACAGTGGGTTGCCTGGGAGCAGTATCGACTAAGGTAGAACATATAATGATGAGGTTTATGAGGGGGATAAACAAACAAGCCACGTATAGTGAAGCATAAAAAGGGGTAGAAAGACATTCAAAAATTGCATGAAAAGGTACAGAAAACTTTGCAAGTCAAGTCACACAGCTAAGCATAAAAAAGCATAGCAAGGCAAAGCAATCTGGTCTACTTCCCTAGGTCCTACCACCAGCCTCTGCAGACATCTCCCATTACAGTTTCTCCTTTTTAGGTGGCGGAAGGGAACACTGCCACCTGTGACGTTTACAGATTGCAGGACATTTGTATTACCTACCACGTTCTGCTACTCTACATGTGCAAAAGTCTGGTAACGGTTATGTGCTTTTTAGTGCTGCACGTGACCAGTGTAGCCTTCGGCACTGAAGGCCGTTGGAACATAGCCATGGTGCACCTTTTTTAAAACGTGTGGCACTGTTTAAACCTCTTTTAAAATGTATTGATTTTTTTAAACCTCTTTTCAAACCTATGAAGCTTTCTAAAACCTCTTTTCAAACCTGTGGCGATTTTTAAAACTTTAATAGTCTTTAACTTTTTTATGCATATAAATAGCAATCCTGTGGTTTTGACGGGGCAGAAGTACATTTTCAGATGGGCCATTTCCTAGTGCCCTAAAGGCAGAAACAGAAATGGATGCAGATAAAAAAAAAAAAACAGCCGAAACCCGGCGGTATGATGCTTCCTACCTGGACTCTGGCTTCACGTCCATCACTGTCAGTGAGAAGTTAGGCCCCAGAGTGGTGTTTGCGGAGTGACGCTGGCGAATCATCGTCTGAAGCCGACTAAACTAAGGCGTCATTTGGACAGAAAATACGGGGAGCTTGCAAAAAAGAGTAGAGCATATTTTGCATGGCAATAGCAAGGCATAACTAAACAAAGAGATTCTGTAAAAATGGTGGCCTCTAACCCTACAAATGCTTTGAAAGCATCGTGCCTGTGACGAATCAACTTCCGGGGCACCAGTGGTCCAGGGATGAATATCGGTTTTTAAACCATCAATCAACACCACACCTCTAGGACAACAGAATGGATCCAAACAGATTGGAATACATGTGAATTATAAGACATGCTTGTCCAATTTTGGTAACACGGAAGGAATGTCACGCTTATCTCTGCAAGTTCGTGGATCATTGGCTAGTTGCAACACAGCGAAAACACAATTATTACCCAATGATAAAAGGGACTGTCCAGTCAAGGCTGTACACAAATATCTACTTTATTATTATCACAACAGACAGTTCTAGCCACACTACAATTACAACCCACCTTGTAAAGGAACACAGAGGACAGACAGTTCACAAAGGAAAGGGATGTACTCTGGATACTGACAGGAGGATAGTTGGTAAAGCAATCAGCCTTACTGTTCACGGTTATTTGGTTTCAACACCAAAGAGGCAAAGGGTCGTAACTGTCTCTAGGGGCCTTCAGAGAAGGACCACGGGGGCAGAACCACAATGTACCCGGGGCTGAAGAAGTTCTTGGTGCTCGGCAGCGTCAAGGCGGTTCCAGGGTGCTTCGCAGCACTTGAGACAGAGTCCAGGCAGGAGACAGCTGCGGGTACAAGGCGGCAGGCAGTTCGGCAAGCGAGGCTGGTCGGACGTCTGCAGGCTGTCCGGCGCAGCCACTCGGGGCCAAGAATCGTTGTCTCTATAATGTTTGGTGGATCTGGAATGCTGGTGGAGGCTTCTAGGATGGCTCTGGCGACTGCAGCGTGACAAAAGTCAGCGGTGCAGCCGGATGCAGGTTCGATGACTCGACTGTCTTGAAATTGTCCTTAGAGTGTTAGCAGGCAATGGCTTTGTCCTTTGTCCAGAGACTCTGCGGCACTTCCCACCTAGGAAGCTTGCTGTCAGAACCCAGCAGGGCACGCTGGGTGCTGGCTGCGTACCAGTTCTGGATCTATTAGATGGGTCCTATGAGTCTGGTATCTCCCTCTGTTCCCTGGGAGATGTTTAGGGAAGGGATATTGCTTCCCTCTTGGAACTCCTAGCCTTCCTTCACTGGCGGAAGATGTAAGGTAGTGTCATGACTGGCAACCTTTTCGCACCTGTCCCTATAGCTCCCTATTCTCATGGGACAGGTTTTGCTTATAGGACATCAAAACCGTTCTATTCCAAGTGGAGGCTATTTGATGTATTGCCAGGAAAACAGCGTTTGCACTATTCACGCTGTTAGAAGTCACGTGATTAGCATTCCTCACGTGATTTCACAGCTACGTTTATTAGCAGCGTTGGGAGTCGCGCTCGCTGCTTCTGATCGTGTTCTAAGGAGGCGTTTGTCTGAAGCTCCTAATCTGCAGCCTCGCATATTTTCTACAGCTCTTGTTTTGTTGCCTCATTGAGATTCCTTCCACCCTGGGCTCCTAATGGATTTGGAGTTTTGAGCAACATCCCTTCATATTCGATTACAGTTCGGTTTTCGTCCTCTTGCCTTCATCCGGGAAATGAGCAGGCAGCAGGAGCCTCAGTCCATGACTGTGTTACGCGGCGGCTTTCCTGGACTTCATTTGCTGCCACGTGTGTTTCCAGTGTATGCCATGCGCAGCGGTTTCTCTGGATATCTGTATACCGCCGCGCCACATGATTACCTGGCCACCAGTTAAGTCTCATTGTTTACATTGAGGAACTTATTCTATTGTTCCAGTTACTATCATTTTGCTTGTGGGGTTACAAGGCTTCCTAAACCCACGAGATAATAACCTTCCTGATTTGCTACATTTCAATCCTAATCATTCACAACTGAACTTTCAAGGGCAGGGATTATTTTTTCCGACAGAACCCTTATTTGTCCTCCAAAAAGTATACAAGTGCAGAAGATTTATGGACACTATCCAGTGGTGCACCAACCCGGAATCTACCGTGACCCTCATGCCGTTCGGGATTAGTTTCCCATATTAACCTTCCCTCCATGTCGTTGTCATTACCTGTATTGTTTTGGTGTTTCGGTGTTGGAACTGTTCCATTCTATCTACGTCAACAGGTTAGTTGTGCCCTTTATTCTTGATTCAGAGAGAGGATTCAATAGCCTTTGTACATACATTCATTATACCTTATTTTCTCACAGGTTGGCGTTTAATTGTTGCTCCACGCCCTTTCCAGTGATTCCTCTCTCTGTCTGTGAGTTTCAGTCATGACATCATTTGGAAGGTCTACATTTGACTTTCACTACCTTCAAGCCATTTCCTGATAACAAAGGATCCGGAAACTACCCTCATCACTTGTATCCTTTTAGTGATCCTTGACCTGTATCCTTTGCATATGAGTGATAGATATTGTGCTTAATCTATGACACAATCAGAAGCCATGGAGGGTACGGATCCCTTGACGGTCCTAACTCAGCTAGTAGCTGATTTAAGGAACAAAATGATTACGGCTCAAGACACCTTGCGTCATCACATGGACGTTCTACAGGACGCCATGTGTTACTCTCCTCAGGGGATGGAGGTTGCAGCCGCCAAAGCATCTGGCTCTGGGATTCCCATGCCACAACGGGAATCTGTTCAAGTGGTCATGCTAACACAATTTCCTCTGGCACCGCCTGAAAGGTTCACGGGTGAACCTAAGGCCTATCGTACTTTTGTCAACCAGTGTCGCCTCCATTTTCTTTGTCGGCCTAACTCGTTTCCTGACTTGACGACAAAGGCAGCTTTTGTGCTCTCACATTTATGGGGTACTGCTGCTGCTTGGGCAAATCCCTTGCTGGAGTCAAATAGTCCACTGCTTTACGATTGTGATGCTGTTTTGGCAGCCATGAGTAAGGTCTTTGACATGCATTATGCCACACAAGCATTATGCTTAATCTGCAACAGGGCATTCAGGCATTGCTGGCTTATATAGCCAGATTCAACCAGTTGTCAGCCGAGACTCAATGGCCAGAAGGCAAGAAAGCAGCCGTATTCTATAAAGGCCTTTCAGAGGAATTGAAAGATGCTTTGTCTACAGTCCCTGTGGTCCCCGTAGGGTTCACAGAACTCCTCGATCTTATTCTCCAGATAGATGCAAGAAGTAATGCTTGAAAAGGTGAGAAAAAACCCTATCTATAAGCCTCATCCGAACTGATGTACCGGTTGCTCCATCCAATGAGCCCGAACCGATGCAGATCGGGGCTGGTAGGGGTCGCCTGTCCGTTGCGGAGAGGGAGAACCAATGAAAAAACAACTTGTGCATGTATTGTGGCTCCTATGACCACTTACTAGTTTCATGCCTCAAATAAACTGTTAAACGCTCGGGAAACACCAAAACTCAGCACTAGCAGGAATCCCTGTGTCGAGTAATACATCGGACTCCCTTTCAGTTCTGTCTTTTGCTCCTATAGCAGTGGAGGTGACACTGCAATATGATGGTCAAACGGTGCGCTCTAGGGCTATGGTGGCTTCCGGAGCCGCTAATAATTACATTGATATCACCTTCGCTAAGTCCTCTTCTATACCCACGGTAGTGAAGGCTAAACCTGAAACAGTCAACAATGTGGATGGTACTGTGTTGACATCCGGTATGGTGACTGAAGAGACCGTACCTATTTGGTTGGTTTTTCCTAACGGTCATTCCGAGGAGATGGTGTTTGACGTGATTGCAGCTCCTCAATACAGGTTTTTACTAGGGCTCCCCTAGCTTACCCTAGCTTACCCTACATAACCCGACTATCGATTGGGTTACTGGACAGATACAATATCCATCTCTGTATTGTAACGAGCATTGCTTTCAGAATTAGGTAGTTTCCACTAAACCCCAAATGTTGGCTTTCATGGAAGGGTCCTCTAATATTAGTGCAGTCTGTCCTAGTGGTCCACATATACCTTGTGAGTATGCGGAATATGCTGACGTATTCGACAAAGGCAATGCAGAACAACTGCCTCCCCATAGGCAGTACGACTGCCTGATTGAGTTGATACCCGGGGCCAAAGTCCCAACTGGCCTAGTATACTCATTAACTTAGCAAGAGGACATTGTATTGAAAGAATACATTGACAAAGCTCTCGATGTGAGGTTTATATGGCCATCACAGTCTACTGCTGCCTCACTATTGTTTTTGTCCCAAAAAAGAAGGAGACCTCGGACCCTGCATAGATTACAGGGCTCTTAATGCCATCACCACCAAAGATCAGTACCCTTTGCCACTGATAAATGTGTTGTAAGACCAGCTCAGTGCTTCTGCTTACTTTACTAATTTGTAACTACACGGGGCGTATAATCTCGTCCACATTCGCGAAGGCGACGAGTGGAAGACTGCTTTTAAGACATGGTGCAGCCTTTTTGAGTATCTCATTATGCCTTTTGGCCTATGTAACGCCCCCGCTACTTGCCAGTTCTTTATGAACGACATTTTCAGTGACGTTATAGATCAGTTTGTCGTAATATACCTGGATGATATATTGATCTATTCCTCTTCATATCAGGAACATGTAGTCCATGTGTCCAGAGTTCTACAAAGACTCTGGGAGAATAAGCATTTTGTCAAGGCTGAAAGATGTGTTTTTCACACACAGGAAGTGGAATTCCAGGGTTATGACATAACCAGTAATGGAGTTCGGATGAGTCACTCTAAGGTTAAAGCCATATTGAACTGTCATACTCCTCGTAATGTTAAATCATTACAATCATTCCTAGGGTTTGCAAATTTTTACAGCAGATTTGTCGGCTTGTTTTCTGAGACAGTGGCTCCTCTGACAACCTTGACCAGCTCAAAAGTGCAGTTTTGTTGGAACACGAAGGCACAGACGTCATTCGACATGTTGAAGGAGGCATATACTACGGCGCCCGTTTTAAAACATCCTAATCCGGATTGTCCGTTCATAGTGGAAGCCGATCCCTCTAGTGTCGCTATTGGAGCCATTCTCTCCCGGGTTTGTTCAGAGACTGAAGAAGAACATCCCGTTGACTTCTATTTCCGCAAACTAACCCCTTATGAACGGAACTACACAGTTACTGAACGGGAATTGCTTGCAGTCAAAGACATTTTCTTGGAATGGAGACACCATCTTCTTGGGGCTAAACATCAGGTGGTAGTATATTCTGACCACCTCAATCCACAAGCATTCAAAACCATGAAGTGCCTTGCAGCCCGTCAGGCTCGGCGGCATGTGTTTTTTGCAGATCACATATCGCCCTTCCAGACAGCACGCCAAATCGGATGCTTTATCCCGCATCAGTGACGGCTTTAGTGACCCACGTCCGGTTTGATGCTTTGTTCTGGCTGATTATGTGATAAGTAGCTGTCTGTACAGCCATCATTAAAGCAAGAAATACAGGAATGGTGGGTTTTACAGAATTCATGATTGGTACAAGAACTTAACCTGGATATACATAATGGTTTGCCGTTCACACAAGGGGTACTTTATCTGCAAACTGATACTACCCGGAATTAAGCTCTCAGGTGGGGGCACAATTCAATAGTAGCAGCACATGCGGGACAAAAGAAAACCTTAGAGTTGTTAAAAGGGTGGTGTTGGTGGCCTTCAATAACACAAGATGTGATTGATTATGTTTCTAATTGCTCAGTATGTATACAATGCAAGAATAGTGCGGGCAAACCAGTGGGTCTGTTACGTCCTCTACCCGTTCCCCACAAACTGTGGCACATGATATCTATGGATTTCGTGGTAGAATTGCCTCAGATCAAAGATTATGACACCATGTGGGTCGTGGTGGATTGCTTCACTAAACTCGCTCTCTTTGTTCCATGCATGGGATTACCCACAGCTCCTGTATTGGCAGATTTATTCATGCGGAATGTGTTTCGATTTTTTTATCTGAGGTGTTTGTGTCTCCAGTTTCAGTCTGATTGGCTTACAGTTCTACTAGCCGCTGAATTTTCCTACAATAATTAATTCCACTCTTCCATTGGTACATCGCCTTTTTATGCTCTGTATGGGCAACACCCCAGAACTATACCATCAGATCCTAGTCTCTCTACGGACACCCTAGCAGCAGCCAGTAACATTAGGAATCTCACTAACTTACAATCTAAGATAAAACTACAACTTGCACGGGCCCAGAAACGTACTAAAACATATGCTGACACTCGTAGAGTGCCGGCTCCGACTTATCACACTGGTATGAAGGTATGGTTATCTACCAACCACTTGAAGATACCCGGCAGGAAGAAGCTTTTGCCTAAGTTCATCGGCCCGTATGTGGTGCCCCAGGTGATAAATCCTGCTGCTGCCCGTTTGGATTTGCCACATCGCTGGCGGGTACATCCAGTCTTTCATGTCTCCCTCATCAAACCATGCTCTGTCAGCACTAGGTTGCCTATTCGCCCCGGACCCATTTCGTTGAGTGGTTCTGCATAATACGAGGTACAAGACATTTCAGATATGCAAATGCATTTTGGTCAGCCATATTATCTGGTGGACTGGAAGGGATACGGTCCAGAGGACAGGTCCTGGAAGCCTCTGTCCAATATACATGCTCCTTGCCTTGTTGCGCAAATTCCACGCTAAGAAGGGCTTGGCAGCCCCTTTGGGGTGTGGCACTGTCATGACTGGCAATCTTGTTGCACCTGTCCCTATGGCTCCCTATTCTCATGGGGCACGTTTTGTTTATAGGACATCAAAACCGTTCTATTCCAAGTGCGGGCTATTTGATGTACTGCCAGGAAAATGGCATTTGCACTATTCACACTGTTAGAAGTCACGTGATTAGCCTTCCTCACATGATTTCACAGCTACGTTTATTAGCAGCATTGGAGTCGTGCTCGCTGCTTCTGATCGTGTTCTAAGGATGCGTTTGTCTGAAGCTCCTAATCTGTGTCCTCGCATATTTTCTACAGCTCTTGTTTTGTTGCCTCATTGAGATTCCTTCCACCCTGGGATCCTAATGGATTTGGAGTTTTTAGCAACATCCCTTTATATTCAATTACAGTTCGGTTTCCGTCCATGCCTTCATCCAGGAAATGAGCAGGAAACAGGATCCTCAGTCCGTGACTGTGTTATGCGGTGGCTTTACTGGAATTCATTCACTGTGCGTGTGTTACCAGTGACTATCTGACGTGGCAGCTTCCCTGGGCGTTATTTGCCGCCGTGTGTGTTTCCAGAGTATTCCATGCACAGAGATTTCTCTGGATATCTGTATACCTCCACGCCACATGATTACCCAGCCACCAGTTAAGTCTCATTGTTTACATTGAGGAACTTATTCTATTGTTCCAGTTACTATCATTTTGCTTGTGGGGTTACAAGGCTTACTAAATCCACGAGATAATAAACTTCCTGATTTGCAACATTTCAATCCTA
Organism: Ambystoma mexicanum; assembly: GCF_040938575.1. NCBI lineage: Eukaryota > Metazoa > Chordata > Amphibia > Caudata > Ambystomatidae > Ambystoma > Ambystoma mexicanum. The sequence continues at coordinate 942,100,090 of NC_090923.1, forward strand.
ATCGTTCACAACTGAACTTTCAAGAGCAAGGATCATTTCTTCCGACAGACCCTTATTTGTTCTCCAAGAAGTATACAAGTGCACAAGACTTTTGGACGCTATCTGTTGGTGCACCAACCCAGTATCTACCGTGACCCTCATACCGTTCGGGATTAGTTTCCCATACTAACCTTCCCTCCTTGTTGTTGTCATTACCTGGATTGTTTTGGTGTTTCTGTGTCAGAACTTTTCTATTCTATCTAAGTCAACAGGTTAGTGGTGCCCTTTATTCTTCATTCAGAGAGAGGATTCAATAGCCTTTGTAGATACATTAATTATACCTTATTTTCTCACAGGTTGGCATTTAATTGTTGCTCCACACCCTTTCCCGTGATTCCTCTCTCTAGCTGTGAGTTTCAAACATAAACTGACATCATTTGGAAGGTCTACATTTGACTTTCACTACCTTCAAGCCGTTTCCTGTTAACAAAGGATCCGGAATCTACCCTCATCACTTGTATTATTTATTGGTCCTTGACCTGTATCCTTTCGTCTCCCACAATTCATATAATTCTCTGCTCTGAAAGGAGTGGTTCCAGACAGGACATTCACTGCCCTTTCGTACCAAAGAGGGGTGTTAGTACCAAGTTCACACACTGCATTGCAAAGAGGCGTTGGCATCTGGTCTCCATTGTCACTTCCTGCACCCATGCCTTCCCTGAGGCCTGATAATTGACATTCTTCAGTATTTGCCACTACCAGGAAGGTTTGATAATGGAGATGCAAATCCATGGGGCTTTGAAATTCAAATCAGGCTACCCATGGCCAAAGGCTTTTGATGTAGACATGGCTAACAGGTGTCGGCTACACATGACAGTGGAGGGTGGCGCTAGTATGCTATGTCCTCCGAGAGTACATGACTATTTTTCTGCTGTGCGGTGAGCATGGAAAATGTGCGCGGAAATGGCCCCATAATTCATTCTTTTAAACAACCAAAAAAAGCCCAGGCGAGCGCACTCTTCCTGTGCGGATTGTCAAATCCTCACATGCCCCCCAGCCTCAACATGTGCACCAACACCCTACTGAGGGTCTGGTTCGTCATCAAGGCGTAAGTACTGGCTGAGGCCATCTGCATTTCCATGCTGGGAGCCTGGCTTATGCTGGATGTTCATATCTAATCCATTTAGGGATATGGCCCAATGCTAAGGATTAGGGTTCTCACCTTGCATGGATGGCCATTAACCACTGCAGAGACCTATGGTCTGACTGAATTGCAAAGTGAGACCCAAAGATATAGGGTTTCAGGTTCTTTACAGTCCACACAACTGCATATGCCTCTTTTTCTATGACAGCCCAGATACTTTCCCTTTTGTCAGCCGCCGGCTAATGTAGGAGACAGGTTGCTCTACCCCTTCAGAGTTCAGCTGCGATAACACTGCTCCAATCCCAAAACCCCAAGCGTCTGTCTGGATAATTAATTCCTGACCATAGTCTGGCACTTTCAGAACTGGGGCCCTGCACAGTCCATCCTTTAAATCCTGAAAGGAAGTTTGACGGGCGGGGGTCCAAGTTACCTTCTTTGGCATCTGTTTGGGTGTTACATCTTTCAGGGGAATGGCAATGGTCCCATACCCTGTGATGAACGACCGGTAGTACCCGGTGAGACCTAGACAGGCTCTCACCTGCATATGTGTGATGGGGATGTGCCAATCCTTCATAGTCTTTGCTTCAAGAGGTTTTTTCTTACCTCCACTGACCAGGTGGCCTAGGTAAGTCACGGTACCCTGTGCTATATGGCACTTTGTGGCCTTAATAGTCAGGCATGCATTCTGCAGTACCTGAAGCACTTGTCTCAGGTAGGATAGTTGATCCTCCCTGGTGTGGCTGAACACGGCAATGTCGTCTAGATAGGTGACAAAACCTGGTTAACCATCCTATGAAAAGTGGCAGGGGCATTCTTCAATCCGAAGAGCATCACAGTGAACTGATAATGTCCTTCCGGGGTTGAGAATGCCGACCACTCTTTCGCTCCATCTGTCAAGCCGACCTGCCAATACCCCACTGTGATGTCAAAAGTACTCATGTACTTGGCAGCGCCGAGGTAGTCAATGAGCTCACCTGCCCGAGGAATGGTTGAGCATCTGTCTTCATGACAGAATTGAGCCCCCTGTAGTCCACACAAAAGCAAACTTCAGTCTTTCCACTACTGGTCTTTATACAGAACAGTACCACTAGGCTAGCCCAGGGGCTGTGGGATGGCTCTACACTTCTAGGGACATCATCTCGGAAACTTCCTCATTGATGGTATCCCCGACCTTATCGGATATCCAAGGAATTCTAATATTCACCGGCTTACTATCTCCAGTGCCCACATCATGGGTGCACCAATCTGCACGAACGGGAGTCTGCGAAAACAGTTTGGCAAACTGTCCCAGTAAATGGTGACAGTCTGTTAGTTGCTGTTCTGACAGGTCAACTGCAAGGTTGACACCTTCAACTGACCCCTCTGTGGCTTCAGTCTGCAGGAGGTCTGGGAGGGAAATGGTCTCCTCCTCAGTCTCTCCGTCAGTCACTAAGGTCATGACCAAGTCATCCCATCTATAATGGGGTTTTAGCCGGTGGATGTGAAGGACCCTGCACATCTGTTTAGGTCCTTTCACATCAATTTTCCAGCACACAGTAAGACCCAGTCCACTTGTCCTGAAGGGTACTTTGTTGGACAGGCTCCATAATCGATACTCACTGGCCTGGAGAATAGACTGTCACTGTGACCGCCTCAGGGTATCTCGTGGCATGGTCCACCACCACCAAGATATATCGGTTCCCTGAGCTGGTTTGAGGATCCAAAAGAACCCACAATATCCATGACTAGTCTCTAAAAAGTCCACCCAACCACGGCTAGTGGAATTAAGGGGGCCTTTGTGGGAACCACCTGACTTGCCAGAAGCTTGACAAGTCAGGAAGGATGAGACAAATTCCTTAACTTTTATGCCAAACTACGGCCAGTAAAGGTGCGCAGACAACCGGTCCGATGTCATAGGTCTCCCAAGTGACCCGCTAAAGGAATTTGGTGAGCCAACTCCAAAAGGAACTTTCTGTGGCATTGGGGAAACGACAACCTTCTGATGTCCTTGCCCTCAGAATCCCTTGGCTCACTGTACTGGAGTCCATCCTCCCAGTACAGTTTGAACAGTCCAGGGGGCTCGCCCTTATCCTGCTCCTCCGCCTGCTTTCCACAGACCCACATTTCAGATCTGCACCCACCTGGTCTTCCTCCTCAGGTTCCTGCACTGCGCCAGGCAACTCTAAAGTCACAGGGTACCCTTCTACCAAAGTAGGGTCCTCGGTGGCTACTAGTCCCTTCCCACCAGAGAAGGTGACTCAGTAGTCTGTGGAACTGGACTAGAGGAGGTCCCAAATACAGCCCACACTCCAACCATCCATTTCGAAGTACCCGGAACGTTCACGCCGAAGTATGTGACGTATGATGAGCAAATAAACCAGCAGAGAGCTGCAATAGGGCTCTGTCCAGTACCCATCAGAAGAACAGCACCTATTGAAGTACCAATGCCAAGGAAACCATGGACAGTAAGGTATACATTGAGGAAACCCCATCAACAAATTAAACAAAATGAAGATCGTCTAAGTACAGTCCCTGAAGAAACCAAAAAGGTCTTAATGGAAGACGAATGGTGACATCACAAGAACCCGGGCTGACTCACATATAAAAGAAATGGCGACCAGTGAATGACGTAAAGAGATGAAATGCCATGGGCCAAGGATATTGTGAACCTAAAGTGAAAGGACGATGTCAAATGTAAGAAGCTTAAGCCATGAGCATGATGAAGATATTCAACCAGTTTACGAATGCACATATGCTTGGAACTGCAAGAAAGCTAAGAAAATTGTGCGGCTTGCTATGCTTGGTAGAAAGATAGTGCGGCAAGCGCTACATATACATGTCTACCTCAAACAAAGCATATTATATAAGTATATTTCCACTTTGCACAAGAAGCAGCATCAACACAAGGTTACTAAAGGCCACACGAGAAGGGATTCATATTTAGCAAAATCAAGAATAAGCGGTAGAAGCGAAACTCAGCAGAGGCAAACCGTGCCAGGAAAACCAAGGTCGTATCAGTAGACTAGACGAATGGTAGCTACAATTAATTGAAGCTAAGACCAGAATATCCTACCTCTGAAAGGTCAAGATAAGAAGACAAAGGCAGGTGGTGGGTGAAACAAAAATCAAATACATAAATTATGTGGAGAAGAGACAAATTCGCAGTGTCTGAATCACGTGACCAGCCGAGCAAGAAGAAGCGAGAGTTTCACACCTACGCATGGCAGCAGGCCAGGCGAAGATATCAGAACTTTTCCAGACAGGAGATGCAGTCTCGAAGCCAACCACAGTGAAATAATTGACACAGGGCCACTAAAGTGATGATTGATGTAACAATAATTGGAGGAAGGCCGGGGGAACTAAGGGGCACCCAGCACCAGGCCGACCATTCTGAGTGCTGCTAAGCAAAGTGGAAAAGTATGCATGGGGTTGGTGCCAACCCAAACACAATGGACCAAGTAATCTAGGGTTCTATAGTTAGTAGAACCAATAGGACGTCATACTTCTAGTGACGTCTGCAGTAGCCATTTTGAAGGAAGGGCTTAGATGCCCCACCTGACAGTGTTTACCCAATCCCCTCACTCTGTTACCATATACAGATATATTACCTATATTAAAGTTACCTTTCCTGAACCAATAGAATTGTATGCCAACTTTTAAGCATTACACGTCAATGATGATGAGTTTTCAGTATCAATGTTCTGATTTTGATGAAGTTTGTTGGAGTTGAAGCGAGAAGGAAGATCGCGCCACTGCTGATATTCAGAACTCCTGTTTTTTGTACTTGTCATTAAACGGACTCCCTTTGCCAAACCGTTGAGTTGTCAATATTAATTTGGTGTTGGAGTATTAATCTGCCCCCATCCATCTCACGGGTGCTGCTATCTTGTCTTAAAGTGATTCTCGGCAAACCCCGACTCTGTGGGCCAGTTGGGGTCTCAGAGCACACCGGTCCCTCGAGCAATCCCTCAGGAAGCACGCCAGGCCCTAAGGCTTTCAGAGCATTCAATCTGGCATTCTCTTTGGCCCTCGATCATGTAGCCACTGCGAATATTTCGGGATCCGGAAGATCATTACCCAACAGACATGGGACAGAGGTGGAGTCTTTCACCAGTACACAGCGCTGGGTCATTACACCTCACCAGCTCAACTCTACTATAACCAAGAGGCACTTAACCTTACCATCAAATCCACTTACGTACAACTCCGGGCCATCATTATACTGGCCTGGCTGTACCCACTGCCAGGTGACAAAGGTGACGCTAGCCACGTTGTCTTGGACCACAGGAGTTTTGTGTCCATTGATGTACACGTGCTCTAGATAGAGCTGAATTTTATTGGGAACTGGGATCTCTTCCGGAGATCCGGTACCTTTCCCACTTAGTGTAACCAATCCACATTCGGGCACTCCCTGGCCTAGTGGGAATTCCTCCTCTGAGAGGCCCACACTAATGATGGACTCCTCCATGAGTCCAACATTCACTATGGCTTGCTTCGGTAGGTAAGCCCTTGCAAGCAGGATCCCTTTTCCTATGGCCCAGCTCCTAACACACAAAACAACCTTTGGGTGGTTTGAATGCAGGTGTCTCAGTGTTAGGGGGGCCCGCACTCTTTTCGGTGTGCATGGATGAACTAGAGTTTCCCTTTGCTCCTTTGGGGACCTCATTTTGAAGAGGATTGGGTTGGACCTTTGTCCTTCCCATCCTTGTTTACTTTTGTGCGCCGATTTCTCTTCCGGTTTGGGTGTGCTTGTCTGAGCCTTTTTCTGGACTCGAGTACTCACAAACCTGTTGACAGGCTTTGCAAGCTCCCTAGGATCTGTGATAGTGTTTTCCACTAGATGCTGGTGTAGGACAACTTCACAATTTTCTTCACATTCTCACACGCAATCAAATTGTACATCCCTTTAAATGTGTCAACTTTGTTACCAGTCACCCATCAGCTCAGATATTTCACCCACAAGTGTGTGAATGCTTCAAATGTCTGCCCACTTTTCTTTCTGAGCTCTCTGAAGCTCTTTAGATACTGTTCTGGGGTTTTACAGAACTTCCTGAGGATGGCTGCCTTCATGCTCTCATAAATGGGGCTTTTTGCAGGAGTTAACTGAAGAATTGCATCAGTCCCTGTGTCGGTAAGCGAAAGGCAGTGAAATGCATGTCTGAGTCCACTATTTACAATAGTCAAACCCATGCAGAGCTGACCCCCTTTCAGAGGGGAGAAGTATGTGGTTTGGGAGAGACAGGAAGTCTGCCCCAGCACATACTTCAAGAGAAAACCTGCACTTTAATCAAGAGTCACAAAAGGCTCAGTTAACCAGAGAGACACTTTGATCTACATCGGACAGGAAGATGGGTGGGACTTAGGTATATGCTGTCACCCCTTATGTCTCCTGTTGCAGAGCATTCTAGTCCTGACTTCACGCATAACAGAATATTGTTGGTGGGGACCCAGCATTGGAACATTAAGGTAAACTAAGCGTGCACCAATCAATGGGGCCCATTTGGCTTTAAAAGAGGGCAGCACCCCTCACTTAGGAGATCATCTGATGACTTCAAAAGGAGTAAGAAGAAGGACAAATTTGGACCCGGGCTGAAGGTGCAGTCTACCTTATATCTTTCTCCAGTGAAAGAAGGTCAGGAGTTCCAAGAAGGAAGCATGGTCCCTCCCCTAAACATCTTCCAGGGGACAGAGGGAGATACTGCACTCAGAGTACCTGTCCAGCTGCTCCAGAACCGGTACCCAGCCAGCACACAGTGTGCCCTGCTAGGTTCGGACAGCAAGCTTCATAGGTGGGAAATGCCAGAGAGTATCTGAACTAAGGACAAGGCTGTTGTCTGCAAACACTCTCCTAAGCTTTGAGCTGTCTGCCTTGAAAGGATGACACGAGCCTTGTGAAGAAGTTAGGAGGAGTGCTCCTACAAGCATCAACCAGCGTCCATCTTCTAAGGAAACCTTTGAAACAGTCGAGTCCTCGAACCGCAACCATCTGCACTACTGACTGTTGTCAAGCCACAGTCACAAGAGATGTCCGAGACGCCTCGACCAGTGTTCCTGATCCGCCAACCAGCACACAGACAACGATTATTGGCCCTGACCCACCGTGTAGGCCAGTCTGCAGCCGACAATCTAGCCTCGCTTGCCGAACTGCCTGCCGCCTGATACCCACAGTTGTCTCCTGCCTGGAACTCCTTCTCAGGAGCTGCAAAGTGCCCTGGACCCGCCTCAATGCTATCGACCCTCAAGAACTTCTTAAGCACCAGGTAAAAAGTGGTTCTGCCCCTTCTCTGAAGGCCCCTAGAGATAGTTATGACCCTTTGCCCCTTGGTGCTGAAACCAAATATCCTTGAATAGTAAGACGGATTGCTTTACCAACTACCCTCCTGTCAGTATCCAGAGTGCTTCTCTTTCCTTTGTGAAACTGTCTGTCCTCTGTGTTCCTTTACAGAGTGGGTGGTAATTTGTAGTGTGCTAGAACTGTCTGTTGTTATAATAATAAAGTAGATATTTTTTATACAACCTTGACTGGACAGTCCTTTTTATCATTGGGTAATAATTGTATTTTCTCTGTGTTGCAACTAACCAACGATCCACGACCTTGCGGAGATAAGCCTGCCGTTCTGTTCACTTTACCAAAATAGGACAAGGAGGTTTATAATTGACTTGTGTTCCAATCTGTTTGGATCCCTTCTGGTGTACTGGAGGTGCGGGGCTGATTGATGGTTGAGAAACCGATATTCATCCCCGGACCACTGGTGCCCCGCAAGTTGATTCGTCACAGAACTGTTGGGTGGGATCTGTAGTATGCCATGTGCAGGCATGTAGTCGGTCTGTGTATAGTCCGTTTGAGCATACATACAAGTAAGATAAGTTAGTCCAGGAGATTAGCCGAGAGCCAGGTAAGTGGTTCAGAGCATTCACCAGGTCTACAGCAACAAGAAACCGATCTCTGTGCACATCTTAGTAGATCACTCCCGCTCTGCATGCATCCACACATCAGCAAAGCTATCTCGCATCTCCCCTCTTCACTCCCCAGCCAAACCACGCACCCTCTGTTTCAGATCTACCAGAGGACCGGGAGACCATGTAAATGGCAGCAGTCTGTGGTATAAATATCAATAACAGAGACAGAGCAATGCAGCCTCTCTCAGCAGGGAGGAGTCAATAATGAAGCAAATATTTCATGCTCAAAGCTTTACAGAGAGTCTGGGTGAGCTGTATTATTTACCTTCGTATTGGTTGGGTGAGCTTACCACTTTCAATGCGCCGTGCAATAAAGAGATGAGAAAGTCTTGATGAAATTGTTTCGTTTCTTTAAAGAAAGTGGTAAGCTCACCCAACCAATAGGAAGGTAAATAATGCAACTCACCCAGACTCTCTGTAAAGTCTGAACAAACGGAGTGGAGGGTCTCTATGTCTCCGTTGTAGCTTACTCCGATGCGACGTTCGATCGCAATACTCGACTATCAAAACTATAAATACCTAAAGATATCCAAAACTTACAAACCCAACCTGCATCAGGTCGCATGGTACTATCTCTCTAGGTGTCAACCAAAAAGTCCCTCATCAGGTATGCATTATTGACCTTATCATGTTGCACAAACACGCATATCACCTGCTAATTTGAGGCAATGAGGAAAAGGAATTTGAAGACTCCCACCGTGAAAGATGGCAGGCAACCACTAAGTGGAGGAGGGTCTCCTAGGGGATTCGCCCGCATATGTAATTGCTTTTTGGAGCACTCACTGGTTATGATCTCACGGGGTCCTTGATTTACACAAGCACGTTGTTGCTGGTGTATGGTGAGAGTCGGCCGCCTCTATTACAGTGTACTTTAGACACATGCAGAGGCATAGGCATCCGTGGGGAGTTAAGGGTGGACAATATCCCCATTCATTGGCGCCCCCCCCCCCCCCAATTGATGCTCTGAACCCCCATAGCAATGCCTACAATTCAGCAGCCTTACTGGGGCTCCTGCAAGCAGCCACCGGTAATCCCATTATCACAGTCTCTTTGTCCGCATAGCCTGTCCCTTCATCTGGTCTGAAGTAGGCATCACAGGATTAGATGGGGCGGGTGCCATCTATGTTAACATTGGCCTTCCCACATACTGAGCACACTGTTGTTTGCACAATACGCTGCTAACAATTTCACATTAAAAAAATGAATTTCCAATGTGTACCCGGTGTCACAAATGTAAGGACATCAGTTCATTTCTTTAATCTCTGGTTTGTGTTTCTGTCGGCATACCCCGCAAAAATCATGTCATTTTTGTGCCCCTTCCTTTGAGTTCTTGATCCCAGGATAGTCTTCTAATGATGTTATTCGCCTGTCAAACTGCTCAATCGTAATTGAATGTTTCTATTGTGCAGACATCAGTTATTAGGAAAGTGAACTCTTCACCAACCTTTGATTTTCACTTGGGGGCAGACATCCCTTACCCCCTCCTCGGATTATGAGCAAGCAACTACTAGCCTAGCCCCCCACCCCCTTATGGAAAGGTGCGTGTTACAGGCCACATATCTGAGAAGGGATTGCACAAAGCCATAGCATTTACAGGCAGCTTCCAGCATATAGCATCCAAGTAGCAGTCACTCAACCTGCTGAGCTACCTTGGTAGCTTTCGTGCTTTAGTACATGCCGGTCTACTTTCAAAATATTCAACATCATGCATCTCCCAGTGTCCTCAAAATCGCAGCATTACCAACAGTGCAGTTAATTTACATGAGTTTAAAGCCAACAGTGTTTCATCTCCAGGCAGACTGGCACTGCACACACTCTCATTTAGGATGTACATTCAGAATATGTCGGGGCAAGTGAGGAGCTTGTCCCCGTGCTAAAGAAAAGGAAGGGGGCAGTAGTCCTGCCTTATACCCCTCACCCATGGGTGGTATCTTTTGTGTTAAGTGAACTGTTTTTGACTAAATACGTATGTGAAGCTGAGCTATGGGAGAAGTATATTCTGCTAAACACCATCTCTGACTACATGTTATTGAGGCGATATACCTGCCGTCCAAGTTAAGGGCCCGAGCCGTTACCGACAGGATTGGCCTGGCTGCCAAGGGGCATACTGCCATTAGCACCAGTGGCATCGCTAGGGGAGTATGGGTTGGCCCGGACCCCCCCTCCCTCCCCTCTGAAATCCTGTGTCCGCCTACCTAAGGTGAGCAGTGACTGTGTTCTCTGTTCGTGGTGTTATTTGCGACACTCCCAGGAGGATAGCTCAGCGGCAACGTGCTCGACTTGGAAACAAAATGACAAGGAGCAACACAAGTTCGATCCCTGGGTCCGCGCTTAGAAACCTCTGGGTATTAAGCGCGTTATAAATAACTTATCATATCATATCACTCACTGAGGAAAATGTTTGCATGTCACACGGCAAATACTCTCCTTTTGTCTCAAGCTAGCAGTGATCTTGCTATGCATTCTGGCATCAGTATGAACATGAGCACGAGCCACTTCTCAGGTGTCCTGCCCGGCTTCTGCACAGTGACCTCCATAGTGGTGTGCAGAGCAGCTTGCAGCCCCTCCAATCAGAATGCATAGCTGGAAACTGCTAATGATGGGCCATTAGTCACTGAATGGTTTCGTCCCTGCAGTCTGATGGGAGGGGAGGTGCAGTGGGGTGTGGATTGTTGTGGTGCACAAACGCCTCTCCACAGGAGTGCTTGTGACGTCACACATTACCTTTCAGAGGCTGCCCCCATCTTTTATCTTGACCCTCCCTTACTTTTGTCTTTGGCCCCCTCTGTGCCCCTCCTAAATTTGCTTCCTGGCGACGCCACTGTTTAGCACCTGTGTAGCTAATGGTGTCTTTTTTTCTGAAAGAAAAAAAAGAAACGTACCTTTACCAGCTTCGTGCAGTGCTGCTTGTCAGCGAAAATCGTTTTCAATGTTGATGAATGTAACGTCATCAACCTGAAAACGGACTTCCATGGATACCAGCACTGCTCGGTGCTGGCCCACGAGATAAAGGTACGTTTCTTTTTTTTTTTAGATACACAAACAAACCACCATTAGCTCCCATCTAGTAAACTACACGGGTGCTAAGGTGAGATGGAAGGGGGAGTGGGGAAGGGAAAGGGGTGCTGGCTACCAGGCAGCTCGTAACGCTGGCTTGTACCATACAGTACTGACCGCGCCCCGGGCCTTCTGATTCGCCAGGACCCCCTTCCTGGGTGCTAATGAAACTAAGCTGGGAGTGATATCTGTTTTAGTTAAAAGCATACTGTCTCTCACGGAATGCATACTCTTAGCTGGGTGAACAATTAAAGATGACTTCTCGTTAAAGGTATGCCGTCTCTCGCCTGGGTGCACATCACACATATGAACAAGCTGCATGCCTGTATCAAGCAAAGACTCCGAGCAGGTAGGTGACTTCTCACATGTAGAACCCAGTGGGAACATTAAAGACATCTCACATTAGCCCACCTCAGATGCGAGGTGCTAAATCCAGTTCTTATCATTATGTGACGTATGTACACGGCTTTATCGGATGAAACTAAAGCTAGAATGACTGTACAAGAACAGCAAAAGCAGTGTCCTGAAAGCAAGGACTTGAACATCTAAGGCCGTACAGGGCACCATTCAAGAGCTTTGTTTCCACACACTATTAGAGGAGAGAGTAAATAAGCAGCAGTGGGTTTGTCGTTTTGCCCCATGGCTATTCCTCAAAACTGTTGGGATAATTCCAGGACTAAAAAAGGATCTGAAAAAAGGTTCCCCAATGGCATCTAGTTATCTGGCCGCTCTAGTTGACCCTCTGCCCCTGCCCGCTGTCACACAACAAATCTGTTATCACCATCTGCCCATAAAAACGAGCTAAACCATTTTGCGGGAGTGGGAGGGCATCAGAGCCCCCCCCCCCCCCCCCCCCCCCGATGGAAGAAATGAGGTTAAGTGCAGCACAGGAAACACAGTGCACGGGCAACAGAAGTGAAAACCTCTCTAATATAGAACAGGTACAGAAATTACAAGCTCTACCTAAATCTACTTTTTCCACCTCTCACCCTCTCTGACCCCCTATGTCCATGCAGCTAAACCACCTACACTCAAGTCTTAGGGTCTGATTCATGGAATTTAATGAGCAGCAAATAGGGACTTTGCGCACCAAACTGCGCGAGGTTCGTCGATTCATGGAATCAACTGCGTGGGGAAAATCAGTACTCTGAGGGGCTTTCGCACAGGTCGACGCGTCCCTGCGTGCAGTAGATCGTATTGCGCAACACACCTCGCAGAGTGTGGCCGTGGCCTGACCATAGACCAGAGCATGGGGCGGAACATGCAGAATGAGGAAGAACAAGGAAAATTGTGGGCATGCCGCGGGCGGCCCGTGTAAGGCGGTCGCCCACCCACAACTGCGCAGGTAAAATCGTATTAATGGATCTGACGGTGCAACCTCACATCGGGGAAATTACCATGCAAAGCTCTCATGTAACCGCCACTCGAAGGCAAGCGTACAGACGCATGTGCATAGGAATTACCGCACAGAGGTAAAATTGCATGTTGGATTTAGGGGCATGCAGTTGGGGTACCAATAGAAATTAGAGGTGTGTGTAAACAGTATAGCGGGGTGCAGGAATGGGTTATGGGGGTTCGCACGCATTTTTGCCAGAAAATTACAACTTTTATGAGACATGCTATGCATGTTGATGGGGTGCTGGGAATAGTTACAAGGGACCCTACGCAGTGTTGCTGGGGTGTTGCCTTGGTTGTGGGTGTTCACATGCTGCTTTTCCGGGGTGCGTTGCTTCACGGTGAAGGAGTGCGCAAAGGTCTGTATGTGAGGCTGGAATTGCTATGCGTGGGGGTGTGTTGTGGGCATTCTGGCCGCTCCTTGTGCATGGGGCTGTTTTTCATGGAGAATTCTGTAAATACACGTAGCGTACAGATTGTCTTATTTGCGTAGGAACGCGCAAAGGACTAGTTGAGGCACGAACTTTCAGGGGACAATGCACCTATTTCCTTGAATTGGGCCCTTAGCATCTTAAATGTATGTTTGAATGATGCAGGAGAGATTTTAGCTTTCAAGATGGACCGCAGATTCTGAGGCAGGTGTATTTTCCATAGGTATTTGGGGCACTGAGCCTAGAATTCCCTGTAAGTCAAGCCAAAACTGTTAAAGCTAACAATGTACTATCAAGAGCCAGTATGGTGACTGCAGTGAAGGAATGGTGCTCTCAGATTTGTTTGGCTACATGATTTCCTAATTAAGAGGTTGCCACTGACATCTGTGTGCAACCTTGCCTAGGGCATTTGAATTCTGGCATGGTGACTTGGCCCTTCATCCTTCAGAAGTTGATAAACTGAGTACCTCAAAGATCCTGTTTCTTTTTACTATCAAGCAAGCTGCAGAAGTCAATGCTCATGTGCCCCCACACAGAGGGAGACCACTGAACCTTCAGAAAATCTCTGAAAAACCTGCCAGTTCACTAGTACCAAACAAACTAGCATGCCATGCTCTAAAGACCAGAGCAGGCAGAGCTTCAACCTCTAGCCACTCAAGCTGAGACTGTAAAACTCACCAAAACCACTCAGAGGAGCCAGCATGATCCTGCAACTTACACAGGAAGGACCACTCACATTTTAAGCAACATAACAGCCATCACAAATCTGGACACAAAGATTGATCAGAGCATCATTGTTGCAAACCAGGACAAATAGAGACTGATACTTTCAGGTCAGCTTCACTAATTGTGAAATATACCTGTTCACAACACTTAAATCAGGACCACCTTGGTGATCTGAACCCAGCGGGGTGAGTCTCTCAAAGGTTTCTCCCCCATCAGGCATAAAACACTGACACCACTGCACAATCATCATAAAAAGGAACCCAGAAAAATAGCAATGCCCATTCTCAATGAATAACACATGACTTAAACTCTACCTCAGTGGTGGCTGGTGAGCATGAACATGGGGCGCAGCCCCTCTTTTTTCTTTGTATAGGTGAAAAGATGTACGATTTGGCTCAAATGCAAAACGTACATATTTCACCTAGCCAAAGCACAGTGGTGCGTCTGTAGCAAGAGACAGTCAGGTTGGTGCAGCTTGTAGTCGACCATTGACAGAAAATGCTGGTGTGGTGGAGTCAATAAGCACATCCTGCACCATGTACATATTTATTAAAGGGCTCTTTGCAAATGTCATAGGCTTGCACATTGAAAGACCAGCGGGGCTTCAGAGGTCTAGCCCTATACAACTCTCTCTTTGCACATTCAGCGTGGTCGTGGTGAGTCGCAGCAGTCTTAGCAAGTCTGGTGGTTCCTCCATGTGTGTGATACTCGGTGGTGGGCCATCCGGTTCTGTGACTGAGACCACTCTCCGCTGAGGAGGAGTGGAACAAGTAATCGTAGACCAGAAACTGTGATGTATGTATGGATGAGTGCGAGCGGGGCCAGCCTTAAGGCAGGGCCGAACGGGTGACGGCCCAGGGCTCCATTAGCCCCATGCCATGGCAGCTCATGGGAGTCTTTCAAGGTCTCCCCCGAGCTGGCATGGTGGGAGAAGGCTCGGCATCGGAGCACATTTAATAACAATAGGGCGATGATGATTTGGCATCAGTGCTTGTTGAAAAATGTGCCCCCCCCATGACCAGGGGAGCACGGGGGATGGAGGTGCCAAATGTTTGTTTTGCTGGCCAGGGCGCTGCCGCCGCTAAGGCCAGCCCTGAGTGTGAGCATGTGAGGAGTTGTGTCTGCAAGTGTGCATGTTTGTGCGTGTGAATGGCTGCAGTGTAGTTTATATATGTACACTCTCGAGTGTGCATGTGTAATGAGTGGGTGAACTGGATGGGAAAAGACTGGGAGCTTGGAAGGGATATCGGGCTAGTGAAAGATGCAGATGGAGGGCGTGGAGAGGACAGTGTGGCAAGGCCAGCAGGGAAGCTTTGGATCCAGCGCTAGGGAAATATCTTCCCAAAGTGTAGGCGACAGAGATCAGCCTGCGGCATGCATTATATCAGGAAACCAAGCATAACTTGAAAGTACCCTAGCTGCATCCTGCAACTAGCGAAGAGTACTGTGCACCTCCCTCCATGCTTCCATTGGATACCAGCCAGTTTTGGCAAATATACTTTGACATTCTGTTTTCTTTCGCTTTCTGTATTGATTGCGCTCAGTGGCATGCTTTGTCATTGATCCACATAATCACATGATATATTAGCGAGGTAAAGCGCATAGGAAAGGTACTTGTCTTGGTGTCTAATTAATCATTGATATTTTTTCCGTCTCAGTAACGAGGGTGAAAGGAGGAAGAAAGGCTGAGTTGACTCTAGCAGGATTCAAATCGGGCTGTTCCGGCAGTCCTGTGGACAGGGGTGTTGCTAGGTCTGGAAAAGATCCAGGGCTACGCTAATGTCAGTATTGTCAGGACTCGGGGCTAGCTAGCCTTTTGGGTGTAGCCCCTGAGGTTGTATCCAGGGCTACAACCAAAAACCCCGGATAAAAGCATATAGTCCCCCCAGAGCCCCTTAGCAACGCCTCTGCCTGTGGATGAGCGCTCAGCCTCCTCCACCCAACCAGCACGGTCTCCAGAGCTGTGGGCACTGATGTACTGTTTGGCATGATGCTCCAACAAACAGCTGTAGATGCCAACGTGCAAAGTGTGTCAAAAGCCTCGTTAATGCCACTCCACAAGTGCTAGGAAAAGAAATACTAGGGGAGGGGCTTGGCTGTATGTTAAGTTGATTTATACCACGCACCGCTGCCATTTCCATGTTATCATCAATTTGGGATTCAATTTCACGTTGCAGTTTACTATTTTAAGATGTTTGATATTAACTTGCCAGATAACATCACTAAAGGCCATACAAGGTGATTTAATGAGCACACAAGCCTCCACAACTAGCACAATACAATGAGTAGTGCAGAGTGCTCACAAATGCATGATACACCACAAGCCATTTGTGAGGCATCTGTTCAGGGACATTCCAATGAAGGCTTCATAAAGTGCGACCAACACAATAAAATGCCCTACTCCACCCCTCCAAAATATGACATGAAATGCCAGGCTGAAGCCGAATTCAAGTGAGTTCCCTCAGGGGAAGAAGTAAACATACGAGGAATGAAAGTCGTACCTTTTGGACAAGTGAATGTGTTCAGAAGGTTTGGGTCTATTGGACCTAAAACATTTGACCTAAAACATTTGATCGGATTTATTTGACCTTTTTTGGTCTAAAATACGGGGGGAGGGGCTTGCAGCCCCCCACTTCCCCTCAACCTAATCTATAACCTCCCCCACCCTGATATACATATTTAATTACATTTAACCAAAAAAAAGCTCTAAAAAATTTGATCAAATGTTTTAGGTCAAATGTTTTTAGGTCAATTATGTGAATACCGTTCAGGATACATGGTAAGGAAAATATTCAAGTAGTTTATGGGCACAGTATTCACAGTTCTATTGTCGAAGAGTTGCTTAGTAAAGTCTTCCAACCAGTGGTAGACGTGTACCAAACAAAGTAGTGGAACTTTGGTCTTGGCAGGGGAGAGGGTAGATGGAAGCATAGTGAAACCTGTGATCAGTGTTGTCGCGTACGGGGCATTGCAATAGTCTAAGTGACCACTAACTATGGCTTCTATTACAACTTTACACTTGCACAGGGACACAAATTGACAAATACTCTATACAGAATGGTGAATATGGTCGTAAAAAGTAGATGAATGGTAAACAGATCAAAATAAAAGTAGTGGAACACAGCTCCCCACAGTTCCCGCTAACTTCGATCACGGCTTCCAACGTAAACACTCTCAGTTCATCCCCCTAAAATCTAAAGTGCGCTATATTTTAATAATTTGAGCATTTGGAACTAGGAGACACTTGTTTACAAGCGCCTGTCACACTCAGCAGCGAAGAACGTTGGAATGCAAGCACTTAGACTCATCAGCTATGGGTCACACGATTTGGTTGAGTTGCAAGTCGGGCTAGGACAAGTGTTGCACATCTGCTGCACCCAGTCCATTGCAGCCACATCTTTTGGTTGGGTGGGAGCTTGCACCAATTGTGACAGTACAATTCCCTTTTCCATAACAATAAAGCACAAGTGTGTGTATACATTCCTTGGTTTCATGAATGGTCTTTCTGACTAACTCAGCTGCCTTTCTGGCCATTTGACGTTAGCTGCACTTCTGTCATTTGTCTTTACTTCTTTTCTAAGTGTGCTCTTCCGGAATTGAAAACATTGTTTCTATGATGCTAAAAACTATCCGAACCAATCAAACAGCCCAGAAGAATATCCTATGTTGGTACTGAAGTCATTGAGACTTGGGACTGAAGCTTCCTGATCTTAAAGAGAAAGAGAACGCCTATCCGTCTTCCCCCAGTGGACAGTGGATGTCTTTCCAGTGGTCGAAGCGTACATAAAAAAGTAGTGGAACTGTGGTCTCGGCAGAGGAGAGGGTCAGCAGAAGCATAGTGCAACATGTGACACGGTGCTGCGACCGCCCCTAGTAAGGATGGCTCCTATTACAACTTTATACTTACACAGGGACAAGAATGGACAAATCGTCTGTAAAGAATGTGAATATTGTCATACAAAGTAGAGGAATGGTAAACAGGAAAAAATAAAAGTAGTGGAACACCGCTCCCGACCGTTCCCGCTCACTTCGATGACTAAAAGGAACATTTGATGTTGAGCCGCCTGAGAATACACTGTCAGTTTGCTCGAGCTGGGCTCGTGTTGAAATAAACTGCAAGCATCGCGCAGGCTGTCCAGTGCCTGCGTCCTATGTCACCGTGTCATTGGCAGCAATCAGTAACCAAGACGTCCAAATGACCAGAGCAAGCCAATGTCGTGGTGACTCCTGCTACCGGTGCATTCTGTGCATCTGGAGCAGGGTTGGAAAATGCTCCTGTGCCCCTGCCATCCACTGGATTGTTTCATGTCTTACCATACACAGCAAATAGTGGGGCGTTTTACCCAATTTTTCACATAAGGTTTATTGTAAAAAAAAGACCCATTTTAATGCATTATTTTAACAAAATTCTCACAGAGACAGCCCCACCCCGAATACACTTTGCTTGATTGGGCTGCTGTCCCTACACTTGGTTGCTCACATTCATGGGAAATGCACACCCCTCCAATGGAAAAAAAAACAGCAGCCACCACCGCGCTACCACTTCACTCCAGCCCTTTAATTCCACTAAGGGAACTCTTCAGAATCCCGAAAACACCTCCCTCTTACCCAACTAATCAACTCAACCCTTCGACTGCACACACAGATCACAAAACACGCGGTAGGTGTGTACATGCTAGCGCCACCCCAACCACAGGAACTTTGGGGGAGCAGCTCACAGCTCACTGCAGGATTTGATACCTCTTTAGCTCTATCACATGCTGTAACCCACCAGGGGGGCTGCCCACGCGACAGCACGGTCATCTAATAGATTTAGAGTTTTTCCCTCTGAATAGAACACATACCCCATTGACAGTGCCAGAAACCACACACTCAGTACTTCTGGCCTGAACTCGTCAATGCCACACACATGTTTTGCACGTGCTGCTCCCGTATCACCACCCCCTCTTGTTCGGCAGAATCAGAACCCACAAGGCCATCCCAAACTTCAGAGATCGTTATACAAGACCAATGTACAATACATTACATTGCTATTAAATAGGGGAGCAATACAATGGGCCTCATTACGAGGCGGGCGCAAAGGGATACCGGGCACCGGTAAAGACACCGCTGCCGGTAATCCCTTTGCGCCCTATTCCGAGTTCCCTTAGCGGGTCCCTTCCTTAACGCCTGCTTTTATGGACGGGACCTGTTAAGGGAAATCATGGCCAATAACGGTACCGCAATGTGCGGTACTGTTATTGGTGCCTTCCCATTGAGTCCTATGGGGGCTCAAATGGGAATGGGGAATGGCTTTTACAATGGGGACTTCCCGGTCCCGCCAAGGTCGGACTGGACTGGTAAGTCCCCATTGAACGGGACCGGACACAGTCCCGTTATTGGTGCTAGTCATGGTGCTAATAGCATCATGACTGTCACCAACCTTGGAATGAGGGCCAATGAATTGCAACACTTAGACGAGGGAGGTATCCATCATGAAGAGCTATAGAAAACGGTGATATTTGGATTCTTCATCTTGAAATAATGGAAGAGGACTAGATGGAGCGTGGTTATGTGTTGTATGTTTAAAGGGCACCGTGGGCACTCCAACGAAGGCCGCTGAGCTGACATGTTGAAATGCTGAGTCTGGCTGAGGTGCCATTCACAGTGCTGAAAATTGGGCTTGCTGAGAATGTGTAATATGGGGCCACTTTGAACATTATTTCCAGGGCCTCTTTTGGTTCCCAGTTTACCCCTGCTCTCTTGTGGTATAAAAAGAAAAGAGAGGTGTGAAAATGTGGTATTTGAGTGGAGAAACCAGCTAAGCTGTGTGCTTACTGACTTCTGCTGAGTCAAAGAAAGTAAAGTGGAGGAGGCACTGACTACAGACACTTAGACCTACCCACGAACTACGACACACTCACAGTATTCTTAAACACATACACCTAGCCAATGACACTGAAAAGGGACTTGCATAATGCACAGAAGTTAAAAATGAAAATGAAAGAAGGACTATCAAAAAAAAGATTTGACTGTCAAGTGGGTTATGTGTGGGGGCACGGGTACATACAGCAGCACTGGTGCCTGGAGCTCCACCTGGAGCATTCCCATGCCCTAAATTGATTCGGAAATGACAGAAACATTAAAAGAAAACATTTCTGGCAGAGCAGGTGGAATTCTGACATTTAACTTTGCATAATTCTAAGTTTAGGCGATGGGGCCTTGTCACTGGATACACCACGAATGAGAACGGGTCCTTCAGTTCACTAGCAATTGCATTTTGGGATGTGTTCTATTTGTTCGCTTCGATTGAATACATTGGACTAAATTGAAAGCAAAACCTAGCACTGGAGGAAGACATCCCCAGTGGCATGGAGTCATCTGGTGGCCTTTTTACCTTGCATGCCAGTGTCAGCTCCTTACACACTGCTCGTTAGTACAAGCCTTGTCCTCACAAAACCAGACGAGTGGCAGCTCCTTACACTCCTCGCCAGTACACTCATCAAACACCCAGACCAGTGTAAGCTTCTTACACTGCTCATCAGAGTCAGCTCAGAGTCAGCTTTTTGACTGCCTGCAACAGTGGTCTTCAAACTGGGAGCTGACCCGTTGGGGGGGGGGGGTGTGGGAGGAGGATGCCCTGAAGGCCCCAGACTCTTAAAAAAGGATTAAGATGTCTGTTTTTAATGTAAAACAAGAATTAAGATGACTGATTTTGATAGAAAATATAAGCAGTAGAAAATCTGCTTATATTTTAAAGAGCCTGGGACACGCCTGGACATCCTTTGGGCCCCCTTAGGGGGCCAACCCCTAAATGAGGGGGCCCAGAAACAATACGTTAACTCAAGGGGGAGCTTGGTATGAAAATGCTTGAAGACCAGTGGCCTTGAATGACGACCTTGTCACACACAGCACTCTGGTTACCTCTATACACTGACAACACCTCAATTCTTCACACACCGCCCACGACTCTCAACTGCTCACAATTCTCACTAGTGGCAGCTGCTCACACTCCCAGCTCTAAAAGGCTGCCTGCCGTGAAAATTGTGGTCATTTGCACGGCAGAGGGAAAAAGGCGGCGTACACCCGTACATCTCTATATCAGCCCTACTTTTACCAGCTTCATCTTCAGCATCGAACCATTCATTTTCCTCCATACCCCCAGCGAGTCAAATGGATCAATTATATAAAAAGTACCTACCTGTAATACAGGGCACGATTAGCCCCCTGCCACGCCAGCTGGGGGGGTCTTTCAAGGGCTCCCCCGAGCTGGAATAGTGGGAGAAGGCATGGCAGGTGCTCTTTTGTTATTAAATGCTCCTGTGGCGGGGTGCATTTAATTACAATAGGGTGGTGATGCTTTGCATCAGCACCCTGTTCGGAGGATTACCTCCCCGCTCAGAAGCGGGAGCGAGGTGGTTTGCATTGGAATAGGGCACTCATACATTAGCATGAGCATTCGATTCCAGTGATTAACACCCTGCCAGGTGCCAGAGCGGGGAAGTAGAACAAAAATGTGGTGCACCTGACCCCCGCCCTTCCCCCTGTTGACCAGGGGTGCAAGGGGAGGAGGGGGATGCCAATTCACTAAGGGCACTACTGCCGCTAAGGCCGGCCCTGCTGTACTACCTACCTTTCACAGCGGCAACATTTGCAGAATTTGACAGCCATGCTGCTTCTGGGTCTATCTGACGCTTAACAAGAGTTCCCCTGGACAGCTTTCCACTCGCAAGCAACCGCAGACATTTTCAGCCTCGTCAGGTTTCTTGAGTGTGGTGTGGTTTAGGACCCAGAGCACATCGAGTTCGGGCCCCACCCCCACGTCTGGCCGCGCCACTCAGGCGCCTTAAACAAGGCCTTGCATCCTGCATGTTTCCCCTCCCACGCCCACACTCCTCTGGATCAAGATTCACAACCACATACAATGTCCCTCTGCTCGGCTCTCAGAAGCTTTCATAGATCTGCTCAAAGGTGTAATTTTTGGTGGGGACAAGCGTGTGTGTCCCTCCAGCTTTTGTGACACACGATTTTGTCCCACTCATTTTGCAGGGGCCCCTTTTATTTAGATGTCATGTCCCCCCCCAACATTTTCAGCAAAGTTACTGCACTGAATCTGCCCCCACATTTCAACCTATCCATTTCTCCATACACCACCGCCAACATTTGACAATATTCTGCTTTTCTTGGCACGGCCTTTCCTAGATTCATTAATATTCGTAGAGGTGAGCTAGGTGTGTCACTAGAAGCAGCAAGCTTGTGCAACACTCTACCTGACCACCTAGGCGCTGAAATTAATCTGTTTTCTTTTCGTAAATGCCTCCAGACCTGACTCTCCCAGCAGTAACATGGCGGACATGACGGGCAAACTGATC
Source organism: Ambystoma mexicanum (assembly GCF_040938575.1). Taxonomy (NCBI): domain Eukaryota; kingdom Metazoa; phylum Chordata; class Amphibia; order Caudata; family Ambystomatidae; genus Ambystoma; species Ambystoma mexicanum. The sequence continues at coordinate 942,122,112 of NC_090923.1, forward strand.
TAGTAGTGCACCAGTTAAGTTACCCATATAGGTGTTACACATTATGAGCTACTATAAGAAAGCATGGCATAGCATCCCACAGTGTAAAATAGCATATCGTAAAATAGCAGTATTTGGCTTAAAAGAGATAGTCGTGTTTCTACTGCTCTGTCTAAGAGCTGATGCTCGAAAACCTCAAAGGGGCCTTTCACGTCAGGGATGCACACTGCGGCGCCAAAGTGGTTCCATTTGGAAGGCAGCCCCCATGAACGCCCCCACATGCAGGCAAACCCGCCTCCTCGTCGCTGGGGATGCCACACTGATAATGACGCTTCTCCACACAAGGTGTTTGGCTGTCGCAGGGATGATATGGCAGCGCACATAAATGTGAAGTGATGATGGGGTGGGGGCGGGCAGAGCCTGGGGATACACAGAAGGAAAAGTGGGGAGGATTAGAAAACAGGGGAGGGAATGGGGCCCAGAGAATGATGACTGAGAGACATTCTGTGTACAAGGTGACAAGGAGAGTTTTGCAGCAGAGTGTGGGGTAAGGGGTGGAGGAGAGAAAGGATAAAGCAGAACATGACCGGTTATGTTACGCGAGATGCACACAGCACAACCTCCTCGGGAGGATAGCTCAGGAGCAATGTGCTCGCCTTGGAAGCAAGGCGACATGGAGCAACACAGGTTCGATCCCCAGGTCCGCGCTTAGAAACCTCTGGGTATTAAGCGCGTTATAAAAAACCTATATATCATATCCTTGTGGTGCTGACCATTCTTGACGGATTGCTGCGGTCCATGTTGTGGTGGTCGGTTATGGGAAATATCTGAAGGTAGGGGAGGAAACAGGCTTGCCAGATAGGTGGGGGGACTTCCCCATTACCTACTAATCCTGGTATGTGAGGGTGTCGTCAGGCAGAGAGTCAGAGATAGCCCACCCCATCACCTGACAGTCAGGTTGTATGAAGTCATGTGTGTGCAACTTTGCGAGTTCCTGTCTGGTCTTGTCAGATATGGGGCTAAGGAACCCATTGGAACCAAGACATCTTGAAGTGAGGGTGGTGGTGTGCGTCAGAGGAGGTGGAGGAGGATCTTGGTGCAAGAGATGAGAGGGCACGGGGGTCAGGGGGATAGTTGGGTACTAACACACGACTGTAGGAAGTCTAGCATAACACATGGGTGGGCTAAAGTAGGCTAGCCCTCACTGCTATCCGCCAGCCTAGAAATGCTTGCAATGTGTTTGGTCATGTCAGTTGCTAGTGCAAAGTGTGTGTCCAACAGCGCTGTTTCCTTAACCCATAGTGTTGCTCTAGTTGTAACATCTAGCAGGTGTCTGTAGGCAGAGTCAGCAGGGAGGCACTGGCCAATAGCCTACAATTTGCAGACCCTGAGTGTGTGTGCCGACTTAGCTTGACCCGACGTAGTGTGAAACAGGATAACATAATAGCAGAGAGGGCTCCAAGGGGACTCCATCCTGGAGTGCAGTGCAAGGTGCTCTGGGAGGCGTGGACATTTTAGTGTGATATGGAATGAAACGTCGCGCTCCCAGTACACCCTTCTTAGTATCTATGATGGCAAGTGGGGTGCCAACTCAGGCAACATCCAAATTTAAACAGGTATTTACCATGCTGGGACGTCTGGGATTGTTGCCCATTTGCAACACTCGGGCAAAGATTTGCATTTATCTGGTGTTAATCCCTGTGACGGATCAAATAGTACACCAGAATGGACGGAAACAGATTGGATTAAACGAGCATACAATCTAATAACATTAACACTACATCCCACCCTGTAAAGGAATGCAGAGAACAGCGCGTTTCTACAATGGAAAAAGAGATGCACTCTAGATACTGACAGGAGGGTGATTGGTACGGTTAATAACCACAGTTTGTTAAGGCTTCTTGGCTTCAGCAGAAGGGATGAAAGGCATCTACAAATGTCTCGAAGGACTGACTGAAAAGACCAGGGGGAAAGGTTTTGCTGCGTTAGTCCGCCACGAAGCTGACTCTGCGGCCGGGGAGCCTGAAGGGCTGCAGGATCCCTCATGTGTTTCGAGAAGACGGGGAACACGTGTCCCGCAGAAAGGCCATCAGGAGCCAGTCTGGGAAATATCCTGCCTGAGGTCAGTGATGCGTCCAGCAGACCAGAAGGACAAAGTGGCAGCTTTGGGTGTATGCAGCAGCCGAACAACATCAGCAGATCACGGAATGCAAGTATTGACCCAGGCACATGACAACTGGTGTGTGAGGGGGGTATTGAGTATTGTAGAGCATTCTTTAGCACCGTCGAGTATTTTTGAGTATTTGTCTAGCATTGTCAAGGTTAGTAGGGACAGGAGCGGAGTGGTCTTCCCACTCCTGTAATGTCGGTCAGAAATGTGGGGGTTAAATTCTCTGCATCCCTCTCCATGGATGAGCAGGTGGCATTGGTGTGTAAATCCGGCCACTTTAAGCTCTGTATTCTTCGAAAGGTTTTTCCTTGCATCCCAGCAGCTTGCCAGGCCCCATGGTTGCAGCTTTGGCCCTCAGTGTGTTGGACTACTTCAACTTACTCTATCTGTCTCAGCCCTGCTACTTGATTAAGCGGCTACAGCTAATGCAGAACGTGGCAGCCAGAGCTATTCTTCATCCTCCATTTGGAGCACATATATCTCCTTTGCTCAAGAAACTGCACTGGCTTCCTGTAGCAGACCGGATTTCTTTCAAGTCCATGCGTATAGTACACCAAGCCTTTTATGGCATTGGAGCGGAATACCTTCAAACGAAATTTCTACACTATGTGCCTACTCGATCCTTGCGCACCCACTCAGCTCTTCTGGTAGCTGTTCCCCGCTACCGACTTGCTCGAACAGGAGGACGTGCCTTTTCAGTGGCAGCTGTGAAAGCTTGGAATGACCTCCCACTTGCGTTACGTGGCACGGCTGATCACCTCTCATTTCGAAGGCTATTAAAAATGACTATTTTAAAAAATGTAGGTCTTTCATTTAGACGTCCTTTCACACTACCAGTGCCAAGATGCCTTAGGGTGTACGTGCACTATCCAAGTTCTGTTAACATAACATAACAGAACATAACATAACATAACATAACATAACATAACATAACATAACATAACATAACATAACAAGCTGCCTGTTTCATGGTCGTAGACTTGAAGAATGCCTTTTTCTCTATACCACTACACCCATCCACACAAGATTTGACTTCCTTTATGAATAGAAACAAGAAGTGGAAACATACAAGACTTCCTCAAGGGTACTGTGAGTCAACCTCAATATTCAATAGGGTCCTCCAGATTAACCTAGACAATATATGGATAGAGGGCACGGTCATACAGTACGTAGACAACATTTTGATATGCAGCATGACAGAAGAACAGTGTAGAAATGACTCAGTACACATGCTGACAGTGTTAGCTGACAAGAGATACAAAGTGGACCAAGCCAAACTACAATTCTGTCAGAAAGACGTGCTATAAATATGACAGATGTTCTCACAAAATAGCCAAGACCTAGAAAGGGCAAAGGCAATATACAGGACAGCAAAACCCACAACATTGAGAGAAATGCTGCCATTTTTGGGTTTGTTTAGTTACTGTAGGGCATGGGTTTTTGACTACAGCACTCACACCAGTCATCTTCTGAGTGCTCTGTAGGAGGCACAAAACGGACCCAAGATAATAAGATGGACAACACAAATGACTGAGGCATTTGATGAGATGAAATAAGCAATATGCACAGCTCCAGTGTTATGGATCCCAGACTACAAAAAGGAATTATTTTTATTCTCACACTCCGATGGGGAGATAATGACAGCAGTACTGACATAGAAGACAAGCTTGGGGCACAAGCCACAAGCATATTACAGTGGGAAGCTTAACCCCAGTAATGAGAGGCCACTATCCTTGCAAACAAGCCATGGCTGCTGCTGAATGCGCAGTTGACAAATCAGCAAGTATTACCATGGGGTGTAGCCCATCCTTTACTTGGAGCATGGCCGCTTTGCCATACTGGAGAAACCATAGAGCACACTGACAACACAGAGCATCAGGGTACGAGGTGTTACTGTTGAACCCATCACTTAAAGCAGTGAGGTGCAGATTTGTTAACCCAGCAACTTTTCTCACCGACATTTTACAGGACGGCGACTACGCACATGACTGCAGAGAACATAGAGGAATTCAGTGACAGGGGGATATGTGCTTTACATTGATGGGTCTTTGACAATTGACCAGACAGATGGGGTCAGACACACTGGAACGGCAGTGGTGAGGCTAAGAGACGATGGAACAAGTTAGGTAGTGGTCAGTGTGTGATTGCCATCACATTATTCAGCACAGGCAGCAGAACTAGTAGCATTAATATTGGCATTGGAGCACAGCAGAAGGAGGGAGGTGACTATTTATTCAGACTCAGCGTGCATGACATCCACAGTATACTTAGGACTGTCACAATAGGTGAAGAGGGGCTTCAGGAGGGCTGATGGGTCACCAGTACAGCATGCACTGTTGTTGGGCAAGCTAGTGGAAGTTATACAGTATCCTGAGCAAATAGCCATTGTGAAATGCCAAGCACACACGCAGGGGGAGGACCCTGTCTCAAGGGAAAATGAAGCAGCAGACGTGGAAGCAAAGCGCACCCCATATTTTGAAGAGCTCCTGGACATTGATGCTTTTTCACATGCCTGTGACTATGTAAGGGCAATGGTACTTAAGGAGGGATGTAATGTAGTGCCAGAAACACAAATAATGGAGTTGCAGGGAGCTGCACTGCACCCAAGGAGGAGAAGCACCTTTGGACTAGGAGAGGGTGTACAGTATCTCCAACAGATGCCCTATGGTGGCAGAATAACACAGAGAAAGTGGTCATGCCACTATCATTATTGCACACAGCACTGACGCAATTACATTATCCAACACATGCAGGGAAGGAAGTGCTTGCCGCCCATATTGGAGAAACATAGTTCTGTCCCAATTTGGCAGAACATGTGGCTGAATTCATAACCAACTGCCTAACTTGTAAACAGTTTACAGCAGGACATACATTGAGAGATGTGAGGGGAGCCATACTCCACCTAGCTGGTCCGTTCCAACATCTCCATGTCGACTATGTTGACATGATCCAAGTTTGCCAAGGATACCGCTACATGATAGTGGTAGTTTGCCCATTCTCTCTGTGGATTGAGGCAGGCCCCTGTTCCCATCCTGATGCCCTCATGGCAGCCACGTTTCTAGTTCGGGAAATGTTCCCAAGATGGGTCATGTGCGAGGCCCTGTGGTCTGACAATGGCCCTCACTTTGCCAAGCACATTAAAACATTGCTGGGCATTTAACATACATTCTCCTGTGCTTATCACCCACAAACAAATGGGGTGTGTGAACGCCTCAACAGCCTTTTAAATGGAAGTATTGCCAAAGCCAAAAAGAGTAAGAACAAAAATTGTCTCCATTGCTTATCCTTGGCACTCTTTGCATTGCGCAATAAGCCCGGGTCCGACCACCATTTAACTCCACAGGAGGTGGCAACAGGACGATGCATGCAACTTCCCCTGGCTCCTCCCACCAGGGCACTAAAAGGCGCAGAGAGTAGCACGACTATGTTAGGACAAGAAATGATTGACTACATTACATCCTTGATTGCTAGTGTCTCTTTGATCCCTCCCCAGATTCAACGACACCAGGGAGACCCTGAAGACAGCTGAAAAAGCAACAGTGCCAATGACCCAAGGGATTTATTGAAAGAACACATGGTCCATCCTGGGGACCAGGTCCTCTTGAGAAATGTTGTCAGGTAGTGGGACGCACCCAGATTCACCCGTCCATATACTGTTGAGGCGGTGGCCGACAGAGCTGTCAAATTGACAGGGAAAACGGACTGGAACCACCTCTCAGATGACAAGCCCTACAAAGCTGTGGCCTCACCTGGGAACTAAATCAACAGGGCCAACGATCATCAGCGAGAAGAGCAACGAGTGGAGGAAATCCAATGGTTACTCGCTCAAGGGCAGCAGAGTTAGGGAAAGGACTTCCAACATATCCAGAGTGAGGATACATTGTCCATTTCTTATTTTATTCTCTACACACATTCTTTGTGAAAGCGCATTTGTGATATTCAAAGTTTGTTCATGTTGCCCAATGATCTACAACCTGACACCTTTTCGGGCTAATTTGTTCATTATATTAGACGACCCAATAGATTCCGAGCACATCCATCCAGAGTGTTTTCTTAGCATATTTGGCACAAGCGTACCCACAACTTGAACGAGGAGACCCTTCAGTTCTTGCCACACTAAGGTGCCCGGGAATTAGAACTGTGTGGGAGCTATTATTTATTATCGCCATGAGACATTACCTGGTCCACAAGGCTTAAACCTAATCTGACACCAACACAATAACGTTCACTTTTGTGCATTTCAGGTGGGCAACTGATATCTTCAAACTGCACAAGGATCCAGAAGCACAGGTAAAGATGGGTGAAATAATAAAAACAATTCTTATTTTGTCAGGTGGACAGGAGAGCACTAAAAGCACAGTAAGGAGAGGTGAGTGCAGTGCTGACACAGACATGAGGTGGGTGGATCTCTATCTCACTGGCACTGCTCGAGTGTCTAATAACAGGTGGTACAAGCACATGACCAAAGTAGGTAAGGAAACTACCGGGGTGAGCTGTTATGTCTGCTCGTTAATCCCCTACGCCATGAGTGCCTCCAGAACATTCATAGCAACTGAAATACAAGCAGCAAGAGCCCAATACTCGATGTACCTGTCTATGGTAACAATTCAAGGAAGATGTTCAAGGAAAAACAGCAACATTGAGATGGATGTCTTAATCAACATTCCCATATGAGGACAGTTACATAAAGACTATTGAAACGATGAACAATTATTGCCAGTTAGATGAAGCTATACAGTACATAAATGAATGGCCACAGAAAGGTCCAGTTAATATGTCGAAATTAAAATGTCTAATGACAAAAATGGTGAAAAAAAATACCGAAAAAAATAGAATTAATTTTTTTACATTACATTTTTTTGGGGGTTTCGCGAGTAAAAAAAAAAGAGTTTAATATTTATTTCTTTTTTAAAAGGGGGTTTGGGGGGGAACCCCCACCCATTTCAAACAAAATATAACAAAAAATAGACATTCAACATTTTTTTTTCAGTATTATTTTTTGCACATTTTTGCATTCGAAATTATGAATTTCGAAATATTAACTATAAACCGAAAACGATAACACTGAAAGAACTGCCCTGCCCAAGGAGGGCAGTGAAGGAAATATGTGGAGAACCGGGATGTTGGGAAAGACCACAGATGCTTGCGTATGGCCAAGTATACGCAGAAGAATGATGGAAAGATGGAGTAGTAAGAAGCGAAGGACACACCCTAGTACAAGCACCAGTGAATCAAATACAAGTAGAAAATGACAAGTGCCTGAAGGAATGGGATGCGAGTGCAAAGCTGATCACTTGGGTAGAAAATTAAGCTGGACCTATGCCTGTAATACATCTGAAGAAACCAGCATTGTGCTTCAAGAATGAGGGAGAAGTGAAAGTTAGTGAGAGCACAGAATATCGATACACTGAAAAGCACCCAGCAATGAAGATAGGCATTTCAGTACTGATGGACCACTACTGGGCATGTGGATCCCAGGCATATGAGAAGCAGTCACCCAACTGGGGTGGAGATTACTCTCTGGTGAATATGCCATCACTGGTAGTACCCCACAAGGACATAAAGCTCGATGACTTCCGAAAGGTCGACACTAACTCTTGAAAGAAGAGGTCCGTGAAGGCAGAAGCAAGGGAAGCGAGAAAAGGGCCAAAGGAGTGAATAAAGTGAAAAGAATAGAGACCGCCCTAAACTCAGGAGTGTGTTGCAAGCAGCTGCCTTGTCCTTAGTTTTGGGTTCAGAGACCTTCTGGAACTTCCTGTCCAGTTAGCTTGCTGCAGAGCCTAGCAGGGCACACTGTGTGCTGGTTGGGTACCGGTTCTGAAGCTGCTGGAGGGTCCTCTGAGTTATTTTCTCCCTCAGTTACCTGGGAGAAGTTAAAGGGAGGGATCTTGCTTCCCTCTTTGGATGTCCTGGTCTTCCTTCACTGGCAGAAGCTGTGAGGCAGACCATACCTGCAGTCATGGTCCAAGGATGAGTTCTTCCTTTATACTTCTTATGAAGTCTTCAGAGGATCTGCTTAAAGAGGGGCTCAGCCCTCTTTTAGAGCCAAGTGGCAGAGTGATTGGTGTAGGCTAAGCCTACCTTCGTGAAGCCATCGTGGGCTCCCAACCAACAATTTTCGATATGCGAGAGGTCATAACCAAAGTGCTATGCAACAGGAAAAGGTTAAGGTGTGAAACAGGAACAAGGGTTGTCCCAGAACCAATATGGGGGAAACATCCACTCAACAGCAGAAAGAACTCTGGGCCCACTCCTTTGTGGTACTAAGTGTTAAGATGGATTTCTGAACTTTGACCTGGAGGGGCAGAGGTTCAGAAGGCCACCCTAGTTTCTTGGAACAGGGTAACCTCTGGACAAGCCAGACCAATCTGGATAGCTAATGCAGGCGGTCAAGACTAAGGGCCTCATTCCGAGTAGGGCGGTAAGGGTTAACGGTCACCGGTAACGAGACTGGTGCCGTTAAACCCTTACCGCCCTACTACGAGTTCCCTTTGCGGGTCCTCCCTTAACACCTGCTTTTAGCAGGCGTTAAGGACGGGACCCACAAAGGGACTTTAGTGCTAATAACGGTACCGTAATTTACGGTACCGTTATTAGCGCCTTCCCCATTCCCATTCAGCCCTATGGGGGCTCAAATGGGAATGGGGAAGGGCCCTGGTGAATGGGGAATTACCGGTCCCTCCAACCTTGGAATGGACCGGTAATTACTCCATTCACCAGGGCGGAGTCTGAACGATTTTGGAGGCAGCCATGCCGTAAATAGCGGCGTGGTTACCTCCAAAGTCGGAATGAGGCCCTAAGTCTCAGGAGGGGTGAGGGTGTCTGACGGACCTCAATGAGCACACAAAGCAAGGACAATTACAAATTACTCCAGACAGGGGTTATATTAAAAATATAGACACATTTATTACAAGGCCTTTGTAACGTAGACCATAGCAAAAGAATCACAGTAACACTAAGTAAACCAATACAACACTATCAACACAATGGGCCTCATTACAAGTCAGGCGTTAAGGCGCCGTCGGCGCCTTTAACCCTTAACGCCTGATTAAGAGGTCCCGCAGTGCTTTTTGCAGGCGTTAAAACCCATGCTGCAAAATGACCTTGGTGCTGAGTACGGTGCCGCAATTTGCGGCACCGTACTTAGTGCCTTTCCCCATTCCCATTATGCCCTATGGGGCAAAAATGGGAATGGGGAAGGGCAAATGGTGAATGGGGAATTACCGCCCCACTCACCTTGGAATGGGGCGGTAATTCCGCCATCCACCATGCCGGAATTAGGGCCAATTAGGGCCAATGTATACAAGACCATTGAGGTCTAAAGGCGTTAAATGCATGAAATATGTCGACAACCTAGATGGTAAGGAAACAGGCAGTGCAGGTAGTCTTTAGGCCCCTTCGACATCGACAACACATCAAACTAAGAGGCAGTCCAAGCCCTAAGAAGGGAGGAGCCTTGTGCTCAATAGTACATGCAATGCAAGTGCACGCGGTTGTTCCAATGGGCAATATAGGGTCTCGGGAAGGTGGATGAGGCGACGAAGAACAAGTTCCCAGTATTCAGGGAGGACTTCCACTTGAAGGCAGATGCAGTTCTAGAGAGCGGGATGGAGACGCTAGTTCGCACTAGCAGTGGAAAGGAGAGGGACCCCCAGGGGTCACCTGTGCGTAAAAGGGGCCCTTGGCACCAGGGGCCACCAGTTAGTGTTGGAAGTAATCACCGGTCCCAGGCGCACTCGGACCCAAACTTTGCACGTTCAGTCCACTCGGGTTGCAAGTTCGAACACAACAAAAAGGAGGTCTCTGCGGCTTTCAGTTCCTGAGATACAGTAATGATTCCAAAATGAGACAGTGGCGATTTCTCTGCTCTGCGAAGATGAATCGACCCATTTTGACTGCAGCAGGCTTCTGGGGCAAGAGGGTCACAAATGCAGCGTACTTGCAAAAGACATTGCTGCAGCAGGGCAACACGGTAATCGCGTTCACTCCGGTCCTGGTGCACTCATCTCACTTCAGACCTGGGAATGCCAAGTGTACGAAATTTGGTGTGAGGGTGCCAGGGACACAAAGCTAGCAGTATACCAACTTTCGAGGGCCTCCTCGAAAGGGCGGCGGTGACAGAGCAAAGCAACTGGGTAAGCTGGTCAGCCCACTGGTTGGCCCAGGGACACTTCCGAGAAAGCTTACTTACAGGGTTTGAGAAAGGTGCTGAGAATAGTTAGTCCCACTATTCCAATGGGTGGAAGCATCTTTGCAGATCTTCTAGGATGACCAGATGCAGAGGGGTCCCACAGGATGACTGCTGGCTCAGGGCGCCAAACGTTCCAGCGGGTCACCAGCAGTTCCTTGACTCGGCTTTGTAGTTGCAGGATACTTGGATCCTATCCTTTGTTCAGTGAGAACTCAGGAGATCGACATGGTAGGGGCGAATTTGGCCTCCTCTTATCCAAAGTTCCCTTTGTGCCAAAATGAACAGGACCCAATGGGAGATCTGCTCACAAACACACCCTCCATACGTGGACCAGTCATGGACCACTGTGTTCCCAGTCATTCATGGCACTCCAGACTCTCTGGCACTCAGGATGTGTATTGGACCCAGACGTTCCAGCCCACATCCTGGAGGCACACATACAAGACATGCAGAAGCCTGCGATAGCATTGGGTTTCGTGGGAAGGTACATGACCAAATAAGGACTGACCCAGGTCGACTCGACTTGGGGAAGGTGAAGGGCAAGATGGCCAAAGGACAGGACAAAGAACCTTGTGGCATGGCCATTTTGGAGCCAGGCCACCTATTTGTGCCAAACGCGGTTAATGCAGCTTACATGGTAGGAAAGGGTTAAAAATAATGTGAAATGATAGCTGCCACAAGTCCTGTCTATGACACATCTGCACAGTTCCTAAAATGTCCAGCGAGAGTATCTAGGGCCTTTGGAAAATGACTATAACCCAAGTGTGCTGTATGGTAAGATACATTGCACACTTGTTACATGTTGCACAAAAGTTGCAACACAGGAAAAGGACTAAGGGAAACAAAGTCTCCCAGTATGACTGTCTTAAGGGGCATGTCAGTTTCCCCATAATAAGTGAGCAAAAGCCCAGAGGAGTGCAGCTGAAGGCTGTGCTACTCTAGCAAAGTCAGTCAATGGTGTCTAAACAGCAGCAAAAAGTTTGGGGGTGTCCACATGGAGGGAAAACACTAAGTCCCACCCATCTTCCTGTCTGTTGTGATCCGAGAGTCTCTTTGGTTAATAGTCCTCCCTGTGTGGTTTCTGTGAAAGCAGCAGGTCTCCCTTGAAGCTGCAGAGAGACCAGACTTTCTGGCTTCTGAAAACCACACTCTCGTACCTCATGAATGGGGTCCCCCTAGCGGGGTGGCCTACTGCAACAAAAGACTAAGTAAGACATGTCAGTTCACTGTCATAGATACAGAGAGGCGGGAGCTGGCTTCCTATTGAGACAGTTACATATGAAAGGTTGTTGGGTTTCCTGTCTCCTTTGTTATCCTCGGTTATCCCCCTGGGGCCCTGTTTGAAGTACCCTCTACTGATATGATAATCGCTGCCACCAGCTGCAGGGCCTAACAAGATAGCAGGGCGGTTCCATGGAGCCTTTGTCAGTTAATCAGGCTGACCATGGCAGCAGGAAGTTTTGCCTCCACTTACTAGAGTGACATTGGGGGTCATTCCGAGTTTGGAGGCAGCCATTAGCACCATGGCTGCCTCCAAACCCGGGTCCGGTGTCTCTGAATGGGGACTTACCGGGTCATTCCAACCTTGGAGGACCCGGTAAGTCCCCATTCAGAAAACCATTACCCATTCCCATTTGAGCCCCCATAGGGCTCAATGGGAATGGGGAAGGAGCTAATAACGGGCCCGCAAATTGCGGGCACGTTATTAGCTCCAAGGTCCCTTAACGGGTCCTGCTAAGAACGGCTGGTCAGACCAGCCGTTCCTGGTGGGACCCGCTAAGGGTCCTCGGAATGTGGTGGTAGGGGGTTAATGGCACCGGCATCCTTACCGGTGCCCTTAACCCCCTCCTGCCATACTCGGAATGAAGCCCATTGTGCCCTCTTCAGCTGGCACATTCCAACTAAATATGACAAGGGCAGATTGTGCCTATAGGCTGTGTCCACCAAGAAAACACAGATCTATGCGTTTGTCCTTGTGCCGGCATAGGAACATGTATGTGGATTAGCCCCACACATTTTCCTGAGGTCGATCTACCACCATTAGATTTATTAAACATTTTTAAAAAGCCCAGGCAAGCACACGTCCACCATGCGGGTGGTCAAATTCCTCACAGTCCCTGTTGAGGTGTCTCAGAAATCTGCCACAGAGGCTGAAGTACAGAGAATGCGCTCTGTGCAAAAATGCAACCCTGTCACACTGTGCACACAGCCAGAGGTTTACGGAAACCTCCCCTTTTCCAAGGTGCCCTACTCCCCCTGCTGCTGGAGCAGCTCTGTAACTTCAGTTTATGTGAGATGGCAGGAGAACCATTCCCACAGAAAGCAGCATAAGTCAAATCCGCAGGGTGGATCCAGTGAGGCAAAAGTTCAAAAAAGGTCCTGTCCGATTGTCAGTAAGAGCAGCATGAGGGGGCAGAGAGGCATGGAATGGGAAATCCCACATCACTGCAATCTCCCATTAACATGTTCTCCAGTTCCTTGCTAAACTCTGCAAGATTCACTCAAGAGCAAGAGAAAGGCCTCCACTGAAACAGGATGAACGGCTTTTCAGCACCATAGGCCGAACTTCAAGGAACCTAAGACCTTCACATGGCTTCACTGAACAGTGCAGGTAGTCCTGGGACCCTGAATAATGCTGAATGCATGCAGGAGCTTTTTCACAGAGTGACCGATGAGATGCTGAGCAGGAAAGATAAAAGGTGGGAGAAAGATTACTCAAGATGTCCCAGAAAGCAGGGTTCGCTATACCTCAGCTTAGAAGTGGCACTGAGGCTACAGGATGCTGAAAGAGACAGACTGCAGTGAGGGTGCAAGAGAAGAGGGCACTGCAAGGCAACTACAACTGCATAACAGGCAGCCCTAATGATCAGGGGAAAGACTCTGGGCAGCAACCAACTTCCCTTCTCTCCGTGTTCTACTTTTTGAGCAGGCTGTGAGACTGCAGGGAGTGGCTGTGGGGGCAATATGTTCTCTGCCAGCGCAGGGGGCCTCCTGTGGCCATGAAGATACTTCTCTTCTATTTGCGCAATACAGAGGTTGGGCATTCTAATCCCAGGAAACAGAAACCAAGCTTTCCATTCTGGCCAGTACTGCAGATGGGGGGCATCCCCGCAGCGAGAGAGCATGGGAGAAAAATCAGAGGGGCAAGGTGACTTCCCCCGCCTCTTGCTTTTTGCATATGGCAACACAGGCAGAAAGAAGGTAAGCGTCATAACGTAGGGGGACACCAAGGTGCAAACGACCATCGGCGTCAACCGGCCGGGGAGGCAACAAAGCCCCCACAAACACTCTGTAGGGCCTCAGGCAAAACTAGGGGACTAAAAGAAGTCACCAGTGAGGAAGAAGCCAGATCGCTTGGTACTCCAGACTGAGTACCTGAGTTATTCTGTGCATGCAGAAGAATTTCTTTTCGAGCATTATCCTGCTCGTTGGAGCTGAGGTTGTGAGCTTCTCCCTGCTCCGGTGCGATTTGACCCGGGCTTGGGTACGCTGGGCTGAGCAACATAGCTTCCTGCTTGGTTGCTTTCGGTTTAGTCTGAGCATAGACCTGAGACCGTTAGCTTCACCTTGCTCCGGTGAGGTCTTGTCGCCCTGTTGACTGGAACGGCGGAAAAGTTAGTGGTGTGGACACATACAGCGACTAACAATGCGGTCTAGCACGGTACGAGTGTACAAGTGTTTTTCTGACATCGAAGAGAACTCACCGGATGACAGGAGCATGGCCACCGGGCTGGAGGCGAAGCCTAAGCAGCATTAACCCGCGTAAAGCAAAACATAGGTGGCTGCGAGAAAGTTTTCCGCCCGGAACAAAACTGAAGCGAGAACCCCAGCCGGGGTTGCCGTGACCACAAGGCGGCACAAGCAGCCACACGAGGAAAGGTTTTCATCAGGGAACTGGAGGCGTGTCAATTTCACAGGCGGATACACGCATGGACAACACAACGCCTCTAAGCAAGTGCGCAAAGATCTTGCAAGGCACGGTTTATCTAGATCTGTGTCGATTTCAAGGAACATAAATTGGCCAAACCAGCGGAAGAGCACTGCGGAAACAGGGCAGGACTATTTTTAACCGAGTCAAAGACGCAGAGGCAATTTCATCGCGGCTATCCGAGAAGGATCAGTAGCATTGGCACAGAACAAAGGCAAACAAGCTAATTCACAGCACAGCGCACACAGTGCAGACAAAGTTAAAACCCGTTGTTTAACGTTCACGGACAAGAAAGAAGACTTTTTTGGCAACAAGCCAGCACACGCAGGCATAAAATAATGGCCAGTAAGAAGGGCTCAAAACTATTGGAGTGGGCAATGGCAGCTGAGGAAGTGCTGGGCATGGGTACGGAAAAGGCTGGAGGAAGATTCGGAAGAAGAAGATGAAGAGATTGTAGAGCTCAAGGAAGCGGAAGAACCCCCAAAAAGGAAAGCCAAAGAGAACAAGAATCCAGCTTCAACAGAGAAACAAAGGACTGCAGACACTGGGGGAAAAAGAACACTAAGAAAGGTAAACAAGAAGCACGCATTAATGAAATGATGGATAGTTTTGCAAACAAGTATTTCATACAGCAAGAAATGTTAGTAAATGCAACATTTGACAGATTAGAGAAAATGGTGACTGACTTGGGGGGAAAACATCTAATAAACACAGGGGCAAAAGATATTGAGATACTGGGAGAAGATCAGAGTGGACCTTTCCGGGCATGGGTAGAGGGTGCCAGTGCAATGCAGAGTGACACAGGGCGGCCTGTCACAAATGGGCCCATAATAGCACCACCACCAGCAGATGGCACATGCCTGGCAACAGACTGCGTCAACCGGGACACTCCTCCAGAAACCCTGCAAGAGCAAAGCTCGGTAGTTACAACTCCACAACTACTAGAAACGCTAAAAGACCTGAAAAAAGAGATATTAAACAGATTCAAGAGATCATTAGGTTGGAATATTGAACGGGTGGCAAAGGAAACAACATGGAGGAAAGAATACATAGAAATCTTCTCGCTACTAGAGGCCCAACAAAAAGGTTATGTAGGGATCCCCCAAAAATTAAGGAGAAAATATTGGCAAGGAAATCATAGGTCGAGTATAGTTGGGATAATTGGCTCAAGGCTTTCAACATAATGGCAACAGTGATTTAGGAAAATCTGTGAATGAAGACCGGATATTATTTGCATATGTAGACAAAATCCAGGATGTAAGGGAAGTTTTTGGAGGGGAAGCATGTCTCACCGATGACGAGCAGTTTAGGGGGGCCATGGCAGTATGTCCAGAAAGAGAATGGGATGAGGTATAGAACAGCCTATACATTCAGGGGGTGTTGAAGACCAAAACACCATGCTGTGCAGAAAAGAGTACAACACACACAAAAACCACAAAGACGAGTAGCAGTAAAAGCACAGAGCCAGTAAATCAGAATAAAAGCGAGCAGCCCTTTCAGAAAAAAACAGCCATGGGTGGCTATGTCAAATACCCGCAGCCAGAATACAAACAAACCACAAAACAAAAATAGGAGCAACATTACATGTTGGAAATTCGAGAAAGGGTACTGCTCCTGGGGCAGGCAGTGCAGATATAAACATGCTTGTACAAAATGTGGGGTGGAGCACAACAGCAGCGGGTGTCCCAGATTACCAAATAAAGGTCCCAAAAAAGAGGAACAATAAGAGGCCGGAGGCCAAAGCTGGCCCAACCCAAAAAGAGATGGGAAATAGGGGCCTTCAGGGGGAAAAGGAGAGGAATGCAGGACGCAGGACCCAGATCAGCAGGGAAAACACCCATTAGAGTCATGGAATTCATGCATTTAACAGCTACTTACCAAGACAAAGAGTTAGGGCAGTCTATAAAAATGGTTTCCTGTACGGTTTCGACATCCCCTTCAAGGGGCAAGGGTCAATAGTAATTCCAAAAAATCTAAAATCTGCTATTGAGAATACAGCAATAGTAAGGAATAAAATACAGAAATAATTAGATTTAGGCATTATTGGAGGACCTTGGGAGGAAATGCCATTCAGGGAATACACCTGCTCATCCTTGGGACTGGTGCCCAAAAAGCAACCGGGTCAATTCAGATTAATACATCATTTGTCCTACCCCCAGGGCCAGTCGGTGAATGGTGGGATACCCGAAATGGAAACAGCAGTGACATA
This sequence comes from Ambystoma mexicanum, assembly GCF_040938575.1. Classification (NCBI taxonomy): domain Eukaryota; kingdom Metazoa; phylum Chordata; class Amphibia; order Caudata; family Ambystomatidae; genus Ambystoma; species Ambystoma mexicanum. Next base: position 942,138,589 of record NC_090923.1, read on the forward strand.
CACGCATTTCCATGAGGCACTCAGAGTAATTAAAAAATGTGGGAGAAATGCTTTAATGGCTACATTAAACATAGAGTCAGCTTTTAGATTACTGCCGGTACACCCCAACTCACAACCTTGGTTAGGATTCACATTTGACAAAAAAAAGGTACATAGACAAATGTCTGCCAATGGGGTGTGCGATATCAGGTGCATTATTTGAATTATTGAGTTCATTTTTTCAATGGGCATTCGTGAAATAACGACCAGGAGCCCAAGTAGTGCACTACATGGGTGATTCTCTGCTGATAGGTCTGCCAGGCACAGGGGAATGCCAGGAATCACTGGCGGAAATGATAAGAATGGGAGCACAGTGGGGCATACCACTGGCAAAAGAAAAGACCACCAACCCAGCCACTAACATCATTTTTCTGGGGATAAAGGTAGAGTCAACGACAGGGGAACGTAGGGTCCCAGGGGGGAAGGTATGAGAACTACTCCTAAAACTCATAGCACTGAGGGGTAAGGATAAGGGAACTGTTAGGGAAATACAGTCACTAGCGGGTAGCTTCCATTTTGAAGCCAGTGTGATCCTGCAAGGGAAAGTCTTTTCAAGGAGCGTGGAAAATAAAACCAAATGGCTGCAAGAAACCCCACCTACACATAAGTTTGGGGGAAGAAGTTAATAGAGACTTGTTGGTGTGGGAGGAATTTCTTTCTAAATTCAACGCTACAAAAATATGGCACATGCCATTAAACACAGACGAGAGGAGAGTGCTATTTACTGTTGCAGCTGGGAGCAAAGGTTTTGGAGCAATACTGGGCTTGGCTTGGTTTGCGGGAGCATGGCCAGAAGCGTGGCATTCACAGAGCCTGACTAAAAACATTACACTATTAGAGATCGTCCCCATCTGCCTGGCGCTCCATATTTGGGTCGACTGGTTAGCAAACACTGAACTAATTGCATGGTCAGATAACATGGCGTTAGTAGGAATAATAAACAGAAGAACAACTAAATGACATTTGGTTTTGCGTATACTAAGGGCCATAGCCATCATAACCCTCGACAAAAACATTGGGTTAAGGGCAAAGCACATTGCTGGCACAGACAATAACATTGCAGATGCACTATCTCGATTTGATTGGGTGACATTTGGTTGAATAAGCCCAGAGGCAGACAAATACATGACGGGAGATCCAAAAGAATGCTGGGAGGTAGTGACAGACAGAGAAATGAAGGCAGCACCCACGCCAGCGCCGGATGGCCGGGTAGAGATGCAACAGCAGTTACACACACCTCAGAGACGGGTGGCAGCAGGAACAAACCTCCTGCAGGAAACACAGAGCCTGCAACAGGGTTATTATTAGGTCTCGCCAAGAAGGCTTTGGCGAGCAACACCGCAGAGCAATACAGTAGGTGTCTGGAAGCGGTACTAAATGTTACAGGTTTATCACATGTAGAATCGGTAACAACAAAGGAGATTAACAACAAGGGTAAGAAAAAAAGATTGGGCAAAATGGCATTTAACTGCAGTAACTTCTTTTTCTAAACTTCAAGGAGGGTCATACCCAACACACAGCGCGTTACTAACGTATGCATTGAAAGGTTGGGGGAAGTTGGAGGGCCCACAGACGGACAGAAGACGCCCTTTGAATTTCAAGAAAATAGTAACTCTAATAGGTTTGCTAGAGGAGGTGTGCTCACATCCTTATGAAACACAGCTGTTTAGAGCAGCATTCTCCATTGCATATTTTGGGGCTTTCAGGCTAAGTAAACTCATCGCCTCAAGTACTAAAGCCAATCATGGCTTGGCATATGGAATATTCAGGTAAAAGAAGTCAGTATTGCAATAGAAATGCAAATATCCAAGACAGGGCAAAAAAGAGAAATTCATATATATTGCATAGAGGACAAAACGAACTGCCCGGTGTGTATCACCAACCCCATCAAGAGCCGCCCACACATGAGGGGTCGCTTCCTCGTCCACAGTGACGGGAGTGCTTTAAGTCAATTTCAATTTAAAGCAGTGCCCATGAAAACCATTGTAAAGGCAGGTTGAGACAACAGGGAGTACCGGACTCACTCCTTTAGAATAGGGGTGGCACTGGTAACAACCGCCTGGCAAGAGGGCGCGGGCCCAAAAAAGTCAAAATAATCGGGGGTTGGAAATCAGATTGTTACAAACGTTATATAAGACCGGAGTAATATGACGCTTTTCTCACAAACAGATCCAGATGTCCCGTTCAAATCAGCGTGTATAATTGGACACTCATTCATATTCAGGACCGGAAGATGGTCGGAAGACACAAAGGAGAGACCGGAATTGCAAAACACCATCACGTCATGATGGGGGTACAGGGGAATGATTTGGTCTGAGATTCATGACCGACTCGCAGACTTAGTAGCTTTCAGGGATCCACCTGAATTTTTTATCATACACCTGGGGGACAACGATCTGGTGGAACATGGAAGGAAACAGTTACTACCCGACAGCATCCCTGGCAGGCATTGCACACAACTGAAGAGAGACTGAGATATTCTACTCAGCAATATTGGCCAGAAAAGTATGGTTGGGAGCAAATTCATCCAAGGTCATAGACATAGCGAGGAAAATGTTCAATCGGGGGGTGGAAGAATTCTGCACAAGTAGAGGAATCCATTTCATCAGGCACAGTGCCATCTTATTGGAAAACCCTGAGCTGTTCCACAGAGATGGGACACACCTATCAGACAAAGGGATAGGCAATATCCATTCGGAAATGGTAAACAGTCTGGCCACAAAAGGATGTAGATAGGTAACCTTTGGGGGAACCTGCATGGCCGATAACCCATCCAGGTGTGGCGGCACGGGGCAGGGACACAACCCGGGACCTCATGCCCAAAAGTGTACATTTGTTTATTATGTGTGATTTTGTTATACTTTACAAAATACATCTTGGTTACAATTATGTTATGTGCAATAAAAACCACGCCTTTTATTGCCAACACTTACACTACGTTTCAGTCATCATTTGGTTATCCTATAATTGGGGAGCAGTCACTGACTCTTGGCTCAACTGATTATGGCCAATGCTGCGAGGGGGGGGGCGCCCCTGCAGCTAGAGAGCATGGAAGAATATTCAGAGGGGCAAGGTGGCTTTCCCCCCGCCTCTTGTATTTTGCATATGGCAACACAGGCAGGAAGAAGGCAAGCGGCGTAACATAGGGGGGACAACAAGGTGCTAACGACCGTCTGCGCCAGCCAGCCAGGGAGGCAACAAAGCCCCCACAAAAACTCTGTATTTTATTAGGGGAATAAAAGAAGACACCAGTGAGGGAGAAGCCAGATCGCTTGGTACTCCGGACGGAGCACCACAGTTATTCTGTGCACTCAGAAGACTTTCTTTTCCCAGATTCCATCCACCCAAAAAACAAAAAGGGAGAATAAAGGGAAAGCAGGGCAACGGACGGGGCCCACGACGTTGTGGGAATCAGTTGGCGGCACGGGCCAGGGACACAACCCGGGACCTCGTGCCCAAAAGTGTACATTTGTTTATTATGTGTGATTTTGTTATACTTTACAAAATACATTTTGGTTACAATGACGTTATGTGCAATAAAAAGCACAGCCTTTTATTGCCAACACGTACACTACGTTTCTGTCATCACTGGGTAATCATATAATTGGAGAACAGTCACTGCCTCTTGGCTCCACTGATTATTACACAGATGCACAGAAAGATGTGGCTTTGTGTGTGCGGCATAGAGTTTGTGCTTGTGCGGGGAGGAACGTGGTTGCCACGCCATTGTTGGTGAGACAAAAAAAAAATGGGACAGCCAACAACATAAAAGAGGGACTATCCCACGCCTTTCTCGCCCACTTCAACCCCTCCCTTTAACCTGAACCACCTCATGCCCCCATTTCAAAGTATCGGCATGTAAATTGCAAGGTGTTATGTTATGTTATGTTATGTTAATGCTTATAACGCCGGAGCTCACAGGCATCAGGGCATACGCCTGTCACTAGCCAGAGGAGCTGTTGCTCCATTTGACACTACATGCCTTTCTGTAGTCACTCTTTTCACAGCCAGTGTCCGTCTCTGTGGCACAGGCAGTAAACGCATACTTGTAAGGGTGGCAACATTGTGAACATGTTTCGATGGATATTCAGTTTATAAGTGTTGGTCACGCGGCCCTTTCCTCAAAACTCATCTTCCCTTTCCGTTTGAAAAAAATCAACTCGCGGGAGGAGGGTCCAGTTCAGGGATAGCCCTGACAAAACCGGGACGTCTGGTCACCCTAACTGTGTCTTGTTACGTGGGATTTGTGTAGCGCATGTCTGACATTTGCACAACCGTGTGGTGCCTGCAATCTTCTGGCTAGTTTGCTGACTTCCTGAGCTGTGGGGGCTAGGCATGGTGTGTCTGAGATTGTGAACACGTGAGGGGGCGGCCCACGCGGGGTGTTGAAAACCAGCGGCTCTCGGCCATCACCCGTATATAGCATTGTGAAGAGGGAAACGGGGGCAGGGGAGAGCGACCGGGAAGGCGGGGGCGAGACGCACAGAAGGAAGAGAGGACGGGGAGGGGGTTGCTGGGCCATTGAAAAGAGCGGAGAGGGGCTAGCATAGAGAAGGGGGGGGCAGGAGATAAATACAGCAAAGAGGCCAGGGGAGAAACGGGGAGAGCGAAGGAAGTGTTCCTGGAAAGAAGAGGGAACGTCAGGGCAGGAGGGGAGGCAGCGGGCAGATTGTGAACGCGCTTTCCTAGAGAGTGCGAGTGACTGGCCGGGAATGCAATGCCGGTGGTGTGTCAGAAAGCGAGACAGTGAGCCACGAGAGAGAGAGGCGTGGGCTACACGTGAGAGCAGCGAGCCTGAAAGAAAGAGATGCACTGGGGAAAAAAAGGAAACAGCGAGAGAGAGAGAGAGAGAGAGAGGTGGGCGACAATGAGAGCTGGTAAAGCTGGGAGATGATGGAGAGGGGGGAGACACGAGGAAAGTACCAGTGAGAAGCTCTTCAAAGCAAGTGATGCTACAGGTGGGAAAAGATGAGAGACAGCACGTCTCTCAAACTATGCCCTCCTCCTCGCTCCCGTACACATTACAATGCATTCCCCTACCTGGCGCCCTGCCTCTGCTCCTCTCCAGAGCAGTGTTTTGCAACGGTACTAGAATTGCAAGAAGCACAGCGAAAGAACGTGCGTCTTAAAATCACCCCTGACTGTCGGGCATGTTTCCCCACTGCATGCAGCTTTACCTGGCCCCTGCTCCACCCCAATCCCCCACCGTCCGCGCCGGGGACATGCCGAAGACCCTTGGCCAGACACAGGTGCGCCTGCAGCCCTAGAGCAGAGCTCTCCTGGGCTGGGAAGTTAGACTTCCAGGCTGGGAACAGCCGATCGCTGCAGGCGCGGTGTTGTGTGACTAGAGACTGCGGGTTTGTGTTCCAAGCAGGCAATTGAAATCAAGCGAAGCAACGCTGTCTCGGCATGGGAGCTTAATGAGCTGTGACATCAGTACATCACCTTCAGGACGCCGGTTCGATCCCCTGGGGCGGGGTCTGGCACAAAACATAAGTGTCATTTTCCCAACCCGGGCGAAGCAAGTGCGGGAACACGGGCTGATGTCTCTGAAAAGTATAATAATGTTGGGCGTTCTGGCCAGCGCCCCCCGCAAGTGTACTGCACTACATGGTCCCGGGACACACAGCTGCTACATCCGAGAAGACACATTAAATATGGAAGCCCAGATAGGTTCTCAGAAAGATAAAAGTGATCTTCCGGCTAGGAAGGACTCATTCACACGGGATAAGGAAGGGCCCCTTTGAAACGTTGCCCCCACGCGGGGGTGGACAGGTGAGGGGGGAATTCACACGGATAATACCACGTGTTCGCATACCGATTTCACGCTACGTTGTTCAAAGGGTACAATATCCAATGGTTTGGGCCAAAGTGAGTTTCGGTGACGCTCAAATGCCAGGTGGGACGGCCTGACTGGCGGTAGCGTCCGGCCAATGAAACAAAAAGTTGCCCCGACCACCACTACACCCCTGCCCGGTTAGTGCTGGAGGGGTGGATGGGTACTACACTTTTGTTTAACCCCCTGCTCCCGTGGTGAAGCGGGGAGGTTCATAGCAATGGGGCGCCGATGCGAAACGCCCGGCGCCAGCACGAGAGCAGGGTGCATTTTATTATAATCAGGCGCCTGCCGCGCCTTCTCCCAGCATGCCAGTTCTGGTGGGGAGCCCTTGAAAGACTCACCCGAGCTGGCGTCGCAGGGGCACACTGTGACACACTGGGCAGTCGCCGTTCCCACCGGCCCAAGCCTAAAGCCGGCCCTGAATGCCAGTAAAGACATACATCAAAAAAAGAACCAGGGCCACCCCACTGACTGTTGAGTTCAGGGCAGAAGCCCAAAACATATAATCGGGAGACACAAATGCGACATGCAGAATGTGCAATACAACAGGAAGTGACCTCAGACGATGGGCAGGGAGAGCAAAGAAATGCAGTCCTTTTTTAGGAAATGTGGGAATATTCGGTTCAATGGGATTAATTTGCTTGATTGGCACTAGCACACATGCCCTCCTCTTCCAACTTAGGTTGCGCTGGCCTTTGAGTATGGTATATGTTGAACTCTCGTTGAACTAATACGTATTTTATTATTTTTGAATTTCCTCAACTGCTTGCCTTTTAGGATCCTGGTGTTATTGATGTGAAATGTCTACCTTTTTGAGTATGGAATGTAAAAGGGTTTTATCGGTGTTGTAACATTGTAAAGGTATGTTATGTACCCTATAACATTAATTTGAACAGGTTTTTTTATACACAGTGGCCCTCTGCATGGAGGTTACCAGCTAAACAGGAAGTACTGATTCCATTAAACGGAGTGATTTTCATCAACCACTGACTACTTTGCTGGTCTGACATCACTCATTTGTTTTAAATGTGCAGTTTGCTTCCCTGTTAGGTCTGTGCAGTGGGGGTTTACCTTTAGGGGTAGGCAGCCACTGGTCAGCGTGGAGCTTTGGCTTGGAATGTAGATGTGTACATAACAAACGCAAAACAGAAAAGAGGCCAGGTGAGCACTAATTGCAGGCTCGCATGCAATGGTGATTGTGTTGGGCCCGTTGAGCTCAAACAAGTGACACCATGCCATTCTCCCTCAACCGGTCTAAGCTGACAGCGGCCTCTCTCTCTGAAAATAGACTCTGAGCCCTGTCCACTTGCGTGTACCCTTGGCATGTGCCCTTGGAGACAGAGGGACTCATCAGGATCTTGGCGGTATCCCGGCGGTAACTGCGTTGGTTTACCGCAACTCGATCTGGCGTGATTTGCACCAGATCCCGAGTTGAGGTGGCGCTGTAATTCCCAATTTTATTTAAAGTCCCTAGGACTGTATAGAGTTTTTTTTGGCGCCATTACCGCGGGTGGTAATAGCGCCGACATTAATAGCGCCAGTGGTAACAGTGCCGAAAAATGGCAGAAAGCTGAAAGCTGGAGGTAAATCTCCAGCTTTCCGTCCAAACTTGGGATTGGTTGGTGCAGTAATACGGCGGTACTGCCGCATTTTTGCCACTCTGCCCAACCCCTGATGAAGGCCTGTGTCTGTCTCTCAGCCAGGGGAGGACTGGCCTACATGGAACTCTGAACATTTTCCGGTGGGCTTCTGCAGAAAAGGGCCTTCTTTGGCTGGGTATCCTGGTTTTCTGCTCCTTTTTCCCCCCATCTCCGACTCACCTCCAACCCTTTCCATCCTTCGTCATCCCCCACATCCCTTTGAAGAAAATAATTACTTTTTCATCCCTGTATACAGGGCCAAGTGCGCTTTACAATTCACTAATTGGGCCAATTTTGCGCAAACTTTCTTGTGCGAGAAACCTTCTCCCCCCTCTAGTTAGGACGGTTGGGCATTCTCCAACGGTGTGGTATAAGGTCACTTTAAAAAACATGTCCAGGTTCTGTTTTGGGGTCCCAATCCACTGCGGCTCTCAGTGTGGACGGGGGCGCCACACGTGGGGATTTAGGGGTGCACCATAATACGTGTGTCATCTGGCGTTGAGTGCACGCCAGGTATCCTCTTGCTCGCAGAGCTGGTCTTTGGGCAGGATTTTCCAGGATCCGAGATCTGGCAAAGCATTCTCAGAAAACTACTCCTGCTCATTCATGTAAACAACCTGCTTTTGTTCCTGAGACCAGGATTCGAACTCGCATCATCAGGAACAAGTTGGAGGACTTACCCCCCCAGACTACTGGAATTTCTGGTAAGAAGACGTGTGAATATTCCTGTCAGACTTGTAGTATTCAAGAACAGCTTTGTAAAAATGTGGGCCTTTTCTAATTTGCTTGCAACATTACAGGAAACTCCTCCTTTCTTTAATGGTGTATTCATGAATCTCCAGAAATGTAAATATTTATTTATAGGGGGAGGGAGGAGCCGAGAAAAATCTCGTCAGTTCCCTTCTTCCCTTAATTTACAACCCCTAGCTCCTAACCTCCCTGCGACCCCGACCCCCCCCTGCCCTCGCGCCGCATGTTGGTGGTGGGATACCACACTTGATGGTCCAGCACTGCAGTTGCTCCGTAAACTGCCATTCTCAGAGTTTGCAAACATGTCGGACTCAGAGCGGCTGCTCTGTAATCCAACAAGAAAAGCCTTGGATGGAGCAAAACCGAGTCTGGTGATAGTCTGGGAAGCAAGGGCCGGAGAGAGTACGGGGCCCGTGGACTCCACCGGGCTGCTGACGGTAACCTAAACTGGTCAAAATACCAGGAAAGCCTAAGCCTCTATTGTATCAGGATCAGGGGAGGTAACTGTGGCAACGAAAGAGCCCAAACACCACCTACCTGAATGCCATGGCATTAACCCTGCTGTCAGAAGCGGGAAAATGCTGCCTTTTTCCAGCAACTCCCACAAAACAAGAGGAGAGATCCCCAGAAGAAGAGAGAACTTTCAGAAGATTGATGCCCTTAAGCAAAAGTGTGCCCCCAGAAATGGTGAAATCTAGCACAGACTTCCCCTAAAATTGCTGATTTTCCTCAACTAAGAGCACCTACAAAACAACTGCATAGACCCCAAACCATCCCCCAAAACAAGTGTCAAAGTACCTAAAGAGAGCAGAATTCCTTCCCAAAAAATGTTGATTCACCCGAACACAAGAGGGCTTCCCCAATATAACAACAATCTCGCCCTGAAATAAGGAACCACATGAATTAGTCCATGTGATGTCTCCCTTAAAACAAGTGCAGATTCCACAAAAGAGTGCTGACAAAAAAATCCCCTTTTAATAAGACTTCCCCAAGAATGAGTGCAGAGTCCAGACTACCCCAAAATCGAGTATAGACAAACCCAGGAACAAGCACAGAATCCACCAAAACAGTCCAGACTACCCCAAAAACGAGTATAGACAAAATCGAGAACAAGCACAGAATCCACCAAAAATTGCAGACTACCCCAAAAACGAGAATAGACAACCACAAGAACAAGTGCAGACTACCAAGAAAAAGTGCATAATCCACCTAAAAAAAGTGTAGAGTACCCCAAAATTGCGTGCAGACAACCCCACGAACAAGTGCAGAATCCACCAAAAAAGTGCAGACTACCCCCAAGAAAATATGCAAAGTCCACATGAAACAAGCGCAAATGACCTCAAAAACAAGTGCAGACTATTTTCACCACAAACACACATTGTCCCCACCTAAAATATGCGTGATGTTCTACAAAAGTGCTGTTTCCCAGTGAAATAGCTGCTGACCCCAAAAGAAAAATGCACACTACCCCCACCCCCAAAAATGGCACACTACCCACAAAACCATGTACAGCCTTCCTCAAAAGTAAGTGTTGAATCCACCTAAAACAAGTACAGACTACCCACAAGAACAATGGCATAATCCAACTAAAACAAGCACAAACTACCCAAAGAACAGGGTAGCAGCCACCATAAAAAAGCACCAACTACCCAAAAAACAAGCGCAGACTACCAGCAAAGAAGTGCTGACCAAACCAAAATTAAATGCTGACGATACAAAAGCAAGGCAAAAACACTGCAGCCTACCCATGAAACAAGTGCTGTCCTCACCTAACTTAATTGCTGCCTGCCCCCAAAACAAGCGCTGACTCCACCTAAAGCATGTTCAGACTGCCGCAAAACGAGCGCTGGCGCCCGAATCGGGAGCAGGCTTCTTTTGAGAAGGGAGGTCCGAGTCGTACATCAAAAGTGCTCGATTGCACAACCCCCAGTGTTATGTATCGCTTTTACTTCTGTATCTTATGCTGTACAATTCTGGTTACGTGGACAGAAGTCAAACATAGCTAGAAACATCCCCTCGAGGGGGGTAAGCTGTCTTACTGAAGAGCGATGTCCGCAATTTACCTTGAGCTTGTTCGGGGTTGTTGTCCGGCCGTGCACGCTCTGGGCGACTGGTCCAAAACCTCAGCTGGACCACCAGGACCGACCCCAGTATCCAAGCGGGGATCCTCTGGCTCGGGGAGTGGAGAATCCAGGCGGGTCGGTCGATCCTGAGGAGCACAAGGTCCAGGCTGCGGTCTCTCAGCAGGGGAGTGTAGGGTCCAGGCGGTGTCCCTCGGCAAAGAAGGGTGCAAGGTCGAGGCGTGGGTCCCCCAGAACAGAGGTTTGCAGGGTCCAACCGGGGGTACCTCAGCTCAGAGGCAAATAGGGTCCGGGGGAGGGTTTTCCCGCACTCTGGAACGTTGGGCGCAGGTGGAACCCCCCCAACACTGAGAAGCAGGTTGCAGGCGGCGTCCGCAGCATTGAGAAGTAGGATGGCGAAGTGTGGCCCCTGTGCGGAGGGCGTGGGCGTGTACGGTTCCTCGGCACTGGCGATTGCAGGGTTCAGGCGGGGGTCTCCCAGCAAAGCGGCTTACAGGGTCCAGGTGGGGGCCCTTCACTGAGGAGTTGAAGGTCCCTCGTCACTGAGTGCGGGTCTTGGCGCCCCCCGAGCACAGGGCCGTACAGGGTCCGAGGAGTGCAAAGTTCAGGCGGGGTTGCTTGTTCACAGAGGCCGTCTGGTTCGGGAGGAGCGCACCTCAGCATAGGTAAGGTGTCACTGTCCAGGAGTGTGGAACGCTCTCACAGGTGAGTGGCGGGTCCCAGCCAGCGTGCCTCACGCAGAGGGTGTCAGAGTGCCAGTATCCAGGCTGGAGTCTCTGAGTGCAGGTGAGGGCAGAGACTCCGCATCCCCCGAGGGTCCCTCGCCACAGAGGAGGGAGCTGACGGTGCCAGTGTCCAGGCGAGGGACGCTCCACAGGGAGGCGGCCAAGAGGGAGACGCGCACTTTCCACCGGACAGGCTGTCAATGAGACCGAAGCCCCCGCCCCTCTGAGCCCAGAGCACAGGCAGGAAGGCAATGAAACCACAGACAGCGGCGCCTAACCCCTTCGCTGCCAGAGGCAAGGCGAGCCAGTCTCCAGACAGGAGGTGAACTTACGTTATGATTGCTAGCCGCCAGGAGCGTGTACTCCATCACTGCCACCCCCAGGAGAGAGGAAAGCGGGATTACCCATCACCCAGAGCCTCGAGAATAGAGGTGGGAGTAACCCTTTCAGTGCCACAGCCCAGGAGCCATTTGGGTTACACCATCAGTGCCAACCTCGAGGAGGATGGCGATAGTAATCCAACACAGAGAGATGTGAGAATAACTCACAACCGCCAGGAAGGGATAACGCCCTGAGTACTGACTGACCTGTCATCTTCCTTACACTTCCTTACACTCGTATTAACAGAGCATGCAAAACGACACGGAGGAGGGAAAGATACAGAGACAAACTCTTCGGGTGTTTTCCCGCATCTGTCACATTTTGGAACGGATTTCTTGCACGGAGACGGGAAATTCGCTCTGTGCAGGGAATCCACCGGTGTCTCCAACCACGTCGCAAATTTAGTGGGGGAGGGGAGACATGAATGCTGGAAAAGTGCAGCGGTTCTGGATTTCACCCCTGCCCTTTTGCATTTCAAGAGATCGTAATGGATCTGTAGTAATCAGGTGCTGCATTACCAATCACCAATATGTGCGCCTGCGCGGCGTGCCTGGTACCAATCACTGCACATTCAGTGGATGATAACGCGTCGGGCACAGAAACTGGGATACACCCGGGTTCCCAAAGCCTGACTCCACATCAGTGCCGGAAAGAGCACGGATGGTGGGAGCAGTCGCAATCACGCTCTTTCCAATGATATTGCAATATCTACCCCCTCCACTGAGCACTCTCCCCAGCTGCCACCACACCCCTGCAGATCCCCGATGATCTTCGGAGAGACCAGCATAGCCAATTCCCAATACAGAAAGTCAGGGTCTCAAATAAGACGGGGCATGATGGAGTTTTGCTTGTCCAAGGAAGGGCACAAACATTGGCAGCCGCGTAACCATGGACCTGTAAGCACTTTCGGACGGGGGTGGACTTCAAGGCGTGGAAATTCGGTGGTCAACCTGGAGTTTCAATGTTTCAAGCGGAGGAAGGGAAATCTTTCCAGCAGTCGTAATGTAAAGTGACCAATGCATTCTAGCTCTTGAAGGGTTTCCAAGAGTGACATTTGGACATTCAAAACCCAGCCATAAGCCGGAAGAAGATTGCAAGCACGCCATATGTCCAGAAACTTCTGATGGTGGAAAGGCTACATGGACCAACCAGTCACCTAGAGAAGGTGGATGGAAATCTGTCTCAACGTTGGTGACCTACCAGAGGGGCTAGGACTTCAGTAACAATCATTGGAAATTATTTCAGGCAAAAAGAAGGCACCTGGAAATGTCCATCTGGAATGGGAAAGCATAGGAATCTCTGGTGATAGGCGAGCATAGGAAAGTCGGCTTCAAAGACGCATGCAAGTCTCCTAGAACCATCGTTTGGAGGAGGTTCCGCGGTCTCCATCCGGAAAGGGACAGACTTACATAAACTGTGCAAACCCATCTGGTCAATGATAGGCCAGAAATATTATAAAGTCCTTGACATCAAAAACAGCATGGAATACACATGTGTGTCTAACTTTGCCTCTGTCACAGGGATGATAGAGCCCTTTTCCCCAGGGTCATGAACCCACTTGAACAGGCAACCGGCTTGATTGAATTTCTGGAGCAAAGAGAAAAGCAAGTTCCAGAGTCTGGCCGACAGAAAAAAACTCGATTGATTACAGCATTGAGACGACATTCCGAACCCACTGGTTTGAAACATCCTTCCTCCAGGTCTTCCAAAACTGCTGGAGCCCTCCTGCCACTGGAGTGTCCGCCAATCCTGCAGAGTAACGTGGCAAGATGGACGGCAGGCCCCTAGCTTAATCTTGTGCGGGAAAGTGTGACATGTAAATACCAGCTGGAGAGACGGGAATGAGGGTTCAGTCCTCACCCAAACGAGTGGCAAACGCCTGGAGTGAGAAGGAATGCAATATCTCGCTCATTCTCACCCTGCTTTACCCACTCTCCCAGGCAAGGACCATGTGCAGGGTCAGGAATGTGAGGCGGACAACTAGGTTGAGTTTTCTTACAAACAGACATTTTATTAAATAATAAAGGTGAGAGAATCACCTATCTTTCCCTATCCTATAAAGGACTTCCCTACATACCAAACTAAGACTAAAGGAAAATGACCTAATGTCCAAAATGATCTGTCCTTCACACTCATGCACACAACAAAATCATACAGGAATTATTTGGTCATTTAAACTTCAGAGAATAACACAAATTCAAACATAAGAGTTATAAAAAGGAATCCTTGTGACCAGGCTTGGATCCCCTTCCCCTGGATCAATTCAGGATACTTCAAACCGAAGTTCAAAATCAGGAAAGTTCTTGTCAATAGCCAACTTCCACCCCAGGTATAACACAGCTCTTTTCGTTCCATGTGTCCTTCACTTGGCAAAGTATTTTAGTTCTGTGAAGGCACCATGAAGCAAGACACATGCATCAGATTCAAAGCTCAAACAAAAAGTCTTTATTAACTCAAATGTCAGGATGGTGCAAGCCCTAACGTGCCCTATGCTAAGGTGGGATTTCCCTACCTAACAAAACTAAGGATAGTCTGAGTCCTTAAATTCAACTTAAAAGTCTGTCTGTGGCCAAAACCTATACCTGCCCTCACAACTAAAGCTAAACAAAGTGTAAGGATGTCAGCGACCGAAGTAACAGTGTTCAAACCAAAGTTCTGAGGTTCTTCCAACTCCAGGCTTGTTCTTCGCTCCCTTCCTCAAGTTCAAGACAGTTTAAACAAACGGGTCTCAGGGTTCCCATCCCCAAGGTGGACACAGTTCCACAAAATGGTATCGGGGTTCCCTTCCCCAAGTTCAACACAATTCCACAAGATGGTTTTGGGGTTCCCTTCCGCAAGTTCAACACAGTTCTACAAGGCTTCAAATTCACAGTTAAATCCACTTGTTTGGTTTGCCTTTTATTTCCATCACTTGCAAAACTCTTAGGCCAACCAGGCTCAGCCTCCTTACTCTCCTCTTGGTTCACTCCTGGAAAGGGTACCTTGGTCTAGGCACAGTTGTCGGACCACACCGTCCACCCACACCAGATTGCGCAACCGATAAACCTTGGCACTTTACAGCAGTTCATATTTTCTCATAGGACTTCCTTGACAACACAGGTTTCCTTTCTGCATCTGTGTTGTAAGTCCACATATTTTTCTGATGCACTTTAATGGCCTCTTGCCTTTATCAACATATGACTCACACACTCTTTCCTTCGTGCTATTTCTTCTGATTACCACCTTGCTTTCACACTATCCATAGTGTCTTGCTTTGTGCACTTTTCACTTAGTTTGCAAATGCTGTTTCTTTAACTTCATTTTGTTCACAAATGCTCTTCATGTTCTATTTCATTCATCCGATAATCTCAAATCTTTTCCATAATTCAGCATTCAAACTTATTCATGCTCGTCACCTTGTTTGGTATTCAAAAGTTCATCTTTGGTCTTCCGACCCATTAATTATTATTCGAAACGTATTTCTTGCTTGGCAAATTGTTCGGTAGTCAACAGTTTACATTTCCGGTCTCCAGACCCATTTGTCTTGAATTCCAGTTTGTTCACCCTTTGCCGTCACACACACCATGCCCCTTGAGCACCTCAGCCTGATTGAACCTCTTTCCCGTCACTCACTGGTGTCTGGCCGCTCCTCTGGGTGCACTAGACATATTCACGGGTTCTCGCTCACTCCTCTTCCACTCCCAAGGAGCACCGGAGAGCAGCGCTTGCTCTCTCCAGTTTATCCTGCAATGGTCGGCAGCTTCTCAGTGGTCCGCCCTCCCAACGGGAAACACACAACAATGGGCTTCGCTCTGACCCTCTCGTGGCCACAGTGGCCTCTGCGTCTTTCGGTTTTCCTTCTCTCTGCGTCATTTTCACCGGCCCATACATTGCCTGTTCCACCTGGGATGGCCACGCTCTCTGGCTGCTCTCTCTTGGATGGCTGCACTCTCCGGCCCAGCGGCTCTCTGTCTCTGCTGTCTGTCTCCCTTTATACACCTTCACCCATTTAAAAGGTTGCAGGTGTGAACACTCAGTTTCACTTGCCTGACCATAGTTATTGGGACATGCCTGACCCTCACAATACTTCTCAGGCATCTTCCTCATCTCAGTACAAGAGTGGTGAAATGAGGTGTAAGTGTTCACTACTCTTCGTCGCCTCTTCCTCATCCCAGTACTATCATGGTTTAAATGAGAGAAAATTAGGGGAGATGATTTACAACAGCTTATTTTGATTTGATTTGATTTGATTTATTTATAGAGCGCTTACACCAAGGCGCTGTACAGTGGAACAACATAATACAAGATAACAACAACAAATAACAGTGGGAGCAAAATGACATCATGAATCATTCGACAAAACAGTGCAAAGAACAATTAACTGAAGGGGGCAAGGGGAGTGGGACTAGGTGTGGGGGGAGTGGTGGAGATGGATTGGGTGAGGGAAAATGGAAGGGAGAGAGAGGAGGAGCAGGAGAGGGGAGAGAGAAATCAGATGAAGGGGAGGGGGGAGAGGAATTAGAGAGGGTAGAGGGGGAGTTTTCAAGGAGGAGAATGGAGGAGGAGGGATTTAAGGGAGGTGTGAAATGAGGTGAAGGTCGTGGTAGAGCGGATTGAGAGAGGGAGCGAGTTCCAGTGCAGAGGTGCAAGAAGTTGGAAGGAGCGGAAATGGGAGGAAGCGCAGGGGGATGGAGGTACAGTGAGAAGGAAATGGTCAGCGGAACCAAGGGAACGGGAGGGGGAGTAGAAGGAGAGAAGGGAGGCGAGATAAGGAGGAGCAAGACCATGGAGGGATTTGAAAACAAGGCAGAGAAAGTGAAATTTTAGCTGTAAGTGTAAAGGTAGCCAGCCAAGGTAAGAGAGTGAGGAAGAGATGGAGTCACGGGAGGTAAGGAGACAAAGGGTACGAACAGCAGAGTGGTATATGGATTTAAGAGGGGCAAGATGAGATGTGGGAAGTCCAAAGAATAGAGAGGAGCAGTAGAAGAGGCGGGAAAAGATGAGAGAGGAAATTAGGAGTTTGGTGGCGTGGAATGTGAGCGAGGGACGGATTTTGCGAATATTGTAGAGGTGGTATCGGCAGATGCGAGAGGTGAGTGAAATGTGTTGCGAGAAGGTGAGAGAGGAGTCAAAGAGAATGCTTAAATTACGAGCTTGGGGAGAGATGTGGAGATTGGAAGGAGGAAAGTGAGTGAAAGGGGGAGGAGAGGGAAGGGGAAGAGAATTAGAGGGGAAGAGGCAGAGGAGAGGGTAAAGTTGTCTCTCACTAGAAAAGGGGGGATACCATGTCTCGCCTGCAGATATCCTCTCCCTAATCCGTAAGGACCCTGCACCGAGGTGATCCTCCCTTGCATCTCCACCGCCAGGGTCAGGATCCAAAAGCGGTGGCCTTTGTCTGGCCAACTTAACAGAGGATCCAAGGTCTGTAGGTGTGAGGATACCACCAGGTTTCTCACAGTTTCCAAAATGATTTCTCACTTTTCAAGACAATGTTAGTTTCCGCAACCTTCTGCTTGGCAAACCAAATAGACTTCTTCTTCACACAACAAGTTCATAGTGAAGATAATTATTCTTTTCTTTGAAGGTCAAATTACTTTTCTTCTTCATGATAATAATTGTTCTTTTATTACATGCTTAATACCAATGAGTGGTTTCTAAGCGCGGGATCGGGATTCAAACCTGTGTTGCGCTGTGTTGTCTTTCTTCCAAGACAAATATGTTGCCCCTGAGCTATCCTTCTTCCAGATAAGGAACACAATACTCAGGATATTTCATTCACAAAGATATATTTTAGTCAGGATGGTTATGCAACTGTTCATCAATACACAGTAGTGGGACTGCTACTTATTTCCCACCACAACCATCTACCATATTCATAGTACTTCAAATAACTATCTTCCTGGTAGACTCACCTGCCAGGAATAACCACTATATGTACCTTTCCTGGTTTACTCACCTGCCAGGATAAAAACCCCTACCACTGCAATTTGTACTTTGTGGTGAGGTTTGTTCCACACTTTCCACACTTAAGTCCTTAATGGGGAAAGTTAAACCAACACCAGCTTCTTGATTAAGTCTTTTGACTTGCAATACCATGGGTTTACAACTTCTTCCACAATTACAAGTTTTCACAATGACAATGATTCTCACATTGATCTGTTTGCCACAGGCAATGCAGGTTATCCTTCTCTCACCCTTGATTCTTTCTACAAGGAGGGCTTTTCTCCTGCATTCTCTGATTCCATTTTACAAAACCTATTGGCTGTTGGCAATATAGTTTACTGATAATGGGAGGGACAGCCCTAATGAAGGCAGGACTATGAGCTAAAATAGAATTTGAACGAGAGGGGGCGTCCTACAATCCACATTTGGGTATTTACATATAATTTGTGCAAACATATTTATTTTGGTCATGTATCACATAACAGGAGTAACTTTGTGTCTATTATGACCTTAGCGTTAAGTAGAAAAACACTTAGACTAATTTCATGTCATACAGCATTTATTATTTTGCTGCTGTTACTGTTTTTCTCGTCTTTCTTTTTGTCAAGAGTTTTTTAGTTTCTGTGTGACATTTTTGATTCATTCATCATAGTACAATAATAACAACAACAAATAGTGCAATAATGCTTGTGTTAAAAAAAATAAAAATAACTGCATGTCTTGATTTCACATGTTCAGGTGTCATAATTATTTAACATACAATACATATGAAATAAAGATTCAAGGTGAAAAGAGGTCAGAAGGAGTCAGGGCTCTAATAGTGCACAAGAGTGCTGAATGTCACACTCCCGAGGAACGTGCTAGATGTCACACTCCTTCCTCTACCTCCTTGCCAAGTAGAAGGGTGACCCAGTAGTAGGTCTACGTCAGGATTTAAATCATGAGCATGTGTTCTTGGTGAGTACTGCTAGGGCACATGGAGTGCGGCGTCCCGTGACGTTTTGGCTTGTAGGTTAGATAGCCTTCTTCTAGGGCCAGGACAAGGTCTCCCTACAGGAGAGACATGTAAAATAGTCTCAATTAGTGGTAGGTTCTTCATGGCGCTAGAGTGTAACCGTGTAATAACATGAGAGACAAGTGAAGGTTAAAACCATAAATGAGTAAATAAGTTACTCTAAAACACGCCAGTATACCACTGACCTTGAATGCGTTCCTCTAATCATGCTCCCAAGGAGGGAGGGGGCTGTGATCTTCAAATATATCTTCAAGACATTGCCTTGCCACATGGAATCCAGGTGAAGAGTTCTAATGGAGCGTTCTAATGGACGTAAAGAAACAAAGGTACGTTTCTATATGCGGTATAGGGCGCTACCAGTTGTAGTGCTGCATATTGATTGTCAGTGTTTACAAGATACCAAGAGCTGTAAAGGAAAGGTACCTGCACTTGTGGATTGCCAGGTGCGTTGGAGTTAGGAGGTGGACGCTGGCGTCTGTAAGTAAGATCTGAACCGATGCGTAGGGCTCCCTGGAGGTGAAAAAATGGCAGTTAAAGGCATTTGCCGCACTTAGTACAAATGTGCGGGTGAACTCCAAACAAAGCAGATCTAATGTACTCCTACCTCAAGTTGAGCCTTGAAGATTGTGACCGGGGATTCTGCATGGTTTGGAATCCTATTGTACACACGGATGGAGTGTTAAAAAAATACACACGGGGTACGAAGCTGCCTGGAGCTGTGTAATATGTGTAGAGCGCATGTGCCGGGATTACTGTAGCCTCCATAAGCGCATGCGCATAGGCGTGAGCATCCTGTTGTCGTAGGGACCCGGAGGAATGGAGGTGGTCAAGTGGAGGGGAAACAAGAGGCTCCGCAGTAGATGTATGGAGGCGGAATGGTATGCGTGTTAAATTCTCATTAAAGGGTGGAATGCCCCAGATGTTGGAAAGTGCTGGCGGGTTGTATATAAAGTACAAAGTGTCCAAAAAAATCTCCCTTTGCCATCGGTACTTCAATGATATTATTTTTATCTGGAAGAGTGAGAGTGACACCCTGGACAGCTTCCTTAATTGGATCAATCTTCAAACACAGGAGATCAAATTCACGATGACCAGGAGCAATCTGGTCATCGTGAATTTGTGAATCTGGAGATCAACATTTTGGACCTCTCCATTAGGTCCAAAAATGACAAACTATCATGCACATTATACAAAAAAGACACAGGCAGAAACACCCTCCTGCATCACAGGAACAACCCCCCCAACAACTTGAGAGATAACCTCGCCTATGGAAAGTTCTTACGAGTGCAGAGGATATGTACAGATTTGGAACAATATAAGAAACATGCCACGGATTTACAGAAAAAACTCCTATCCAGAGGTTATCTGAAAAAACTCCTAAAGAATACCAAAAAGAGAGCCTGTTATACACCCAGAGAATCTTTACTCGTACCCAAATTACATAACATAAAAAACAAAGAAATAATGACCTTTGTCTACACCTTTGGACCCGCCACTGCTAAATTTAAAGGACTTCCTAAAAAGTTTTAGCCACTTCTAAAACTCAGCCTGCCAGAAGAGCCATTACCCAGCATGGCGTTGAAACACTCCAGAAACCTTAAAGATGTGCTTCCACATGCAAGAACCAACAAGAAGACCACCAGAACCGAAATATGGAACATGAGAGAGATCCAAGGTCATCATCCATGCAGGATGTGTACCGTATGCAGACTGACCAAAAAGACAACCTCCTTCTTGGTGGACAACAAAGAGTGGCCTCTAAGACATTTCTCCAACTGTACAACATCTAATGACATTTATGTTATAAAATGCCGATGTAGTCTACAATACGCGGGCCATACCAAAAGACAAATCAATAAGAGAATTGGGGAACACAGATCCCATATCCATTGCAGAACACACACAGCTCCACTAGCGTCCCACTACGTAGAGTTTCAACGTGGCACAGACGAGATGTTGTGATGGGTGATAGATAAAGTTCTGAACACAAGCAACGTGACCGGCGCATTGAACTACAAGGAATCATGGTGGAATTTTAAACTCAAATCCACCACCACTGGACTTAACGAGACACAACCCAGTGGCCCTAACACCTAATTCCTTCAGGCTTACCAGATGTCTAACCCACCTACACACTCTCATCATTTTGCATCATTTCGCTTGATTCATTTCTCCAGATTCCTTTGAGGCGTAGTGGCATTAGCACACCTAACTAAGTGGCCTGGGCCTTTGTAGTGAGCCTGTCCAGCACACTCGTCCCGCGGTGGCCTATACCAGGCCCCCACCAGGCGGATACAACAATCCCATTTCTTCATTGTTTCAAGTCGCATTTGGTTTTTGCGGCCTGAGCACATTTATTTATAAGGCCCGGCAACTCCATGCAGTGCACCTGCACAGCACACACGTCCAGTGGTGGCACACATCATGCCCCCCACATTCATGAGACCCGTCTCCTACTTTTTGTTGGACACTTTGTACTTTCTATGCAGTCCACCGGCCCTTTCCAACATCTGGGGCATTCCACACTTTGATGAGACTTAAACACGCATACCATTCCGCCTCCATACATCTACTGCGGAGCCTCTTGTTTCCCCTCCACTTGACCACCTCCATTCCTCCGGGTCCCTATGACAACAGGACGCTCACGCCTATGCGCATGCGCTTATGGAGGCTACAGTAATCCCCGGCACATACGCTCTACACATATTGCACAGCTCCAGGCAGGTTCGTCCCTGTGTGTGTTTTGAAACACACCATCTGTGTCTACCGTAGGATTCCAAGCCACGCAGAATCCCCAGTCACAACCTTCAAGGATCCACTTGAGGTAGGAGTACATTAGATCCGTTCTGTTTGGCGTTCGTCCGCACGTTTGCACTAAGTGCTGCAAATGCCTTGAACTCAGGGGCGTTGCTAGGGGGGGGCTAAGGGGGCTATAGCCCCTGATCTTTTGGTTGTAGCCCCGGATAGAATCTCAGGGGCTACAGCCAAAAGACTAGCTAGCCCCCGGGCTAGCCCCCGGTCCCAACAGTTCCGACATCAGCTTAGCCCCGGGTCTTTTCCAGACCTAGCAACTCCCCTGCTTGAACTGACATTGTTTCACCTCCAGGGAGCCCTACACGTCGTTTGAGGTCTTACTTACAGACGCCAGCGTCCATCTCCTACCACCAACGGACCTGGCAATCCATAAGTGCAGGTACCTTTCCTTTACAGCTCCTGCTATCTTGTAGACACTGACAAACAATATTCAGCATACCCACATATTGAAACGTACCTTTGTTTCTTTATGTCCATTAGAACGCTTAACCTGGATTCCATGAAGAAAGACACTGTCTTGAAGATATATTGGAAGATCACAGCCCGCTCCATCCGTTGGAGCATGATTAGAGGAACGCATTCATTATTTACTCATTTATGGTTTTAACCTTCGCTTGTCTCTCATGTTATTACACGGTTACACTCTAGCGCCATGAAGAACCTACCACTAATTGAGTCCATTTTACATGTCCCTCCTGTAGGGAGACCTTGTCCTGGCCCTAGAAGAAGGCTATCTAACCTACAAGCCGAAACGTCACGGGACGCTGCACTCCATGTGCCCTAGCAGTCCTCACCAAGAACACATGCTTCTGATTTGCATCCTGACATAGACCTACTACTGGGTCACCCTTCTGCCTGGCATTCTAGACCTCAGCGAGGTTCATATGGAGGAGTGTGACATCCAGCACGTTCCTCGGGAGTGTGACATTTCAGCACTCTCGTGCACTATTAGAGCCCTGACTTCTGCGGAGCTCTTTTCACCTTGAATCTTTATTTCATATGTATTGTATGTTAAATAATTATGACGCCTGAACATGTGAAATCAAGGCATGCACAGTTATTAATGGTTTTTGTTTAACACAAGTATTATTGCTCTATTTGTTGTTGTTATTATTGTACTATGATGAATGAATCAAAAATGTCATACAGAAACTAAAAAACTCTTAACAAAAAGAAAGATGAAAATAGCAGTATCAGCAGCAAAATAATAAATGCTGTATGAGCTCAAATTAGTCTAAGTGTTTTTCTTCTTAACGCTAAGGTCATAATAGATACAGAGTTACTCCTGTTATTTGATGCATGACTAAAATAAATAGGTTTGCTTAAATTATGTATAAACACCCAAATGTGGATGGTAGAACGCCCCCTCTCCTTCCAAGGCAATATAGTTTACAGCATTCTCCCATGTTTTGTCTTATGTTGGGATTGCTACTTTCAAATAGACTTTATAATCCTTGGCTTTGACAAGGCTGATTATAATGTCCCCAACGTTCTTTAGGAAACTTATATCCCTTTGTTGGCTTTGGTAATGTGGGTTCAATTTTCTCCTCTTCAACTTTTATCATTAGGGAGATAGAATTCACTGTGCTTAATTATTGCCCTCTTTTGGCTTGGGCAATTGCGGGTTGCAATACTCTCTTATTCAACCTTTCTCATTAGGAGAGTTGTGCCCAATTTGCTATGATAAAAAAGTTTGGTATTCAAAATGAACTTTCTCACACAGTGACCTACTTCGGAGCACCCCAGGGTCGCCTAGATCAAGCAAACTCAACGGTGTGTGCTGGCATCTCCTTCTGACGTGCTGCTTCTGGGCACGTCAGGACTCCCTTCTCGTTTGACGCCTCCATTCAGCTTCCTGCTGCTCACGCGGTCTGTCAATGGAGCTTACTCTGCTCCACATGACCTCCGGTGAAAGGCTTACACCGGTGCGATATACAGGACACAGAGAGCTTCTCTCTCCCTCAAGACAGCTTATCTCTGCACCGCTTCCCGCTGGGCGTCCTTTGCATTTTCTAAGGATTCCGACCCCTGACACAGTTTCAGTACAGCATCCCGCTTTCTTCAAAGCAGAGACATCGGCTTCTGCATACTCCTGCTGCTTCTGCTGCTTCTCCTGCTTTCTAATGGCCCGCACCTGAAAAGACTTTAAATGTTTAAAGGTCCTGCTCAGGTGTGGTTCAATACAACCACTAGACCGCTCATGATTGTTTACTAACTCTGTACTCCTCTTCCTCATCTCAGTACAAAGAGCATTATGGGACTTGAAGTCCATAATGTTCTTAGTGTTTTTAACATCAAAATCTTCACTTTTACTAAAAGCCATCAAGACTGTGGGATCATCAAGGACATTGTTAATAGGGTACTCTCATTCTTCCTGACCCGAGTCCCCTCCCATGTGATCCTCCGGCAGAATAACACCTCTAGTGTCAGGATAATGTAGCACCCAGGCCAGGTTCTTTGGGATGATCACCTTTAATTCAGCACAACCATCAATGAACTTCTCACAAAATGGGAGCTTGTGTAGCCAGAATTTCTGCTCTGGATACTACTTTCATTCTCTGAGCCAAAACGGACATCTCAGATATGACTGTGGGAGAACAAATGGAGGTGCCATGAGACGAGTGAGCCCTTTATCTGCCCTCATACTTGTACCACATTTGCTGTTTTCCTTTTTCCCAAGTTGATATAGTTTACTGACTCATTCATTCTTCAAACAGGGCCCACATAACTATAGCTTGGTCCTGAGGAAGGCGCTCAAAAAGTTGGCGCCGAAACATCCACGACATTGACCCTGGTCCCCAATCACCTGGGCAGTTGTTAGCACGGCTGTCCTCCTTAATCAAGTCTTTCCCAATGAACTCAGACATATGTGGTTGTTAAGAGCCTATCTGTTGATGAATCCAACAAATATTGACTTAAATACTGTAAATATAAATATGAACACTTTGACTTTCTGTGATGCTGTACGATTTATGCATTTTCTTGTGCCAATATCACTTTTCAGCACATGCACATTGTTCAAATACCTGCAACACAATTAGCTGCTCGCAATATTATTTTCTCTAACCTATTTGTCATTAAATGCATGTAGATTCATAACTGTGGAGAATCCATATCAATGTAATTGACAATATTTGATTAATTATATTCACATATGATGTTTGAAATTGCAAAATTTCTGATTGGAAATTATCATGTTTAGTTTACCAACATCTATTGTGCAGGCTCATTTGCTAATACCCCAGTTCCTGTTGTGTAGGGGTACCCCACTCTTCCATTAGTTACAGTATGAAGCAGCCTGGGCTACGCTAGGCCTTTTACCCATTTAGTAGCAATCATTTTGTATTAATGTTTTTGTCCACCTTTTTCACATATAAGGCATACACATAGGGCAAACCTACTTTCTCTCATCCACATAGTTATGGCAGAGCATTCTACACTTAATTACAGTGAAGAACAAATATCCCAAATTGTTGTGGTGTGCTTGGAAGTGAATGTAGAAATATGTGAGGTAATATGGAATGTTATGGTGTGAGTGGCAGAATGCTTGTGATGAGGGTTTCAAGCATAGGCAGTTGGAGAGCCCCTGCCTGGGTGATGGGAGCCAGTGCCTGTTCCTAGTAACTGTTCCTACTGAGCTAAGACAATGTAACATAAGTATATGTAATAAAGGACCTGGAACTTACCTGCAAGTCTAAGGAAGTCACTTCTTTTCAAAAATCATTAGTGGCCCTTCACTTTTCAGTCTGACTGGTGGCCATCAAAACCTCACCTCACAACTTTCAGGGGATGACTTACTTAAAGTCAAAAACGTCTTTTCACACTGAACTCCATGGACGTTTCCTGAGAGAATATTTAAAAGCTAACATAATTCCCATTGGCTTAGTACTATATAACAAACCATGCTTATTCCTGGAAGATCACAAATACACAAATAATGTAAGTTGTATTGCCACCAAATGCAGCCGTGACCTGATGATTTGAACTATTACAACTGCCCAATGCCTAAGCCTAAAACTCCAACAAGAGGTTGATGAATCCTAAAAGACATTTTTAGACAATTCTGCCATTACGAAAGCCTGCAAAAAACTGGCTGAAATCAACAAACAATTTGAGAAGTCTGAGCCTCCACCATTAATAAGAAAACTAACCAACTACCCAAAGATATCCGGGATTTCAAGGCTGAGATCATTTATCCCGATTTATCTGAAAACTATTTAGATAACGGAAATTGGACTAGGGAGGAATGTTACAACAACACTAGAGGAAGTGGTTGTCCTAGATGGAAATGGGTCTCCTTTTCTGACACCTCCATCAGTGATTCTTCTCCCAAAGATTTCTCAAATTCCAGAGGAACACCTTTGCAGAGACCTTTTTTAGGCATAGGCAACTGGAGATGTCATTGCAGAGACTCCCAATATGTGGAATTTCCCAACCATGGATCACAAGGAATCTTCTAAACATGTTGGAGAGCTTACTACCGATAACTACACAGCAAGACGAGGTTGTGTTAATCCCTCAAAATAATATCTAACGAGTACCTAAATCTCTATTTTACAGAAGGGTTTATCGCTTGTACCTATGAATCCCACAGACTGTTTAACCATAGAAACTGAAGTGAAACAATTCTTATGTAAAGTAAGACTAAAAGGTTTCTTCATGGATGAACATGAGCAAACAGATATTGATGATACTGGCCTTTGGCCAAAATCTACTTTAATACCTGCAGAGAATTCACTACCCAGTGAAATAATCCCTTTTGAGAAATGTGTTTTGAAAGATCTCAAAAACAGCAACGTCCGGCATAATCTGTCTAACGGTGAGAAGATGGCTATAAAAAAGCTCAGTACCAACAAGGATTTGGTGATCAAGCCAGCTGACAAAGGGGGACGGATTATAGTCATGCATAGAGAATACTATGTAAAAATAGTCCTCAACATTCTTCATGATGACAGAAATTACATGACTCTCAACCACAATCCCACATCAGAAATTCAACAGACCATTTCTGAGGCTACCCTTTTTGCTCTCAACAGAGATTGTATCTCTCACAGTAAATATTAGTTTCTTAACAGTAGTTCACACAAAATACCAGATTTCTATGCTCTCCCTAAAATTCACAAGAATAGCACTGCCCCCCTAACCCCCACAGGACTATAGTATCATATGTGGGTTCATCCTAGAATCCCTGTGTATATTTGCAATTTTTTTTATCAAACTACTCAGCCAAACCATAAGATAATTTCTCAGGGACACCACTGCGGTGATCCTGCATTTTGAAAATATGGATTTCCATGTCAACAATTAATTCCATGTCACAATTGATATTCAGTCGCTGTACACCAGCAACCCCCAGCTGTAAGCCGTTGACTGTACCAGTCATTGTTTTTCAAATCACACACAAATCTTCCCCTTAGTTCGTAGTTGAGCTAATGTCCATCGCTCTCAATAATAACTATTTCCAATTTGATGACAAGTTCTTTTTGCAGATATGTGGCACAGCAATGGGTGCAACTGTTGCACCTAGCCTGGCCTGTCTATACACAGCACAGTTTGAGGAGATTTTTATTTTATTTGCCACCAGCCCCTTCTTGAACAACATAAGAACATGGAGGAGATACATTGATGACATCATGTTCATCTGGCAAGGCGATATTCCTACTTTGAAGCATGTTCACAATTGGCTCAATCAATGTAACATCAACATCAAATTATCTATGGAGTTTGACAACTATTCCACAAACCTCTTAGATTTGACAATCAGGAACATAGATGGCAAACTAGCCTGCACTGTGTTCCGTAAACCCACAGATAAGAACAATGTGTTACACTACAAGAGCTACCATTCTTGTATTACAAGGAATAATCTCTCCCTAGGTTAATATTTAAGAATCTGTGGGAAATGCACGTCATTTTCCGATTTTAAACAAAATGCAGACATACTGGACACCAGTTTGCTATCTAAGGGGTAGCCCAAAAAATGAGTAAATCATTCGTGCTAGAGGGCAAAATACACCCCTTGGGAATACCTTACCATACTCAGAACCAAACCAGAGGACATGAACAGAATGATGTGGGTGACTACCTTTTACCCCAAAACTTTGGACCTTAAGAAGATCATAAGCAAACACTGGCATTTAGTGAAACTCAGTCTCCGACATGTAGAAGCACCTGTATTTGCTTTAAAAAGACCAAGAAATCTTATGGACAGCCTTGTCCATTCCAAATATAGGAAGAGTGTCAAACCACAGACCATTTGGAATTTAGGAACCCTTACTACCCACTACCCTTGCGGGAATTGCTCAGTCTGCAGATTCACAAGAAAAGCTGAAAGCCTCCCCATTAGAGACAGTGACTTGGCTCTTAAAGAAATGAATAACTGTAAAAGTCAGAAAGTTGTATATTGTATTGAATGTCCGTGTAAGAACAGTTGCATGGGCCAACCAACCAGAGCTGTCAACATATGTATCTCCGAACACTGGTCTCACATTAGATGCAAAACCCCTAATGCACATCTTGTTCACCACTAGACACACATAAACCACACCCCTGAGGACATGATCTGGTGGGTCCTCGAAAAGGTAGCCAACAGTACCAGTCCTGAAAGAATTTACCATTCAAGGAAGCCAAATGGATTCACTGGCTTGAGACATACATCTCAGATCTTAATGAAGAATTCCAGTTTCCTACCTAAACGCAGAGTGGAGTACCTGCTTTTTCATGCTCATTTACTGTTTAAAACTTTTCAATGTCCATGTTACCAACCTCAACATTTAGTCCCTGCCACCTCATATTTCCCTTTTTAAATAATACCTCATCCTCTGAGTTCTCACACAGAGAGGTTTTCACCACTTTATGAATATGCTGGTGAGCCCTGTAAGGGTGTCAAAGAAGGTAGCCGGCACAAAGGTGGCATGGTGGTAGTTATAGACCTTTAATTATTTAAGAAAAGACCCTCACTATCCCTAACATCTAATAGCGGTTTCCCTCCCTCAAACTAATACTAAAGGATCAGTCAGAATGTCCGTCAAAGTCCATCATGCTGTGTCTCAACCTACTTCTATCCCTTACACTAGAACTAAAGACTAATATAATCCAAAAGAAAGTTCCTTCCCCAGGAGAATGACTCCCTTCTTCTAGAATTCAGGTGATGTTAAAAAGAATGTTCTCTTGTAAATTGGTTGCCATGGAGAATGACTCGCTTCCCTTGGCATGCGGGATCCACACAATCTTTGCGCAACTCCCACATCCCATTGCTCGGGGAGGGGGTATTGGCATTCTTTATTAATCTTCTTTCTCACTTATCTCTTCACCCTTGGCTCTCCCTAGCTACTCTTCCTTTGAATTCTCTGATAATATCTTTTCTAAACCCTATTCTATTTAATTCCTGCTTATCTATCGACCTCCGGATCCTGATGGCTCCTTTTGCAATGACATTCATCATCTTCTTTCCCATATTCTTCCTTCTCCCACCCCTCTAATTCTGCTGAGTGTCTTCAATCTTCACCTTTTGGTGACACACTCCACTCTCCTATTTCTCTCAATTCTTGACTCTTATTTTCTCCACCCCAGTACTACTCCTCCTCTCACATTTCTGGTTCCTATCTTGTTCTAATTTTTACTTCTTCCTTCTCTACCTCTCCTGTTTCCTCACCCCCAGTTTATTTTTCTGACCACTATCTTCTTTCTGTGTCACTTTTTCATCCGGTTTCTTCACGTCCGCCTGGCTCCCCTTTCGCGTCACTGTTCTATTGGCACGATTTACGTAACTTTAACTCTTCACTCTTCACTTCTACTTGTATTTCTACTTTCCCTCCCCACTCAATTTTTCAACCCTACTAGCTGATGAGGCTGCCTCTACCTTCTCTCTGTCCCTCTCTTCCTCTCTTTACCCACTTTACCCCATATCGCCCTTCCGTCCTACTCGTAAATCTTCTCAACCATGGCTCCCTCCTCATCTTTGCTCTGACCCAATGTCTTCTGCACTCATTCTCAAAGTCTACCCTTCTTTGGTATCCTACCTCACGTCTTTAATATCTGTCTCTCAGCCTCAACTTTTCCCTCATCATTTAAGCAGATCTCCATCACCCCAATTCTAAAGAAACCTACCGCCGACCCATTACTCGTCTCAAATTCTTGTCCTATCTCCCTGCTACTCTATCTCTCAAAATTACTTAAATGGTCAGTTTACTCTGAAGTTTCTACTTTTGTTTCTAATTCCTGTATTCTTCCACAATTCCAGTCAGGCTTTCACCCATGTCACTCTACTTAAAGTGCTCTTCTCTCTGTTTTAAATTCACTACTCACTGCAAGCTATTCTAAACATTCATCCCTTCTTTTCTCTTGGACTTGTCCACTGCGTTTGACACTGTTGACCACTCCCTTATATTGGCATCCCTTTCCTCCTTTGGTTTCACAGGTTCCGTCCTTTTCTGGTTTCAATCATACCTGCCTCAAAGAACCTTCTCTGTTTCATGGGCTGGCAAATCATCTAAATCTTTCTTACTCGCCCATGACATTCTGCAAGGGTCCGTTCTGGTCCCCTTTCTGTTTTCTCTCTACACTTCCCCTCTTGCTGTTGTTATTTCTTCCTTCGGTCTTTCACACCACTTTTATGCTAATGATACTCAACATTTTCTTTCCTTAACTTCTTTTTCCTTTGAGATTCACCACACTCATTCTGCTTGTCTTTCAGCCATAAATATCTTGGATTTCTTCTCACTATCTCACACTAAATGCTGGGAAAACAGAGGTTACACTTCCCCCTTCTCTTCCTCCATCCTTTATTTTCTTCCCCATCCCAGCTTCCTATCTCTATTACGGCTCGCAATTTGGGGCTCTATCTTGACTTTAGTCTATCCTTCTCTCATCATATTTCTCTAACATCACGCGCTTGCTATTTTTATCTACACAATATCCGCAAAGCTTGCCCATTTTGAACCTTTCAAGCTTCAAAACCGCTGATTTCTTCTTTGATTTTCTCCCGACTCTTCTACTGCTCCTCTGCCCTCTTTGTGCTTCCAACCTCTCGTCTTGCCCCCCTAAAATCTGTCTTTAACTCATCTATTTGTCTCATTTGTCTTCTTTTATTGCGAGATTCTATCTCATCTTCTCTTGCTACTCTTGGCTCGTTGTCTCTTCACTCTCACTCTCAACTCAAATTACATTTATTTACGCATCATCTTCAATTCCCTCCATGCACTTGCTCCTGGCTATCTTTCTGTGTTGGTATCTTTCTACACCCCTTCTCGTTCTCTCGGCTCCTCTTCCAGTTTCTCTTGGTGGCACCTCGCTCCCCATGAACTCAGTCTTGCTTTCATACCTTCATTAGCTCCTCTACACTGGAACACCCTTGCTTACTCTCTTCTATTTCCGTCTATTCTCTATTCCGTAATTAATCATTGAAGTCTCATTTTCTCCAACATGCCTGATTGATTGTTTTCCTATTATTTATTTTGACACATTTTATTGTACAGTTTTTTGTTCTCTGTACAGCGTCTTGCCTTAAGGCGCTTTATAAGATAAAAATAAATACAAATGCAAATACAACTTGACATTCTGGACCAGGAGAATGACTCCCTTCTCCTGGTACTGGTCTGCACAGTTCGCATTAAAGCAAGAGAGAATGACTCCCTTGCCCTGGCATCTTTGGAATATGTCCCAAGGGTTTTTGTGTTATCCCAGGAGAATGATTCCCTTCTCCTGGTATTTGAAAAGTTATTTTTTGTGTCTTTAAACTTGCTGTATGTTTTGCCACTCTCTCTCTCTGAACCAGTAAAGTCCCAAACACTTCTCTGCGGTCAGTGGATTTACCTTTGCCATTCCAGCGAGGAAGTTCTCCTTGGGTTCTCAAATCCCTTGTATTGGGGTCCCAGACCTTTCTCCGGTGGTCAGTGGACTTATGGTTGCAAATGCAATGAGGAAATTCTCCTCAGATACTTGGTTCACTCTTCCAGTGTCCTGTAGCTACCGTGTTACTACTGGGAAGAGGGAAAACCTCCCGGATGCACTCTACACAGTTCTGTTCCCCATTAGCTCTGTAGCTGCCACTGGGATGAGGAACATTATTTTGTGTCCCTCTCTCCACCTCCTCCGTATCCCTAGCAAGTCTCCTGTGCCTCCCTTTACCTTCTCTTGGGATGCAGCATGTCACCAGTCCTTTGTGGGATGGAGTTCTTTGTTGGTGGCTTCCTCTCCTCTTCTCGTCCGCTTCGAAGGTCCTGGTGCACCTTTGCGTTCCTCCGCTTCTTAGGGTCTTGGCTTAGCTCTGGGACCCAATGGTCGCATTGGTCGCTTCTTCCCTTTGGCCTCACAGTTGGGTCTGCTCCTGTCAAACCCACAATGGACTCTTGCAACCTGCCACCGGTGCCTCATGCGCAGCCTCTCCTTCAGCCCTCACTCAGAGTTCTAAACTCCCGGCTCCAGCAGGCTCCTCATTTCCCTGTGATTGGATTCTCTTTAGTTCCTCTTCTATTTCCTTTTTATCTCTGGGACTCTACTCTGGCGCAGCGTCAATACCTGCAGATAATGTCTCTTCGTCATTCCTCATGCCTCCGGTGAGCCACCTTGTGGCAGTACTTAAGAGTTGGTTACCCTTCATGGCTGTTGTGTTCTTCCTCATCTCAGTATATTCTGTTCTGGCATTATACCATGTGTTACAACAATACATGGGCTTACCCTCCATGAAATGGCTCATTATGGAAGGGTGGGCTAGGGAATGTTGGAGAGTGACGTGACTCAACAGGCTGTACCCTACATGATCGTCCTTGTCCCCAGATGGGGAGCCCTTCCCCATGAGGTCCTCCCACAATCCACCATCCCTATGGGGACTATTGGCTTGCGGCCGCACCTCCCTAGCCTCATGGGAAACGGTTCTCACCTGTGGAGAAGTGACAACACCTTGTGAATCGTCACAGCCCTTAGTTGCTTTTGTACATCAATAGTACATCATCCTCTATTTCTAATCAAACTTGCTCAACCCATCGCTTTTTCTTGACTACATCTCGTTTGTGATGTGATGCCACAACGTGATGATGTCAGCACACACTGACGTCACCCACTCCAACAAGTGAGCGCACTGAGCTGGCTTCCTTTAAAGATCCTCTTCCAATCGGAAGCGGTTAAACTTCTCATCTCGATGTTACTCATCTGACCTTTGTAGTGAGTCAGGAGTGTTTTCCGTGTGACCAGATTTCTGCCTGTTGAGTCTGTTCTTGCTGCCTATCAGTGCGAGGAGGAGCTTGCCTACAAAACCCTATTCTGGACGTGGAGCATTCACGAAGTGTTGTTGAGTGTTCCCCTTGTGGCCAGACTTCTTCCTGTTGAGTCTATTCTTGATGCCTATCATTGCGAGGAGGAGTCTGCCTACAAAGCCCTACTCGGGACGCAGGCCGTTCGTGGAGTGCTGTGGAGAGTTTCCCGTGTGGCGCCTGACTTCTGCCGGTTGAGTCTGTACTTGCTGCCTATCAGTGAGAGGAGGAGCCGCCTACAAAATCCTACTCCAGAAGCGCAGCATTCGTGGATTGTTGTGGAGTGTTTCCTGTGTTCCCTGTGTGAGACAAGGAGCTTGTGGAGTTCTTCTAGTCGACAGCAACTGCTCCATGGGCAACAGAGTGAAGAACTTTGCCACAAGTGTGGGCCCTGCGGATTGACTGTGCATCGGATTGGTTGGGCATACGACCTTCATTCATTCTGTTGGCCCTTGTCCTGCCTTTCTTTTCTTCGAAGGATGGATCAAGCATCTGTTTGACAGGAAAATTAATTCTACCTAAACTAAAGGTCCCTGTGTTCTTCAACTTAGTATAAGCAGCCCCTGCCACCGACTGTGTACTTAAACAACATTATTGTTTCTATGACTCCGCCAATGGGGGTATAGTTGAAGTGGCCTTGAGAGGCTCTGTGAGGTGTTGCATTACCAAGCATTTATAAGGCCTGAACGAGTTCCTGTCTTGGGTGTCTCCCGTTTGCATCTGATGTGAGCAGAGTTTGTGAGTTTTGTAATAGACAGGGTGTCACGCTTAATATCCTACACACTTCCTCAGTATTTTGTTTAATTTATAACTTCATTAATGTGTATTAGTGTGTATACAACTGTAATCTAAATATCACACCTAGACGGATTTGGAGGAGTTTTATTGCTATAAGCTGGTGATAATGAGAAAAAAGTACAGGGCAGCACCTCTCAGATTTGAGGTCATGGCAGTCCCCCTGACATTTTCTAACAGGACGGATAGTATGAGCCAAGCCCTGGCGCTGCCGCTACTTCTCTCACCTGTCGCTGATGAGAGTACTCCCCCTGGGGGCTTGGAGAAGGCTAAGGGGAGAAAAGGAGGGGTGCACGTTGACTATACGGATCAGATAGCTCAAAATAAAAGCTCTGAGTCTGTTCCAGCTGTGAATGATGAATTATATAACCTTCCCCAAAATATCGAAAATCGAATCCTAGGCTCTGTAAACCCAGAGAAACTGCTGATACATATAAAGACTTTGGACTGGTCATTTGTGAATACCCCGCCAATGTATTCAGCGGGCTAGGTCTCGCTTTTGGCCTTATTGGAGCACGTACATGATGCACTAGATGTGGAGAGTAGTATAACCTCGGCACAGGAGCAAACATGATCAAAGCCCGCCAACTGAATGGAGCCACAGACGACTTTTCTTGCCATATAGAGTCTGTGGGAAAGTATTTGTTGTGAGATGAAAGCACAAACTAATTATTGAAAAACTATATCTGGCCGCTTGTCCTCTTTGGAAGAGATTGTAGTAAGCTCCATGATGAGGGGTCGATGATGGGGGCGGAGGTGGTTGTTTTGAGTGGTCTTGACCC
The DNA here is from genome assembly GCF_040938575.1 of Ambystoma mexicanum. Lineage (NCBI taxonomy): Eukaryota > Metazoa > Chordata > Amphibia > Caudata > Ambystomatidae > Ambystoma > Ambystoma mexicanum. The sequence goes on from NC_090923.1 coordinate 942,172,621, forward strand.
GTCTCTGTATCAAGGAAATAAAGATGTAACAACTGCTCAACCCATTAGGATAGGTAATAAGTTAATGCCTGAAAATCAGAAAAATAGATCAATCAAAAATAAAAATAATAACAAAAATAACAGTAAATCCTCTAGGAAATATTGAAGAAATGTGGATTTTTTAGATGACCCCTCCCCCCCAAATCAATCACTTGAGAGGGATAATGATATGCAGTCGAGTCCAGAGGAAATTGTGTTACATTTGTCAGATGACCCTTTGGGAAGTAAACCTATTTTGATGGAAGGCCACTTCTCCACCATTCTTATTGATCAGGAAGAGGATAGGGAGAAGGGGAGAAGGGGCACAGAACTGCTTGCGCAATATCTACAACTGGGCTGTTTGCTTCTATGAAACTAAATGGGCTAAATAAGGGTCAGAAACCTGTCAAGGCTAACAATGTCAGGAAAGGTTCCCCGGTGTTTGATATTTTCAATCGCCCGCCGGTACCCAACCTAGGAATAAGGTTCAATCCAAGACTCTTTTGTCAAGTAAAGCAGACAGTGCAAGTTAATGAAGGTGTGAACGTTTTTGAGGCAGGGGGAATCCTGGCCGTAAAGATAACCGAGTAGAGAGGGGGGATCTGCAGTAACCTCGTAACGAGATCCAGGAAATTCAGCAGTTAGAGATTCTGGCAATGCAGGGGTGTTGCATAGGCATGGGTACTTAAATCAAACTCTAAATGAAGGAACTATTAGAGAGATTATTAAGGACATATTAATCTATGTGAGGCAGACTATTCCTACAACGCAGGTTGTGAAGCTGCTATGGGGTAGTGGTGAGTTGTTTAAAGGTCAGACTCCTTTAGGTAACCCCTCTGAGAAAGGTAAGGGGCAGGAGCCCCAGAGCGAGGGGCGGGACTTCTTTATTAAATCTAACTGTATTGTCGATAAATATGAAATGTAACCACCTTAGTTGGCATGAGGATAATATAAAGAGACTCAATATGCTGATGGGGAAAGATTTCAGAAGCCTATCATATGAAACCAAGCTATGTTCGACATCTTTTAACCAATATTTGGAACTAGCAGTGGATTCCTTGTGTAAGGGCCATTTGCAGGAAGCTGCCATGATACAACATACTCATACATTTGATGTACAAGTCCACAATATGGAAAGGTCCTCACAGCAATGTATTCGGCAGATTAAAAGGTCTTCCCCTGAGAAGGATGAATTACTCTCTAGGATAAAAGAAATGAAGCAAAACCTACAAAATTGATTAGAATTCCATCGACAGAGGCTTTATCAACAGGATGGGGAGGACATGCTGGTAGCTTTGAACAAAGGTAATTGTACAGACTTTTTGACTCTGATCAATGGTCTAGGAATGAGCCAAATGGTAGCCCAAAGCAATCTTGTCCCTGAAAATATCTGGTCTTCTAATTTCTCTGCACTAGATGGACCTAGGGAGTCTAAATGTGTAGGTATCTATCCAGCCTGTACTAACGGCTGGCCCCTGGAATTTTCTATTGAGGATATTGAAAGACTCATTATTAAGGCCAGCTCATCTCGGGCTGGAGGCCCTAATTATCTAGCTAATAAAATCCTATATAGGGTTTTGGTCAGGGATATTGTATATCTTGTTTTTGGACATTATTGCCACTATGCCCCCCATGGAAAACAACATGTGTCATTTGATATATATTAAAAGTGGGACAAGATGTCCCTGTTAAATTATTGACCAATAAGTCTTCTGGACGCCGATTCTAAAATCTTTGCGTCTCTGATATTGGGAAAAATAGAACAATGGTATACTGCAAAAAATGTGCTTCACGTGTTCGAAACAGGTTTCAGGAAATGTATAGGTACTGATTGTGGGGGATTCTTATTGACCTGTTTTCAAAATATGGAGTGGAATGTGGATGCTTTACCAGTATATGCTTCCTCAAAGGACTTATCTATGGCCTTTGATCTGGTGTATTGGGCAATTTTGTAGGCCAAATTAGATAGATTAGGCTTTCCTAAAGGCTTGTTGAGCATCCTTATTCATATACATGAAGGTAGCTCGGTACATGTGCGATTAAATAATGAAGGAGTGCTGTCTAAACAAATTCCAACTTGTAATGGTCTTAGGCAGGGGTGTATTTTTCCCACCTGTCTTTTTAATTTGTATATTATCCAACTGTGGACCACCTTGGAAACCCTGATCTCCAATCCGGATACAGTTAAGAAGCTAGTGCAGTGTAATGACTGGATTATCACGAGAGACATCTTATTAAAGTTCACTCTATACTCTCATTTAAGTTTACATCATAAATATATGGGTACTCCAGAATTATATCTGAGACTGTTTCCGGCCAGATGTAGTAGAAACGACTTTATGCGATTTAGATTGAATGTCCTTCTTACTAACAAGATAATCTGTATTAGAAGTAGTCTTCCGCCGGAAGGGGCCTACTGCAGGTTTTGTAACAACACTAAGGAGCCAGAGTCATTGTTACATCTGCTTCTCCTATGCCCTGCTCTTAGGGCTCAGCATATTGCCAATTTTGGTAAATATATACAAAGTCTTCACTGGGATGTGACTGACAAGTTATGGCTGAGTATTTTAAATGGGAAATCAGTACCCTTGAAACTGGCAGCCTTATGGTTTTTAAAAAACATATGTAAATTGTATGAATAGAGTAGCTATTTAAATCAAGTTTTAACCATATATTATATGATTTTAACAAACATGTTTTAAGAGATAAACTCAAATTGATATTAGCCATGTTTTTAGGAAGATGTGGATGTCTCTTTATCTCCTATATATAAAGATGTATTGAGAATTCTAAATTGTATTTTATGTACTTTGTGTAAATTTGATATTTTATTATTGTACTATTTGTAATTTTGTAAAGATGTATTTTAAAACCATGTACAAATAAAGACTGAATTGAATTGAATTGTAAGTTAGACCCCCTCCCTGGAGCCACAGCCCCTATGTTACTCTTTGCTCCCCCACTGCCTCTTAACTGGCTTTGTGTGCCTTTATATAACAACACAGTTGCATCTTTTTTAATTACCCTCTCGGCCCTCCATAGGCAATGGCCCTCATTACGACCCTGGCGGAATTCGGAAAACGATGGCGGAAATGCAATACCGCCATCGAATAGCGCTCGGTGCGACTATGACCCGTCACCGCAAAGTACGAAGCCATTAGCGACACCGTAGTGAACGCCAACGCTAACTGCACCAAGCACGCGCGCGCGCGCCATGCCAAACCGCAAACACCACCATGGCGCAAGGGTACGCCAATTCCGACCCTAGCGGACATGTACCTAACGCCATCAAGCATGGCGGAATGTACCATTCCGCCATGGTGAGAAGTACGGCATCGCGAATCAACCGTAAACGGCCCCACTGAGTGCCTGTACACCGCTCCCTGCCCACAAAGTACAACTCCCCGTAGGTGCAATGAAGTCACAAATGCAACCAGTGAAATGTACAAGTCACCCATGCATGCCAACGAACAAAAGAAACACAAGAGGGGCCAATGGGAGCTGCAGGGCACAGATGGCACGAATACAGAAGCCATCCCAATGGACATGACCACAGTCCCCCACCAAGAAACGCACGCAAACACAGGCACCTGTGACCAGCAATATTCCGAGAATCACATCATTCCACCAGTCCACCTGGCTGACCGGCATCTGTTACACAAAACCCAATCCCCCGCCCCTGAGCATGACAACATTCAAACTGTCATATTGGCAGCCCCCATCCCTGACCACACGGGCTTCGTAGGCAAACGCGCCCAGTACAGTACCACGCAACTAAACTCCGAAGCTGGAACCCAATGCAGATCTCCTCACAATACATCGCCCCCCAAATAGGCATATGCCACATCACTTGCAAAGAAAAACGCTACACGGGCCAAATCAGAATAGAAATTTAATGCACATCAAAATCACCAAGCCCATACAGCCATCAGGCCATGAACTCCAAAACACTTTTCACCATTGTGGGCTGCATCCGCAAGAAATGACCAGCCACTACTTGTGTGACGCCCTGTTCCATCATGGTACACAGAGCCACATTCACGTACGAAAAGGCAACATGGAAGCGCACAGAACCGCAGGTCGTCCCATCGCTTGCGGCATTGCTGTGGGGTGCGGGGGGCGGTCCCCACCGCACTTACCCGCTGTGCCACCAGAGCCCATATGGCCTTCTTGTTTGCAAGTGCCGTTCTGGTCATTTGCGTGGAGAAGACGACGGCTGCATTCTCCTGGAGGGTCTCTGTTAGCACGGTGAGTTCCTCACGGGAGAAGTGGACCTGCCGCTTGCGGTCGCACGCTTTCTTCGCTACTATTCCCATTTTTCTTGGTTTCGCTAGGGTGGATGACGGGTTGGGGTGTGTTTCAGGGTAGTGATTTTAGTGGTTGTGTGGTTTTAGTGGTTTTATAGGTGTACGGCGGGATGTTTCCCGTTCCGGGCCCATGTTTTTGCTTCCGTTTCCGTATATTTCCGGTCACCGTACTTTCCGGTAGGCGCACACTGCGGTGACCGCTAAGTGGGGTGGCGGTATTGCACCTAGGGCGCCGTACGGCGGCGGTGTGGGCCGTTTTGGGGTCATTTCCGCCATCGCGGACTTTGCACTTCCGCCATGGCGTGGTGCTCGTGCCCGATGGGTCGGGATGGGCCGCACTTTGCTCCTTCGTGCAATGGCGGAAACGCTATTTACGCTGTGGCGGTCCGGTCAGTCACTTTCCGCCAGGGTCGTAATGAGGGCCAATGAGTGTCTTGCACTGATATTCCCATACCCACAAGGTACATGCATATGTTTCTCAGCATCTTGCCTCTACATTTTGGTTGCTGGTATCTTTCTGCCATTTGCTTTTGTGTTTTCATATCTTATTTTCACAAAGATTCTTCTACTGAACCTGGCCGCAAAACACATGTCTTACACCATGAACTACTTTGCATAAACTTTCAATATCCATAAGTGCGTGCACCTGTTTTGTGGCCACCTGTTTTTCGGGAACGCTGCCCCCTTTAAATTAGTCACGTTTTTCATGCTAAATGTACAGCCCTAATTTGGCCAATTTGTTTTTCATAAGGATTCGTTTGTAGATTCTTTCTGTCCCAGTACTCTCTCCTACCATTCCACTGCACACAGCCATATGGATTCCTACCCAGTATAGGTGAGCCCTTCATCTGCCCTCATACTTTTACCACATTTGTTGTTTCTCTTTTTCCCGTGTTCATATAGTTTCTTGATTCATGTTCACTCTTCACACATGTTGCACATAACTATAACTTGGTCGTGAGGAAGGTGCTCAAAAGGTTGGTGCCCTGCTCCCCAATCACCTGGGCAGTTGTTAACAAGGCTGTCCTTCTTAAGCAAGTGCTTCCCCAATGAACCCAGATATATGTGATTGATAAAAGTCTATCAGTTTATGAATCCAAGGAGTATTTGTTTAAGTACTGTAAATATGAACCCTTTGGCTTTCTGTCATAGTGTATGATTTATGCATTTTTATCTGCCAATATCACTTTTCAGCACATGCACATTGTTTAAAATACCGGCAACAAAATTTGCTGCTTGCAATATTCTTTTATCTAACCTTTTTATAATTAAATGCACGTTGATTCAGAACTTTGGAGAATCCATATCTAGGTGGTTGACAATATATTATTAATTATATTCATTTATGATGTTTTAAATTACTAAATTGTCGATTTGAAATGATCAGGTTTAGTTTACCAACAGGAACACCTTTTAAGCAGGCTCATTTGCTAATACCCAAATTCCTGTTGTGTACGGGTACCCCACCCTTCTGTTGGTTACTTTAAGAATGCAGCATCTGATTTTGAGGAGCCAGCTGGAAACGTAGTCAGCCTGGGATCATTCCTTCAGCAAGCCCTCTATTCTGGTGGATTATAAATCAATCTCCTATGGACTTTTCACTCTTCTATCATTGAACTGGTGTCCTTCTCTCCTGGGGTCAATCCTTCAAGTCCTGTTCTCTGCTACCCAGGTCCAATTGGTTCCTTAATCTTCATCTCCCCATATTCCAAAATCCTATCCCCCTCCCAGTGTGTATCAATTCGTATAGCACTTTAAGTCCACCCCTGTCTTGTCACAGGGGTGTGGTTTCCTAGCCACATGACTAGGAAAGGTGGGCTGGAAAAACTGTTCTTGATGAAAAGATGCTAATTGTGTTTTTTGGACATAATATAAGGCATAATAATAAAATGTATATTTTCAGATTCTGCAAGTTGGTACGAACATTTAAAGACGTTGATGGACATTGCGCAATGAAATTTGATAATAGTACAATATTTTTTTTCGGCAGCTCAAAACGTGATTACCCCTATTTTGTATTACATAATCTGATAAATACTACCTCTAGTTACAAAAAATCAACATTTAAATTCAATCAAAGGTACAGTTACAATGCATCAATCAATTTAGTGATTACACATTTAATGTGAGCTTTCCCTTCATGTTAAATTAATATGTTTTCTATTGTGAAGTTCTGAGCCATTTCCACTGGGTGGCAGTAACAGTACATTGTCTAAATACCCCTTCGTATGCCATCCATGTATTTCCTGGAGCAGATATTTCTGAAAGCCTACAGAAATTCTTTACATTTCACCTTTAAGTTTTGTTCAGAGCAATGTCTGTGTGCTTTCCATCTGGATTTTAGTCACCTTTTCCCATGACCTTTTGAGGCTAATGCAGCATTACGATATGCTTTAAGCCTTGATGAACAAAGATAACCCTTTGAAGCTGAAAGCTCAAGATGCCAAAAAGAAATCTTGCAGTGGGCTTGTTTCGATACTCTTTGGAGCATGCCCATGCTGGATCATCCAGGCCCTTTGTGCGGACTCTCCATGTGTTATTATTTCACATACCTAAGCTGGGTAGGCCTGGGAATGTAAGCACACAAATTGTTTCAGATTCTGTTCTCAGCCCTTTCCAGACATCCCCCTTTTCAACATGCATGACAAGTTAGATGAAACCTAAAGACTGCCTCAGTTTTGTTCTCAAAATACATCGATGACAAAACATTGATGACATACAATGATGACAAAACTGAGCTCATCATCCTGGGCACCACCCCAAATCTCAACAAACTTGGAGACAAATACTCTACCTTTAACATTGATGGCAATACCATTCAAGTTGCCAAAGAGGTAAAAACATTAGGTTTTTAATTAGATGCCTCCCTCATCTTTACCAAACAGGTAAACTCCATGGCGTCTGATACTGCTTACACTTGTAAGCTTATCAGAGCTGCTAAGCCATTCCTCTCCACAAATAGCTGTATCACCCCAGCCAGAGCTCTTATTCTTTCCAAACTGTATTATTGTAACTCACTATACATGTGGGCCAATAAATATAACATCAACAAAATTCAGATTCTCCAAAATAACGCCCTTAGAGCAGAGTTAGGCATAGCATAATAAACTCATATATCAGTGCTCAGAAGACAGAACAACTGGCTCACCACTGACGACAAAATCCTACTCAAAACAGCCTCATTAACACATAACTGTCTTAACAACGCCGACCCACGCTATTTTACAGAAAGATTCATCAGAAAAGCATCTAACAGGCCATCTAGAACGGCCAACTCCAACCGCCTGTTGGTTCCAGGATTCAAACTTACCAAAGTTGGAGGGTGCAGCTTCCCAGACAAAGCGGCTCAGCTTTGGAACTCCCTTCCCCTCTCCTTGAGGGCAGACCAAACATACCCCCTCTTTAGACATAATCTCCTCACCTGGATTAAAGATAACGACCACTAAGGGATGTACCTTCCGTACCTCCTATAGCCTGCATTGTATATAGCTTTTGTGTCTCTATAATATATTCTTGTAAGTCTACATGTATATAATCTCTAAAGCATCCCTACTACTCAACTGTACCTGTATAGAATATGCTCACTGTATCATGTCTGTATATATATATCTCACTGCATATATCTGTACAGCTCTGTAACCCAAGCTGAACATTGTTTTGTTTCTTCTGCGCCCTGATACCCTCGGGTCTGGCGCACATTACAAATAATAAAACAAACAAACATCACAAAGACAGTCCTTTACAATTACAAAGTCACAAACATAGATTCATATAACTTCAATATATTATGTCCTGCTGTATTCTTGGGAAATTAATGCACTCTGATAGATGTGGATGGTCCTTGTTGGACTCTAAGCTTTATCCTTTTGGATTCTCAAAATGGCTGGGAAAAATTGTATTTACTTAGTGGTATTCATGTGATATCCAGCTTAGTAAATAACAGCAGTCCAAAAGTTACTTTCACCATATTTACAAAATTCAGGCATGCACAGATTTCTTAATACTTTGTAATTACTTTCTATGTAAACATGGCAGTGAGCAAAATGTGCAGTCTGAAAGATGTCTATTTAATCATGAGAGAAGGCAAGAGGCAGAAATCTCCAATAAATGACAGAATTTATGCATGATGCTTCTCTTGCTCTGCCAGGAAGGCCTTTTTCATTTTTCTTATTTATTTATGCTAGGCCTCATTTTGGCTGTGAAATATTCCACAGCAGTAGAGAATTTGCTTAGCATGGGAACTGGAAGTGTTAATGGCTGTAAAGTGTTATGGTACACAACCTTTCACATACAAACACATAAATAAATTAAAAGATCATATTTACATAAACACAGTTCATATTACATAACAGTGTTGTAAAAAGAAAAATGTCATATCATCCAGTCCTAACATTTGATTGGTAAAATGCTAAAAATCAATCTATTATTTTAGAGAAATTCGATTGACCATATCTTCTCAATATCATAATTATCCTTAAAACTTACATTACAATTGAAAATTCGTAGTTGCATTTCATAGAACCCAGTTTGTGATTAATCAATTTCCAAGATCTACTTATTCTCCACATCATTAACTTTAGAAAACACAGCGCATACAAATCTAGCGACAGCTAGAGATAATGAGGTCTGCCTCCCCCTTGCAGTTTGAGCCACCAATCATCACATGTCATAACTTTGTACTGTTTAAGATATCACTCAAAAGGCAATTGCCTAAGATGGGACAGGCCAGAACATTCAACCATAATATGTTTCAAGGTTTTAATTTGCAGTAATATTTTGCAGAAGCAACATCTTCTGAAACTTCAAGGCAATACACCAGGAGCAAACAGAACCTTGTTTGTGTGTATTATGTTGAGGCGGAAGCAGAGGAATTGCACTCTCATTGCAGGAATGATTAGGAAATCTCCTGAGATAATAATGAATCGTATTAACAGCTTTCACCTCAATAACCATGTGACGAAATAATGTATACTTCCTACACTCCTCAATAGTACTGATCCAATCATCTTGCCACAACTTAGCCTTTACAACATCTGGATTCCCCAAACAAATTTTATTAGTTAAATCAAGCTTCATTACAAGGCTTCCACAGTATTCAACCCACATATTCATAGTCATATCACTTCTACTTCTCAATTCCTTATCAACCAACTCAAACAAGGCACCAGCTTCTGCCGATAAAACTTTCCTGAAAAGGGACAAATATTTTTTCAATTTCCTGTGGCTGTTAAAGACATGAGACCCAATTCATACCGAATAGATGGAAGGTAACTGGGGGGGCCTTCCTCCAAAACAGCACCCTCCATTAACTTCCATGGAACATTAGCAGCATGCAGCAAGGTCTCAGCGCCATATGTCAAAATAGGTACAACTTACACTCCTAGGCTCATCAGCTTTTGTTTAAGAGTTGTTATCTTCTGAGTCCTTAATCCCTGCACCAGGGCAAAGCCAAAGTAAGTAAACATTGGAACCACATCCAATGAGCCTGTATTTAAATATTGTTTACAATTTGTCTGGGGTTTCTTCCTAGAGGAGCACACAATCATTACCTTGGACTTACCGTGTTAATCAGAAGATCATTTGAGAGTGCATAATTTTGTAATTCCGTCAACTGTCTTTGTAGACCAACTGCTGTCTGATCAATCAGAACCAAGTCACCGGCATAAAGGTGTCTCTCACATGGGACAGACCCAGGGCCAGCCCTGCGGGCAGCAGTGCCCTGTGCAAATTGGACCTCAGCCGTCCCCGCACGCCCATGGCCAGGGGGTAATTCTATGAATAGGGTGCATCAGCACCCTATTGTTCCTAAATGCGCTCAGCTAACGCGGGCGCATTGACTAGCAATGACGCACCTGCCACCACTGTGCCAGCTCAGGGGAGCCCTTGAAAGACTCCCCCGAGCTGGCGTGGGCGGGGGCTTATGTGCCTTTTGTTGGTTTAGGCGCCCGTGGCGCAGGGGCGCATTTGGTGACAATCGGGTACTGAGCACCCGATTGACATTGAATGCGCCCACCTGCTGCTCCTTCTCCGGCTACGCCAGCTCGGGGGAGCCCTTGAAAGACTCTCCCAAGCTGGCGTGGTGGGGGCTAACGGCGCCCGGTGGGGCGGGCATCCTGGGTGGTCGACCGGCTCGACCCCCCCTAAGGCCGTGCCTGGGCAGATCCTAGCCGGGGAGGAAAGGCTCTATCATTGAGTAATGAGTCACCTACATCTGAAATAAATAAATTAAAAAGAATTGGGACTAATATGCACCCCTGTTTCAATCCCCGCTCTGTTAAAATCTGCTCCGATAGTCACCCCTCCCGATTCAGTCTGACTCATATGGAGGTATCTGTGTGCAGGGCTTTGTTGATCTCTACTAGAACAGCCCCATTCAATAGCTTTGACCACAACAAGGATTGAGTTATGCTGTCGTAAGCAGGGGCAAAGTTTTAGCTGTTTCCTCTCCAAACCAGGACCTGCAAACCAGGACCAATCATTATCACCACTCTCCATCCTGGGATTTAAATTGATAATACAGACCTTTCTGGTTTTTGCATTTCCCACAGCAGAAGCGATTGTTAACGGAGGAAGGTCAACATCCCGTATAGTGCCCCTTTACTTACTTAATAAGGGTGGTGGTTGGTCGTTAAGAACCAGGGATCATTTAACCACCGTTAAGTCATAACCTAAAAGCACCTTGGACACCAACTTCGATCTCATATACATCAACACACGATCTAAGGCATAATCACTGACAAACTCTCCTTGTTCAATGTCCCCATATGTAATATCACCTAGATTTGGAATATACCTAAATAGGGCTACTACATTCAAACTATTAAGGGTTATAGACTCCTTAGAAATTGCAATCTTTCTTCCAATAGACAATTTTCTGGCATAAGTCTAAAATGCAGGTAATTACAGTCAGACGAATGTAATGGATATTGCCTTCCCACAGATTGTTTTGGCAAGGCTGCACACCTTTGTTCCCAAATAACAAAGTTCTCATCCCATCTACACACAGATTGCTTATCGTATATCATCCGAGAGAGTAAGTCCGAAAGAAAACCGCACGGCATGGCATTCATCTGTTTTTCCATCAAGTTCTTTGATGTGACCACTGCCACTTGAGGATTAGTATCTGTAGAATATGTTGACATGTTCACCAATAGTGTGTCCATTCCCCCAAGCGCCGCATGTGACAATTCTAATATCTCATTTATAGTTGCAATCCCAGATTTTACTTTGGATCTTTGGTTTCCATGCTCAGCTCTTTGATTAATACTATGTAGTTTGATGTTTCATAAAAACATCCTTAAGGCACAATTATTGGAGCCACTAGAAGATTTAATATTCTTACTTTTCTTCATCTTTCTTTGCCACTTCTTACCTCCCTGCTTTCTCTTGCGCCGCTGGTAAAAAAAATATAGAACAATTAAGATTGTCCTTGGTGTTATTAGGACCATTAGGACCATTTGACACAACCTCCATATAGCTTGAATGTGGAGAATCTACCAGCATACACTCAGGAGCAGGGTCAAGATCGGCAACGTCTTCCACCCATACTTCAACCTCCTCAGAGTATACATTTGACGACTCCAATGGAAAGTTTGGAGACTCTAAAACCTCAGGTGGAGTGAAACTTGATTCTTGCAATGCAAGGAGGGCAGGCTACAATAAAATAAACTTTCGAGTTAAAAGTATTTAATAAAACATTTTGATCAAGAAGGCTTGAATGTATGTTCTCATATAGACAAACCAATGAATTAACGGGGCAGATATTGTTGTTGCCCTTAAATGTTGAGAGACTCAGTTGAGACAGGTGAAAAAATAGATGGCAAATAGATGGCAAAGAAGCAGGAGACAGTGATGACTTATTTGATTGCGGATCTGCTTTTAACTCCAGAGAGTGTTCCAAATTTTACAAGGAAGGCTCAAAAGAACGCTGCAGCAATGTTGGAGTATTACATTTACAAAGTTGGCTGACAGTATGACTGCAATTCTGATTCCGAAATGTCATTTACAGGGGCTTGATCAAACCCCACACAAGTTCTTTTGAGCGGGGCGTCCGATGGAACATCTGGACCACGTGAGCCGTTTACAGGGAAGAAAGCTATTATTTTGGCACAGGAGGTTGACCTGTTGCTCCAACGCCACATCAGGAGCTCTAGGGGGCAGGTAAGTATATATGGTTGTGTATGGCACCGCCTTTCCCACATCATTAGCAGTTATGGGATCATTTGTTTCACTCCCTTCTCCCAAAGTGTCAATTGGGCCGGCTGAGTCCTCTAGCAGCAAAGCCACGCTCCCAAGATCACCCAGATACTTACTCATGCTGTGCCATGCAGAGGCTCTGTGAAGGTATACAGCTGTGGACAAATTGATCGCATCGCTTCCCCCACCTTGTCCCCACGGCTCTGCAGACTGCTGACTGCAACACACTTATGAGCACTTACGACACACGCGCTGCGTTGAGGTAGATAAGCTCTTTCAGCAAGCTGGTACGATCAGTCGAGCACTAAACTCCAGACAAAAGTACTTCCCCTCCAGGTGATCCGCTACCAGCATAGACGTCCGAACTGCAGACTGCCACACACTTATGAGCACTTACGAAGCATGCGCTATGCACTGTGTTGAGCTAGATAAGCTCTTCCAGCAAAGCACCAAACTCTAGACAAAAGTAATTCAGTTGCAGGTGATCCGCTGCCAGCATAGACATCCGAACTGCCGACTGCAGCACACTTATGAGCACTTACGAGGCATGCGCTAGCTCTTCCAGCAAGCAGGTATGATCAGTCGAGCACTAAACTCCAGACAAAGGTAATTCACCTCGTAGGTGATCCACTCCCAGCACAGACACAATCTAGGACAGTTGGGCCAAAATCCCCAGAAGTCTCTAGGATCAAGGATGCGCCCGCACTCGTCATCCAACTCCTTGCTCCCTTTCACTGCTGGAGGCCGGAGCACAGTTAGTCAAGCACGTCAGTAGGGGGGGAAAAGTGTTATGAATTGCCTTTATTAGACTTTGGTTAAAGGATGCGAGGCTATGATTAAAAGTGATGAATCCTATAGAGTCATCATTAATTCCCCAATGATGATCTCCTCACATGCGGCCAGGGTACAGCAGCAGCTACCTGATCCTGCCCCTGGGGGTAGTAATATGAGGGAGGATCACATGGGAAGGGACGGTTGTCGGGGAGAACTGGTGACTCCATTGGGTGAGATGCAGTATTCTCCCCCTCCTGATGGGGAAGATCTTATAATCCTGAGTTCTTGATTGCTTATAGTCACCCTCCTCCTTTTTGTCGAACTCGGAAACCCCTTTGTTTAAGACACTCTAAACAAAAACCCCTTCATGCCTCCAACATCCACCACACATACATGACATCTCCTGTTTCTCATGTTTTTTCAAATATAACTCCTAAACAACATTATTTTACAAATCCCCTAAACATTAGGGACTTCACTCCCATAAAGCCTCAAGTGCTGAGACGAGGAAGAGGTGGAAGGAGGTGATGCAGATTGAGAGAAGCCCAAAATTGAATGTGCAGACTAGTTGCTTGGTGAAATCACAAGTGCTCAGGACATTTAAAAATGGCATCCGTTCCCAAGTAGAAGCAAAACGAGAGGGGACCGTTCCAGAAGAAGCTTGGAAAACAAGCACATCCAAGCAGCAGCTTGCAAGCATGAGAATCACTTACTGGCGTGGCGAGAAACAAGTAAAGGTGCCGTGGACACCTTTGGAGGACAGAGTGCAGGGAGCAGCAAAGGAGCTCTCACAAATATGGCCGGCCGAAAAGCAGCATTCCCCATTCCAGGTCACAGTGAGAAGCCGGTGAGAGAGCACAAAGCTGACAGGAACGTTGGAGGAAGGTCTGCAGCAGGTGTGTTGCTAGCTCTGGAAAAGACCTGGGGCTACGCTAATGTCGAAACTGTCGGGACTGGGGGCTAGCTAGCCTTTTGGTTGCAGCTTCTGAGATTTTACCCAGGGCTACAACCGAAGGACCAGGGGCTATAGCCCCTTAGCCCCCCCTAGCAACGCCTCTGGTCTGCAGCACACAAGAGTCTGCCCAGAGGCATTGGGGACCCAGGGCTTACTGACAAGCATGTACATAACTGAATGCATTAAAAACATTTGAATAACGAGCAGATACAGTAAATGACAAAACATGAAGTCCCCATATATGAGATGTCAATGTGGGAAAAGTCGTAGCAAGTGTTACCTTGAGCAATGAGTATCAATGAGATTAAAACCATGACAAAACCTGACAAATCCCCATACATGAGATGTCCATGTGGGGAGAGTTGGAACAAGTATTACTTGAAGCAAACAAATAGGAACACAGTTAAGTGATTAACTGTGGCATATTTAAAGAACAGTGAAATTGAAAAGCAGTCTTGGTGAAAGAAGCACATCAGGCAATTGATATTTGGACGGGAGGAAGATACCAGGTAGGGAGGTATACCAGGGGAACTGCGAGATCCTAGAGAAGGATTCCTGGCAGGGGAGTATACCAGGCAATCCACCAAACGTATAAAAAGGTGTAAGGCATTTTGCAGGATACTTGGCAGGGGAGTATACCAGGGGATCTGAAATGGCCATAAAGGAAAGCCTGGCAGCCAAATATACCAGGCACTTTGTACTGGCAGGGGAGTATACCAGGAAGTCCACCTAAAGCAAGACAGAACAGAATTTAAATGTCATGGAATGTATTGTTTGCACAAGAATGTTCTGAACCTGATTCAAAGAATCAAGGAGCTTGTTGTTTGAAAGAGGCACCTTTGACATCCTACCTGAACATTAAGAAACTGTTGTTTAAAATATTTGTTTTTCTTGTTATTCTACCTAAAAACCCAGGGGAAGGGAATCACCCTCTGGATCCAAGGGTCTTTCCTTGGAAAATACTTTTCTGTTGGATTTTCTTATTTACTTTTGATCATGAACACTTTTTGCCAACAATAAGTCAGAGACATTTCCTTGCACCCTTAGTTGTTTATTTTAGTGGGGGGGGGTCCAGATTGGAATGTTTTGGACACAAGGACAGTTTTAAGTTTAAACACTTGACACATACTGATCTTTAGTTTTAGTTTCCTAGGTAGGGAAACTCTCTTTAGGATAGGGATAGAGAGGAGTTCACCCAACCCATTTCTGTTTAATAAATATGTCTGAAACTGAGAAAACTATACCTTTGTGTCCGACCTCTCATTTCTGACCCCTCACATAAAGCACAGGAAGAAGACAAGACGGGGGATTTCAGCATTCAAATGGTCACTTACATCTCTAAGAAAAGTAGTTTGGCATGCCATTCTCTTGAAGCTGAAAGCTCTGTTGGATCTCCCCTGAACTATTTCTGGTGTACTAGGATAAAGCCTTAGTCAGCTCCCTTTGTGGCAAATGTCTACACACATCACATCCCTTTTAATTTGGGAGATGGTAGTTCAATCCTGTAATTTTTGCTTACATTCTGGGACTCTATTTTTTCTTTTGGTATGATCTACCATGGATCCTTGCATATAAAGTTGCTTGTAGCTAGTAGGCAACAGAGCACTGTGTAGAAAAGGGAAGGGATACAGAGTTAGAGAGAGCGACGGTCAGGAGATATGGGGAAGAGGCAAGAAGGGGAAGAAGAGCTGCCGGGTGAATAGGGGCTTCTCGTGAAGGAGGGTCTACAGTTCCTTCCTAAAGTGCAGGAGAGATGGCATCAATCTGAAATGCAATGATATGTGATTCCTGAGTCTGGGTGCATAGCAGGAGATTACTGATTCATTCCTTCCTGCAGCTCTTCGATTATAGTCTAGTGATGTTTTGGAATCTGGTGCCAAGGATCTAAATATCATATGGCCGCTGCCTCTGGATTTTTGCAGCACTAGACACATTCCTTTCCATTGAGCACTAAATGCATTGGTTTTGTTTCAAGCAGCACGTCTTACGCAGCAATTACAGCTTGGTGTCTCTCTGTGTAGTTCTGAGAAGTGCATAGTATTCTGGAAAGTTATCTGTGGAATTGGGTGACCTGGATTCCATCTCTCACATCCTTCTGTTACATTCTACTGAAAGGGCTGACCATGGTCTTTCAGCTTATGTACTTGAGGCACCAAGGAAATCAGTGCTCAGACAGACCTAGAGGCATATCTCTGATTAAGGGTGGAGGCCCACGCCTTTTCACCACCTTTTTCCCCCAGTAATAAAACTTTATTTGTGAGTCCCTTTATTATTTTTTCTTAAACACAAAGGACAAACCATAAAGAATTGTATGATATTGACAGGGGAAACTCGCTCGCCTTGGAAGCAAGAGGACGCGGAGCAACACAGGTTCGAACCCTGGGTCCACGCCTAGAAACCTCTGGGTATTAAGCGTGTTATAAATAACCAATTATAGAGAAAAAGAACCGTTGCGGACATTGGCTCCACAGTTACCGCCCTCTTTACCCAGTTCCAGCCCTTCCCAGACTTAAACTGTCACACGGAAGTCATCTAATAATCCTGAGTGAGTCTCAGTCCATTTCAGCTAATTCCCCTCTCCAAGACGTAGCGTATGTAAGTTCCATTCCCCTCTGGCATATTCAAGGCGGCAAATAATTCGGGGAGGTTTGTAAATCAGTAAGAAGCGGCCCCATTCCACTTCCAAATCACTCATATCCCCTCCTCTCCTTTGCTCGTGTACCAACAGCCTCTCCACTGCCACCGACCACCCACCTCAGCAGATCTTGCAACCATTGGCACAGCAGGGGACCCATCGGTCGCATCCAGGACATGGCCATCGGAGCTAGTAACAATAGGGAAGCTGCTATTTTCTTCCTGTCTCCTTTCTTTTTACCTCCGGGTAGAGCTCCCATCAACCAGCTATTGGGAGAACATGCAAGCCGCCCTCCTGTCAAGCAGATTGACCTAGTCATCATGCCACTTCAATAGTCTTCTTGTATTACTGGGAACTCCTATGCCATGTGCCAGAATCCCTTCTACATTTAGGGCCTCTATGGGAGTTGTCTGAATTTATTGTGTGTAGTTTCTGAGGGGTCATGTAGACCCTGTGTAAGATGTTGAATTGTATTAACTTTATGTGTGCCTTCATAGAAACTTTATTGATCTGGGAGCATATTTTGGCCCATGCCTTCTCATCGAGTGTCTCCTCCGTTTCCCTTTGCCATTTCTCCCTTACCTTTAGGGGTGAGAGGTGCCCACTGTCTTGTAGTGCCATGTATAACCCTGATATTGCGTGTCTCTCTGTGTACCTATAATCAGTATTGCCAGAAGAACTGGAGTAGTTGGAGGTTCCTCTGGCAGATAACCCCATTTTTGACATAGAGCTTTCGTCAATCTTGCGAACTTCAAGAATTGCCCTCCGGGCATCCCACATTTCTTAGCCCATTCTGTAAAGGGTAACAAATATCCACCTCCAAAGAGGTCTCCCATAGTGGGACCTCCAGCGGCAGTCTTTTCACCATCTTTTTAAAGATTTTAAATGAATTGACTAGTCTGCTGTTGTGACCCTCCAGAGTATAATGTACAATGCATGCCAAAGTAAAGTAGGAGTTGGACAATTAGTCCACCTTTGGCGGATCCTCATCAGAATTGTCCTTTTAGTTTGGTAGCTATGGAAGGCACTGCCAACATGTCCCCCCTCCACAGCTGGGACTCTCACCTGTACATAATGTAACAAGGAATGTGGGGCTGTTTCAAGAATATACTATCTGGGGTGATCTATAAAGTCACTTACAGCTACAGCCAAATCATGGGCACAAAGTCTGCATTAGAATTGGTTCCAGCGGGAGGAAATGTAATATCTTCTGTTAATTGACCAAGGAAAGAGGAATGATGGGGTAGTCCCGCAGAGGTAAAGTAGAATAGTGAAAGAGAATCCTGTTGTTTCTTCTGGAAGCTGGAACTGCATAGCCCATTCAAGCTTTGTTTGGAAATATCGCTCTGAAGTATTAATGTCAGGCTTGGGTGACAAATTGAGGTTGTGCAGAAAAGTGGCTGGTGTGTCAGGAGACCCTCCTCTTTGAACTGCTCTACGTGGTAACTAGGATTACAAAAATGACTTTAAATGTTAGACTTGCTCAAATTGGCACTATTTTGACCATGTTGTTTTTCGTACCCTTTCTGGGAAGAATCCTCCGTTTCCCATTGAGCTTCTCCCGCCCCGGCTCTTCCACATCCCTTTAAAAGTTGTTTTTCCTTTAGCCCTTTCCCCTCTGCCTGATTTATTGTCATGCCAATCTTCTTATTCAGGTTGGTATTTTAGAAAAGAATGACTATCCAATGCTGTTATCACAAGTGACCTTTGGGGCTCTAAGCTGCAGATTGATCACGGTGTGATCTATGTGATTATTGCGACCCTCATAATTGCGACGGCCGAAAAGGCAGACTTTTTTTTAAACCCCTTTACACCACATATATATGCGGGCGGAGACCCCCGCACCCCCCCATATTAATTTTATATTCTATAAACCCCCACATATATATGTGGTGTAAGGGGTGGGTCTAAAAAATAAATAAAAGTCGGCATTTTCGGCCGTCGTAATTTTGAGGGCAACATTTTGGTACGATTCCATCACGGGGATAACGGTGCACCCTTGGAGTCCCGCAGTGATGGTTTAATCCCACCTCTTCTGAAGGCAGGCATTGATGGGGTGGGAGGTTACCAGAGCTGGGTTCATGGATGATGTCAGCGCTGGACAAAGGTGAGGTTAATACAGTGTGAACAAATGGCTGAACGTCTCTGTCACAGGACATTTTAGCCAAAGCCTTGGGCTTTGACTGTAACAGCGCTGTATCACAAAAAAGTGCTAATGGCAGGATCTGCAAAGTTAGCACTTACATGATGAAGGGCTCCCAGCACGCAATTTCTTCATTAGCAAAATATGATACGGTAAACCATAAAAATTGGTTAGAACATATTTGCACCTTGATTTGACATGCCCTTTAGCTAAAGGTTACGCTTTGCAGATGGTATTTACAAAGGATTCCTATGGAATCTCCCTGCTTTTCTTAGCAGGTGGTAAAGAGTGGCAGATTCGATTGGAATCCATTAATGTTATGCCTCCGTGAAAATGCTCATGCAGGCGTAAAACGAAGTGAGCTTTGAAGAAGGAGGAGGAAGGGAGGCTTTGGGGAGAACGCGCAAGCGTTTCCCCCCCCCCCCGGGGTGAATTTGGGCGCTGCACAGGCCAGAGAGCTGGCCTGCGCATAGAGCGCCATGGGGGGTATAAAAGGGGGCAGGGAAGGTTTGTGAGCAAGCGACAGTTGGGACAAGCGTTTATCCAGGTCGCTGCTCCCAAGCCTTCCCTGCGTTGGGGCCTTATTCGTAGTGGCAGTGAGGTAGGGCGTAGGGCCGGTTATAGTTAATAAGTCGGAGTGGCGGGCAAGTAGATATATAATTAAAGAATAAAAAAAAATATATATATATATATATATATATATATATATATATAATTTTGGGAGTGCTGTAGATAAAGCACCTCCCCTTATCGTTGTCGGAGCCACATCTCTGTGCCCTGCACACGCCGCGCACACACTAGGAGTGCTGTTGTAGCATCCGGGTTGTCTGTGGGCAGTGCGGCAGTGGCTGGCCCAGTTTGGCCCGTCTGGTCGGCGTGTCCCTGTTGGGTCTGGGGGGGAGGTTTTCCCTGTGTGCTTTCTCCCAGCCGGAGGGGTGGGATACGGGTAAAAGGGCGCAGTTAACGGGGAGTTTTCGGTAGCCTGCTTGTCCCAAGGCTGCTTCTCGGCAACGTGTGCACAGTAGTGCGGGCACGTCCTTCTGCCACCAGGGGGCAGTGTGGAGCCCTTAAAGGGCAGCACACACTTGCGCTGGGGATTTTGTGTGGGCTGAGCAGCCACAGTATCAGTTATCCAGTAGGGTACATCTTTTTCTTTTACCCTGCAAGGAGATAATTAGTGGCGTGTGTGTTTAATAGAGTTAAGAAGAATAAAAAAAGGGAAAGAAATTAGTTAAAATAGGGGCATGGATAGGGTCAGCGTGGACCAAAGAGGGGTGGCAGAGCAGAGGGACAGTGGAGGGAAATACCTGCAAAAGAGTGCAGGTGGGAGGAGGAGGGGTCTATTCCTGCCGGTTAGCGAGAAAAGGGGAACGTTCGGAACAACCTCTCCGCCTTGGAGAGCTTTAAACGGAGGGTGTAGTACGACCCCCGTGGTTTCTGAGAAGGTGGTGGGAGAGTGCTTGAGAATGGCCCCTATGAAAGACTGCAGAGAGCAGACTAGAGGGTGCAGCACGGCCCCTAGCACGGAGGAGCAAAGGGTGGAGGAGGGAACCCCTCCACCCAAAAAGAGAGGAGCAGGTAGGGGTTGGCAAGGCCCCGCCGAGAAGACGTCAAGGGAGCGGCGGGGCAGACGCCCCGACTCACCTGAAGAGGAGCTGGTCGGCCCGAGCGTGCGCTCACAACAACATTGGTATTTCACTGAGGATGATGAATGGGAAGAGGAGAATATTGGACAGTGGGAGGATGAGGAGCAAAATGGTTTACGGGGAGGGAAAGAGTGAGGAGGGGCTTAAGTTTTGAAGGGAAAGGTCAGGCTGGGGAGGCAGAAGTGCAAGAGGATGGCAGAGAATTGGTTTAGGGGAGTCTGCTGATGTTTTTTGTCCCCGCAGCAGTGGCCAGGTGAGAAAAGAGACAAGGAGGGTTGGAGTGGAGGTCAGGATGCTGCGGCTAGGTGACGGCAGGGCAGAAAGAGCTGAGCAGGAAAGGGAGTGGTCAGTGGTATGGTACAGGTTTGGCACTAGGTGGGGGGCATGCAGGGAGGGAGCTTGGGCACAGGGGATAGACGGGAAACTGGAGTCTTGGACCACGGGGGCCTTGGTGAGGGAGAGGGGGAAAAGGGTATCCTTGTGGAAGTACAAACTGACAAGGTGGCGGAGCCCGTGGCTCAAGGGGCAATTGAGGTTCCTAAGGAGAGGACTGCGGAAGGTACAGGGAAGGACAAAAGGATGCCTTATATGGGCATTACAAAGACGCTGGGCGTGTATTTGATCGGGGCGACAAAAGAAAAGATATGGGCAGGGGAGTTTGTGGACGTTTTTAAACTCCTGCACAGGGAGGTGAGAGCGAAAGAAGGGACCAAGTAGGAGGAGAGGGAGTTGAGACCAAAGGTGCCGGTCATGATTGACAATTGGACATCAGCTTTTTATATATATGCAAGTGTTTACTGCGAGAAGTTTCGAGAGAGGTGTGTAGCGTTGTAAAGGAGGTCCCAGACATGACCTGCACCCCTGCCCCTCATTTCGAGCAACCAGGATGGTACTCGACAAGGCACGTGACGTATGAGGAGCAAATGAACCAACGGAGAGTTGCACTAGGACTCTGCCCAGTATACATTAGAAAATCCGTACCTGTTGAAGCGCCCATAACCAGACAACCCTGGGCAGCACGGTAACCTATCAGACAGCCATACCTGCCGCCAATACGAAATGAGGAGTGCCTACATACGGTCCACGAAGAGACCCCAAGAGCCCTAATGGAAGGCCAGTGGAAATGACACAAGGGCCTGAACGGACTCGTGAATGAACAAAAAGTCACTATCGACTAGAACACGCCAACGTAAGTAAATACTAAATAAATATAATGGACACAGAGAAGAGACAATGTTAAAACGTGAGGAAATAGAGTTACGAGACAAGATGGAAGCAACCGACCTGTTAACCGTGTGTAAATAGGCTTGGAACGCAAGAAGCTAAGAAATCGATACTGCTTGCAATGCTTAGTAGAATATTAGAAGCGGCATGCGCCAACTATATAGCTACCTCAAGTGGCACGTTATACGAGTACGACTCCATTTTGTAAAGCAGAAATGGGCCCAGGCTGCCAGAGGCCTGGCAGGCCAAGTTTCACAACTCAGCCAGAACAGAGAGGAAGAGCAGAATCGAAATTCAACGGAGAGCGGCTCATGCCTGGGAAATCGAGGTCACCCAGTGAAGGGAGGAGAGCGTCAACTCACAAGAACCAAAAACTTCAGAGCATACCAGCTCGCCCGTGAAGGTCAAGATAAGAGAGCCCCAGGCAGGTGGTAGGGCCGAAGCAGAAATAAATACAATAAAAGCTGGAAACTGAAGCAAAATCATGGTGAACAGACACGTGACCCGCCGGGGGTGGAGAGGTACCATCGCCTGATGTCATCCAGAACCCAGGATACCATAACTTTTCCCGATGAGAAGCTACAGTCTCGAGGCCAAACCCAGCCAACTAATTGACACATAGCCCTAAGATACTGATTGATGGAAGCGAGGCAGGGTGAAACTTGGAACACCAGGCCCTTGGGTGTCCATTCTGCATGCTGCTAATTAAAATGTGGATTTATGTCTAGGGGTGTAACCTGCCCAATCACAATGGACCAAGTTATGTGGAGTCCTATAGATAGTAGAACCAATGAGACGTCGTACTTGTATGCCCTATCCTCATATACAGATATAGTACCTATACATAAGTTACGTTTCCTAACCAATTATATTGCATGTCGAGTTTTGTAGAGCTAGACATCAATTTTATTTATTTTATTTATTTATTTATTTGCATTTGTTAAGCGCACTTGCAGCCCATGAGGCATCGAGGCGCTGTTACAGAGGAAACACAGATTTAAGATTACAAGGAGATCTTAAATCTCAATGATGACGAATATTGCTTATAAGAATTACTGTTCAACTGAAGTTCGTGGAAGTCGGAGCGAGACAGGGGATCGCAATGCTGCTGATTCCCATGTGTTTCTTTGTTTGATGTACTTGCCATTAAACGGACTTCCCCTTGCCAACTTACTGAGTCTTCCTTATTGAGTCGTGCTGGAGTAAGTGAATCCTGCACCCCCTGTCCTCACATGGTGCAGCTATCTTGTCTTACAAGTTCTAGAGGATGAGCACTGACCTATGGGCCGTCAGTGAATTCCTCCCCTCGTGAACACCTGGTAGCGTGAGGGTGGTTACGACCATCGATTATAGATTATCGATTGATATTGTTATGACACCTTTAGACCGACGGCACGAAGTAACTCTAGGCCTTTGGTAAGATCACGAGTCCTTTCACCATTCCGGCTGAGTAGACTGAGAAGCTCCCCGTGGACAATGATAGAGTAAACATTTCAAAAATCTGCACTGGGTCTGAAGGAACCGGCCTTTCCAAGCATAACCCTTCTCATTCCAACGGGCAGCCGATCGGATGAAAACCTTAAAAGCAGAGAAAGGAAGGGGCGGTGTTCCCAAAGTTCCAGAGAGGAAACGATGCGATCGGTGAGTGAAGCAATAAAACTCGTTACTTTGGCAAATGTCGTGTAGGTATTAGAGCTACTAGGGGAAAGGTAACGGTGGGCGGCGGAGAAATAAATAAAGTAGTTAGGAGTAGAGAAGACTGTATATATATAGGGGGTTAATCACTTGAGCATAAGAAATAAAGAGTGGATACCAGGGGGGCACCTAAGAAAAAAACGTAAGGATTACCAGGGGGGTACCTGAGAAAAAATTTAAGGATTACCAGGGGGGCACCTGAGAAAAAACATAAGGATTACCAGGGGGGCACCTGAGAAAAAACATAAGGATTACCAGTGGGGCACATGAGAAAAAACGTAAGGATTTGCCTTGTTCCTGCACTTTAAAGAGTGGTCAGAAGGAACATGAACAAAGAGCCCACAGTGGGGGGACAATTTAGGCTACGATGACGATTAAAGACGGCATCAAAGGGGTTCATTCACATCCCATGACGGGGTATTGATTAGAAGGCAGGTATACGTATGACCAGCTGGTGTCTGTCTAGTCTGTCAAACGTCTGTCATATGTGTTCTGTTGTGTGTCAAATGTAAACTAATTGTATTGGTGATTGTTTTAAATGCATTTTGGCTTTACGCGATTCTGTTCCTAAGAGGGAATCGTATGAATACTGGTAGTGACGAAATTAGAAATGGAGGAAGTTACCCCACTTGCACATTTATGCAAACAGCTGCCCAAGCATGCATCAAAGCTGAAAAAATACAGCACAGAGTGGGTTAAGGGTACCGCAAATAAAATGTTTATGCCGTGGCCCCAGAACGGGTCACTCTCTAAGGCTGTTTTGCAGCATATGACTGACTACCTTCCTACACGCCACATATACTGGCAAGAAGCTAGAGAAACGTATTGCCACCCTCGAACTTTGGAAAATGTTTGAGCAGACGAAGGAGGAAGAACCACCCGCAGATTGGATATTAAATGTATGTACAGAGGGGGGTGAGACGCCTACCGCGCCACCTGCCCCATCTGAGCCAGTGATCGAAGGGAGTGAGTCAGAGCATATTTACCCGCTAAGAGAACTTAAGGCAGCCACGGGGTACAGCAACCCGGCATATGAGTCGCCTACGTATAGTAGTGACGACACCAAAGAAAAAGAGCAGGAAAGTAATCTTACCTCCGAAGTCCCAAGGGACAAGGAGAGACGCAGTGATGAAGGAAAGGATCAGGCACAGAGTAGTGCATCTCTCGAGAAAGAGAGAGAGGGAAAGAAGCAGAAAGGAGGTGATGAGGCAGCATTTGCAAAAGACGAATGGATGAGAGGACAGATACTAGTGAAATTAGATGGAAAAGGAAGTGATGATGTGAGGCCGAGGGAACGGGCTGACGAAGCGCAGAGAAAGGAAAAAGAGAAAGAAAACGAAATGAGAAACAAGAGGGTAGGAAAGAAGGATAGGTTAAGGCGAGAACAACTATATCGCGAAGAGCAAGGAATACCGCTCAGTTGCACACAATATGCAGCCTATGAAAAGTACAGGCAGAATATGCTAAAGTTAGAGGAAGAAAGGAGAGTGCACGAAAGGAAAGTAAAAAAGCAGGAAGATGAGGAAAGTAGAGGGGCAAAGGAACGTAGAAATGAACGGATGAGGGAATTAGATAAGGCTAGAGAAGAAGCGAAAGGAAATAGCTGAGGAAATGGAACGTAAGCA
Source organism: Ambystoma mexicanum (assembly GCF_040938575.1). Lineage (NCBI taxonomy): Eukaryota > Metazoa > Chordata > Amphibia > Caudata > Ambystomatidae > Ambystoma > Ambystoma mexicanum. The sequence goes on from NC_090923.1 coordinate 942,197,839, forward strand.
CAGACAGAGGGCACGAGATCTTGAATATTTGGAGCGCGAAGTGATTAAACCCAATCCTACAGTAGAATGGGAAGACGTAGAAGAATTCTTTCCTGCAAGCAATGCGGTACCAGGTACAAGCGGGACTAATATTGAGGATGACTTCGACACCAGAAGCATCGGGGAAACGATTGATAAAATCTATGACGAGATGGGGTTGGAACTAATTTACCAAGGGGGAAGGGAAGATGAGCGCTTAGAAAGCACTCAGCTATATGACACAGAGGATGTCACCCGAAGTAGTGGGAGCAGGGGACTATCCCTAGACAGGCTGGAGATTGAGCAGAACGAAGAAGATGCAAGAAGTTGTGTAAACTGGGAGTACTCAAGATCTGACTCCGGTGAGGAAACGGAGGATGTAGCACATGAAGAAGGGAGACGGTGCGAAAAACGGCTACCCAGGGTCCGAGAGGTACGATGGGCAGATGCTAGTGAGTCCACAAGTAGGGCACCGAAGTCAGCCGCGCAGTCCGGCTGACAAGAAGGAATGCCCCACGGTCCGAGGGGGGCGGCAGCATCTGCCTATGCAGACAGATTAAGGGCATTGCCAGGTAGGCGGCAAGGTGGGAACACCACCCCGGTGATAGACTGGAGGGCTATGGGGAAAGAGAAGGAGGACTGTGCATTCCAATTCCCGCTACTAGAAAAGGGGGGAGCAAGACCACAATATATTCCATTGCCACACATGGACAGAGAGAACCTTAAAAATAAGCTTCCAAGGCTGATGTTGGGAGCCGGAAAGTGGATACATGAGTTAGAGAAAATGACAGGGGGTGTCACCTTAGCTATGGGGGACATAAAGGGCTAAAGGGCCTCCTAATTGCCATACTTGGTGAAAGAGCCGATGATGTATGGAAACGGGCAGGCTATCCTAGGGTAACCCTAACTAACACCTCCCATGACGGAGCACCATTTAATAACTGTAGGGCAGCAGTGTGGAAAGCACTGCGAACGCTATATCCAGACACGTCTGATATGGGAGTTATAATGACTAAAAAAATGAAAGAATCAGAGGATCCGTTGATTTATATCCAGAATTTTCAAGATACATGGGTACTTGAAACGCATGAGTCTTGGACGAAGTCTATCCCCGTATTCTACCACATATTGTGCCAAGGGTTGCCAGAACCGGTGCAAAAACAGCTTAAGAAATTGGTAGGAATAGAAGCTAAACCATGGGCCAAAATACAGTTGACAATTGCACACTATTGTAGATTGTTGCAAGAAAAGAATCGGAAAAAGGAGGCAACTCGTAAGGGAGAGAAGGCAAAGCTGGTGCAAAAGAAGCTCTCGAAGTATGCTCTCGAGGGAGCCATGCTCACCAGCCCAGCCGAACCAAGGACACAGCAAGCGACTAACCCATCGCAGAATAATCAGGGTAACACAGGATTTTACCTGAGGGGAAGGGGTTTTGGAAGTAGAGGATGGCAGAGTAATCAGAGAGGGTTTTGAGGTAACCAAGGAGGCTTTCAGAATGTTCAAGGTGGCTTTCAGAACACACAGATAGGCGGTCCAGCTATGCCAGATGGACAAATGGCCCGACCACCGCCGGTGTGTTGGTTGTGTGGAATGACAGGACATGTGGCGCGCATGTGCAGAAGCCAAGGCATGTGGCAAAACAGCCAAGGGATGGGGACAGGCATGGTGAATCAAACCGCCAACCCGCAGCAGGGCAGTGCACAAAATTACGCAGTACAACCACAGGCGTCAGGCGTGCAGCAAGGTGCACAGCAAACGGTTCAACCACCGAACATGGGAAATTCGCCACAGGGACAACCCCAGCAGGCGCCGCCACAGATGGTACAGGTTAATAATTCTGGAGGGGGAGTTAACCCTGGAAATGGGGGGAGCACAAAAGTATACAGTGGACCGAACCTGTACATGAAATAGGACAGCTCACGGGGGACTCTGATGTGCTCTATCCTATCAGTGACATCAGACCCTAACAGGGAACCAAGGGTGAATGTCACCATAGGGGGGAAAGAATATTCCTTCTTAGTTGACACGGGTGCAACGCGCTCGTGCATAGGAGAAGGCAAGTTTTCTTTGTCCGGCAAGGCAATAGATACTCAGAGTTTCACTGGAGCTCATAGTAGAGTTCCCTTTACAGACGCACTCCCAGTTTCGGTGGGAGAGCGTGAAATGAATGTACCCCTATTATATTCACGTCAGACCCCAGTACATTTTTTGGGTCAGGACCTGATGACTAAATTAAACATGATCATCTCGCTTACCGAGAATGGTATAGTGTGCTCCACCCCAGGAATGCATTATTCAAACGTGTGCGAAATGATCAGAGCATACTCAGGACGTGTAGCAATGAGGGCTACACCATTAGAACCAGACATTTTCGCATATGGCATGAGACTATGAGAACCCCTGCTGAGTTTCTATTCAGACCAAGAATACCCAGGCACGAAGAGGAGGGACAAGTATTTCCCTTAATGATACAATCTGCCGTAGTGCGAGGAAAAGTGGTATTGGTTGAAGGAAATGATGATGAAGGCAGACAATGGTGTGCGATCATCGCCATTGAAGAAGTGTATAGATTGACTGACATCACCGATGACGATCTGTTCGAAGAGCACCCTAACCTCGAGGAGACAAGGGTAGAAGTGAGTCTCATATTTTGGGTCAAAATGATCAAACGGGAGGTACCGCAGACAATGATGTTGGCACTGATACGTCCACAGTACTTTGATGATGACATGGCCCAAGTGCCTGCTGCAGTATGGACTACAGGGCCCTATGACTTAGGTCTCCTGAAGGGGGCAGGTGAAGTATTAATTAAACTAAAACCAGGAGCAATTTTGCCACGAGCACGACAATATCCCATGTCCAGAGAGGCAGATGAAGGGATCTCAAAGACAATCTCCGCCATGATGGAGCAGGGCATCCTAGTGACGTCAGAATCACCTTGCAACACAGTGATTTATCCTGTCAAGAAATCAAAGGGAGTGTCTTGGTGTTTAATCCAAGATTTACAAGCATTAAACGACATAGTTGAAGCCGTGTTCCCTCTAGTCCCTAATCCATCCACAATATTATGCAATATACCAACTGAAGCAAAATATTTCACGGTGATCGATTTGAAAAATGCGTTTTTCTCGATTCCATTGCACCGCGACTCACAAGACCTGACGTCATTTACTTTCAGACAAATGAGTCTGAAAAGCACAAGGTTGCCAAATGGGTACTGCGAGTCCCCGTCTATCTTCAACAGAGTCCTGCAAATGGACCTGAGCAACATTGCGGTGGACAGTGTTGTTTTGCAGTATGTAGATGACATTCTGATCTGCAGCACCACTGAAGAGCAATGCAGGCACGACTCTGTGCAGCTATTGACTATACTGGCTGAGAAGGGATACAAGGTTGATAAGGAGAAGTTGCAGTACTGTCAGCCAGAATTGTTATACATAGGCCAATTGATCTCTCATAAGGGGAAAAAGGTAACCCCAGAAAGGGCTGAAGCCATTATGAACACGGCCAAGCCGTGCACGATAAAACAAATGCAAAGCTTTTTAGGCCTGTGCAATTATGTCAGAGCATGGGTCTTTGACTACAGCTCATACACCAAGCCCTTGCTTCAGGCCCTAAAGAAGGCCCAGGCGACAAGGGAAGATATCAAATGGACTGAGGCGATGGAAAAGGGGCTCACAGAGTTTAAGGGGGCAATTTTTAAGGACCCAGTTCTAGGGATTCCTAATTACGCAGAGGAATTCTACATGTTCTCACATACCAATGGTAATTTTATGACAGCAGTGCTCGCACAGCGAACCTTGCTGGGGTACAAGCCCCTAGCATATTACAGCGGGAATCTGAACCCAGTCATGAAGGGCCACTTCCCATGCGAACAAAACCTAGCTGCTGCCGCATTCGCTATCGAAAAAGCATCATCCATTGTGATGGGGTGCTCCATGACACTGTATGTTGAGCACTCACTGTTCGCCATAACAGAGAAGCCTAAGGGCACACTGACATCTCAGAGAGCATCCGCCTATGAGGTGATTATCTTCAATCCATCGATCAAAATAGTGCAATGTAAAACTGTGAATCCAGCTACGTTCATAGCAGAACCAGTCACAGAGGGAGAACCTATACACGACTGTGCAAACTATGAGGAATTCTATGATGAGATCCTCAGGGTGAAAGAAAATTCCCTGGCAATTGGAGAGATCATCTTTATTGACGGGTCTTCGAGAATCGACCAAGAAGATGGACAAAGGTATACAGGCGTGGCTGTGGTAAAACATCTAGCGAATGGAGAGTTTCGAGTACTCGTTAGTGCACGAATACCATCTCATTATTCGGCACAGGCGGCAGAACTATTGGCACTGATACTCGCCATTGAGAATCATGCAGACCAGGAAGTAACGGTGTACAGTGACTCCGCCTATGTGACGTCCACAGTACATGCAGGTCTAGCGCGCTGGAAAAGTAGGGGCTACCTTTGAGCAGACGGCATGCCAGTGCAACATGCAGCCCTATTGGACAGGCTGATAAAAGCACTACAGCTCACAGTGGGCATAGCGGTCGTGAAATGCGCCGCTGCTACCCAGGGGACGGATTTCGTGTCCCGTGGAAACCATGAAGTGGACACAGAAGCCAAACATATGGCATCCAAGAATGAAACAATCAAGGACGTGGAGGTGGCACGTACCCATGAGCGGATGATGGTGGCGCGAGCCACACCCGAAGCTTATAGCAATATGGGGTAGGCTCAGCTAATGGAGCTCCAGGGGGAGGCATCTCAAGAGGAGAAAAATCTGTGGAAATGTCGAGGGTGTTCTTTAAACCCCTCTGACGGGTTATGGAGGCAAGACAGCACTTGTAAACCAGTAATGCCTGTCGCCCTCCTAAAGGTAGCGCTAGAACAACTTCACTAACCCATACACATGTCAAAAGAAAACCTAGCTGCAATGCTCGCGGAAGACTGGTTCACACCGAATTTAGCGGAGCACGTAGCATTTTTTATGGTGAACTGCATTATCTGCCAGAAATTCACTGCGGGGCACACATTAAAAGTAGTAAGAGGAATCATTCCCAGACCAAATGGACCATTCCAGAACCTGCATATCGACTATGTTGACAGGATTCAAGTGTGCAACGGGTACAGGTATTTAATTGTGGTGGTGTGTCCATTCTCTAGATGGATAGAGGCAGGCCCCTGTACACACCCAGACGCTACCTGTGCTGCTAAATTCCTGGTAAGAGAAGTGTTCCCTAGATGGGTGGTGTGCGAGGTAATGAGATCAGATAATGGGGCCCACTTTGTAAATTCAGTTTTCGAACAGATTAGTTTGTTGCTTGGTATAAAGCACAAGTTCTCATCTGCGTATCATCCTGAGGGGAATGGGATATGTGAACGAATCAACGGCTTGCTTAAGGGAAGGATAGCCAAGTTGAAACTCACATTAAAGAAGGGATGGCTGCACTCTCTACCATTGGCATTGTATGCACTTCGGAACCAACCAGGCTCCGACCATCATTTCACGCCACACAAGATAGTTACAAGCAGAAGGATAAAGACCCCTCTTACCCCCCGAGATAGAGCTAGTTGTGATGCCCAGCCAACTAGAGAGGTTCTGGGAACAGAAATGCAAAAATACATTGACAGTATGACATCCAGTGCCTCTGTCATTACAGGCCAGTTGCAGTGACAGCGAAAGGAGGACGGCGCAGCACGAAACACAACAGGAAGTGCTGAAGCAGACACCGAGCAAAGTGTACATGCACCCCTCGTCTTCCCTGGTGACAGCGTGTTGATGAAGAACTTTACCAGGAGAAGGTAGGATGAGCCAAGATTTAATAGCCCGTTCATCGTAGAAGACTGCACCCCATCCACCGTCATGCTCCAGGGCAGAAGGGCATGGATCTTCCTAAATGACATTAAACCCTACATAGGAGAGAGCACTCCAGCTACATCTAACTGCAAAGAATCTACAGACAACGGGGAAGAACCTCAGCACGTGCATACAAGATCCATGGTGAGGAAGAAGGACGCATGAGCAGCAAAACAAACGGCTACAAAATCCAGCAAAATTGTGGCTTTCAAAACAATAAATTTCCTCAAACCAAGTGAAGGATGATAAAAGGACAATAATATGGACAGTCTATGCAGTCAAAGTTACAGAATAAAGGAAGAGAATCACACATCCAAAGCTGTAGTAACGCTACTCATATGAACGTTCAAAACCACACAAAGCACTGAAAAGACCCTAAGACTCTGAAAAGAATAAAAAAGGTGGCATTTCTGTGAACCAAAACGATATCCTAAAACAACCAGTATCAAGACTTTGTGCGTAGAATTTATGGTATCCCCCAGTAGAAATATTACAAGGGATGTGCTTTTCTGTTTTCGGCTAGTATTAGAGACATATCCATCACTCGTAGGGAGAGATACCAGCATCCCAGATTTCATTCAAGATCCAGCTAACAGGAAGGTAATACAGCAACTACTGACTGTCCTCGTGGAGGCTTTTGCCGAAGTGCCAGAGTACTGGGAATAAGGACAAATGCTCCCCCCACAAGTGATCATCGATGAATTGACATACACCTTATTTTTCCGAATCATAGAGGAGTGCCCAGGACTCGTCGGGGAACCACAGATACCCTAACCTTCATCAGAGATCCAAGAAACAACGAATTCCTAAACCAAGTGTGGTACAAACTAAACTACGTGGTCGCAATCCACGCAGCAGAAAAGTGTAAAAACTGTTCACGTCACGAAAGGCCTGTGATCTAGAGACCAGGAAATAAGAGCGAATGTCGTTGTCACCAGAAGACAGCAGATACGCATACGAAGTCTTCTTCCACCTCATTGAGAACTTTCCAGAATTAGTGGGCAGCCCAAACAATGTTGACGTACCCGCATTCCTCAGAGACCCAGTAAAGAACGCACAATTAAACAGGCTCCCGAGAGCCATCATAGCGCAACTGAGAAGTAATTATGGCCATCCACTGCTGAGGAGAGCCTTAGAAGGAGGAGATCCACAATAGGACTGTCCGCCAAGGACAGAACGAGAAGAGCAGAAACGAGGATTGTGACATCTTGTCCCTAGGTTATTTTTATTTTTCTTTCATTTTTTATTATCCTTTTGTCATCTGTCCACCGTGGAGCAGATCAAGGAGAAAGACACTTCTTCAACTTGACCGAGACCGAGCGAAAGGAGCGGACACAAGAACTTCACCGCCTTATATTCTTTTCTCTTCATTTTTCTCATTTTTCCTATTTTTTTGTGTGCTCACATTTATTTTTATTTGTGTTTTTATTTTTACAGCATTTTATTTTTGTGTGATTTCTTGCAGTTTCATCCAATCATTCCTTCGCAGTGAACAGGTTCCAACATGTCCTCTGGACCAAAACAAATTTGAGGGGTTCACTGGGACCTCACCTACTATAGATACGCATAATTAATGTGATGTACCAAAGTTGCTAGCCTAACCTTTTTTCCCATAAGCATAGCAAACGGAACCATGCTGCATACCCAGAGACTATTGTCATCACCCGCAAGAGGGGGGACGCTTAAAAAGCACTCGACACTTTAGTAATAATAAACGTTCGAACTCTGAGATCGGAGCAAGCAAAGAATAAATAATTGACCATGGACTCGATTGAAATGGGGGCCCAGAGCAGTAACATAGCTTTACCCCCAGCAGAAGTGCGCCCCCACATCCCTGGAAGAAAATGCTGCAAACTTTCAGTCAGAACAATTATGTGCATATTTACAGTGATCATTATTGTTTTTCTATTATTAACAATCAGAACTGCTTTCTTTATTGGTGCACGAAGTATACCCCTATCAGTACACCCACTGGAAAACAAACGTCAGGGGCTTACGAAAGCACCCAGACCCTATATAGTGATTCCAGTTCCAAGAAAAGCTAATGATGAAGCAAATGATTTAAAATTGAATGTAATTAGCAGTGTTACGTATACACATGAGGTGATGAATGAGAGAAAATGCTGGAGACAGGGTCAGCACGGAATGAATGATAATGTGGCATTGAGCATGGCACGCACCCACACACAGAATGCACACAAACAAGGGCCAGTGTCAATGGCTACAAGGCCTCCAACGAAGGCAGTAGAGAAGGAGAGACTGCCTGCCGAACATTAAATTCTAGAGAATAGTGGAAGTGACCAAGAAAAGCCGAGGGAAATACCAAAGAAGGAGGGAATTGCAAAATCCCTCGAAAGAACAGAAGTGGCCACAAGAGAATTCACAGAGAAGACACAAATGCTAATAGACTACTTGTTCCCATTTATATTCAGAGCAAAGAAACTGCACGAGGAGCTGAAAGGCAGGACTATAGAGACTATAACAGCAAGCACACCAGCTCAAAAGCAGGGAACATGCACCAGACCTACGACACAGCCACACATTGAAGAACTGGGGAGCCAATGGCGGTTAGGGGAAGTCTATGACAACATCCAAAGAGGAAGGAAAGAAAAAACAAACCCTTCTCCTACCACAGCGATGCTGTTGAGGCAGCCAGCTCCACCAAGATACCTAGAGAGGAAGAGCAGCACATACGCATTTAGAGACACAGTCATAGCAAACTACAGAAGAACGCTGAGAATCAAGAGAAGCCCGCACGAAGATAACAATGAACTTAATGATTACCTGGACAGCACAGCCCATCTCGGAAACAACATATGGTACCAGCACATGAAGGAAGTGGGTCGAAGGCAGTCGGAAGGAGAATGCTTCGTCTGTGCTCTCCTACCATACAGCATGGGAAAATCCAAGATCTTCGTGGCTGTAGAAATTGATGTCCCTACAGCACACTGTATGTCACATGTAGCAAAGTGCAACACCAGAGGACAATTTATGGGAAGAGACGCCTCATTGATATGGGCCAACGAAAAGGTTTACCCGGTTGAAGATGGCTACGTCCAGGACATTAAAACAAGAAACCGAGCGCACACCAGAAATCATGTGATCAGGTACGAGAACCCTGGCATCAAAGGATCAGGGATAAAATGGGAAGTTAACCCGAGACTGAACGTCCGAGGGAAGACTGCAGAAGAGGCTCAAATCTGGAAGAACAGAGGCCAAATGCAGATCTGGGGGTCAGTGGTCTCCCCAGATGGATGGGAGGATGGAGTAGTAATCTGCCGAGCATGGATGGTCCTTGGAGCCTGCAGGGAAGCAATAGAGAATTCACAGAGGTTATGCAATCCTCTGTGGCCAAAGTTAGTAAAGTTACTAACATGGGTCGCAGATAGAGGGGGACCCCTGCAGATAGTGCCACTAGAGAGCCCGAAACTATGCTTCAGAAACAATAGCACAAGGAAGATGGGAGAGAATCAAAACTGCGGAAGAATCTTTGAAGCCCCTGGAATGAGACAAGGAACCGCAGTTATTATGGACCATTACTGGGCATGTGGATCCAAGGCATACATAAGGTTGCTGAAGAACTGGGGAGGCATATGCACACTAGTGAACGTCTACGTTCCTGCGCTAGTGATCCCTAAGAATGACCTGAAGTTGGACAGTTTCCCAAAAGCAGATGCTCATCTAAGAAGAAGGAGATCTGTAGAACTGGTATCCAGGATAAAGAGGGAAAACTACTTTTCGCCCAAATCAGAAGAGGCATTCCATGTAATCCCGTACCAACACAGGCTTTTCAGCCTCACCTCAACAGTATTCATAACACTACTCCTGCCCCACATCCAAGTTGGAGTGAATGCTAAATGGTTGCAGAAAACCAGATGGGAGTTATTACAGACCATCAATACCACTATAAAAGGATTCAACGCGATCAAAGAAGAGCTGAGAGCAATCAGACTGATGACCCTCCAAAACAGATATGTGCTTGACATGATCACAGCGATGGATGGAGTTGTTTTTGCAAAAATCAGAGAATCATGTTGCACATTTGTACCATCACATAACAAAGAAAACGGAACCCTAACAGAGGCCATAAGCATGTTGACAAGCCTGAAAAAACAGATGATCAATGAAAGTGATGAAGTGGACGATGACAACTGGTTTGGAGACATATTCTCGTGGGTCCCACAATGGATGGCAGATATATTCAAGTTTCTGAGAGCTCTCCTAGCAATGGTATTGCTTGGAGTCTGTGTTATCAAGATAATCATTGCACAGTGCCAGAAAACTGCGAAGAAAGCCATAGGGATGAAAATAATGGTTGATGTTGAACCAAGATGGAAGCCTAGAGACCTGACTGATGAAGAAATAAGAGACTTCGTGAAGGCCAGAAAATTTGCACCAGAAGGAACAAAATCCACATATCCTAAAAAGCGAAGAAGGTATGAAGGAAAATGGATCTATTGCAGTCCAAATGGGCAATGCCAGCTAATGATCTGGAACAAAGATGAACATGTGAAAACAGCAGGGAGTTTGAAAGACATGATAAAAATGTGGACTCAAAAATGCACATGTTCACACCAGCATGTGCCAACCCTGAAGACGATGAACAAAACACTGAAGAATCAAAGGAAATAGAGATAAAAAATGAAGCAGAAGTGGTCAATGAACCGACCAGAGGGGGGAGTGTAAAGGATGTCCCAGACATGACCTGCACCTCTGCCCCTCATTTCGAGCAACCAGGATGGTACTCACCAAGGCACGTGACGTATGAGGAGCAAATGAACCAACGGAGAGTTGCACTAGGACTCTGCCCAGTATACATTAGAAGATCCGTACCTGTTTAAGCGCCCATAACCAGACAACCCTGGGCAGCACGGTACCTTATCAGACAGCCATACCTGCCGCCAATACGAAATGAGGAGGGCCTACATACGGTTCACAAAGAGACCCCAAGAGCCCTAATGGAAGGCCAGTGGAAATGACACAAGGGCCTGAACGGACTTGTGAATTAACAAAAAGTTACTATCGACTAGAACACGCCAACGTAAGTAAATACTAAATAAATACAATGGACACAGAGAAGAGACAATGTGAAAACGTGAGGAAACAGACCTACGAGACAAGATGGAAGCAACCAAACTGTTAACCGTGTGTAAATAGGCTTGGAATGCAACATGCCAAGAAATAGATACTGCTTGCAATGCTTAGTAGAATATTAGAAGCGGCATGTGCCAATTATATAGCTACCTCAAGAGGCACGTTATACGAGCACGACTCCATTTTGTAAAGCAGAAATGGGCCCAGGCTGCCAGAGGCCTGGCAGGCCAAGTTTCACAACTCAGCCAGAACATGTAAGTGATTTCAATCCAGCACTCCAACTAAGTTAATGCCTTGTATAGGATGCCTAATGAAAACCCTAATTTATATATGTCAAAAGTTTGTTTAATTCTGGGTGATGTACCCTTATATAACGCCCCTCTCTTGAATCCCCCGGTCTCAATGAACCAAGAAATAGGTTTGTTTTGCAAATTAAAAGATTTATTTGAAGAATTGAACAATATATATATATATATCACAGTTTTATGAATATGAACAATATCTGAATATCACACTTATGAATATTTATGCAATGATCGATAATGGGTAATATGACAAGATCAACAATCTCTTTAATCAATTAGGAGTAGGAATAGGAAGAATTAATTTAGCAGAGAATACTTTGTATGGGTTCAAGAGATTGCAATGAAGGGAAGAAATGCAACACAGAAATAAAACTTGATATGACTTCAATCAAAAGACAATATGATCACTCTTTCCCCTGTTACTACTCACTCCCCCCAACATGCAATATGAAGATATGGAATGAGGGCACACAGGTATCAGGAATGACAATCAACATTGCAGTTCAATCCCAATTCCCCCCAGCAAGCAGAGAGAAACAGGGCTGATGTTAAACAGGTCAAAATGCTTTTAAATGTGTTTTGAATTGAATGGGAAAAATGCTAAAAATGATTTTAATACGCTAAATTAAATTCAGAACTAGTGAGAGTGGCTTTGGATTGGTTCAGGTCAACACTAGCAATGATTGTAGAATGATTAGCAGATGGAAAACGAAATTCAGAAGTTGAAATCAAGAAATAGCTATTTTTACATGTGGTGAAATTGAACCAAATTGCAAATCGCAGCAACTTTTCTGCGTGCGGGAAACGCAATTGCAGAAAAACTATAAGGAATTGGAATTTCTTTCTAGGACGTACGATTCAAAAGTTACAGAGGTTTTTGTGAAGGTAGATTTTTCAGAAACAGAGTCAAGATTTCAAAATGAAAGATGCGCTTTAAAGATAAGAAACCAAGATGGACTTATACTAAGGGGCTATGAAAGTGCAAGACACCCAACGGGACAACCACCAGAACAGGGCACCTTCCGCTCTGATTGCTGTGCGCCAGGACACTTGACTTTCTTCAGAAAATATCAGCGCACAGATGATTATCGCTGCAATTGTCACAGACTATATAATGTGAAGAATTCAGGATGGACACAATATTCTATAATGCAGTTCTGGATAGGTTGAAAGGGATTGAATAGGATTACTTTAAACTAAGAGATGACTATGGACAGTTCTATACTAAATACTCACTCCTATGGCTTTGGAATGGAATGGGCCTGTCAAAGATCTGGTCAAGGGTTTGGCTGGGATTCTCTCGCCACCGGACAGGTCTCAGGCACTGGGTCCTGCTCTCAGCAAGGCCCTCTGGTCTGCGCGGCCTCTTGGACTGGATCTGACAGGTTGGGTTACAGCTCTGCTGGACTGGTCGGGATCTTGGGTTCTAGCATGGGTTCTTGGCCAGAAGCAAAACAGCTCAGCCAGGCTGTTGGAATTTGTGGTGCTCCTTGGAAGTTTAGGGGTTAAAATCAGGTATGCAAGGTTTTTAAAGGCCTGCTGAAAAGGGTTCAGCTTTTTGGATTAGGCCTCTGCTTCAGGGTTCTAGAGTCTGGTTCTAAAGTCTGGATCTGGAGTCTGGTTCTTCCTGCAGGGTGCTTCGCCAGGGCATCAGTTGATGAGTGAGAAAGTGTGTCTGTGGGCCCTCAACAGTCCCTATTTATCCATTTTCCAAAGTGGGTTGGGAGGCTGATTGTCTATGCCCAACCCTCTAAGGATCTGATAGGTCAGAGAATTCCCTGTCCCCTGATTTGAGAAGGGAACAGTGTGTCATCATGTGTCATAGTGATGCTGCCATATACAATCCAGGGAAGTATCTCCCCTTTGCTTTTACTTAGAAAATCTATTTTTCCCAAAAAACATATTTCCAGTATGCACAACTTGTTAATATTACATATACACATCAGAGATTAATTAAACCACGTTTCTGTTCAAGTCCCATGTTCCTACGAGTTTCGGTTCACAAATGACAGTTTTTTTACACTTTTGGTTGGTTACACATTTTCGGATCTGTACAATTTTTTACATATACATGCACATACCACTTGGTCATACTTCTGTAATTTTTCATGTTCCTAGCACAACCACAATAGCCACAATATTAAAAATATTCATGGTTCAGTCTCAGAACATCGCACAGATTCCAGATTAGTTTTAAACTGTGAGCAAATTTTTCATTTTAATAAAAGTTTCATATTTTTGTCAGTTCGGTACAATATTTTAGAAGTATTTTCCTTAAACATATATTTATTCAAATGTCAAATCCACATTTTCAGTCTGGCCCGCCTCCAAGATCTTGGCTGAATCAGAGAGTCACATGGCCATCTTCCTGCTAGGGCAGTTTCTATTGACGCCCCAAATTAGCATTTCCATTCAGCTCAAGGGAGCCCTTTGTCTGCACTCAGAGCAACAGGCCAGGGTGCCCCTCCCAGTTCCTTTTCACACCAGCCTGCCAGTTTCTGAGAAGAGCACAGGAGAACAGGTTCCTTTGTTTAGGAAGGAGGTGTGGAATGTGTTTGAAGCCCAGTGTGGGGAAATTTTACTTTAAACACAAATGTCTGAAATTGTCTTGCCTTAAAATATAACTGACATTTTTAACAAATACATCAATCAATTTCTTACTTCAAGCCTTTTTAGAATATAGTTTTGAATTGGATCCACCTCTTAGGCTTCTGATACCAAGTCTTTCTTTGGCATAGTTTGAGTTCAATGTACAACTTTACACCTGACAGGTTTTAAATCGCCGGCTTCTGACAGAGGTGAGTAACGGTACTACACCCATTTTTGACAGATTTCTTCCATCTCAACAATCCTCAAAAGTGGACTTTGTTCAGATAATATATACTTCTGTGGACATTGTATTTATGCGGATTCTCGAAGTAGAATGATGTTCACCACCCAACAAGGAGGTTGGATCTTTTTGTGTGGTTTGTGAGCCATGATATTTGCAATTTTGACAGCCATTGAAAAACGGATTTTTAAAACAGCTCTGTGTTTTCTTTTGCAATGATTTTGCTCTGTGGGCAGCCAAATGATGGGTTTTGGCAGTGGTCTCCTGTGTTCTCACTGACATAGGCAAAAGTGGATGGTGGCCTATTTTTCTGATTTTTACTGCGCACTTTATGGTGATTTTTAGCGAGCAGCATGCTTTCCGGCGGCCATTCTGATGTTTCTGCTGCAAGCAATGCACAGTAATGTTGCAAGGCCTGGACCAGTGGGTTGAAACCTCCCACAAGCCCCCCTCTTGCGATTGGCATTGATCGATCATCAATGGGAATTCGCAAGACTGGGATGTCAGTTTCATCTCTTCTGATTCCACAAATGGCAAAGTTCATCATCTTTTCCTCCATCAGGGGTGGATCGATCAGTTGTCCTCGCCAGTCCTGATGGGAGTATTGAGCGATACTCCGGGCCCCTCGGATCTTTGCTCCTGGTCTCCGGGTAGTCCTCCTTGGTTAGTCTCCATGGTCTCCAATCAACTATAGGTTATCCTAGGATGACAAAGCAAAAAACATATTTGTAGACATTTCCCCACCACTATTAATGTAGTGGGGCGGACACATACATTTTGATAATCAGGACACATTTTTATTATTATATTTTATAGACTATGTATGGAATATTTTAGAGTTGTAATTTTATGGAGCTAGAGTGGCCCCCTCGGGGTTCCAGTTGCTGCAGAGTGTGCCTAGGATGGCAACACTTTAGCTGATTAATATGGACCCACTTATCTTCCCCCTCTGCCAAACTGCCTTTGGTGATGTGGATCTTGTAGGCGACTGGTGAGATTTTGTCTACAATTTCAAAAGGACCCCTCCAGGTAGGCAGAAATGTATGCTGTTTGGCCTGGTTCCTTTGGAAATTGTATAAGTAGACCCGGTCTCCTACATGTATTCCTTTCTGGTAGTCTTTAAGTCATAGTGGGTCTTCATGTTGTCGGCTGATCTTTCTAGATTTCGCTGAGCATAGGCAAAAGCATGTTGAAGGTGTTTCCTTAGATTTTCAACATACTCATGAGTTGTGGAGGCATTGATCAATGTCTGCTCTTTGGTCCTGTAGAGCAGATGATGGGGAGGCACCATCCTGCATCCAGTCATCAGCTCAAACGGTGACATTTTAGTTGCAGATGAAGGGGTAGATCGGATGGCCATTAGGACAAGAGGTAATCAAATATCCCATCTTGGCCCAGAATCTGCCACAAACGTTTTTAATATGCTCACAATTGTTCTATTATATCTCTCTACTGCACCACTAGAGGCTGTTCGGTAAGCAATATGTAGCTTCCTTTTAACCCAAGTATCTCCCACATCTAGGTCATTACTTTGCTGGTGAAATGGCTACCTCTGTCTGACTCGATCCATTGGGGTAGTCAAAAACGCGAAAAGATGTGGTTGATCATCAGGGCAGCTGCTGTTTCTGCCTTGCAGTTTGGGGCCGGGAGACATTCCCCCCATTTAGTAAACAAGCATGTCACGGTCAACATGTACTTGTTCCCCCTAGAGGAGCGAATCACGGGCCCAATGAAGTCGACTTGCAAATCTGACCATGTCAGTGTCATCACCCTCTTTTGGAGAGGCGCACGGTGTGTGAGGGATGTTGGCTGAAATTATGCACACACAAGACACCCCTTCAAGTATTGGTCGAGGTCCTGCCCCATGTGTGGCCAGTATGCAACTTCTCTTAAGATTTCAAGTGTTGTATGAAACCCCTATGACCGGCTGTGGCCGCATCATCGCCGTGACTTAACATCAGGCTTCGGAATGAGGTAGGAACCACCCACTGATCATGGCCAGCTAGGGATTTCCTCACCAACAAACCGTCTTGGATTCGGAACATTTTTGGACATTTCATCAACACTCTGAGGTCCTCTTTCCCAATGTAATCGGTATCCGTCAGGGGAAAGTTCTCAATGTGTTCATAAAACTTACCAAATATTAGATCCCCTTTTTGAGCCGTAATCAAATCAGCATCTGGGGTCTCCTTACTCCATTGTGCAGTTCATTGTGAGCATTTGTCTGGGACCTAGTGATAGCAGTGACCTGGATTTCCCCCAACAGGGACTCGATCTCAATTACATCCCCTTGGATGGCCCTGGTTTTGGCCAGCTGATCAGCTAAGTCAGTTCCAGTTTTGTCTGGTCCTTGATTTTTAGACTCTCGTCCTCGAGACGGTTTTCTCTGGCACAATCATGCAAGTCAGCCAGACCTTGCGCGAGGGGACTCTTCTTGTTTTGGCCATATCTGACCTCCACAGGAAAGCCTTGCATTGACAGAATCCAGGAAGTAATTCGGGAATTACTCACATTTCCAGCCCGGATTCTGCCACTTTGGAGATATTGCAGAGGCTGGTGTGGAGTCTCCACTATGATGTGTTCCCCCTGGATAAACGGGCAGTAATTCATCAATGCCCACACCGTTGCCAGGAGTGCCTTCTAACAATCGTTGACATTTTCCTCCACAGAGGATAAAGTTTTACGCGCATTGTAGATTACTTTATTGACCTTGTTATGCTTTTGATGTGGTTCCCCCTTTCACCCAGGTCGGGCATGGCCTTATGTAGGAAAATGTTGAATTCATTGCCAGAGTTGATGTATCCAAAGGGGGTCCGGGTCCATGTGTACTGCTGTCCTCCAAAGGTAAAGGCCAGCTTGTATTGGTCCTCCCTACTGACAGGCACAGTCCAGTATCCATTGGTCAGATCTATTGCAGTGAATATCTGTGACCCCTGGATCTGGGCCAGCCCTTGGTCAATGTAGGGAAGAGGCCATCGGGAAGTATGGACCCATTTGTTGAGCTCCCTAAGGTCGGCGCAGAGTCTCTACTGGCCATTTAGCTTCAATATCCCTAGCACCAGATTATTGAAGGTGCTGTGGACTGGACGGATTATCCCACGGGACTCCAGGTTCTTAATTATTTCAGTAAGGGACTCCATTGATGCGAGAGACAAGCGATATTGCTTCACAAACACTGGAGTCATGCCAGGGTCCATGGGAATTGTTGTTGTGTGGACGTCGGTGCGACCACAGTCATATGAGTCCACCGCAAAAAAGATATCTTGAAAATCCAAGAAAACTTGTTTCAACTTTTGCTTCTGCTCCAGAGTCTCACAGGCATCAGCTAGGTTGACTCTCTCTTCAACCATCTGCCTGAAGCCTGGAAAGACTTCTGGTTTCGCTATCTCAGCGGCCTCCTCCAGCTGGGTGGAGAAGTCCCTAGATCAAAGTGCTGATTTGGACTGGTGGCTTCAGGTGGGAAAGGCAGCCCTCATGGACCTGGAAAATCACCTCATCCCTCCTGGAGTCACAAGTCCCATCTTCCTTACCATAAGGGCAGGAAGTGTACACCAGAAAGTTCCCCCCATGCCGGATGAAGGTCCTGTCTGGCGTTGTGTTGTCATCTCTTTCACTGTCAAAACTGTCCTTGGGGATTGGTCCTAACAGTTCATTGCCTAAATCTATGGCAAAATGTCGGTCATCAACCGCCATTCCAATAATGGTGCCTGCGGCTAGAGTGATACTCTTCAAGTCGCTGTTATCCACCTCCATTGGAATGGTGTCATGTTCTATATTGACTAGTGGTGTTGGGTTTACCCCCAACCCTTGATGTTGTAGAGAAGCCTTTAGATGAATATAAGCATCAGGGGTTTTCAATTTCTGTCCTCTTTTAACTTTCACTTCCAGGGAGAATTGTCGGGTCCTTGCTAGGAGGGTGACTTCCTCTCCGATCTGAATTTCAACTGCATAAGGCAGCAGTTGAGCTGACCTAAATGCTTTCTCTGGATCATCAAAGCCCATGGGATTATCTGCTAATCGGACCAAGCTTTGAAGTTTATTAGGTCCAAACTAATGGTAAAGCGATTGAGAATGTCACTGCCTCAGTAAAAGGCAGCAGTGACGTCTCGCATTACCCAACAATTATGAACTATGCTCTTGTTGCCTATGGAGATTTTGAGCATACACCTGCTTAGCAGGAGATGTTTGGAATTGGGTGCTTCCAGATCCATTTCCCATTTGTCTATCAGTCTAAATGTGGGAATGGCTGGATCTTTTGGGAGTTGGCGGAACATGGCTTCGCTGATGAAGCTCATACCGTTGTTCACACACACTCGGGCGAGAACGGAGTCCTTCCCGTCATTTAACTGAACAGGGATGAAGAACTGCTCTCCAATTTGCTGAATATCAGCCAGGCTCTGAGCTGATTTCACATCTTTCTGAACGATAGGAGTGGGAATGTCTGATTGTGGATTAGTAAAGAATTTCAGAGTGTTTCCTTCCAGTGTGGAATGCCACCTTAAACTGGATTGAATTTTGATTTACAGAAATAGAGAGGACCCCCTATCACCAGTCTGTTGTCCTACTGCTATTACTGTCACGTCTGGAATTTGATTGTTCTGGAAGTGAAATTCTACTTGGTCAGATTTTTGTTCAACCATGTGGCATGTGCCATTTAAACTAACATGGTTGACACTCTGTTTTAGTTTGATTGGTATGCTAGTGTGGGTCCAGAGGACCTTGTTTGCACAATCTATTAGGGGTGACCACCTTCGCAGGAGGTCATTCCCTAGTAAACAAGGGGTGCCCTCTGGAGTCACAACTATGACCGGGTGCTTCACCTTGTGTCGCCCAATTTTAATGTCCAAATCCCCAGTCCCCTCGACGGGAATTTCCTTCCCGTCAAAGTTCTGAAGTTCTCCAGGAAGAGAGGTGAGAGGAATTTCATAATTCTCCCCCCTTCCGGAATTCAGTTCATCAAAGGCCTTTTTGGACAGAAGGGTAGCTTGGGATCCAGTGTCCACCAGTGCCGAAATTGTATCCTGCCCCTGTACTTGAACCCGGGCATAGTATCTTCCCTCCTTCTCCGCAAGGGGGCACAGATAATGCACATTTTTGGACAGCTGATGGGCTAGGTTTTTAGTTTTGGACATTAGGAGAGAAGAGATTTGGGCAAACTTCTGTGGGGAGCCTAGGGAATCTGAAAGAAAAAGGTGGCAACTAGAGATGGGAGAAATTTTGAGTTCCCCTGGTTCTGGGCCGCCCCCCCCCCTTCTTGGAAGCAGTCCCCAGGATGGGTTTGAACCAGGGGATTTTCATGCTGTTGGTTATGGGATTGGATGATGGGTGGCGCTAGCTCAGTCCCCACATCTACCCAGTCTGGATTTGAATCCTTTGGGACCCATTTCTCTTGGGGAGGAGTTCCCCCATCTCTGAAGGAGAAGATCCTTTTCCCAGGATCCTCTGAGGACCCCTCTCCTTAAAATTGGAAGATCTGTACCTCCTCCACAAAATGGGTCTGTTTGGATCCTTTGTTTCTCCTACCCCCCCTCTGCTCCTTGGGTGGCAGACTTTCAGGGGCAGGAGATTTTATTTCCGGTTCCTGGGTTTCCAGGGGCTTTCTACAAGTGGGGAAGGAAGCTTCCTCCAAGGCTTTACACCCCCCTTCCCCTTGTACCCCTTCGCCTTGTGCCTCCTCCCTGGGAACCGGTGGTTTGTCGGGGTGCTGCCCCCGTCATTGTTCTGGAGCACCAGGTCCAGAGTTGGAGGCATTCTGTGCCGGCATGCCCATCTGAGGGTTCTGCTGAGCCCTCAGCATGCGACCCAGATCCTGTGCCATATTTTGGACCTGGCGCTCTAGCTGTGAAACCCGCTGAGGCTGATACGGGGTGCTGTTTTCTCCCCTGGGCTGATCCCGGGAAGGGTAGCTATGCCTTCTCTGGTAATACCCCGGGTTGGGAAGATTTGGGTACCCCTCCACCCTTGGATTAGGTTGTCTGGGCTCAGGAAATTGGGGAAAAAGGGTTGGATGATTTTGGGGTTGAAAGTTTTGTGGATACCTGGGGAAGAAGTTCTGTCCAGGATTTGGGGAGTTTCTGCCCTCCTGGGGGATGTTAGGAGGGAAGTTCCCTAGGTTAGGTGCCTGGTTGGATCCCCCCCTTGTGCTGGAGGAGTCCACACATAACCCAGGATGGGTCTGTTCCCCTTGTAGTGGGGACTTACATAGTCAGGGGAGTGAGGGATCCCATTTAGCTCCCTGTCTGTGACTGGCCCCAGGGCCTTCTGGGTTTGGAGTTATTCTGCTGTGCAGGCAAGTTATTAGGCCCCCCATCTCCAAATCTAAAATGGGGGCAACCTTTACCTCTGCCACCTTGGCAGCAGCAGGGGCATTGGTTGTTTTGGGGCTTTTCTGAGTATTCTTGTTGTCTATGGGCTTTTGCACCTCATAGATCCGGGTGGCCTGTTCAATGACCCAGTCTAGTGATCTTTTCTCATGAAAATCTCTCACTAGCTGGGTCATGATGTATTTTGGTGGAGCATGGAAAAAGGTGTTAACAAATTCTCGGCTGTGCGTACCCACCCTTCTGGTAGTCTGCGCAAAGGCACGCTTTAGTTCCTGCACAAATTCTTGTGGGGCCTGATCCTCCCCACATTGCAAGTTGTAGGCTGCCTTGCAAGCCTCTTGGGGATTTCTGTGTACAGAAAAATGCTTCAAGATGTCTGCCCTATATGTGGACCATCTTGGATGATTTTGGTCCTCCAGCCCTGCAAAGAACCTGGAGTATTCTGGTGAGAATGTCCATTTCACATACTGAATGCAGCTACTAGAGCTCTAAGTGCTCCCAAACCGAATACTTAGCGTTCTTATGATAAGGCGTGATGACGCTCCTTATGGCCTTGATCTGTTTTAAGGGGTCCTTAAGCAAGGCCCTTTTTTGCCTTATTGGCCTTCTTAGTTCGGGTAACCCTGGCCCAATCATCCTCTGACTCAGAGGCACTGCTCCCAGAGGTGCCCGTCTGGTCTTCCATATTCTCTCTTGGATTCTGCGAGCCTGGGAATGGCTGGCAGAATATGGGGACCTAGTCTCCTGTGTCCTGGGACGCTCAGAGGAGTCTTCTGATTCCTCCTTGCTCCCAGGATTTGATGGGTACCCCCCACTGTCCTAGCTGGGCAGAGGTTTTTAGGATGCCCTTAGTGGGCTTACCCTCCTGGAGTTCCCCACTAAACTTCACAGTACTTGGGTACCCATACCCAGGTGCCCACCCATCCATTCCTGGGAGGTACTGGCCTATGAACCCCATACTTCTGATTGGATAGTATACTATCTGCCATCCCCATGGCCCTGGGCTCATGTTCGCCAGTGGACCTGGGGGTGGCAGAGTCCAGGGACTAGGAGAGATGAAGGTCTCTGGTACTAGGGTTCCTGAGGTTATGCTCAGGTGTTTCCCTTTCCCAGCGAACCTCATCTCTATCAGCCCCTGCTCCCTGTTGCCATGCAAGAACTTGAGCTTTCTGTTCCCCAATCAAGGCCTTACTAGTCCCTATCAGTCTCTCTCTCATGGCAACCTGCCTGTGGAGCTTGTCATTATTCTCACAGAGAGCCTCATTTTCTCTCCGTGCTTCCTGGGTTGCTTTTGAGTACTGGGCCAGTCTTTGCTGCAGGAGGGTTACCTCCTGAGTCCCGTCCCTACTGGCCTGCTCCTTTCTTGCCAGAGCATCTTCCACCCTCCTGGTGTGCTCTTACAATCTATCATGCTCTTTTTGGAGTTCACCCAATCCCTGGAGGGCCAGGTGATTTTCTTCCAGCTTCCCTTTTAAGTGACAGACTTCCTGGCCTAAGGTGTCCCTTTCCTGAGCAAGAGCCTGCCCCTGTGCCACCAGGTTGTCCCTCTGTCTTTGAAGGGCACCAGCTTTCTGGCGCTCTTCATCAAACTCTGCCTGGGTGTCCAGGTCTTTCAGAATGAATTTATCTCTCTCTGCCTTCTCTCTATCTAGGTGGCTTTGCAGGGTGACTACCTACTCTGCGCATGCCCCGTTGAAGTCCAGTTGTTGCTCCAGCTTTTTCTGGCTCTGCAGTAGAGAGTCCACACTTTCTTGGTACTCCTTCTGCAAGGCCAGAATTCTGGTATCCTGGTCTGCCTTTTCCTGTTGCAGGATACCCATATCCTCTTTTATTTAACTATATACTGCCTGCTTTCATTTTCTGACTCCTGGCTCCTCTGCAGCCTCTGCTCAGAAGAGTCCAGATCAGATTAGGCCTTTTCTAATGCCATCAGTTGCCTACTTGCCAGATCTTGGCCTTCAGCATATTTGTCCTGTATGGCTCCCATAGATAAATATAGATATGCCGCTATCTTGGCAATCTTACTCTGCTCATCCTTGGCCTTAGGGGCCATATATAGTTCACTCAGGGCCACATGCAAGGGACCCTGATCCCTCCAGATATCTAACCCAGTTGCAGTGATCTGTTGTGTGATTGCCTGCAACCATACATTATGGTCCTGCTCAGTCCACTCACCTCTCACAAATAACTTATGTAAAAGGTGTTCTCTAGCTATCTTGATGTCTACCAATGTTGCCATTTTGGAAATATTAATTTCCTTCCTGACTTACAGAAGTTTTTTATATTATGTTTGCAAAACAGACCGTTTCCTTAGAACGTTCCCTTTTGAGGGCTGCTTTTACAGTGTAACACAGCGTGTCAGCCAAACAGGATTAATGTATCCTGTCAGTTAGCACACTGTATTAAGCTGCACAAGTGGTAGACCTAATTCAGAAATCCCGGACGAGCTCCCAATCTGTAAGGGATTTCAATCCAGCACTCCAACTAAGTCAATGCCTAGTATGGGATGCCTAATGGAAACCCTTATTTATATATTTTTATGTCAAAAGTTAGTTTAATTCTGGATGATGTACCCTTATATAACACCCCTCTCTTGAATCCCCCCGGTCTCACTGAACCAAGAAATAGGTTTGTTTTTCAAATGAAAAGATTTATTTGAAGACTTGAACAATATATATATATATCACTTTTATGAATATGAACAATATCTGAATATCACACTTATAAATATTTATGCAATGATCAGCAATGGGTAATATGACAAGATCAACAATCTCTTTAATCAATTAGGAGTAGGAATAGGAAGAATTAATGTAGCAGAGAATACTTAGTATGGGTTCAAGAGATTGCAATGATAGGAAGAAATGCAACACAGAAATAAAACTTGATATGACTTCAATCAAAAGACAATATGATCACTCTTTCCCTTGTTACTACTCACTCCCCCAACATGCAATATGAAGATATGGAATGAGGGCACACAGGTATCAGAAATGACAATCAACAATGCAGTTCAATCCCAATTCCCCCCAGCAAGCAGAGAGAAACAGGGCTGATTTTAAACAGGTCAAAATGCTTTTAAATGTGGTTTGAATTGAATGGGAAAATGCTAAAAATTATTTTAATTCGCTAAATTAAATTCAGAACTAGTCAGAGTGGCTTTGGATTGCTTCAGGTCAACACTAGTTGTAGAATGATTAGCAGATGGAAAACGAAATTCAGAAGTTGAAATCAAAAAATAGCTATTTTTACATGTGGTGAAATTGAACCAAATTGCAAATCGCAGCAACTTTTCCGCGTGCGGGAAACGTGATTGCAGAAAAACTATAAGGAATTGGAATGTCGTTTTGGGTTTGTTTAAAAGCTGAGGATGTTAGCTTCAAAATTACATTTAAATTAATGTTTCTAGGACGTACGGTTCAAAAGTTACAGAGGTTTTTGTGAAGGTAGATTTTTCAGAAACAGAGTCAAGATTTCAAAATGAAAGATGCACTTTAAAAATTAGGAACCAAGATGGACTTATACCAAGGGGCTATGAAAGTACAAGATATCCAACGGGACAACCACCAGAACAGGGTGCCTTCCGCGCTGATTGCTGTGCACCAGGACACTTGACTTTCTTCAGAAAATATCAGCGCACAGATGATTATCGCTACAATTATCACAGACTATATAATGAGAAGAATTCAGGATGGACACAAGATTCTATAACACTGGAAAAAACCCCAGGGGGAGAGAGAGGGAGGTGATGACCCTAGGACCTTGGTCCTGCAGTCAGGTGAATGGTGTGTCTGTCGCTGGGTGAAACAACCACCTATACACTCGTTAATTTGTTCTAAAACAAAACAAATTTTTTAAAAAACATTTTAATGTGAAAATCACAATTGACTAGAATTCAAAATACAGAAAAATTATTTCAACTTTATTCATATAAAGTTGTGACAAAAAAGAATTATTTGAAAGAGAAAAACAACCACCCAGTAGTGACAATTAAAACTGAGTTTTTTATTTTTGGTCACAATACAGTGCCTCTAAAAAATTATTTACTAAAAAACAACAATACATGTGCACTATAGCTGAGGTAAAGTGGGATCAACATACCAGATTGACAAATTAATATCAGTGGGATAAGATCATGAAAAACGAAAATAGTAGGGACCCAGTGGGTGAGCACTCAATGACCAACATCAACTGGTGAAGGGTAGAGCATTTATAGATCGAACTAGCTCTATCATATGAAAAAACCTATGATATTTGTTAGGTTTACTTTTGTGAAAGTCGACATATGTTTCGGCTATTGACACCAAAAGAAATCAGGCAATGCACAAAAAACGTTGTCTGTTGGTGCAGATGTAGCCGTCTTCAGGACAAAGGAGAAACGAGATGTTCTAATGGTTTAACAGTGTTGAGTACTTCATAAACATCGTGCTGTGTCGTTAGAAAAGGCACAAAACCCACTACAAGGTAAACAAACATAAACATATCACATATACATAAAAATATAAGTCAAAAGAAAGCATCATGAGAAAGTGGTTGATAAAAAACAGTTGTTTAAAACATTAAAGGTGTGACAGTGGCGGGGCGCCCGGTAGGCCGTACACAACATTTTAATCATCACTGACTGCAGCCAAGGTATATGCAAAAGAAAAGGTATCAGACATTTAACCATATCTTGCATTTTTGAGATCTATTTCTTTTCAAATATAACGATTAGTTTATATAGAAGTGGTAAAGTTGTTTTCTTTGATTACTGATAATTGTTCATTTAAAATGGAAAGCTCGCCTATATGTTGGCCATGAGCGTAATCCATCAAGAAAAATTATTCACAATTTTCACACGCAACTGAAGGTTAATGTGCTGTTACCTTTGCAACATGAAATGTTGAAAAAGAGAACACTTCTAACTTCATTGCAGGGTTTAAACACAATCATGTTGTTATTGAGCCCTTTCTGGTGGATAATGGGAGCCAATGCTTACCGTTGTTGTCCTCGAAAGATCTTTTTTAAGATCGAGAAGAGAATGTGAAACTTTTTGAGTTAATTGGTTTGGGTGCGCCGTTGTGGACACTGAAGAAAACCTATTCAAGCCTGAAAACGACAAAAATGCCCGAATTTTAGATTCAAATTGTTATTGTGAAAGCCGGCTTTCTAATTTTACAAAAAAAGCCGTTGTTACCTTTAAAGTTTCTTTAACGTAGGCTCATTTAGGATGATAACTATGGTTGCAGCTAGGTAGCTTAAACGTAACCTGGTGTCAACGGAAAAGAAAGCAGAAAAGGAAAAACGACCTAAATTAGGGCAATCGCTTGTGTGCTAAGTTCAAGGAGAAGTTTTTTGGGGTTGTTTACAGAGGCCTGAAGTGATGGTATTTGCTTAC
Organism: Ambystoma mexicanum; assembly: GCF_040938575.1. Lineage (NCBI taxonomy): Eukaryota > Metazoa > Chordata > Amphibia > Caudata > Ambystomatidae > Ambystoma > Ambystoma mexicanum. Next base: position 942,223,650 of record NC_090923.1, read on the forward strand.
CTCTAAAAGGAAGTCAGCCAGGCTTTGCCTGCACGGGCGCGCCTATGCTGTGCTTTCAAACGCGTCTGGAACCCAGGATGTCCGTGGTGTTACTGGCAGCAAAGCCAGTGAAGCCATGAAGCCGTGTCAATTAGCTGCTCGGAGCCTGCGTGCTTCCGTAAACAGCTGTACACGCGCTCAGCTGAGTATTTAAGTGGTTCAGAGAGATGACGTAACTTGTGTTGATTGAACAATGCAATCAACGAAAGAAAGGAGAAGAACGCGGCGTGTAAGAATACACGGATTAGTTGCGCTTAAAGAAACAGAGTTTTTCTTGAGGAATCATTTGAAATATCGCAGTGTATGCAAAACGATGCTAAACTGATTGTCATGTTTGTATTTAGTAGTTTGCTAAATTGTCGTGTATGAACAGACCTCGAAAAATTTCTCAAAGGAAATTGAGGAACTGTTTCATTTATATTGTATCGTTGTATTATTCAACCTCATTCCACGGTAATCTACATATTTTATAACTACACTTCTCATCATCAAATAGGTCGGGACCAGAATCGCTGTGTGTCTAACTGGTAACAATGCTTAACTGGTCTAGTTTTCGTATAGGCCCAAAAGCATTGTACTTGTTGTGAAGAAAATGTAAGGACCCTTTAAGGCAAAAGAAACACTTTTTTGAAAAACAAAAGAAAAACATTTTTTAAAAATGCTCTTTGATCCCTGGAGGTGGTGTTCCCAGAAACTGGATCTCTCCTAAATGCTCAGCACAAGATTCTATAATGCAGTTCTGGATAGGTTGAAAGGGATTGAATAGGATTACTTTAAACTAAGAGATGACTATGGACAGTTCTATACCAAATACTCACTCCTATGGCTTTGGAATGGAATGGGTCTGTCAAAGATCTGGTCAAGGGTTTGGCTGGGATTCTCTCGCCACCGGAAGGTCTCAGGCACTGGGTTCTGCTCTCAGCAAGGCCCTCTGGTCTGCGCGGCCTCTTGGACTGGATCTGACGGGTTGAGTTACAGCTCTGCTGGACTGGTCGGGATCTTGGGTTCTAGCACAGGTTTTTGGCCAGAAGCAAAACAGCTCAGCCAGGCTGTTGGATTTTGTGGTGCCCCTTGGAAGTTTAGGGGTTAAAATCAGGTTTGCAAGGTTTTTAAAGGCCTGCTGAAAAGGGTACAGCTTTTTGGATTAGGCCTCTGCTTCAGGGTTCTAGAGTCTGGTTCTAAAGTCTGGATCTGGAGTTTGGTTCTTCCTGCAGGGTGCTTCGCCACAGGATCAGTTGATGAGTGAGAAAGTATGTCTGTGGGCCCTCAACAGTCCCTATTTCTCCATTTTCCAAAGTGGGTGGGGAGGCTGATTGTCTATGCCCAACCCTCTAAGGATCTGATAGGTCAGAGAATTCCCTGTCCCCTGATTTGAAAAGGGAACAATGTGTCATCATGTGTCATAGTGATGCTGCCATTTACAATCCAGGGAAAAACCTCCCCTTTGCTTTTAATTAGAAAATCTATTTTTCCCCAAAAACATATTTCCAATAGGCACAACGTGTTAATATTACATATACACATCACAGATTAATTAAGGCACGTCTCTGTTCAAGTCCCATGTTCCTACTAGTTTCGGTTCACAAATGACCGTTTTTTCGCACTTTTGGTTGGTTACACATTTGCGGATCTGTACAATTTTTACATATACATGCACATACCATCTGGTCATACTTCTGTAATTTTTCATGTTCCTAGCACAACCACAATAGCCACAATATTAAAGACATTTGTGGTTCAGTCTCAGAACATCGCACAGATTCCAGATTAGTTTTAAACTGTGAGCGAATTTTTCATTTTAATAATCTCTAAGTTTCATATTTTTGTCAGTTCGGTACAATATTTTAGAATCATTTTCCTTAAACATATATTTAATCCAATGTCAAATCCACATTTTCAGTCTGGCCCGCCTCCAAGATCTTGGCTGAGTCAGATAGGCACATGGCCATCCTCCTTCCAGGGCAGTTTCTATTGACTCCCGAAATTAGCATTTCCATTCAGCTCAAGGGAGCTCTTTGTCTGCACTCAGAGCAACAGGCCAGGGTGCCTGTTTAGGGAGGAGGTGTAGAATGTGTTTGAAGCCCAGTGTGGGAAACTTTAACTTTAAACATAATGTCTGAAATTGTCTTGCCTTAAAATATAACTGACATTTTTAACAAATACATCAATCAATGTCTTACTTCAAGCCTCTTTAGAATATAGTTTTGAATTGGATCCACCTCTTAGGCTTCTGATAGCAAGTCTTTCTTTGGCATAGTTTGAGTTCAATGTACAACTTTACACCTGATAGGTTTTAAATAGCCAGCTTCTGACAGAGGTGAGTAACGGTACTACACCCATTTTTGACAGATTTCTTCCATCTCAACCATCCTCAAAAGTGGACTTTGTTCAGATAATATATACTTCTGTGGACATTGTATTTATGCGGATTCTCGAAGTAGAATGATGTTCACCACCCAACAAGGAGGTTAGATCTTTTTGTGTGGTTTGTGAGCCATGATTTTTGCAATTTTGACAGCCAGGGAAAAACTGATTTTTAAAACAGCTGTGTGTTTTCTTTTGCAATGATTTTGCTCTGTGGGCAGCCAAATGATGGGTTTTGGCAGTGGTCTCCTGTGTTCTCACTGACATAGGCAAAAGTGGATGGTGGCCTATTTTTCTGATTTTTACTGCGCACTTTATGGTGATTTCTAGCGAGCAGCATGCTTTCCGGCGGCCCTTCTGATGTTTCTGCTGCATGCAATGCACAGTAATGTTGCAGGGCCTGGACTAGTGGGTTGAAACATCCCACAAACAGAGAGGAAGAGCGGAATCGGAATTCAACGGAGAGCGGCTCATGCCTGGGAAATCGAGGTCACCCAGAGAAGGGAGGAGAGCATCAACTCGCAAGAACCAAAAACTTCAGAGCATACCAGCTCGCCCGTGAAGGTCAAGATAAGAGAGGCCCTGGCAGGTGATAGGGCCGAAGCAGAAATAAATACAATAAAAGCTGGAAACTGAAGCAAAATCATGGTGAAGAGACACGTGACTCGCCGGGGGTGAAGAGGTACCATCGCCTAATTTCATTCAGAACCCAGGATGCCATAACTTTTCCCGATAAGAAGCTACAGTCTCGAGGCAAAACCCAGCTAACTAATTGACACATAGCCCTAAGATACTGATTGATGGAAGGGAGGCAGGGTGAAGTTTGGAACACCAGGCCCTTGGGTGTCCATTCTGCATGCTGCTAATTAAAATGTGGATTTATGTCTAGGGGTGTAACCTGCTCAATCACAATGGACCAAGTTATCTGGAGTCCTATAAATAGTAGAACCAATGGGACGTCGTACTTGTAGTGACGTCAATCATGTGTGATGTAGTGGGATGGGCATAGACGCCCACCCGATAAGAGCTATCCAATCCGCATGCCCTATTATCATTTACAGATATAGTACCTATACATAAGTTACCTTTCCTAACCAGTTATATTGCATGTCGAGTTTTGCAGAGCTAACCGTCAATGATGACGAATATTCCGTATAAGAATTACTGTTCAACTGAAGTTCGTGGAAGTCGGAGCGAGACAGGAGATCGCAATGCTGCTGATTTCCATGTGTTTCTTTGTTTGATGTACTTGCCATTAAACAGACTTCCCTTTGCCAACTTACTGAGTCTTCCTTATTGAGTCGTGCTGGAGTAAGTGAATCTTGCACCCCCTGTCCTCACATGGTGCAGCTATCTTGTCTTACAAGTTCTATAGGGTGAGCGCTGACCTATGGGCCCGTCAGTGAATTCCTCCCCTCGTGAACAGCGTTATTGAAACACATGGAAGTAATAAGGAAGGTGTTTATGAGTTTTAGGGGTTTCGCAAGGGTTTTAGATTGCGTTATCAAGGTCCAAGGTTGCGACGGTGGGCGGAAAATTTGAAGTCGGTGGGAAAATGTTGAAGTGGTGAGGGCGAACCTGCACAAGGAGGTGGCAACGGGGACAGTGGTAGGGACATTTACGGATTTGATGGGAGACTTGGTGGTGTCCCCGTTGGGGGTCGTACCTAAGAAGGTTGCAGGGGAATTCAGACTAATCCACCATTTATCATGGCCGGAAGGCATGTCAGTGAATCACCGGAGGATTGCGGGGTGTCCTATGCTAGTGTGGACCAAGCTGTGGGTTTGGTGAGGAAGGAAGGTTGTGGGGCATTCATGGCCAAGTGCGACATCAAGGCAGCATTCTGATTGTTACCGGTGCATCCAGAAGATTTCTGGCTGCTGGGGATGCAGTTTGAAGGACACATTTACATAGACAAAGCATTGCCTATGGGATGCAAAATTTATTTGGACGATTTTCTGTTTTTCAGTGGGGCGGGCAAAGAACAGGAATGTCGGAGGATACTGGGGACGTTTCAGACACTGATGCAGCAGTTGAGAGTGCCATTGGCCGAGGACAAAACTGAGGGGCCGGCGGGGGTGTTTACCTTTCATGGGACAGAGTTGGATTCCGTGGCCATGACCTTCCGCTTGCCACATGACAAGGTGATCAGGCTGGTAGGTTTGCTGGAGAGGGCAATAGAAGCGCGCAAAATGACATTGGTGGACAAGCAGAGGTTAGTGGGGCATCTCAATTTTGCGTGTAGGGTATTGACCCGGGGCGCACTTTCTGTAGAAACATGGCACGATCTATGGTGGGGGCTAAGTGCCCACATCACAGGGTGAGGTTGTCTGGAGTGGTTAGGGAGGACTGCAGGATATGGCTACGATTTTTGGAAGAGTTCAATGGGGTCTCCATGTGGCTACAGAGTTATCCAGTTTCGTGCGAAGTGCACATTTTCTTCAGACGCAGCAGGCTCAGGAGGTTTTGGAGTGTTCTGGGGGTGTAAGTGGTGTGAAGAAAGGTGGCCGGAGCAGTGGCAGAGAGGAGGTAGAAGCATAGCCTTTTTTGGAATGTTTCCCTTTGTTGGTGACAATGGAGTTGTGGGGTGGCCATTTGAGGAACAAGAAAGTAAATTTCAATATCGATAACGAAGCAGTGGTTAACGTGGTTAACAGGCAGTCGGCAAAAGACCAGAGGGTGGCTAGATTAATGAGAGAATTTGTACTGCGTTGTGTGAAGTGGAATGTGCTGTTTAGAGCAACGCAGGTGCAAGGGAAGGATAATGGCATCTCTGATGCATTATCTCGTTTTCAGTGGCAGAGATTCTGTGGAATGGCACCAGAAGCGGACTGGAGCAGGCATCAGATCCCAGAGGAGTTGTGTCGCCTAGGAAAATGAGAGCACTGTCCTTAGTGGAGGGTTCATTAGCCCCGGCTTCTAGGACGGCATGCAAGAGGGCATGGTGGGAATTTATAATGGGGAGAGAGCGCAACTGGAAGGACAGGGAGGACGCAGAGAAGAGAAGAAGGCATGATGTGGTTAACTTTTTACTGGAGTGTTATGGACAAGGGCTGGTCGAGGGCAACAATATCGGGGAAACTGGCAGGCATTGCTTTTTACGGGAAATGGTTTTGGAGCTTTCAGCCAAGTGGCGGAGAGATGGCAAGTAGAATGTTGGAAGTTTGGGCAAGAGGGAACAGGAGGAAAAAGGATAATAGGAGACCGATCTCAGCGGCCCTGTTGGTGAGATTATGTAAGGATTTGAAGGGGGTGTGCTGGTCAGTATGGGAGAGGGACATGTTTTCAACATGTTTTACTATTCTTTGGGGCATTTAGGGTGTCTGATCTGGTGGGGGGTCCAAGGGGGGAAGGAGGTCTAAGGTGGGGAGATGTTCATTTCTTGGAGTTAGGTGTGGATATTAAGATCAGTAGATCAAAGACGGACCAGAAAGGAAAGGGCTGTTTGGTGCTTCTGGATAGGGGTAGTAAGGATTTGTGCCCACAGAGGATGGGATTATCTTGGAGGGAGACATGGGGGGGAAGCGAAGGGTTTGTTCTTTCAGCACAATGATGGGTCAGCAGTGTCGGCAGCACAAGTTTTGGGAGGAGGACTTTGCTGGCTTTGGGGGATAGAGCATAGGTTTTTGGAACTCATTCTTTCAGGATGCGGGGGGCATCGGAGGGTAGCAGGATCGGGCTATCAGAAAAGGAGGTTAAAAGTCTGGGGCACTGAAGGTTGGGAAAGTACAAGGGGTACATCAGAGAGTTTGGAAAAGCGGCCAGATAGGAGCGTCGACAAGAACAGGGGGCGGGAGGGGGCGGTCTGGAAGTGGCGGGAAGAAACTCACAACATTTTTTCTTTTGCAGATATGGCACGGAGGAGTGGTGAATTGCCGCAGATATGGATTTGTGGACATTCAATTGTAAAATGGGCAGGGAAGGAGGCGGAAAAAAGGATTTTTGAGACACAAACGGGTTGCTGCTAAAACATTGCCTTATTGAGATGGTTGCGGGCAAGGGGGGTTAGGTGGGACCAATTGTTGCCCATGTTAGCGGGATTGAGGGAGCGCCATGGGGTTCTGGAGGGTATAATTGTACATGCAGGGGAGAATGACTTAGAGACACAGTAGTATCATTGTTAAGGAAGATGAAAAGGAACCTTAGCTGGTTAAGGGAGATATTGGAGTCTGGTTTGAACAAAGTTATTGCCGAGGAGAGTATGAAGGGGTGCGGTGAATGAAGATGCAGTGGAAAGGACAAGGAAAAAGATGAGCAGGAAGATGGGAAAGTTTTGTAGTGCTTTGGAGGTGCAAGTGCTGGAGCATCTGGAAATAATTTATGAGGATTTTTCAGTTTTCCGGGAGGACGGAGTGCATCTCTCAGTATACGGAAACAGTAATTACCTAGTGGACGTTAGGTTGGCAGTGGAAAACATATTAAAGAGTTGGAAATGGAGGAAAACCTAGGTTAGGAGCACAATGGGGTACTTGCGTGGTAAAGGAAGGGGGTGGTGCTGTTTGAACGAACAGGCTACCCTAAGGGTACAAAGCGGGGGAAGAGGTATTGAAGAATGATGGGCATAGCCTCGGGGAGAAGATGGGAGCAAGCGGGAATGAAGATTGACAGGATTTTAAGGAGAGGAACGGAGCAAGGGATAGGAAGCGAGGAATTTTAAATGTTCATAGTTATTTAATTGTGGGGAAATGGAAAGTGTTTATTTATTTAATTGTTTGGCAATTTGTTAAAACGGATATGTTAGTCTGTAAGGCCAGGGAGACATGTTAGCGTTTTTTGTGAGCTTTGGCCTGTCACATTAAAGCAACCTTTTCCACTTAAAAGCGAGTATGGGTATTTTTGTGCAGTATGCTCAAAAGCTCCTTCAAATTGAATAAAAATGTCACAGAGTGATATGATATGATATGATATGGCATTTATAACGTGCCCATACACAAGTGTTTCAAGGCTCAACGAGGCAAGGGAGGGGGTACAGAGGAAGACAGACAACGATCTTACTAGGCCAAGTGTCATTCAGATTGCGCAAGTGCATGGGAAGGGGGAAAGGGAAGAATGCCAGGGGGAAGGGAGGGGGAATGGTAAAGCAAGACGTAAACCACTATACACGTTGGTTTCATGCCGTCGTTTAGCACTCCAGAGCTTTGAAATCAGGCCCAAAGGTTTTTGAGATGAGTGGTTTCTTGCTACTGGGATAATCTAAGGAAACCACGAGCCCAACTGTCAGAATGAAACGACTTGTAAAAAGACAGTGCAGCCGCTTGAGTCACTGAGTTTCCGCGGCAAGTTTCAGACAGAGCCTTTGGGAATGTAAGGAGAGCAGACGAATCCGTGCCCTCACCTTTTGACCTCGGGAGCAGTAGAGCGTGTAAAAAGGAGCGGGCGTCTTGTCAGTGTGAACAGTGGGGGAGGGGAGGGCGAAGCTTGTGTGTCAACAGTGAGGCTTCTGTTTTTGTAATGGAGCCCTCACGACCTAAGGTCAGAGGACAGATGGCTGGATGAAAGTCGAACCTTTCATTATGTTGCACTGTGCATTTCCTGCTAAGGAAATATACTGTTTTCAGAGCAGTGGACAGAATCCTTTCATTTTACATAATTAAACACATGGATGTACCTGTCTGATCAAAAGCATTCACCAAAAGAAGTACTGCATGGTTCTTCTCAGCAGCAATGTGAAGGGTTAGATATGGGAGCAAGAATTGTATCTGGTGTGGCCTATCTGTTGGCAATTTGGTAAGGCTCGCTCATAGTGATTCGGGGGGGGGGGGTGTCTGTTTATTACGTTTTGTTATGTTCCTTTTCCCAATTAGGGATGTGTCAATGTCAGGAATGACACCCCCACCAGCAGTGATTGCCTTAATGAGGCAGTCCAGCCGCCCCCTAGTGGCTAGTTGCGAATGGCAAGGCATGCTTTGTTTCACTTTCAAGTCTTTGGAGTATTTCCGGCCAGCTGGTTTGAGGCCACTGCCAGGGATGCAAATTCATCAAATTGCCAAAAGGAGCGGAAATGACAACACACACCCAATTGCATCACAAAACGTGACGTTACATATACCATGTGACCTTGTTGCGAATGCAGAAAATGCTGTGAAAAGATCCTTGAACCTGGCATCAAAAGGAAGTGACATTACGGATGCAAATATAAACATAACTATGCTTAAAACTGATAACTAATAGTTATTAAGTCAGACATTATCTTACTCGGCAACCTCACATGTACTAGGTTGCTGCCTTGCTATGTCATGGTGGGGTCTTTATATGACCCGGGTGCACCGAGCAAAACCCACATGAACTAGTGGCATTGCTTAATGTGCCAGTAAAGCCCCATGTGGCCAATGACTGCCACCCTATGCTAGTTAGAGCCTCATGCGCCACGTGCAAACAGTATGTAACATGCAGCCCTACACCCAGGGACTGCAAAGAGTCGATTCCTGTATGTGGCAACTGCTCTCTTCTGCTGGTTACAGTTTCACATACTGGGCATTATAATAACCTGTAAATGCAGGCTTACATGACCAGGTGTTTCTATTACATACTGTGTGATCTGGAAAACCTCAGTACTGGCCCTTTTTGCATCATGTGACTGGTATACGCCCATTATGCAAAATGCAGAATTAAGATTTGTGCGACCCACTGTCGTCTTTTTTCCTGTCTAAAATCTCTACCATCCGCGACAACATCAGTGGCGGTGCATGGTAGAAGGATGCAGATGTGGCCCTGGAGATGCCTCCCCCTGTTAATGGGACGTGGTCCACCGTTCCCATTTTCTCTGAAATTGATGTAACCGAGGCTATCCAGCGCCTGAAGTTGGCCTCTCCCGCTGATGCTGTTCCCTTGGCTCTCCTCAGGAAACCTCGGGGGCAAAGATCTCTCACATTACTGTAGCAGTGAATGTGTCATTCACTGATGGGGTGATTCCACCTGCTCTTAAACACACCCTGATTATTCCTCTCTTAAAGAAACCCTCTTTAGGCCCTGAAATGTTGGCCAACTATCAACCTATTTCTTTGCTTCCCTTTCTTATGAAGGTTCTGGAAGCGTTGGTCTCCCCTCTGATGTCTACTTTTCTCGAATCCTCTTGTAATTTTGACCTGTTTCAGTCTGGGTTCCAGCCTGGTAGGGGCACCAAATCGGTTTTGAACTCGGTTTTGGATGACCTGGCACGCTTGGTGGATCAGGGGGGTGTCGGAGCAGTCCTATTATTAGGTCTGTCAGCTGCATTCAACACAGTCGACCATCCCACCTTGATATCCCTTCTTTCTGCAGCTGGCCTATCTGGCCAGGTGCTCAACTGGTTCACAGCCTTCTTGGCTGACCATTCCCGGTCGCTCTCTTTGCCCCCGTTTCGTTCCAGTCCTGTCTCACTTTTCTGTGGTGTCCCACAGGGATATGCCCTATCACCGATTTTGTTCAGCATTTATATTAGGCTTCTTTTGCTTCTTATCCAGTCCCATGGTTTTCGCTATTTTCCTACGCGGACGATACTCACATTTTGGTCTGCCTGGATTTGTCCCAAACTGACACTGCAAGGTTAGGCGATGTCTTGCGGAGGTGGGGGCCTGGATGACCACTAATTGGTAAAAGTTGAAAGGCAGCAAGATTGAGGTGTTGGTTGTCAGTACTACTTCTCCCCTCCTTTTTTGGACTGCAGAGTTTTAGCCTCCACCTCTTGGCCCCCTTACCAGGCCAGTACCTTCTGTCAGGAATTTGGTGGTTAAAATCTCCTCCTCTCTTGCCATGAACGAGCAGGTTGTGGATGTTTGTAAGACTGTCCATTTCAAGCTCTGCATTCTTCGGAGAGTCCTCGCTTTCATTCCCGTAAACTATCAGGCCCCGGTGGTGGCGGCACCTGTCCTGAGTGTTCTGGACTATTGTAATTCTCTTTATCTATCACAACCCGGCTATTTGATTCATCGGCTTCAGCTTTTACAAAATGCTGCCGCCTGGTCCATCTTCCGCCCACCCTTCGGAGGCCATATGTCTCCGATGTTGAGACAGCTACACTGGCTTCCTGTTGGAAACCGGATTTTATTCAAGTCCATTTGCATTGTGCATCTGTTTGTTTATGGCCTGGGGCAGAATACCTTCAGGCCAAATATGTGTGCTACGTTCCCTGTCGCTGTCTCCGTTCCTGGTCCACCCTCCATATTGCAGTCCCTCAGATTAGGCGGTCACGGATGGGGGAGGGCGTGCCTTTTTGGTGGCAGCCGCAAAAGCTTGGCATGACCTGCCCATTGCCCTACGTCAGACTGCTGACCATTTAACTTTTCGCCAGGCACTGAAAACTTTCTTATTTTTGATTTTGGTAATTCTTTTCTGGTTCACGCTATTAGCGCCATGATGCCCTTGGGCGTACGTGCGCTTAATAAATGAAATTAACATAACAACCTGGGAAATGTACAGACACCCAGTGCAATAATACAGTACGTTGATTATCTACTGGTGGCAGCACCACAGAGGAAGAGTGCAGGGCAGATTCAGTAACACTATTCACAGTTTTAGCTGACAAAGGATACTAGGTGGACAAAAACAAACTGAAAGATTGTCAGGAAGAGCTGCTATACTTAGGTCAAATAATATCAAAGGAAGGGAGTGGGGGGACCCCTGAGAGAGCAGAGGCAATTACACGCACACCCCATCCAGTTACAATGAAAGAATTACAGTAATTCCTGGGGCTATGTTACTATTGTCACATGTCGGTTTTTGGCTACAGCACATATGTCCGACCTTTTTTCAGAAGGATTGAAGGAAGCACAGATGGATAAAACTCCATAATGTGGACAGACAAGATGTTTAATGTATGAAGCGATAAGTACAGCCCCTATGTTAGGAATACCAGATTATAAAAAAGAATGTTTCTGATTTCACATTCATATGGTTACCTGATGACAGCTGTCCTCATGTAACAGACTTCAATGGGACCCAAGCCCCTAGCCTATTATAGTGGAATATTAGATCCACTGATGAGAGGGCATTTCCCATGTGAACAAGCACTGGCTGCAGCATACTTTGCCATAGAGAAATCATCAGCAATAACGATGGACTGTGCAGTAACATTTTATGTCAAGCACGCCCTGCTTGGCATTCTTGAAAAACCAAAATCCACGCTCACCACCCAGCGAGCATCTAGATATGAGGTTATTTTGTCCAACCCCTCAATCAAAATTGTAAAATGCCTTATGGTTAATCCTGCAATATTCATAGCTGAACCAGTAAAGGGAGGGAATGGGTTCATAACTGTTCTAAGAATACACAAATACATGATGATGTACCCCAGTAAAGGAAATTAAGCTAGAGGGGGGAGCGTTGGTCTTCATTGATGGTTCATTGACGATTGATCAGAGCACGGAATTGAGGCATTCTGGAGCAGCAGTGATGAGGAGTAGAGGTGAGGATTTTGAGATTACTGCGAGCATTAGTTTACCAGTACACTTTTCTACACTGGCAGCTGAGTTAGTAGTGATGATATTGGCATTTGAAGAGCTGAGGATCAGGAAGTGTGGATATAGTCCATCTCTGCCTATGTGATGTCTACAGTGCATTCAGGGCTGTCACAGTGGAGGAGGAGGGGATTCCAGCGCACAGACACACACCAGTACAACATGCCCTGCTACTAGGGAGTCTGTTAGATGCATTGGCATATCCCACTATAGACGCAGTGTTGAAATGCCAACCCACACCAGGGGCACAGACTTAGTTTCTCATGGCAATGAAGCTCCGAATTCAGAAGAAAAAAGAGCTCCATATTTCCCACTGATAGCAGACATCGCAATTGCCCCTCACAAAGGTATGCTGAACATGAAGACAACAGTGAGTAATAATGTGCTACCATTAACACAATTAGTGGAACTACAGGGGTGCACACCACAGACAGAGCAGGAGTTGTGGAAAACCTGTCATGCCACTTGAATTGCTCACTGTAGCTTTAGAACAACTGTACTACCCAATGCAAGCCACAAGTGAATAAGTAGCAGCAGATGTTTCAGAACACTGGTTTGTCCCAAATTTGAATGAGCATGTTGGTGATTTTGTCATTAATTATGCCACGTGCCAGCAATTTACTGCTGGGCATAATCTGAGAACGGTGCCCATTCTGGCAGTTGCACATCGACTATGTTGATATGCTCCAAATTTGTAATGGACACCGATATATGATAGTGGTGGTGTGTCCTTTTTCATGGTGGATAGAAGCAGGTTCCTGTACACATGTTGGCACGAGGTGAGCTGCTAAATTCCTTGTACATAAGGTGTTTCCCGATGGGCTCACCGGGGAAACACTGCCGTTAGCAGTGGACCACATTTTGTAAATGAGTGGTTTTCTGAATTAGAGTCCTTGCTCGGTATCAAGCAACAGTGTTGTGGAAAGGCTCAATGGCTTGTAGAAGAAACACATTGCAAAATTGAAAGATACCTTAAAGAAAAATTGATTGCGCTGTATTTCCATCACTCTTTTCGCCTTAAGCAATCAGCCAGGTTCGGTCCACCACCTCGTGCCCCATGAAATAGTATTGGGCAGACACATGCACATTCCCATTGCTCCTCCCACATGTACTAGACTGGATGCAGAGAACTGTGCTATACTGTCAGGTGATGAAATGCATGATTATATAACTGCCATGGCTAAATGTCTGAAATGTATCTTTTGGCAGATAACAGTGCGGCAGAGGGGCCAAGAAGAAACCAACAACAACCCAGACAGAGTAATGGATGCAAATTCAGTAATACCCCCCTTGTCCCTGTTCCCTGTGATCTTATTTATGTAAAAAAAAACACTGCAATAAAAGTGTGTAGAGGAGGTCCCAAGTACGGCCCGCACTCCAACTGCCCATTTTGAAGTACCAAGAATGTTCACGCCGAAGTATGTGACGTACGAGGAGCAAATAAACAGTTGAGAGCAGCAGTGGGGCTCTGTCCATTACCTATCAGAAGAGCTGCACCCACTGAGTACCTACACCTAAGAAAACTTGGACAGTAAAGTACCCATTGAAAAAACCATATCAACAAATGAAACAGAATGAAGAGTGTCTGAGTATAGTCCCTGAAGAAGCCTAAAAGGTCTCAATGGAAGAGAAATGGTGACGTCACAAGAACCCGGACTGACTCACATATAGAAGATATGACGACCTGCGAATGACGAAAAAAGATGAAACACCATGGATAAGGGACATCACGAACCTAAAGTGAAAGGACGATGTCAAATGTAAGAAGATTATGGCATGAGCATGACAAAGAAATTCAGTTAGTTTACACGTGTACATATGCTTGGAACCGCAAGAAAGCTAAGAAAATCATGCAGCTTGCTATGCTTAGTAGTAAGTTAGATTGCAGCAAGCGCCACCTACACATATCTACCTCAATAGAAGCACTTTATATAAGTATACTTCCACCATGCACAAAGGCAGAATCAACCAAAGGTTACTGGAGGCCGCATGAGGAGAGTTTCATAGTTAACAAATCAAGAATAAAATACAGAAGCGAAACTCAGACAGAGACAAATCGTGCCAAAAAGCCAAGGTCGTACCAGTTAAAATAGGCCAACAGTAGCTACAATTAATGAAGCAAAGAACAGAATATCCTGCTCAGAAAGGTCAGGA